>NC_137945.1:16828335-17428335 GCF_963969265.1 Rhamphochromis sp. 'chilingali' | reverse complement strand
GAGCATCGGGGTTCCCCTCTCTGAGCCAGACACTTAGTGCTTTACGGTCAGCGGCGAATTTAGACAATTGCTCCTTCATCATGCAGCTCCAGATAAAAAGACGGAGAAGCCCTACGTGTTGATAAAATCTCGCCGGCGGTATAAAGTGTGAATGAGAGAAAGCCTCCCCCCCTTCCTCCTTCTCCTCCACCTCCTCCTCGTCCTCCGGGCCAACGACCGACGAGCTCTCACATCCTGGAGCTGCCTCACTTCGTCCGCCGGCGTAGCATACAACATGATATGTTGATGACATTTTTTGGAAGTGGTCGTGCCTTTTGTTTACACGCCGGGATACGTGATATGCGGATCTGCGAGCGCCACGAAAGCCGAGCGAGCGGGCGGTTTTTTCTGCTTTGAAAATGAGGAAGCAATTTCATAAAGACCCAGAAAATGGCAAGAAGGTCTCGTCGTCCGTGGGCCCGGATTTGAGTAAAATGAGAAGGAAAGAGGCAAATGCAACAGCAGCATGATTTATTACTGTTATCATTATTTTTTAAATCTGACAGAATGACACCAAAGGGGGTAAAACTGGAGGTAGATGAGACACAGCATCAATGAAGGCGATCTGCACAAGTTTTAAGTCGCTCATGATGAACAGAAATACTTTGCAGCTCGATATCAGATCGTTTCCACAATAGTGAAAGATTTTTTTTTCTTTTTCTTTTATTTCTTGCCCCGGCAGATTTTCTAGTTAATCACTCATCTGCTTTTTTCCGCATTGCATCTGCTGTCTTTTTTCCCATTAAATATTTCATTTTTTTTCCTATATTTTTGATCCGGATTCAGCCCTGACTATTCAATGGAAGTATGTTATCAGCTGCCGGTTTTGCCTCTAGACAGGCCGGTTCCCAAGCATGTCCTCAGCCGAAGGGGAGCCATTAGTTTCAGCTCCAGCTCTTCTCTCTTCGGGGCTCCTGATCCAAGACAGCTGTCACAGGTAAAACACGTATCATTTCCTATCATCTGATCACAGTGGGCTCGATTATTTTATTTTATTTTTATTTATTTTTTGGGGGAGGGGGGGGGCACATGCGTCTTAAAACCCACATCATTTTCAGAAACCATATAAATAATCCACAGGAATCTTGCAGGTGGTTGCTGGATATTTAGGCCCCATTTCTCTCACTCACTCTCACACACACACACACACACACACACACACACACACACACACACACACACACACACACACACACACACACACACACACACACACACACTGCGAGAGCTCTCCACCAGAGGCATACTGTATATTCTTATCTTCAAGAGCCTAAGACACACACCAAGTCATCACCCAAAGCCAACTTTACATTTGTGTATGTTTCCCCCTGATAAAGGCCTCTTCAGCTTAAACTTTGTAGCCTTCCTCAGAACCATGATGCTGAGGTGTACCAGCTCACTCCTGGGAGTCAGAGGGAACGTGCCACACAGTTATTTATGTTAACATGCTGGGAGGAGCGCTTAAATCATTGAGTCATGCTTGAACTTCCTACTTTCTCAGAGTGTTGAATTCTTGAAAATGTCCCTCTGGTGAGCCTACCTTTGTTTATTCCTCTTGCTTCTCAAAACAGCCTGTGTGTGTGTGTGTGTGTGTGTGTGTGTGTGTGTGTGTGTGTGTGTGTGTGTGTGTGTGTGTGTGTGTGTGTGTGTGTGTGTGTGTGTGTGTGTGTGTGTGTGTGTGTGTGTGTAGGGCAGCAGGGGTCATGTTCTGCTTGACTGCCATGTACACACAGACACTGGCAGGCAGCACAGTGCATTTTGAATACATTAGCCAATCGCTGAACCACATTTGAGCACGTGTCTGAGGTAATGGTACCATCTCTTTGGCCTTTGTCCAGCGCACTAGTTTAATCAAGGCATGTGCCTGCGATGCCAGCTCACAACACCAGTCAATGAAGTCCCTTCTCCACGGTGTCGCTCCTTTTAAAAAGGGAAGCATCGTTACTATTGATTCAGTGTTTCTTGACAAAAGTAGCAGCGGGGTGTATTCTCGTGCCGTTGGGGTCACATCCTGCTAGTTGCTTGTGAACAGAAACTCCCACGGTGTTGCACGGCACCTCTCAGCCCATTAACTGAGCATTAAGCAACTGTCTATGACTACGTGAGCGTCCTCTTCAATGGGCCATCCATTAGTTCTTTGTACAGGACCCTGCTCCACATATCCACCCATGTGTGTCTCTGCTTTGAGCCTACATCCATCCTCACAGGCAGCCCCTTCAAAGACCGATTCATAGGCCTGTTGTCAGCACTCTTTTTCTTTTTTTTTCTCACTGGGTCATTAGTGTTTGTCCTTTGGTGACCAATATCATGCAATCTTGGATAAGTTGGCTGGACCATGTGGTCACTCAATAACACTCTCTGAACACACTGTGCAAACATCTCTCTCTGAGTCAGTCAGGAGGCTTTTCATAAAACCAATTCAACATCCTCAAACTGTCCTTGCACAATGGTGGTTTCTGGACCATAGTCCAAAGGAGGATTCCTTGGGGGAAATCCTAAATCCTTATAAGGAAATCAATATAAGTATAATGCTGCATTGTTCCTTTTATGTACAAACAGAATCCATGAAGCCGTTCTGTCTCCTGCTCACGTTGATCTCACAGCCTTTGCTTCTTTGTCATAAAAAGTGCACTGTTTAGTGTTAAAATCATTTCCCATGAAACTGGACTGGAGAAGGCTTACAAACACTGCAGACAACATTGAGACCAGCCTACGTTGTAGTCATTTGTCTTTATCCCTTGTGAACATCGGCAGAATTGGTGAACCTGCTTGCATACGGCAGTGTCACTCAGCCTTTGTCACCAAGCAATTACACTTCTACAAATATTGTTTTTTGGGCCCTATTTATGACCATAAGGGTGCATTTGTCCTTGGTGGCTGCTGTGTTTTTGTGTGTGGTTCCACAGGCCTGTTGTTTGTGGAAGCGGGGCTGGACTACCATTGCAGAAAGAGGCAGTTAGGCATGGGCCTCAGCTCTGTGGGCAGTGGTTTGGCTTGCTGCCAGGCTCACAGATGGTCGAAGTCTCAGTCCCTTTTCTTTTCTCTGGCTATCTTGTTCCGCTCGCTCACAAGCTCCCTCTTTTTCTTTCTCCGATGCACCCCTCCCCTTCCCTCGCCGATGAAGACATTTCCTCTCGTAAACAGTGGACGAAAGAGTAGGGTCGGAGTCTCTGAAGAATATGTCACTCTGTGACTGTGGAATTGTTATGATTGGGTGTAAATATGCCGTTGAAGAGGCGTTGAAAACAGCAACGGCATTAAATAAACGGGGCCCATTTATCCATTACAATGCCTCCATTGTCTTTAGCACAATGGGTGTTGTAAGTTGATCAAATCCCAAAAGTGGGGTGAAAGATGAATTAGAATTTTCCTGGAATATGGCGTCGCATTGGCTTCTCTTGGAAAAAGAGAGAACCAAAGACACGAATAAGTCAGATTAGGTTGATGCAAAATGAAAGGACCAAGAGGAGGACGCTGCAAAGAGTCATGTGGTTCTCATCTAAACTACAAAGCACAAATGCATTTGCACACAGCTTGACAGTATGTTACTTGTGTTATTACATACATCTCATATTAAGAGATGATGCACAGGGTGGGAACGAGAGTTTCTCATCTTTTTGTTTGGCTGTCGTGAGCTGCTGCCAGTAACGCACGGTCACACGGTTGCGATAAGGCTTTAAACTTTCAGAAAGAAAGATCCTGCAGAGATAAAAGGGGGTCAATAAACAAATACGGAGTATTGATGAAGCCTGAGCAGTGCGATGATTTTTGGTGATAAAGGGAGGAACGCAGCTTTAGACTGGGAGAACTGATCTGCTATCAGTTCGTCATATCACAGTGAGAGATATCATCAGTGCTGTAGTGGCTGCTGACCCGAGATTGGCTCCTCATTTGAGATGTTTACGCACAAGAGGAGATGATGATGATGATGATGATGATGATGAGAAGCCCGTGCATAAGGGTGGAGGCTGGCACTGCTTGTTTCATTGCTGCTGTGGGTGTTTCTGTGGAGAGGTCGATAAGGGAATACAGTGCCGTGCTTTTTTTTTTTTTTTTTTTTTTTTTTTTTTTTTTTTTTGTGGGAGTTACTTTGTTGATTTTAACTGAACCGATAAGGTTTTTTTTGTTTGTTTTTTTTTTTTCCTCCTGTGCAGTGCCATCAGATTGACGTCGTTTCAGGATGTGGTAAGAATGCTGAAGGAGCCGTTCAGACTCTGAGCCTGGTGTTTCACAACCTTTCACAAAAACATTTAACCCCTGCGCCGCCAAAACTTTTCACGCTGAATTCACACAGTTGAGCTGGAATGCACTGTGCTGCTTGCCGATAAGAAGGCGGGGGATTGCGGGTGTTTATTAACCCGCTGATTAATAAAGAGGAGCCAAATATTGCACCCTGTCTTCATTCAACCATACACGCTCCTCACCCTTTCTGTTTGCCTCCCTGTCTCTGCAAGGGGCCCCCTCTTATCACGTGACTGATCTGTTTTTGTGCTGCAGCGTCGAGTGCTGTCGGCCACGAGAGTGTGGCTACGCACTTCGACAGCCACAACATCAGCGCTGCTTGATTTTTATTCTTATTTACTGTGGCTTTATTGACGTATGAGCCTATACAGGAAGGGAGTCTATTTCTCAGTGCTACTGGTTTCAAACCTCAGACAGATCGCGCTGGTTGGTGACCTGGGTTTCGTTTGTTTTCCTCAGAAGGCTCTAAGGAGGGACGGGGCATGAAGTTGGCCCCGAGAGGCAATTAGAGCCTGGGGATGATGTTTGAGATGAATGAAATTCCTGTGCAGCGTAGACTTACAGTATGTGTGTATATAAGGCCCTTTTAAGCACTCGGTGTAAAAAAAAAAAAAAAAAAAAGAATTTATGACACACTTGGCGACTAGTTAAAAGTTAAATAACAATAAAAAATCACTGATTGTGGATATATGACTGCTTGACAGGCAGGCCGCCTTGTAACACTGCTCACTGCTACACTCGTCATCATTTGCTGGCCAAGATATCAGTCCAATTCACCCCAGGCCTCTCCTCCAAAGCAGCGGGCGTCTCGCAAAAACTAACTGCAGCTGCAAAAACTAACAGTGGACACAGTACTCATAAAACACTCTTCCAGCAGGTAGACTCTATCCAGGGTTTTAGTGTATGTAGTGGCTAAAATATATATTATACACACATGCGCACACACACTCCAGATCTGCTTTTGTTTATAGGTTAGCACTCAGTTTCTGGAATTTGGCGTCCCACACAGCAGAGCGCTGCAAGAGGCCATAAGTCAGAAGGAAGCTTTTGGTTTATGAAAAACCCGTCCACCTGCTTTTTATCTCGAGCATTTACATATATGTGTGTGTGTGTGTGTGTGTGTGTGTGTGTGTGTGTGGGGTTTATGTGTGCACTGCTTTGTTTTTTGATATGTCAGTTTATTGGAATACTGCTGGCTTCCTCATTTGCTTGGCCCCAGCTGACTTGCTTACTGGAATAGGCAGGTCCTCAGTTTAAGTCAAATTCTAAGATCTTTATAACCTAGTAAAAGCCAGTTTTAGGCCTGTGTTTCAAATCAGGAAGTGTGAGAATATTTCATTCGATTGTGCCATTGAAAGGGCATCAGGCATCTGTATCTGCTCTTTCACGGTGCTCTGGTGAAAGTGCTTTTTGAGCAATGATTTTGAATTTCTGAGTGTTTTGAAATGAGTGTTTTTGGGTTAATTCTGCATGCATTAATCATACTGCATGTTTTCTGATATTTGTTTGTGTCTGTTTAACTATACGGGTGAGAAAATGACAAACAACGAAGCCCTGGGGGTCAGCCACATAGTGAGGAGTTTTCACATTAGGTCCTGACCTCAGAAACCTGAGTGTTGTGCCCCAAGGCAGTGGCGCTAAGCCGAGATAAGAAACAGAGCTGTATGTAAACGAGCTTAGATGGAATTGCAGGGAGAACAATGGTTGCGCTGTTAGGCCTAGTGGTTAAAACGCCAAACAGAACTAAAGCTAGCTTGTTGTCAGACTGCTACAATCAAAAACCAACAGACTGCAACTCATTTAAAGGCACTGAAAGCAATAGAAGTTTTGTTAAATTTTTAAAGCTATGTTGAAGTAAATTGAAAAAACCTTCAGAATGAGTCATTGTTACTCATTTAAGTTTTAATAAAGTGTATAATTCAGAAGATTTGGTGCAAATTAAAGGGAAAAACCAACATGCGTGTTAGTAAGATGTTAGGCTCACATGTGCCTCAAGAACGGCTTTGGTGCATCTTTGCTAGCTTAGCTTAGCTGCCATGTGATTGGCTAAAGAGATACTTATGTTACTGAGTAGTTGAGCAAGTGAACCTAACGAAGTGACCAGTGATCGAAGTGATATGTACTTCTGTAACAACCAGCCACGTTGATACCAAATACTGATACTAGCTGATGAAATCTACCTTTTGACATGCAGACTTGCGTAACTTTCCATGTTCTCATTCCTCAGTGTTTTTGGGCAAGAGTAGCCTGGGGACCTGAGCAACTGTCATTACTTACAGGTTCTTTAACAGCAAGTGGGAACTGGGTAGAAGGGGGTTCATTTTTTGCTGTTAAAATATAATGATTTGTTTTGTTTCATAGGGGCTCTGTGATTGACATGTGCCAGCTAGTCTTTAAACTAGATGTCTATATACCGAAAGTGTGGCCAGCCCTGTTGTTTGTGTGGTGATTTGTTAACGTAAATGTTTGCTCACTCACATGCCATCTGGACTTGTAACTGTCCTCATTTTGCCTCCTTATGCAAAGCTAACAACTTCACACTGTGTTTACTCACTCCATTTGCAGTTATTACAAGTTATTAGAAAATCTAGATGGCAAGATTAGCATATCCTGTACACACGTATCTCTGGTTTTTGGTAGCTATAATGCTCGGGGTGATCAGGAGAGAGTACAAAAGTGTTGTGTAAAACTATCTTGAACACACCAGAAATGGCTGGATGGTGACTTCATGGCTTTCCAGCCCAGTGAGTCACGTTTCACCCATCACACCCCTGTTTTGCTTTAACCTAATGTTTAAAGAAAATGCTAAAGAGGAACAGAAACTTGCAAGAAATTTTAATCTGGGCTCTGCCTTGTTTCATCCCTGAGGCTGTTGGTCAAATGCAAACTGGCACTGCTCCAGAGTGAAGTCAGAGTTTGTAAAGCTGCAGTTTCTTGGAGGACAGCTCGAAGCAGCTTGGAGTAACTTTAACTGTATTAAAGTCATTGGGAAACAAATCAAGCAAGTTTTGGTCATGACATGAAAAAGGGCATTCACTAGTATCTACCTGCCACTCTAAGGCTTGTATTGTTACGTGCAAGAAAATCAAGACCTCTTGTTTTTCTTGTGTGCACCATATACAGTGGGGCAAAAAAGTATTTAGTCAGCCACCGATTGTGCAAGTTCCCCCACCTAAAATGATGTCAGAGGTCAGTAATTTGCACCAGAGGTACACTTCAACTGTGAGAGACAGAATGTGGAAAAAAAATCCATGAATTCACATGGTAGGATTTGTAAAGAATTTATTCGTAAATCAGGGTGGAAAATAAGTATTTGGTCAATAACAAAAATACAACTCAATACTTTGTAACATAACCTTTGTTGGCAATAACAGAGGTCAAACGTTTACTATAGGTCTTTACCAGGTTTGCACACACAGTAGCTGGTATTTTGGCCCATTCCTCCATGCAGATCTTCTCGAGAGCAGTGATGTTTTGGGGCTGTCGCCGAGCAACACGGACTTTCAACTCCCGCCACAGATTTTCTATGGGGTTGAGGTCTGGAGACTGGCTAGGCCACTCCAGGACTTTCAAATGCTTCTTACGGAGCCACTCCTTTGTTGCCCGGGCGGTGTGTTTTGGATCATTGTCATGTTGGAAGACCCAGCCTCGTTTCATCTTCAAAGTTCTCACTGATGGAAGGAGGCTTTGGCTCAAAACCTCACGATACATGGCCCCATTCATTCTGTCCTTAACACGGATCAGTCGTCCTGTCCCCTTGGCAGAAAAACAGCCCCATAGCATGATGTTTCCACCCCCATGCTTCACAGTAGGTATGGTGTTCTTGGGATGCAACTCAGTATTCTTCTTCCTCCAAACACGACGAGTTGAGTTTATACCAAAAAGTTCTACTTTGGTTTCATCTGACCACATGACATTCTCCCAATCCTCTGCTGTATCATCCATGTGCTCTCTGGCAAACTTCAGACGGGCCTGGACATGCACTGGCTTCAGCAGCGGAACACGTCTGGCACTGCGGGATTTGATTCCCTGCCGTTGTAGTGTGTTACTGATGGTGACCTTTGTTACTTTGGTCCCAGCTCTCTGCAGGTCATTCACCAGGTCCCCCCGTGTGGTTCTGGGATCTTTGCTCACCGTTCTCATGATCATTTTGACCCCACGGGATGAGATCTTGCGTGGAGCCCCAGATCGAGGGAGATTATCAGTGGTCTTGTATGTCTTCCATTTTCTGATGATTGCTCCCACAGTTGATTTTTTTCACACCAAGCTGCTTGCCTATTGTAGATTCACTCTTCCCAGTCTGATGCAGGTCTACAATACTTTTCCTGGTGTCCTTCGAAAGCTCTTTGGTCTTGGCCATGGCGGAGTTTGGAGTCTGACTGTTTGAGGCTGTGGACAGGTGTCTTTTATACAGATGATGAGTTCAAACAGGTGCCATTCATACAGGTAACGAGTGGGGGACAGAAAAGCTTCTTACGGAAGACGTTACAGGTCTGTGAGAGCCAGAGATTTTCCTTGTTTGAGGTGACCAAATACTTATTTTCCACCCTAATTTACGAATAAATTCTTTACAAATCCTACCATGTGAATTCATGGATTTTTTTTCATTATTTGTCTCTCACAGTTGAAGTGTACCTCTGGTGCAAATTACTGACCTCTGTCATCATTTTAAGTGGGGGAACTTGCACAATCGGTGGCTGACTAAATACTTTTTTGCCCCACTGTAGTTTGCATAATGTGCACTAATGCTTTTTCAGTCTCTAAAGCCCTAAAAAACCCTCAAACTACCGTAAGAAATAAAACAAAACTTTAATTACCAATTTAAAAAAAAAAAGAAGCTCAGTGCTGGATGTCTTTTTATATGTTGTAATTTCAATTTTGTAGTTAATTAAAGTGAATAAACACTGTTCTTTAAACTTTAATAAATCTGTGTAGGTTCTCAGTCATCCAGGTCATAGTAATCTAATAGTAGTTTAATAAATTAAGTGTGCATGTGACATTTAGCTCAAGTTCTTCAGTTGATATCTTGCATCTGTCTTCGTATCTCAGTCACAGCTGTGAAGCATAAATGCCAGAAGCGCAAAGCTTAAAAAAGTGACTTAACTTCTTGTTGGACCATGACAGGCCCATGGTTGTCTGGCTTTGTGTGTTGGTGCAGCAAGGCGTGTCAAGGGTATGTGAGGGTGTGTGTGTCTCTGTGTGTGGGTGTGTTGTGGGCTGGCCATTTCAAGGGTAAAATTTGACTTTCCCTTCTGTTCACAGTGAGAATGTGATATACACAAAGTGCAGCTCTTGCCAACTTGTTGTACAAGGGAGGTCATGGCAGTAAGTGCCAACTGGCTGCTGGACGTGTGTGTGTGTGTGTGTGTGTGTGTGTGTGTGTGTGTGTGTGTGTGGCCAGGCAAAAGGTTTTGTTGGTGCTAGCTGTGTTAGCAGGGCTGGTCACTCTTCATACCCACTCTTAGCCAGCATTATACAGTTCCCACACGTGTTGCAGCCTATTCCAACCCCCATCTTACACACACACACACACACACACACACACACACACACACACACACACACACACACACACACACACACACAAGCTCCGTGGATAACATACCCACAATCTATAATGCTCACACTAAACACTGCACCATGTGTAAACACAGAGGCCTGTTGACACTAAAATACAGCTTTGCACATTACCCACCCTGAGTCAAGCTGTTTGCTAGGCAGTAAAATATTAGCTTTGGATTGGTGGCTGTCATGAGCTTAGAGTACAGACATTGTTAGGTGTATATCTGTGTGTGTGAAAGATTCACAGTAATCCTAATTATATGAGGTAATGAGTGTACAAGCCAGAGCATTTGTGTTTTTGCATGCGTTTGTGTTTGGTGTGACCTGCCGGCTGTCGTTAAATGGCCACAGATTAGACATATTTATCAAGCCCATTGCTGTACTCTGTAGTTGTGGACCATAATACAGAGCTTCCTAGTTTTGCCTTTTTAAATCTATTTTTACTATAACTTTCCTTTATATAAAAATATGCTCTCTTTTCATTAGAGTGCTTTGAGTGAAGGGTGCCCTGTGTTAACCTGGAGGGTTAAGGATCCAGTAAGGCCCTTTTGTTCTTTAGAGTTGTATACAGTGAACAGGTTGGTTGTCAGTGGACCAAAACATCTTCCTTTTAAAAACAGTTTGTCCTAGTAGAGAGCTGTAAGTCTGGCACCGAGTCAATCAGTGAGGTAATCTTCCAGTTATGCAGGATCTCTGTGAAAGGGGTAACTCTAGACAAGGGTAGCCCCATTAGGGTGAGTGAAGAGTTGACCTGGAGGGGGGCCAGGATGTGTAAAGTGCACAGAGAGGTGAGCCAGCACCTTACTGTAGCCTTGGGCAGCTGTCTGTCAACAGAGCAAATATGTAGTTACGGCAGTCGTGCCTGCTACAGCTACTGCTGTGCAAGTAACACTATTGTCGCAGCTGCCTTCATGCACTGGAATACTAGTTAGGACTGGATTTTGTTTTTTGTGCAGAGAATAAAAGTAAAAATTTTATCCTCTAATGGATTGTTATCCCAGCCCAGAGTGTACCCTGGGATAGACTGCTGACCTCCTGCAACCCTAAGTTGTATAAGCAATTAAGATGAATGGATGGATGCATGGATAAAGAAGTAAACAGGGTTTGCTGGAACATTTTTCAATGTTTCTTCAACTCATTTGCTTCCTCTCTCGAAACCTGAATAACCTAAATGGTTTATTTCCTGGTTTATTCTTCTTTTCTTTTTCCCCCAATGCATTAAAAATGTATCTGCAGCCCGCGTACCAAAGCCGTTTGCTGCACTGCTGACGAATATTGAGGAAGTATTTACATATTTTAAAACATGATGCGTCAAGTGCATTACTTTACAGGAAATGGTATTGTGATTTGTTTGGATGTGATGCTGAACCCAGTGTTGACTGAGAGAAGTATTTCAGGAAGTTACAGCATTTACGTGGTATTTCATGTTCGTGGGTTACAGTAAGCAGTAAAAGTGATATTCCAGAAGAGTTTTGTGCAGTGAAGTTAATTTTGCTTTTGAAATTGCTACTAAATTGCATTTCAGTAAATTTCATGAAACTCTTTCTCTGTCTCTGTGTGCAAGGAACAATAATATGAATAAAGTTCCCTGATGTGCTTTTTATTTTATGGGGAGGGGTATCTGTGTTTGTGTGGGATCTCCCCCGAGTCCTCCTGCTTCCTCCCACAGTCCTAAGATACTCACGTTTGGTTAACTGGGGATTCTGAACTGGCTGTAGGTGTGAATGTGGGTGCGATTGGTTGTTTGCCTCTTGTGATGGACTGGCAACCTGTTCAGGGTGTATCACAATGCTTGCTCGTTGACAGCTGGGATAGGCTCCATCCTGAACTGAATGACGGTTAAGTAAACGAATGGGCGTCGTTCAATGCACGTTAAAGATTTATTCATCATAGTGCAAGTCTGGTTGTGGCCTGTCTTAGTCCACTGCTTTAAAGTGTGCTTTTTGGATTATGGAAGGCATAGACCGAATCCTAACACAGGGGTACTATTTAGAAAGGACTGAGTGTTGTTTAATGTTATTTACGCATAATGCTCCCTCTGCTTTTGTCTTGCATTGAAAAGGTTTTTCATCATTTTATTTTTCCTTGGCACACTCTGACATGGAATAAAAAGTCTAAATTAAATGTCCAAATCTAGATTTAGCTCAGACTTTATTGAATAAACAGTTAGCAGATGGCCACTAAACACTTCCTGTAACTGCTTTTAAGAAGACAAAGCAAAAAAAGTCTTTTATGAAGCAGCTGCCAGAAGCTCTGAGTTTAGACTCTTAAGCTGATAAGTTGACTTGTTGCAAGCTGGTCCGTCACATCTGTACAAGCTGTCAATTCCACCATAGTCACTTTTACTAAATCAAAGTGCATTCACGTGCTGACATCAGAATAAATAACTTTAGAAAATATATCTATACTTTTAATACTTCTGCATTTTCAAACTATGCTTTGAGGCAAATCTTTAAGTTGCATAAGAACCTCACACATCAAAAAAATACTATTGGTGTCTGTGTGTGCGTGTGTCCCCAAATAGCACATGTGTTTCTCACATGCCTGATAGCAGTGCCGAATCAGGCTGATGACACGGTGCTAGAGCATGTTTATCAGTATAACACCAGAGTATACAGAGTACACACTGGAGATTAGAACCTGCAGCAGAAGCATTACACCACCCTCCTCTTATCAAGTCCTGCATATGCATTAAAATGTAAAAAAAAATAAAAATAATAAGGCACATGTTTCAGAAGAAGTGTTTTGGGGTGCGCCTGTTGTTGCACTGTGATTGTTATAGTAAGAAAACAGCTGCAGGGCTCAGGTTTACAATTATTTATTGAACCAATAAAAAGAAGTGATGTTTCGAGCACCACTGGTCTTTATTGGTGATCAGGGACTGTTATATTTCACACATGGTTTTGGACAGGCGGGACCTCTTTGTTGTTCGGCAGTATTTGTAATTGCGTTGCACTGTATCGGTTGAACAATAGCTGATGTTTTCTTTTCGTTTCTTCTGTTTTTTTTTCTCCTGCTCAGAGACGAGGGGCCATCTCCTACGACAGCTCTGACCAGACAGCGCTGTATATTCGTATGCTAGGTAAGTGTTAACCTGCTCTTTCTACATACACACAGTAGAGACACAGTCACACTACTTCGAGACCTCGGAAGGTTTACCTTCTCTGTGATCGTCTAAAATAAAAGCACTGAGATGCGCATTTAAGGGCATGTCCAGAATCCTTTCAATCCCTGGCCTTTTTTAATCTTTTAAGTCACGATAGGGTTCAGGGTGTGTGTGTGTGTGTGTGCGTGCATGCATGTGTATCGGTAGTCTTCAGTCTTAAAAGTTCAATCTGATATGTGATGAGCATACGGTTTTTATTTTAACTGTAAATAAACTAAAGCATCTTTGGCTGAGGTTATTTTTTTGTGTACATATGCGTGCATTCGTGCATGTCCATTCGCACTCAGTGATAAGCAGCTTAGAAAATGGATGTGAGGATGAAGGTTCATAGCTCTGCCAGGCAGATGGAGTCAAATGCATCTAGGAAGCAGCCAGTTCAGCTCCGTAATCAATACGGTTACTGGGGATAATGGTGCGATTAGAGGCTGGTTATACCCCTGAGGTATGTGTACTAAACAAGGATGCTGTTTTGCATGGAACTTTTGGCACCTCATATCATACTTGTTGGCTGGGAGGTAGCAGCAAAGAAGAAGAGTAGAATTGCTTGAAGTGTTATCCTGTCTGTATTCTTCTTGGATATTTTAGATTGCTGCTATGAAATGTAGTGAGCGGGCAGGGAGCTATCAGTATTAGACGCAGTTCAGCGTGAAAAAAAAATGTGAAAAAAACCAAAAACAACATATTATTGTCATACTTTGTTTCTTTCCAGCACGATCATGAGTCGACTGCTGCCTAGTCTAGTCATAATAACAGCATTTCATTGAGCTGAGTGAAGGAGCTTTAGCTTTTTAATCATTTTACTTAGCTAAGTATGATGGCAGTCTCATATGTCACAGGCATAAAGCATCTGTGTGTGTAGATTTTCAGATTAAATTAAGTGTAAGGAGAGGCACGCTAATGCAGACGGGTGCTGGCCTGGTCCTGGGTTCAGTCTGCCAAGTTAATGCTGATGTGCTTTCAAATAGCAGGACTCAGAGCTTTTGCCTCATCAGTTATAATGACATGACCTACATTCACCCCAGAGCTCCAGCACTAATGCACCATAGGGAGACGTGGACCCTTTGACACTCAAAACGCACTAATCACGCAAACTCGCGCAGACAGACGCGCTCTGGGCCCGAGCACGTGTGTTTGCATCTGCAGATGTGACAGATGTGCATACATATGGGCATATGACGACTGCCTAAAAGTGCATGAATTGTGGTGTTTTTTTGTTTATTTTTGCAGAATTCATATTGTGCAATCGAAACTAAACATTCATGAATAGCTTTTCAAAGTAATGTTTAGCGCCGCTATGCCGTGAATAGTAATTCTTAGTTTTTGGTATTTTGATAGGAACTTGTGTAGTATTCAAACAGCTGTTTGCAAGTAAGTAACAAGGTGGTTGTGGGAACACACTGGTGTGACTGCTTTTTTTTTTTGTTGTTGTTGTTGATAAACTGATGCACACGTGACACAATTTAAGTGCTATGCTGGAAGCATACCATCTCACCTTTAATCAGTATACTGCAGTATAGAGTCTTGCTGTACATACAGTGTTGCCTGGAACAACACACTAGCATTTGCTGCATCAGTCATAGCACCATCCTGTCACCTCACTGTGCTCTCACTGCTCTCGACTGCAGCCTACAAGCAAGCAAGCAAGCAGGCCGGCCGCCGTCTGTTAGGTCTGAGTTTGGAGCCTGTCTCTGTTTCTCTGCCTGACTACTAAAACCAGTCACAGATCGGCTATAGATCCTTCTCAGTGGCTCGGAGTACTAATAGTAGAGCAGACATGGCATTGCATGCTCAGCTGTTTGACTTGTCTGTCCGTTGAGTTTCCTCTTCTGGAACATGGGAGTGTGTGCTTGTGTGTGACTGTGCCCGCACATGGATAGTCCACACTGGGTCTTGGTCAAATAGTATTTTCCACAATCTCTTGCTTGTTTTAGCTTGCTGGGGAGTACAGAGATGATGGGTTTTACCACAGCGTCCTGTCACACGTCATGATTTAGTTCCAAAGCTTCACATAAGAAGGATTATTTCCTTGTTTAGAAAAGCTGAGACATGATTGGGGAGGGGGTGGGGTAGGTTTTCTGTCAACACTCTGAGGTATAATAAATGGTTTTCTGTAGGTTTTCTAGAAAAAAGCAAATTTGAAAGATTTTGTTGATTATTTTGTTAGGATTCAGTGCTATGAGGCTATGACAGTGAAGTAAAAGTGTTTGACATTAAAGCAATTTAAGCACAAGCTACTAAAAAGGGCAGGTAGCAAGAAACACGGGGAGAAATAACAGTTTATAATAACAGAAATCGCAAAAATAGCAACTAGTAAGATATAAATATTTGCTCTGTCTTTGGATGTTGCCAGAAAACCAGAGTAAGTTTCAGCTTCTTAAAAATCCAAATGAAAGAAGATTTACTACATTGTCATGTGGTAAAGCCCATCTTTGTGTCACTAAAGCAAGATAAACTCCAGGATATAGCGCCAAAAGATTACTAATTGGATGCACTTCTGGACTTCTTTTCACGCTGTATGAATCTTGAGGAAATAAGTGTTGATTTCTTCTAGGAGATGTGAGAGTGAGAAGTCAGGTTGGATTTGAACCGGAACGTAGAAGCTCCCACCCGTACCTGTGCATCGACTTCCGAACGCTTCACAGTGAGTACAGCCTGAGCATCTTGACTAAAAAAACCAGCCTCCCCGGTAGGAGTCACAGACTAGTCCTGTCCTGCGTGACTGAAAGACGCCTGTGTTCTTGTCTCTGAGGTGTGCCTTACTATAAACCTTGTTTGAGGCTTACAGGTGCACGATAAAGCACCACTTTCATTTTTCAATGAAAACGTTTGAGTGTACTTGTTGACATTTTTGACCCAAGATTAATCCTACCTCACGCTGACGTGTTTCTGGATTGCAGCGACAGTTTACTCAGACACAGTGCCTTTTGTGGGGTGTGTGCGTGTGTGAGAGAGAGGGAGGGAGAGAGACCACTGACAAAGCATGTCTGCTGTGTGATCCCAGACGAAAGGCTTATGAGTGGGCGGCTGTGTCAGCAGCAACTGTTTGTGTATTGCTGTGTTGGTGTCAGATCCCCACCAAGCTTGTCCGAGCCAAGTAATTCTCCGGGCCTAACGAGGTTTAGAAATGAACATGCCCCAACGTTGTCGTCTGTTTTAGATGTTGTATCCTTTGTAAAATATCGTGTGCGTCTGTGTGTTTGTGTGCGCAGCACGGCTGGGCTGCGGCTCCACGTCGGCCAGCTATGATCCTGAAAGGCGGGTCCACAGGCTGCTCAGCTTCCAGAGATACCTGCATTCATCCCGTCTGCTGCGAGGAGTCCCCCAGCAGATACCCCTCCACATCCTCGATGAAGATTACACTGGACAGGCTAGAGTATGGGACTATTTGTAATATTTGGCACCACAATAAAACAGAAGTGCACATTTTCTTTTTATAATTTATTTTTTCCAAACCTCACGTAAAACTCTCTCTTTTCTCTATCGTAGTGCATGCTGGAAAAAGTCGGGAATTGGAATTTTGACATTTTCCTCTTCGATAGGTTGACAAATGGTAGGTAAAATATAATCTGTAGGACTTCTGAGACGTTGTTCTAAATGCCATGATGCCTTAACTGACATCAATCAGCCACAACGTTAAAACCACAGTTCCTACCTTGTGACCCAAAAACAGCCATCAGGGAACGGACACAAGACGTGCAAAGTGAAGATTTTACTCTGTTGTGGACACAGACGGCACAATGTCGCGCGTGCGCTGTTGTTGCAATGTAATGGCCACTCTACATCCACATGGAGCCTCACGCTTGCAGTCTGATTACAAAATTTGCGTGACTTTAGAGGCCAAGAACTAGAGTGAAGGTGGATGACAAAAAGACAGGAGACCGAGCAGGAGGTGGCAGAGCTGAAAATGCTTCTGTTGGGAATGAGGCAGATTTCAGATCAGATTGAGCAGTTTGGATACAAAGTTAGAGAGGGAAGTCTGAGATTGTTTGGACATGCAAATAGAAGGGATGATGGATATACTGAAAAAGGATTTTGTGACAGTCGGACGAAAAAGAAGCAACCTGGCAGGAGGAAAAGACTGAGACCACAGATGCAGTGAAGGAGGACCTGCAGAGGTTTGGTGTGACACATGAGGATAGATATGGATAGAGTAAGATGGAGGCAGATGATCCTCAGTGGCTATCCTTAAAGGGACCAAGTAAAAAGAAGAAAAGGTGTGCGTGTTCTGACTCTGAAACAATGTTTCACGAGTGGCATTTATCAAAGTAACACCCGCATGAATGAGAGCACTAAAGGTGTTGTAACAAAATGATCAATATTCACTCCACCTGTCGGCGGTTTTAATGTTGTGGCTGATTGTCGTGCACACTGACTGGTGAATCCTGACCTCTGGTTGAGATTTAAAGTGTTGGCGCTGGTGCCATCTATCTGATACCTGGCACAGTTTTAGGATTAGCTCTGCAGCTATGTCACTGTTTTACTTTAAATATACATCAGCTGTTTTATGTCTAAGCAAAGCCCAGGCTTGACAGAAAATGAATATACAGTGCTGTATTATTTAGATTTGTATTAAACTTAACTCAAATTATTTTAAGTGTATTGGTGTGGAGGCCCTATATTTATTTATCTGTGTAATAGGATAGAAGTGCATACTCTTCTGAATTAGCCCCTCCTCCTTTCTGTGTGTACTCCTGTAACCTCTAAAATCCTCAAGAATATTTTTCCATAAGCTGTTTTCACACATGCACTGTAGCCCTAAATTTCTCTAAACCTCACAGACTGGTGCGCTGTCCATACTCCAGCACTCGGCAGTGGTGCGTGGGAGAAATGTCAGTCATTTCTCCATTAGCAGGTCTTTTCATCTGCGTGCTGCATAGTACAGTGTCCATGTGATGTCTGATTGCACCAGTGTGCAAATAGCGCAGCTAATACTCTGGCGTATTGTGCGCTGCCTCCTCCCCTCTGCGTCCAGTAAGATCCCTCGCTCAAACCACCAGGAGTACTTCCTGTAGTGAGAGCATGTCTGAAGCAGACAATTTCCTGCTGTGTACGACATGCGAGAAAGGATAACGGGGGAAAATATTCCAACTCTCTTAAGCTGACGTGTGAAAGGAGCCTCAGAGATTGTGCTTTGTATTTTCATCATACTCCTTTTTTTTGGGGGGGGGGGCAGCTGGTCTGTGTGAAAGCCAGACTGCAGCAGTGGAGTTCAGGAAGTCAGTGGTAAACAAAAGTAATTCGTTTTTTCTACATTCTCTTATTTTTGAACCACTAAGTGCGACTCTCGTAATGAGGATGAAAAGGAATCTTATCATGTATATAATTGCACATCCTGCACTGTATAATTGAGGTAACCTCAATCCAATCATCAAAACAGCTTTAAGACATGTTCTTGACCCGTCTCTGACTTGACCCGAGTTAAACTTCAAAAGCAGGAGTTAAGGATTGCAGTGGTGAGAATCACAACTATTAAAAATTAGACCGAGAAGGAGGAGGTGGTGTAGTGGAGGCAGAATTAGGAAAGATGGATGCATCCATAAAAAAAGACTGGCAATAGAAGTGATTATTGTTGAGTTCAGCAGCATTCAGTTGCAGCTTTTATAGGTGAACTTAAGGGATGAATGCAGAGTGATCATTCTGATTTGATTTCTTGCTCAGGAAACAGCCTGATCACCCTGACTTTCCACCTGCTGAACCAGTATGGGCTGGTGGAGCTCTTCCAGCTGGACATGGTCAAACTCTGGAGGTTTTTGGTCATGGTTCAGGAGGACTACCACAGTGACAACCCGTACCACAACGCTGTCCATGCTGCAGATGTCACACAGGCCATGTACTGCTACCTGCGAGAGCCCATGGTGAGACAAAACACTTGAGCTCTTTTGGGTTTAAGTAGCTAACTCTCACCCAGTCCTTTGCTAGCCACAACAAGGTCTTCTTAAAAAAAAATCTTGCATAGCCAAGGTTTCTTGCTTCAACAGTATTCAACTCACAGTACAGGCTTTCCTCATCAGCTTCTTTCAGTCTAACCAGTGAATGCTACCATTAAGATGTGCGTTTGATAATGCATCCAAATAAGTGCTCTTACAGACAGATTTTGAATAAAAGTATGCTATTTGCAGAGCTGAGAGTTCTTCGGAGAAGGCATTCTTGTATTTTAAACCCTTCTTGCATTATTTTTTGTGCAGCTTGCCAAGTCTCTGACCTCCAAAGACATCTTACTGGGACTCTTAGCAGCTGCCACCCATGACCTGGACCATCCTGGGGTCAACCAGCCTTTCCTCATCAAGACTGACCACTATCTTGCCACACTCTATAGAGTAAGGCAACAAAGCAGTCACTCTTTAGCCTGCCTAACTTATTAGAAGACTTCAGTGAAGGATGTTGTACGATGTATTAAATTAACGTGCACACACAATTTCTCACCTAGAATACCTCAGTTCTGGAAAACCACCACTGGAAGTCAGCAGTGGGTCTGCTCAGAGAGACTGGGCTGTTCTCCCATTTGCCTGCTGAGGACAGGTCAGTCTGACACTGAGAAACACAAAGAGAACTCAAACTGTGCCACTTACAAGGCTGTGCAGAAACGGAGTTCTTTCATAAGACTGCTCTTTGCTTTAAAATGTGTTTTCTTAAACAAACATGCTTTGTAATACCTCAGGCTGAACATGGAGAGGGATTTGGGTTCCTTAATCTTGGCCACGGACATCAGCAGGCAGAATGACTACCTGTCCAGGTTTCGCTTGCACCTGGACCAGGAGAACCTGTGCATGAGCACCGCCAGCCATCGTCATTTCGTCCTGCAGGTCAGTGTTGGTTTAAAAAAAAGCTCCTGCATCTCAGCAAACAGCAGGTTCATATTTATCTTTGCTTTTCCAATGCAGATGGCCCTGAAGTGTGCAGATATCTGTAACCCCTGCAGACCATGGGAGCTGAGCAAACAGTGGAGTGAGAAAGTGACAGAGGAGTTCTTCCAACAAGGTTATCTGTCCATATTTTTCCCTTATTTGTTTTGCTCTTTCTTCTCCAGATTGGAGGTCCTTTCTTTCTTCTTGTTTATTAAAGTCTTTGTTACACTCTTGCAGGAGACATTGAGAAGAAGCACAAACTTGAAGTCAGCCCACTTTGCGACAGAGAGATGAACACAGTCGGCAACATTCAAATAGGCAAGGATTTTGGCTCTGTTTTTATTCCCCCGTTATCAATGGTTTGTGTGTAATGCAAATACTCGTCCTAATCAGCACCTGCCGCCCTTTCTCCTCCCTCAGGCTTTATGACATATGTGGCTGAGCCGCTGTTTGCAGAGTGGGCCCGTTTCTGTGACACACGTCTGTCCCAGACCATGCTGGGTCACATGGGGCTAAACAAAGCCAGCTGGGGAGGCTTACAGCAGGAGCCGGCTCCGGTCTCCGAGGAGGCAGAGCCCAGCACGGCCTGCGCAGACACAGGAGACGCTGCCACCGCGCCGAGTGACGGCAGCACAGCTACGACCGCAGGAGGAACCAGCTCCAAAGAAATACCTCAGGGAAGCAGAGAATCCTGACACACTCCTTCTGTGCCATTTCACCTCAACCTCGTGACCCCTGGGGGCCTCAGGGCCTCACAATACACTGAGGGGGTCGGGTGGGGCACCCAGCGGTTTGCGGCCATGCCGCTGCCCCACCCGTTCCGAACACCTAGTTTATGTTTTGTTGCTTTGGCCTCCCATCTTGATAAACCACTGATTTTACTTAATTTATTTAATTTTAATTCCTCTTTTTTTTGGCATAGAGCAATACATAGATACCTCATTTGGCTACTGCTGTATTTTTTCTTTTTATTTGCTTTATTTATTTGTCCTCTGTAGTTTTGGCATTACTGACTGAACGCACCACCTTTTTTTTTTTTTTTTTTTTGAAGTTTGTGA
Source organism: Rhamphochromis sp. 'chilingali' (assembly GCF_963969265.1). Taxonomy (NCBI): domain Eukaryota; kingdom Metazoa; phylum Chordata; class Actinopteri; order Cichliformes; family Cichlidae; genus Rhamphochromis; species Rhamphochromis sp. 'chilingali'. Next base: position 17,407,423 of record NC_137945.1, on the reverse strand, counting down.
ACTTTAAGGGGAAAGCAGTATAAGAACTGAAGAAGACCTTTTTTCTGGTATTTTTTTTAAGTGCCATTTGAAAACAAAGATTTGAAGAATGATCTGAACTGTATTGACTGAGACAACTGGAGTGTTCAGACCTTTCAAAGACTTTGGAGTAATGCCGTTGTTGCATTGGTATTGAAGATTCTTCCTCATGTAAAAAAAAAAAACAACAGAAAAAAAAAAATGTGACAAGCCCAGTCCTTTTGCTGCCTCTACGAAGACTGTTTACGCGTCTTGTTTGTTTTGTATCTTTCCGTCGAACTGAAACGAATCACGTCGGCCCCACATTTGCCTTCGAAGCACAGATGTGAAGAAACCACTCATTTTGAACTGTTACCCCCACCCCCCACCCCCCACCCCCTGTCAAAGCCATGAGCAGAACCTTATTCAGACACACCAGATGCCATAAATGACTCCACCTGTTCTACCATGTGTTCCTGCACTCCCGAATAACAGCGGCGTTCGATGAGCAGCTTTGTTTCCAAGACATCCTGTGAAGGTATTATAGGAAATAGTCTCTTTCTGATGTTTCCACATCATCCAGTCCTGGTTAAACTTGGGGCAGTGGGGTGAGGGTGGGTGGGAACCTTCCCTGCCAGACTGGAGGGTGGTTAGTCACCGCACATGCATCTCACCTGGAAGTCAACTCCACGCAACTCGACTTGCTCAGGGTTTGCAGACGTTTTTTTGTTTTTTTTTGTTTTAAAAATTTATTTCTTTTTTGTAAAAGGGGAGGAGGATAATGCAAGTTTTTATTATTATTATTATTGGGTGGTTAGGATCTAACTAAGGAGTCTCCCTCTCCTCAGAATGTCTCACAGCCACATGAAACCTAAAGGACTGCTCGACTGATGCCTTACAACTATGCACAAACTATGCTAAGTGACCAAACCAACTCCTGTTCCCATCAACTGCATGGCGTGCTTGTCTTTTGATGCACTGTCCGATCCCTTTGCCTTTTTGTTGCGAGGAACAACTCCAGCTATCTTTTCTTTTCTTCTTCTTTTGTGCGGAAACAAAATTGTCGAGTGAATTTGAACATTCCATTTCTTCGTGTTTGGTTTGTCTACTTTGATTCTGTATAGTGCCACAAGTTGTGTTTGTGTTTATACATTTTGAAAGATAACAGGTGCTTTTTTTCTTACTTTAGCTGATTTGTATTTTGCTGTTAAGTGCTGTAAGACTGTTGACAAAAACTGTTTACAATTTGTTGCGACAGCCATTTTTTGGGAAGACTTCAGTGTCAAGCCAGATTTTGTAAAGGCTTTGCTGTATTGACCTTTTTGATACATGCCTGTTGCAGTTACAATTTGAATAATAAAACCCGTTGTTGACAAATGCTTGAGTTTTACACCAGTTAATAATCACGTCGATACTGGCAAACTGTGAAACCAGTAGGCCCACTCGAGCTCTTTTTAGAGGTACAACTTGCTGCTACTGGGTTACGACCCCTTTTTGCCTTCATATTCTTCATAGCATATATTCAACAAGGTACTGGAAAGATTCCTCAGACATTTTGGTCCACGTTGACCTCATGTCGTCACACTGTAGCTGTGAATCTGCTGCTTCACTATCCCAAAGCTGCTCTGTTGCATTGAGATCTAGTGACTATGGGAGCGATTCGAGGACAGTAAACTCATTGTCATGTTCAAGAAGGCAGTTTATGATATGAGCTTTGTACATGGTGTGTTATCCTGCTGGAAGCCAACACAAGACGATGGGTACACTGTGGTCGTAGAGGGACGTGGTCAGCAATGATACTTGGGTAGGATGTGCTGTTTAAACAATGCTCAGAAAGTGTACCAAGAAATTATCCCCCACATCATTACACCACTAGCAGCAGCCTGGACCTTTGATACAAGGCATGGTGGATCCACGCTTTCATGTTGTTTAAACCCAGTTCTGACCCCTGAATGCATCACAAAGACCAGGCAACATTTTCCCAATCTTCTACTGACCAATTTTTTTTTACACAAATTTATCCTTAGTTTCCTGTTCCGACAGGAGTGAAACCCGGTGTGGTCTTCTGCCGCTGTAGCCCATGTGCTTCAAGGGTCAACAAGTCGAATATTCAGAGACGCTTTTCTGCATACCTTGGTTGTGCCGAGTGGCTACTTGAGTTACTGTTGCCTTCGTATCAGCTTGCAGCAGTCTGCACATTCTCCTCTGACAACTGCTGATAGATATTTCCTTATTTTCTAACCATTCATTCTAAACCCTAGAGATGGCTTTGTGAGAAAATCCCAGTGGATCAGCAGTTTCAGTCGTGCCATATTACAAATAATTTATATCATCTTTCTTCCTCATTCTGAACTTCAGCAGGTCATCTCGCCTATCTCTACGAGTGCACTAAATTTTTGGCAGGTGTTTGGCTTTTCTGTAGATTTGCATTAGCAAGAAGTTGAACAGGTTTTTCTACTGAAGCGGTTAGTGAGTGCGCAATATCAGTTAAATATGTAAAATGCATGTAAAAATTACCTATAAGTTACATCAAAAACAGTTTGAATGGAAGCTGATATTTATAGAAGGGCAGGCTGTTTAAGGGTACACTGCATGCAGAGATGCAAGTTTTAGAGGAAGTAAATGGGATTTTGTGGTTTCGTCCATGTGAACAGCTGATTAGATATTTGTTAAGCAGCTGAACAATAATAGGTTTATAAAATGTTCAGTCGGTTTCCAGGTTGACTGTTTGTTTTAAGTCTATTATTTAATCTGAAATCACACAATGATGGATTTTCAGATAAAAACCTCAAAATGACCAAAACATCATATAATTTCTTCAACTCACAACTTCAGCAAAAATGACAACAAAACAGGTCAGGATAGACATTTTATTTATTAGTTTGATAAATTAACTTTTATGTAAGACAACTTCAACAAAAACAATTACTACTGACGTATCCACTCCACTTTCCCCATGAAAGACAATCCAGCTGATGTTCAGCAGCAATTACATGGCATACATAATAGTCACAAATAGTAACAATGTGCATTCCTTAATTAAACAAAACACTTCCTAAAAACCTCGAATGCCTCTGAATCCAATCCAGACTTGGAAATGTGATGAACCTCTACACGAAAGCAGGATTTATGCAATACTAATGACTTTGGGTACATTTGTTAAAACATGCTGTCAATACAGAGCTTCGCAGTATCGTGTCAGCGTAGTGTTTCTTTAGTGTTGTTGCTGAACTTTGAATCTACGAGAGTGTTTCCTAGCAGAGGTAGAAACAAAACGCTGCATGTGTCCCAGTACCTTTAAGTATCCAGCAGCAGTTAATTTCAAAAAGACAAAAAAAAGGGACATGAAATGCAAAATTTGGTATTGAAAGGCGAAATCCTGAAGGGCTTCAGTGAAATATCTTTGGTTCTTAAAGGCGAATCACACAGAAAAACATATGCATAATTGTGAACCAGCTAAAAGCAAAACTGGCAACTTGGGAAGAAGATGAAATATTATCCAGCGTCACTGAAACCTGACTGATAACACATTAATTTACACTGAGACGAATCTAAGCCATAATTAAGTGTTAAAAACTAAATTATTCACTTAAACCAAAATATAAACAGATCCTAATCATAAAGTAGTCTAAACGTCAGGCAACAAAGTGCACAAGTCATAAAATCTTCCTTTTCTATGAACTCTTCAGCTTTTATGCAGCCTTAAAAGATAGGAAGCTGATCAGCCCTGCTGAGGCGCAGGTTTAACAAAACCCAAAGTTTCAATAATAAAATCAACTTTCACTCGAGACAGACTGAACACAAAAATTAAGACCTTCAGTTCAACGACAACAAATTACAATAAAACGTCTTTAAAAGAAAGAGGTTAATATAAGTTAGAAAAGTGCAAAATCAGTCAGGATGACTGGTGAGACTTGAGGTCGTATTCCGGCAAAAATCCCTTGTCCTTCCAAAGAAACAGATTAGATAAAAAGGAATTTCAATGCATCTACAGAACATCTGGACCTTAGGCTTACATTGTCTGTTCAGACCAACTTTCTTTTTCCAGTTGCTTTCAACATGTGCTGCCCAAACTGTGGAAAAACAGAACACAGCAGAATTAAGTGCATGAGAAATCTGCAGAGCACTTAAACAACTGCATGACAAAAGAATGAATTAAGATCCTGAAATGCTTCTTAAAAATTATATCTGTGCCATCTGAACTGACATCTACAAACACGGAGTTTTAAATATTTTACTCATCTTTTTTGTAAACCGCTAAGTTTTTTTTTGCCCTTTTATAAAAATCAGCTTGTGGTTCTGCTTCAAATTGTTCACTTGTAGCTGAACCAATTAGTGTTGACCGATCAGCATCCTTTAGAGAAACATCAGGTCAGTATGGTTGAAGTTAAAGGATGTTTCAGGTTTGATGAAACTTTTTTTTCCCCATTCATACTTATAAAAACAGCAGGAGTGGTTTTCCAACACGCTAACTACACAGGCTGGTAAACATTATCATAGTTAACTGAAAGTAAACTAAAGACTAAAACTGAATATAATTTTTTATTTTTTTTTTAAATCGCAATTTACTAAAATAAAAATGAGAAAAATTCTAAACAAATAAAAAAAAAAAAATGATGTGATTTTGTCAACTTGGAAAACATAGTTGCCAAATACAGTAACATTTCAAAAGACTAACAGTGAAAATAACAAGCAAACCCACTGTGGACACAACTGAACTCATTTAAAAACAAAAAGTTAAAAGCTAATTCCAAAATACAAAACTTTGAGAACTCCACAGCGAGTTACACGTTTTCTGAGATTTGTTTTCTCCTCACCACTCTGTTCTGTAATTTACAGATTTGATTTACTGACGTCAGCCTGTGATAGATGGTTCATCCAAACACCTGCCAAATATTCTCTGACAAGGCAGGCCTTTTACAAACTGTTCTGAAGAACAACTTCATGCATGGTTCTGAGTAACAGACCATCTGGGGTGTTGAGTTCACTTATTCTCGATAATAAAAGTTGTTTTTTGGTTTGTTTTGTTTTTTTCCAATTAATATAAGCCTCCTTATAATACATCAACATTTCTCACCGGAATGGTTTCTTTTTGAGGCTTCGCTTCTATGACAGGAATTTTGAATTCTTCCGTGTCATCTCGTTCACTGTCGTTTCGATGACGATGAGCAAACTTGCGCTTCAAGGCTTCGGCGATGAGAGATGCAGCATCTGCCGGCTCCTTGGACTTTGTTTTGGCATCATCTTCTACCAGACGACTGTAAACACACACAGGTGATGGGGCATTTACCAATGTTACTGTAACGCACCAAATCACTGAGTGTTTGATTCTTTCTCTGTGAACTCCTCCAAAAATTATCAACAAGCAAACCTGGCAGACAGGTACGCCATCATACATTTTATTGTGCCATATCGTTCTCATCTGACATTCCACTCTGCTCTACAGTGGGACATTCCACTCTGCTCTACAGTGGGACATTCCGTTCGGTCCTCAACTGAACTCTCAAATGCACAAATATGTACGACTGTGGGATTTGTATAAAATATTTGTGTACGTCACACAGGTGCTCTAGGCAATGTTTATGCAAAACCTCATCAAGATTAGTCCACTGATCTAGGATGAAATAGGGAACATATAAACATGGGCGCTACTATCACTATAGTACAATGAGAACGTCATCACGTTGCCTAGCAACATGCTAAGAGGATCTTAACGTTTACGGCCCTACAACACCTTGCATTATTTTCATGATAACATCATCTAATTTGATTGAATTAGTTGAATTATGCTTTCTGTATTATGAAGCCTGGAAACCGCCTAGCAACAGTGACGTGTTTTTAGCCTTTATGCACCTAAAAACACCTGAGGAAAGCATCCCATTGTTTTAATTTCACTACAATAGCCTAGCCACTACATGCCTAGCAACCACCTAGCAACGGGCAAAAATGACCCATTTTTTGGCAAACAACATCTACCACCCCTATTTTTTTTTTCTTTTTTAACTTTTCTCAATGTGATTACACATATCAGTTTTCCAACAGCCTGACCAAAGCACACAATACTGTAATATGGGCATGCAGTAGCTCTGGCACTACATAGGAATGTAGCGTGATAAAAAAAATCTTGAGTAGCAGCGGCTTAATAAAACAGAAGACGACACTATGTGTCTGATAACATGAAGTTGAATTTGAAGTAATGCATGAAGTCAATGACTTAATGGAGATTCATCTTGAATTAGCTTATACTTAGCAAGGAGGTGTCAGATTCAGATGAATGTCTTTGTGTCAGACTCTAAAAGCCGTTACACACTGAGCGCAATGCATAAAAATGACAGGAAATTCCAAATTTTATGGATCCGAACTTCACGTGTCACACACACACACACACACACACACACACACACACACACACACACACACACACACACACACACACACACACACACACACACACACACACACACACACACACACACACCGTTTTTTGCAGAAAATTTGTCCTCAGAAAACAACTGTAAAAACAAACAAAATAAATAAATCAAGTTTTCTAAATGAGAAAAGTGAAATTATATTGCCGGTGTGAACTGTTGCATTAACAAAAGGTGAATCCGAACAATATTTTTAATGCACAAAAGATACGCCTGGATTTTGTGCGTCTGGTGTGAAAGGCCCTTAGCACTTGCATTCACTAATGAGATTTCAAACACCTCAGAAACACTTCACTGGCCACTTTTCATCACTTCCAAATGTATCTCATTCATGTCTTAAGCAGAGGCCTACCTTTTCACTGATCGCAGCTTGACTTTGTTCATGTCCTTTAGGACATCGAGCATGCTGGGGATTTCGGCAGGTCTTGACTCCAAAACTGTCTGGCCGCATGTCTTCTTCCCTCTACGCTCTTTTATTAGTTCAATGGCCGAAAATGTCCGCTGCAGACTTGCGGGTGGGGGTGGAAGAGGGGGAGGTGGTGGAGGTGGTGGGGGAGGTGGCAGGTTGCCACAGGGTAGAGGGGGAGGAGGTGCCCCTGTGGTAGTAGCAAATGTAACACAAAAGAAAGAGGAAAAAAGAAAGAAAATAGAGTATACGCCATGTGACACTCTGCTGCCATCTAGAGGGACATTTCCATTATTACAGTTAAATATGAAGAGAAAAATAAGAGACTATACAGTCATTTAGTATGTTGCAAAAAATTTAAATACAATTTAAAAAAAATTTGTAACAGAATTGTTAAGCAGTACCTGGCTGTGCACTCTTTTCTTGAGCCAGAACAATTTGTGCAATTTGAGCCCTGAGTTTTGCAAGCTCAGTCTCCAGCGCACTGATCTTCTGAATGGCTTCGTTGTTGGCAGCAGCTGACGCCTGTGAATCCAAAGCTCCATGATGCATACTGGGTAGAGAGTTCTGGCGGTTTAGGCGACTTCTGCGAGGGTGAGGCCGCTGGGCTCGAAACATGAGTCCTGGTGGGATCCCCGACCTGTTTCCATTGCAGATTTGAAATAAAACTGTCTGCTTCTAGTAACTCTTTACAAGCGCTTAAGTCTTCAGCCTGATTCAGAGATATCTTTCTACAGACTATAGTCTTACCTCGGCCTGCTAAAGTAGTCGTCTTCATCATCCTCATCCCTGTCGATCCATGCAACATCAGCCAGAGTGGCCACCAGGCAGTTCTGCCTCCTGCTGCCAATCAAGACACCAGCTTCATCATGGTATGGATAAAGCTATCAGAGGAGGAGGATTTAAAAAAAAATGCTTAGAGGGGAAAAAAAAAAAAAAAAAAAGCCTGATGATAGCACACCAAGCACACATACAACAACTAATGTTAGAAAATCATTCAGTAAAAATAAGGTTAGTTTAGAGGAAGAGCATCTACACATTGTTAATCAAAGGTTCAGGTAGCTCAGTAGGAATTAGTCAGCTCAAGGTTGTTGAAGGTTGCTGAACCAACTGACCTACAGCAGACATACTGCATTCCTCATAGCTACGGAGGGTAGCTGGAGACAGAAGAAAAGAAGAGAAAAGCACAGAGTTGAAGGAAAGTGAAGAACAGCGAGCCAGTTTTTAACATTTTTAAAATGGTAATCAAATTCTTAAAGGTTAAAGTCAGTGTTCGAGCGGTAATCAAATATCCCTTCACCCAAACTGTTTATGGTTCTAAAATGAAAACAGTCAGATGAGCAGAGGTAAACAAAAGTTGAAGAGGACATGTGATTTTGTCACATGGCAGTGACTCCAGCAGGTAGGAGAGACGTGCGTGAAAACAGATGAAGAGAAAGGAATGACTCATAAGAGAGACAACATGTCATTGTCTTAAAAGAAAAAGAAAAAGAAAAAAAACTTTCAATTCTAATTTGCCTTAAATAAGACAAAACTAAAAAGCTCTAATGAGAGTAACTTGGCCTCACCTGAAAATTTACCCTGGGACAGGGTTTAATCGGGAGACTTGTACCAATTCTCCTCACAATACTTCTCGAGGACCCATAAGGCTTCACTGATCCAAAAGCCTGAAACAGAAAAAGCAATAATAATTCAATTCAAAGCAATTGAATAATAACTTAACTGGGTACAGCCAAGTTATTATTCAACTAAATACAGCTCAGTCAATGTGGAACCGTCACCTGACTAACAACAAATATCTGTGTTTAATCTAATTTTTCACATACCAGGTCCATTTCCATCCTTGCATACTCTTTGCTCATTCTTGTCGGTGCGTTTCAAGGGTACACTGGCACACGTGCCAACATCAACATCATCATCACCAACCAGTCATCTAGAAGAAATACAAAACAAGAGTGAGAAAGTCAGTTTCAACCACCATCAAACACAACACTTTAAACCAACAACCGCACTGGAAGAACTTTGTGGATCTACAGTATAACAGCGTTAAGATGCTCTGGAACAAAAAATAAATAAATCTCTGCTATGTTAAAAATTAGAAACGATCTTCTTTTTTTCCCTAAAATTTACAATGTGTTTTTTCTTTTTGCAATTTGGCTGCTCTTACATTGTAAATCCTCACTGATATGAATATTTATATGTTTCCCTTTCTATATAACATTAATAAGCCACAAATTTTCCTTCTCTTATTACCGAAACAGGATAAGCGTGGGAACAAGCGCTCTGAGCTTAACACAGACCAACGTTTTTATAGAGTGTATGATTAAGCTAAATGAGTGAGTCTCAACTTTAGCGGGCATTTATGCTAACCGGCTAATGATAGCAGCTGGCTAGCTAATACAATCCGATGAATTTTATAAGGATTTGACCTAGAAACACACATTTATAATAATTTATAACTTACCCGAGACAGTTATCACCACGTGTTTTATATTGTATTCACATCCAAAGATCAGTATGTGCCTTACTTCCATTCCAACTTACCGGACTTGCGCTTGTAGAATAACTTTCTCAATTTTTCCACCTTGTCAACACGACGGACATGGACAGCAGATAGTGGCTAACATAGTAGGACCTATGGAATGCATTTTGAGCCAATTGAAAAAAACGATTACGTAGATTAACCTCACGATTGGTTATTATAATTGATTGGCAAAGAAAGTCACCAATTAGCATTGAACTCTAAAACATATCTGTCTCGTGATTTGCTATCACGACAGTCCATTCTACCAGACCATCCAACCACATGCTAGCAAATATGTGGACGTTCGTTATAGTTCCCTACATTTCCCGACGGAGCTATGTCACAGTTAAACTGTTGGGATCCTGGTGGAAAAATGGGATGTCCTTTATGAAGAAACAGCTGTACCCCATTTGCTCGCCACAAAACACAAACACAGTGCAGTGCACAGCTGCTAGCTAAACAGGCAAAGGGGAGATAGAGGCGCAGGCCTGGCGTTACTGAAATAATTTCGTTTCTCTTGTTTTGGGGTTAGCTGTTTTTAACGTAGGATTTTTGTGGTTGCGCAGTCTTTGAATCCGTCGTAGCCGAAGTCACGGGGAATTGTCTCTTGGTTTCCACGAAAACTGACAGGAAGGTATGCTCCAATTGTCAAGTAATGCCTGCTAGCCTAGCTAGCATAGCCCGGACCGTCTCACAGGGCGTGATTTGAGGTGAGGTTAGGGGTCGTAGAAAGTGTCTTTTCACTGAAAGGAGCATCTGTATTTGGGTTAGCGCAAATTAAAGTACTGGTTCAAGTGCCTCATACAACGCTAAACTACTCGATCTTCAGATAGTATGACAACTATCATACATGTCTAGCTGTGTAGTTATAATCCACTTCTCAGTCAGATTGCACTGTACGTTTTACACATATTATTGCTGATATAGTGTTTAGTAGTTAGAACTTGCCGCCAACGCATAACATTATTAGAAATTGTACCATTAACATAGGTTTGCAGCAAGTTAGTTTAAACGTTGTAAGATTTACAATCAACCCAACTTTGTTTTCTAAAGACATCAAGTTATAAATATTTACAAGTGACTTGGATGCAAAAAAATAAAGCTGTATAGACTTTTATACACTTTAAAATAAAAACGTGAACGAAGAGATCAACGAAATATGACATGTGATTCTTCTGTTGTCCAGACTTACCTGTGTAATATAGATGTTTTTAGCTGTAAGTCTGGAAAGAGCATCACCAAATGTTTTTTGTTGTTCTCTGTGCAACAACAGAAGAATCACATGATCTAAGGTCCCTCCCTAGTTAATGGGCAAGAAATTATTCAGAGAGTTAGTCTAGTGCAAGGCCACACTGTCAACAACATTCACTGCTTTGAGCTTGGCTTTAAATGATCCCAAACCGAATATCTTTGAGCATGTTACCAAATTGTAAAAGATGTGAAAATTAGATTTCAATTAGAAAAGGTCTTTTAAAAACTAAAATTAGCTGCTTCTCTGAGTTGTTCAACATACGCTTTCTAAAATATTCTATCGTTTTATTTTAGGAAGAGACTGTTTTAATGTGTGTGGCATCGAGACAAGAAGCACCATGAGTGCAGAGATGGATGCACTGACTGTGGTGAACCAGTTGCGGGATCTTGCCGCAGACCCCTTGAACCGAAGAGCCATAGTAGAAGACCAAGGCTGTCTGCCAGGTCTTATCCTCTTTTTGGACCATCCAAATCCACAGGTTGTCTACTCTGCACTATTGGTAAGTATGTGGTCACATAAAACACAAAGCACTTGGTTTGTAAGGGAAAACCTCCCCTGCTGTCCTGCAGTGTCAGAACAGGTTTCAGTGACAGTTTAAAGGGCATGTTTTCCACCTGTGTGTAACATTCAGTCACAAGCTTGCACATGGCGCAATATCAAAGAAAAAAAGAAAAAAGGTCCATATTTGGAAACACTGCACAATAGGGACATCTGCTGTTTGATGTGGTGTAAACACTATGCTTTACATAGCCACCCTTCACGACTTCCTCTATAGCCATTCGTTCACATTGTGTGCACACATTTGAAGTGGCTTTATATAACTACTTTTTTCGGTTACCCGGTAAACACAAAGGCAGTACATTTGTATTTATATCGGTTATGTAACATTTAATGTTTGCACATGCATGCCCCTTTTAAAGTCGTGCCTTTTTTTCTTTTTCTTTCTTTTAATATCACAAAGCGTCTTTCAGCTTTTATGGCCAAATAGATAACAGCTGCCCTTGTCCTTGCAGGCCGTGCGCTACCTGGCAGAATGTCGAGCCAACAGAGAGAAGATGAAGGGCGAACTGGGCATGATGCTGAGTTTGCAGAATGTCATGCAGAAGCAAGTCCATGTTCCCATCACACACACACACACACACACACACACACACACATGCAAACACACACACAGAGCACGGACACACATGCTCACAGTGCATTTTCTTTACATGAAACCTTTAACATGTTTTTTTTTTTTTTTTTTTATTGTTTTGCATGGACAGTGTTTGCCACGCTGCAGAATTTTCCAGGCAGGCTGATGTCCTTCTGTTTGCCATGTCAGGATGAATGTGTGATGAAAGTTGAACTAGAATAGGGTGACAAAGGCTTAAAATGCAGTTTTGCACGTTACAGATTTAAATCCATTTTGTCGTCTCTGAAAGTTCTCTTTGTGCATGTGCTAATTGATGTAGGCGTATATTAGCACTTGTTTTGTTTTGCAGTAAGTAGAATATCTTGCAGACATGGTAATTTTAATTTTTTGTGTTGACTGTCCTTTAAAAGCTTTAGAAGAACATTGCATATAATGAGATCTGCTTTTAAAAACATGATCATAAACATGTCATTTTTAAGAGAGACAACTGCTTTTATCTGATTGAGTGTCTAGAAGCACCTGTGGCAATAGCTCATGCTAACCGTAAAGTAAGCCAGTCACTCCAGCTTGTAGGTGTTGGCATGAACAGTAGCCCTGCAGGAACAGCAGCAAGGTTCTGAGCTTACAGCCCAGTCATGCTGACTTTGAGTGGAGGTCGATCGTAGCTGGACAGAGTGGGAACACATGGCTAAAGGGAAGTGTCTAGCATTGTTGTACAAAACGGGTGTGAATGTGATTTTTAAACCCTTAAGTCATTAAGCTCTCAGGTAGCCTCATTTTCTTCAGTGATTATTATTAAGTATTAAGTATATTTAATGAATTTACTCATAAGAGTGTTTTGTTTGCTGGAAGGCTTCTGCAGAGCTGCGTTAGGAATGTGTGGCACAGCTCTGTGGACCGTCAGGCTCCCAGAGGGTGGCAGTGCCAGACAGCTAATGTCATATGCGGTTAATATGGAAGGAGTGATGACTTGGTGACACATGAAGCAATATAGCCTGCGGGAGTAACCCAGGATCCCTCATAAAATATAAATTCTGGCACAACAATGGCTCCTGACCTCACATGAATTTCTTGCAAAAAGCTGCTGCCCGTGAAATATTATGCTTTGCTGTGAGATTTTTGCAAAATGGACAGTAGCAAATCTGACGGCAGTGCAGAATAGGCATAATTAACTTGTGTTTCAGTTGTTGTGTCTATAATGGCAACATTGTCTTTAGTTACACTAAATAGCTGCACAAACAATTTTGGAATAGAGCGATGCAAAGAGGAGTTACCTTTAAAGGCTTCCTGTGAATGTGGGTGCCTGTTAATTTCCAGAATCAGGACAATGGGGATGCTTACAAAGCTTAGAATTAAACCTGCGTAACATAGTTTTGGCATTACCAAAAAAAAAAAAAACCCAAAAAAACAATAACAACTAGTGACTTCAGCATATTTCTATCTGACTGTTATTAGTGGACTTTAGACTCAGACTATTAAAAACATCAAACATGTAATGAAAGACTTCAGCTACACATAGATCTTGATGTGATGATTATTAAGCAGTGCATGAAACCCACCGTATATACTTTGCTTGTTAGAGGCTTTCATACCGAATTTGGATACCTGCAAGGGGCTACTTACTTTCAAATGTTTAATTCTCTAGATTTCTGTCTGTTGCAGCTCTTAATTAATTTCAGTTTTATGAGTCAGTTCACACTTCCTACAGAGTCATGCAGGCTTTGGCAATACCGTTTCTACTTTCATTCACGTTAATTGTCATTTTCACAAGCCTAAATTAGCTGATTTATTCTTTGCATCAGAATTACTTCATCTTTTGCACCTTTATTTTCAGTACAGATGTACTTAAAAAGACATCCAGAGACTTATCAGGTAGTTTCAGCTCTGCTCTGCTGGGTGACGCTGACCACTTGCTTGGACATCAACAACATTTCACGGTTCTTTGATGGTCTCCTTGCACTGACTTTGGTCTTTAGTTCACTCCACAGATTTTCAGTGGTATTCAAGTCAAAACTGTTTGCAGGCCAGTCAACAACATTCAGTTTGGTCTTCTGGAGGTGGGTCTTTACCAGGGGCGACGTATGCTTTGGGTTCTTGTTGTGTCGGAAGCGACGGCACTGAGCCATTTTGCTGCTGATTGCTTGAGGTTTTCTGTTAAAACCTTCCCATATCCTTCTTTCCTCATAATTCCTTCCATCTTGATGAGATTCACAGCTCCAGTCACAATGAAACATCCCCACAGCATACTTCTACCACAGCAATTTAATGTGTGGGGATGGTGTTCTTTGGGTTGTATGCCTCTCCCTTCTTCAAACATGAGCAGGATCTCTTTAGCCAAGAGCTTCAGTTTCATCTCTTCTGAGTAACGTATGTGCTTCCAATATATATAATCTTTTTCCTGGTTATCCTTAGTAAGTCAGGTCTCTATTTTGCAGTATTGGCGTTTTTGTTGGTCTACAACCTCGCAGTCCATTGCTGTGCAGGTTGTCTCCTTTAAGACTAAAATTCCTAACTTGGCGAAGTCATTTACTAATGTCTTGACAGTTGTTCTGGGGTTAATAGACGCTTCTCACTCAACGTGTCTGTCTCCTGCTTTTTGAGCGTCAACAATTCTTTTCTCAATTCTGAGCTGGCAACATTTACCTTGATTTTATACGCTTTGAGTCTTGAGTGCTATGGCTAAAACAAAACAAAGCTCAGTTTTTTAGGTAGGTAATAATAATGAACCTGGTAATTTAAAGAAAATAGAAATAATTTATGCTTTCTAAAATTAATATAATTGGAAACTACGTTGGAAATCCTTTTTGCACTATTAAAATGCACTTGGGAATTTTTTGACAAAAACTTCACAGGTGGGCTAGTAACTCATCTGTACATGTACTTTTTGTCACTGAAGGAGCACCTCACCTGGGGAGACCAAACTGCTGGCCTCAGAGATCTATGAGATTTTGCAGTCAGCTGGTAAAGAAGAGGCTGAGAAGGCCGAGGCAGCTGCCGCCTCCTGCCGGCGCAAAGCCCATTTCTTCCTGGGCTCCAACAACAAGAGGGCCAAAACTGTCGTGCTGCACATCGATGGACTGGACGATTCTGTAAGTCCATTGAAGTCTTAACACAGCGTATCGTCAGGCTTCTGTCAGGTCCAGACACATACCAAATGTCCACAGTGCACAAGAGTCTCATGTTTGCTGCTGCCATAATCACAGTGTTTGCCAAACATCATAAGGGTGTCTATCTGGCACATGATAAGAGGGCAGAGGGGTCAGGTTGTAAATGTCAGCCTCTGAACAGCAGGACATTGAGCCTGAAGCTGAATGCTGCTCCCCAGGAAGCTTTCACCTAGCCCGATTACATTACAGCAGACAGACGGCCTCTGATGGGCTGCTTCTCTGTCTCCTTAGCAGAAACACACAACGCTGTTGAAGCTAGAGACTAAAAATCTATAATTTGTTTCCCAAAAGTGAGTTTTAAATAGCAGTTTATTATTTTATCATTAAAATATTTAGTTAAAATTGAACAAAATCACATTTTCAAGCTTATAAATGTATATCTAAGAGAGAATTTCTTCTTCTTTCTGTTCCTAATGGTCACTGTGTCCCTTCCTGCTTTCAGACTCGAAGGAGCCTGTGTGAGGAGGCCTTGCTGAAGATTCGAGGAGTCATTAGTTTTACCTTCCAGATGGCTGTTAAGAGATGTGTGGTCAGGATCCGCTCTGACCTTAAAGCTGAGGTAAAATGTCTGTCCGGACACAGAAAATCTCTTTTAGAGTTCAGGGACACATATTTTGACTTTAAGGCTAATACCAGTTTCATTTGGAAAGCATGTATTAATTTATGGATGATTCGTGTTTTATCATTAACAGTCTTGGAAGTGGTTTTTAAAATTGGTATTTTAAATATAAAATAGTTGTCATTCCTAGCATATTAAATCAGAACATATCTTAACAAGTCACATATAAGTAATCACATTTGTTGGATGGCAAATATTTCATGTTGATACTGGTACCAGATGCACTTGTGCACAGGTTAGCTGACCCAGTAGTATCATCACGTTGCATACTGTTTTTGAAATGAAATGCATTTTCTTCTCCTAGGCGTTGGGAACGGCCATTAACTCCACCAAAGTACTGATGGCTCAGCAGGTGGTGAAGACAGAGGATGGAGGAGAGGTAAAGAGGACCGGAGTGCTTAGATGTGGGAATCAAAGCAATGTTAGACTCGCACTGTTTACATTAAACTCCTTTATATAAAACTGATTTCCCCCTTGAAGCCTCCAGCTGATAGGTCAGTGTGCTCGATGTATGTTGTGTTTATCTGTGTACAGGGAGTCTATCCCCCTGCCTGTGGCTGAGACTTATTCACACTGACATGATTAGCTAGTCACATCTCTGCCTCAGCCTGTAGGCTAGTTTGCTTTTTGCCAAAGACATGACTAGTCCTTGTTGCACCTTTTACAGCAAATAGTCCCCATTCTTCAGTGGCCCACATTCAAAGAGCATAAATTTACCAACTCTATAAAAAATAAGCTATTACCCTATAAATATTTTGAGTGATTATTGCTTTAGTAATTACAAGAAAGTAGCAGTTTACCGTGCAGCCAGCAGGGGTCAGACCTGTCTCACTGCTGTATTTGAACCTAAACTGTGGTTTTAGACTCTGTTGCCAAACAGTTGAGCTTTATGCTAACCCACCTAATCTTATGTATTTGCTTAAAAAAGCACTTTATTCACTTTTTTGATTCCCACCCCTGACTGTGTGCAGCTGGTGGTGCCATTCCAGGAGGATTCAGCGGTGGTGGTCGAGGAAAACACAGACATCCCAGACTACCTGCCTGAGGACGAGAGTCCCTCCCAGGAGCAGGACAAAGCTGTCACACGTGTAGGATCTATCACTGACGGCATGGGCTGGCTCAGTACGGCTGCCAACTTCCTGTCACGCTCTTTCTACTGGTGACAGCTTCGCGTGATCTGCTCTTTGTTCCCTATTTTGTCAAAGGTACCATCCAGCTGCAGACTTAGCATCTCTCAGCCTCCTTCCAGGCTCCAGCCTGCCTCACAGCCCTACACTAGTCTAGACTCCCAGCTCCAAAGCACATAGAGCCCAGCCACACGTGTGCAGCAAGAGCTGGACTGTCAGGTGAAGCCTGCAATAATTTGCGTACATCTATTACGAGCTACACATCCCACTACTGGCTGTATGTGCACAACTATATACTAGCTGCATATGTAATTAAAAGACATAGCCAGAGGACTGAATGAAACCAAATAGCTTTCTGGGAGTGTGTCTCTCTGCGTCGACTGGGTTGCAGCAGGTTTATTTTAATTTTTTGAGGCGATTTTTGTGTATCTTGAAAATAGTGATCTCTTTTTTTGTGCATGATTTTTTTCCCCCTGATGTCTAATTCCAGTCATAGTCCCATTAACACATATTTTTCATATTTTTATCCTGTAATTTCCTAATAATGTAATTTCTGCCTCTCCCTCCATTTTTCTTTTGTTTTTAAAGCATGTTTTTACACTTCTGTGCCAATTTGCCTGATGCTGACCTCCTTGGTTATTGTGTGTGCCTTCTTTGACATTTCACTCTAATTATTATTTATTCATCACTCATTCAAACTATTTGAGAGCTCCGAGCATGTTTAATGTTTGTTGTTTGCTGGCAGCAGCTGCCCCCTCCCCCGGCTTTCTGCCCACTAAGGGACGTCACTTCAGTAGAAATAGTAAATAGACACCAGCAAGAGGACACATTGACTCAGATGTATTAGACTGCATTGCACTCTGGAGGAACAACTAACCGGCCTGTTGGCTGATTAACGAACAAGCCCTCGATGTCTTTGTTTGTGTCTGAAACCAGGACTTTTCTGGTCTTCTAATCAGAAGGAGTGTTCAACCGCGAGCCCTGCAGTGACTGTCGACTTTAGGCTACGTTTGCTTTCAGCTTTTAGTGGAACCGTGTATCAGCACGGTGAAGACAAACCCATTAGCTGTGTGTTTGTCAAATGCTTCCAGTGTTACCTGTACTTCCACTGACATTTTTTTACAGTATTTTAGCGGCTCCTGATGATAAGGTTAGTTTTCAGTTTAGCCAGCAGTGTCCTTAAAGCAAGGATCATGCTGGTGCATGCTCAACAAAACATGCGCGCGCGCGCGCGCACACACACACACACACACACACACATCCATATAGAGGATTTAGTAACGCTGGCATAGGAGCAGTAGTGTAAGAAAGGTATGGTTATGTATGTGTTGTAAATGGCGACTGATTCCCTAAAATCCGATACATGTGAAGGATTTTTTGAGTTTTAGTAATAATGGTTTTAAGTTGGATTATGAGGTTCAGACGGTTAACACTAATCCTCTTAGTGAGCTTTAAAAGAGAAATTAACCCTTAAAACTAAATCACTCTGTTTTGATATATTCGAGCATCCTGTCTTTTATTCTTTTGATGGAGCGTAGGTGGCAAAGAGATGAACGGCAAGGATTCGAACTGAATAACCTCAACTGATGAACCGTAAACCCTCTGGAAAAGCAATAATCACTTATGTGTTTAATGTAGTTCAACAACAGCCTATAAATCAACATTTTTGAACAAGAAGGTGTGAGCTAAAAAACAAGACTTGTGAGCAGTATTAAAGTCGCATCATTAACGTGTCCGTTTTCACAAACCTCCATGTGCGGTTTTGTTCTAACGTTTTCTGTCTGGGCTCATACTGGGAAGAAATACTTGAACAATGTTCAGAATTGTCCGTATGTGTTGATCGAAGTGTAAATTCTTTTTAATTTTAGAGTTGCCACAGCTGTACAGTTGACAGAGAACCACTGAGTCCTCAGACATGTAACTTCATGTGTACAGACATCCACTGTCAGCAGATGTAGTACCGTATAATGTATGCAGATCTTCAAAATGTAGAATTCCACACACTGTTAATGCAAATAATGATAAAGGTACAAATCAAATTTTGTCTGCTGAGTTTTTATTTATTTATTCATTTTGTAACAGATTTCGTTGACCTATCATCTGCACTCCTCTTCTTGCCATGTGCAGTGCTCACACCAGCGCTCCAGCAAGCATTCCTAGCACAGAATTTCAGTTTTCTTTACTGGTGCATGAGCGACGTGCCCCAGGGCAATCCTGCCCACAACTCTACCCTCCCCCCCCAAAAGCCTCAGTGCTGGTAGGCAGGCAGAGGCAGCAGCCAACCCCAGCTGGAGGCCCTGAAGCCGCTGCTGCTGCTACTACTGCTGATGTGGCTACTGCTGAGCCTCCAATGAAATGCTGTGCCAAGCTGTAGAGAAGGCCTTCACTTATCTGCTGTATCATCTGGATGAACAGTGACCTAAAATAACATTTTTATGTTAATGTTGACAGAAAACTTTAGTCTTCTGAGGCTATAATTTATACTAATGCTTTGTTTTTTTATTGGAAAATATCCTGAAAATGAAAGAAATGTGAAATGAAATGATAAAAACCAGTATTAACACAGCTTGTAAATTCAGCATTATTTGACTTCGTTATTCAGGTATGATCTTTGACAGGCAAACAAACAGTATGGTAGTGAAGAACAGAAAGCAAATCAATATATTAGCCAAAAAAAGAGAAACAAATACTTAATGTGGCTGATTTTAAAGGAGGTCAGACTTGTTTATGAACAAATAACCTTCCTGCCTTCGCTGACTACTTAACTAGCTGTTGTTTCTTCCCCATTATGAGGATATTAAAATTGAGACATTTGTACAAATGTGAGTTGGAGCTTTTTTCTGAGCACATTAAAAGCTTGCACATTCTCACTATTTTAATAGAGGCAACAGTTCGGCATGTTACCCTGATTATTTCAAAAGCGAATCTCTTGTATTTTATGCAGACAGCAGTTCACAGGATGGTAGACTTTTGTTATGAAAGGCCTACAAGTCCCTATTTCTCACGCATCACCACTAGAGAGAGACAGCAGCCTGGGGAAGACGACAAACAAGAAAGTGAGTGGTCCCGAGTATAAATCTCATCACCTGATGAAAACGTTGTTTGTAATTAGATGACCTAAGATGATTATTGAAAGCCATTGCTGAAACTCCCTTTCCATCTGGTAGGTTTGAACCTGAGCAAGAATCATCATGACCATTAAGAGACCGCAGCCATTAATGCGCTTTATTCACCTTGGTCTAATATCTGCGAGGCTAACGTAACTAATGCAGCCATAAGGTTGTTTTTTGTAGTTAAGTGCACACCTTTCTCTTCAGTGCCCTTAGTGCTAATGATAAGCCATTTTCAGCTTTACTTTTTTTTTTTTCCAAGAGCTGATATGCTTGTCTAACAATGACCTTACCACTCTTAGTTTTTTTCTCTTTAATATAAGGAGATATGCTTTGATATCCTCCAGAGAAAATGGGCGGCACTCACCTCTCATTTTCCAATTAAAGCTTTAGATAATTCACTCTCCTTTAGGTTTTTTTCTCTTCTTCTTCCAATTCCCTCCTTTCTAATCTCCCCCATCAGATAAAACCCAATCAGCCTGTCTTGTGCGCACTCCTTCCCTCATATCAGCCCAGTTGCATAAATGTGCATAAATGTTTTGTCGGTATCACCCTCCCACCTGTGTGTATTTGCATGGTTAATCTGCAAGCAGGGAAGAGGGGTCTGATGAAGGGTAGATAGGTGCATCTCATGGCCCCACGGGCTCTTGAGGAATTTTATTGGAGGTTCAGCTCCCAGTCAATGGGATCAGCTGTAAATCCTGCTCAGAGTGTGGCAGGAAATGATGTGACTCTGGCAATTTATGTCAAATAACTTTTGAGGATGTGTGAGTGTAGCGATCAGCGCTACCGGGGCAGCGATAACTCTTCGGCAGGGGGCCCCAGTGAAGATTTAATTGAGACATCTTTCTTTATCTGGAGCGAAGCGCCTGAGCCGTGTTGTTGTGTAACGAGATGTAATGTCTCTCTTTATACGGGGGTCAACATCCAGGATGAGGGAAGGTCACGGACTGACTGTTTGAGCATCCAATTTGCTCACATAATACCCGCTCTTCAGGGAGCTGGGTAAAGAC
Source organism: Rhamphochromis sp. 'chilingali' (assembly GCF_963969265.1). Classification (NCBI taxonomy): domain Eukaryota; kingdom Metazoa; phylum Chordata; class Actinopteri; order Cichliformes; family Cichlidae; genus Rhamphochromis; species Rhamphochromis sp. 'chilingali'. The sequence goes on along the minus strand of NC_137945.1, from coordinate 17,386,645 downwards.
ACAGAGTATTAAGTTACACAGTCCACATATCACACTAAGACCTGAGGCCCTGTGAATGTAATGCTGTGTGAGTTTAAACTGGATGTAGCTTTTGTTAGCGTGTGAGGACAACACATATATAAAAAAATATGTTTGATTGATTTTAATTGTTTAGAGTACTGATGATCTTTTAAAAAAGTATCTTTATATGTATTAATGTGGAATACATCATCTATTACTTTAAATGTTGTTTATAAACCTGAGGACTGCAATACAGCACATTAGTTTCTAACTTTACAACTAAGCCATTATAGTTACATAATACAACCTGGCAAGCCTTGGCAAAAGCTGTGTTAACAATTAATAGACTCTTATAGCTCACGCTGGCGTTGTGGAGCAGCTTTATCAGAAAATTTTACAAATTTTTATTTCAGTTAAAGAGTTTGTGTTACAAGCACATTTTCTGCATTTCCTAGGTTACATATTAAAAATAAGAGCTGCCCAAACGGGGTACAGTCTTGAAAGTGGAATAGCTCCTGTCAGTGTTATATAATACTGGTTAACTATTATGTAAGAACCATATGATGTTAGTGGTGGGACAGCAATGTGCAGGCACATTTTGCAAAATGCATCATAAGCTGCTTTTATGTTTTGTGTGCATCCACATGCAGAATGGAAGACTGCGATGGAAATATAAAACTGAAGCGCATTACAATGTTTCAATCTTTACTACAGAAATATTAGCATATATATATCTATATATATCTATATCTATATATATATATATATCTATATATATCTATATATCTATATCTATATCTATATATATATATATATCTTATATCTCTATAAAGTAGAATGGCTGCCAGAACTTTTTGTAGTATTAAACTGTAAAAGTTACTTTTTAAGTTGGGATAGACTGTAAATAGGTTTGTGTGTTGCAATAGACGCAAAAACCTATTTACAGCTGATATAATCAAAAACTAACAGTAAAAAGTTGTGATTACAAACACAGTTACTAGGAGCATAATTTTGACATTCTTAAATGGGTGGTATATCATGTTATTACATTAATCATCCAGCAAAAGTACAAAATTCTTTGCACAAAATCAAATAATAAAACCGAACTAATAACAGCAATTTTCTTTTAAGACTAGTTAATTGCATTGTTAGGTCATTTCATTGCTTTTACACGTGTAAATATCTTTTGTTTAATATAGAAAATCAGTTAAAATACAAAAGAATTTCTGTCAATTCAATGTTAAAATAACTATTTTTAATTTAATGTCTTGTAAAAAGACAGGAAATTTCTGTATTTTTACATAAAATATCCGTTATTTATTGAAATATTACCTTTTTTTTAAAATTTTTTTGCAGATTTTCTTGTTCTCTGTCCACTCGCTCAAATGCAGTGTTGCGGAAGTTTAAACCAGCATTTTAACCCTTTCTCTTGCACTTTAAGTATTTAATGAAAACAATCGCAAAGCAGCGATTAAGTTATTTCCATTACTGACTGAGCAACTAGTTGAGTATAAGCCCATCCTATAGTGCGTTTTTTAAGATGTGCTATATGTATTTATTTTTTTTACATTGTGCACCTCTGCGTGCTTCCCTCCCTGTAGCAGCTTGCATGGAGTCCTTGATGAGATGCATGCACACACAGGCAACTCGTAATTGTGGCCATAGCTCATTATTGTTCCCCGGATGATTTGGATCCGCCGGGGGGAGTCTCGTCCTCTGACACCGCCGCGTCCGCCCGGCGACAACCACTCCAGGCGCTGATTGGTGGGATGAAATATTGCCGGCGAAAATTAAAAGGTCCCAGTGTCAAAATAATTCATGACATGCATATCTTCCCGGCTTGATGAAATCGCTGATATCTGGATTAGTCGGATAATAAAAGCGATCAGGCTACAGTGAAACTCTTTCAGCACTAGCTCCGTGGAGGAGGGAGAGCAGCTTCCTCGTGGTTTTGCTGGGTCGAGAAAGCCCACAACAAGTGTGTGCGTGCGTGAGCGCGTGCACGTGCACGCACAACGTTGGTCAAACCCCTGTCAGGTCGTGCGTACTGCAGTTCACCACACAGCCAGACCAGTGATTTGAATATCCGCTGTAATTGTCCCAAAACGGCTCATCAGTGGATCTGCCTGCTGCCATTAGGGCCCAACAAAATGGTGTGACATTCAAATTCCCCTCAATGACAGGTTATTAGAAGCCCCAAGCAGCCGGCACATAATTAAGCGCCGTAACGTTGACCTGTGATATGAAGTGATGGCACGCTCGTATAGTGGGCAAGAATGAAATAGGTGCTTTGTTAAAATAGAAGGAGAATTGTATGATTTTTCACACTGGAGCAAAGTAATCATAAAAAAGAAGGCAGCTGTCAATGCATTAAAAAAGCCCACTCAAAATTATAGAGGCAAATAACACAGAGGAGGATTTTACAATGGGGGGAAACTGCATGCCAAATGCCATGGCAACTGCTGTCACACAGCAGAGATTGACACATTAGTCATGAACACCGTTCAAGAAAAAGTGATGAATTCTGATATTATTATTCCTAAATTTGTCCTCCTCTCTCCGGCAGTCCTGGTTTATGTTATACAGTTTGCTTATAAGTCCATATTTATCCCTGAGATAATCTCTCAGTCCAAAGAGAAAGAAAAGAAAAAAAAATCAACCTGATAAAAAAAAGCAAACGTGTGACTTTCATTTGTGACACTAAAAGCCTATTACACAACTTAAGACATGCTGTCTTAGGCCCCCGCTTTCCCCTTTAGAACAAGTGGACGTTGTGATGAGCAATGGACCCATCTGCTGTGCCCTCTCCTCCAACTGGTGTGTGAATATGATGTAGTCTGTAGGTCCCATTTCCAAGACAGAATATAATACCACTGGTACCTGGGAAGTATTACAAAGATAATAAAGTTTGATTTTATGCATACCTGACTGTGCCCCTGGGGTTGAGCAGTTATCACCTCTCTGCATTTAACATCATGTATTCTTTCAGAGTGCTGTTCATGTAAAAGAAATACAAGTGCACAAGTTTTATGACCCACTTCTGCTTCTTTTATTAGACAAAAAAAAACTCACCTTCACGTTACTGGGACAAACCAAGGCTTCATGTTAAACTGTAGGCCAGAGGCCTGTGTAATGGTGGGTCTGTGGCAGGGTTGCCGAACAGAAGGTCTGCACTTCCCTCCCTCCTCCCTCCCTCCATGTCTCTCTCTCTCTATCTCTCTGCTAGCCCCCCCTTCATAACGATGGCAGATGGCTGCAGATGAATCCCTCATAATCATGTCAGGACGGCTCCTCCGATCCCAATTCATCTATTTAAACACATTTCATCAGATGGAGAATTACACAAAGATAAAGGCGGCCGGCAGACAACAAAAGCACACAAAGATTGTCCTTGCAAACAAGTGTTCCTAGTCCCTAACACCACTTAATCATTCGTGCTCCTGTTATTGCTCCTCACCCTGTGTGCAATCAACTCTGCCCCATTTACCTCCACTGTTTCTCACTCTTTCACTCTGTATTCATGCTTTTTCTCTACTGTCAATTGTCTCCATCCCCAGCTACTGTCTGTCCTCACTAACCATAAATCTTTCCTCTCATCCCTGCTTCTGTCTGTCGTTCTTTCTTTCTTTTTCTTTAAAAAAAGGACAGGTGTGTAAAATCCTTTCCTCTCCTCACTAAGCCCCCCCTCTCCCGTTTTCTTCTGGGTGCCCCTTTTAGAGGGGTGATAATTTGCCACAAAAGTGAATTGTGCTTTCCCACCCCACCTCCTCCCATCCATCCCTCCCCTGCTGTGTCTCCGTGCCACCCATCCGCATGATGCCGTTAATTGTGGATCAGGTGAAGTTTGTCTCACCTCATTTCAGGGCCATGCTCTGCTAGGGCCATTCTCCTCACTCAAAGGCCACATAATTTCACAGCCTCCTACTTCTCATTAATCCCTCCTGAGTGGCTGCTCTCTGAGTTCCAGTTCACAGATTTGTTTTGCTCTTGTTTTCTGACTCGCTGCCCTTCCTGCCCCACCCACTCCTCTCCTCCGCCTTTATATTAACCCGTTTAGGGAGACCCCCCTCCCCCTTCCGTCCAGCCTGCCTGGATCTTCATTCTTCACACTATATTTCATCCATAAAAAGCTTTGTAAAAAATGTGACAGCTGACACTACAATACTCACCAGTTTACCCACATTCCCCACAACTCTCCTCTTCTCTACCTTTGGAATAGAGGCTACTGTATTATAAAGTGGGCATGAAGAGGCGTTTGCTCGTGATGCCAGTATCACCTCTTCTTCCAAAACAACTCCACACCCGGCCGCATTGTACATTCAACTTGCGCAACCTGCCATCTCCATCCTAACAAATACCCAGAGACAAATTGAACACAACAATGGGAACTGAAGGGAAAGCTGCGTGTTTGCTCGTCTCCACACACGTGTGCGTGTGTCTGATCAACACGGCAGTCAGACTTCCTCATTCCTTTCCTGCTAAACTTTTTTTTTTTTTGTTGATTCATAAATTATTCATAAGGCAAAAAGCTGAAGATCTCTCATTAACATAAAATAACAATTTGCTAATTTATGGAAACTCCTAATTACTTGCCTTATTTGCCATGACCATATTAAATATTCATAAATATGCGATTATTTCTCTGATTTGACTGTCGTTCAGTTTAATCTACTATTTTTCCTCAACAATAGCGGTGTGCCGGCTTGTGCCGCGTCTACCAAGCAAAGCAAAAACCCAGGAGAGAGCAGTGAACAATACTGCACATTCATAGTAGAGGTCTCTTTTATTTCAATACACCTGTTTTTTGGGGGGTTTTTTTGACATTATCTATTATGTAAATTTCACATCTTCATAGTTGCTGATTTGAAACCCTTTTTATAGGTGGAAAGGTTTTCTGGCTGCATTTTGTGTCACGATCTGGTACAGGGATTCAACGCAGAGCGGTAAGGTATCTCCAAGGTGTGGTTTATTTACAGTGCAGTGCAATATATGTACAGTGAAGGGATCCAAAAACTCCGGGGGGAATCACAGGGTAACTCGCTCACGTCTTCTCCGCTCACACTCACACACTTTCCCGTAGCAGGGAGGTCGCAGGTCCGGGGGGGGGGGGGGGGGGGGGGGGGGGGAGATCTGAAGCAGACGAGAAGGCAGGTCACCAACAAATCACAAGTCACGGATATGAAGCACAAGAGCTGTGAGAACACTAACGTTAGGGGTACAATCATCCAGCGACGAGAGGATCTGTGTTCCAGCCTCAAATAGTGCTCCCGGTGATGATGGGTGAGTGTTGTCAGGTGTGTGTGTGGGCCAAGGGCGGGAGCCCACAGTGAGCTCCGCCCAGGCAGAGAGGGAGAAAACAGCAACAGCAATTGTAGCCTTGTGGGGCCGACCGGGCAGGCACGGAGACCATGACATTTTGTGAATTGATCTTTATGGCAATGAATTTGCAAAACTAAAAATAAGATCCTGACATATTTAAAAAAAAACCAAACAAACCTGTATCTACCAAGCTATCTGTGCAACAGGGTGTACGAACTGAAAAGCTCAGTAACGCATGACACATAAAGTAAAATCACACAGAAATGCCTTCAGACTGCAGGAGCTTGTAAAATGTCTCGTGGTTGCAGCTTCATTTCAGTCAAAAATCAAAAATGCATTCATTCATTTGGCTTCCATCCAAAACTAATCACATCATTTTCGATTCTGTAGCCTGCAAGACAACCTTTGCTTCACTCCCATTTATTCAAAGCTGAAAAAGACCGAAAGGGAATACAAGAAAACGGAATATCTCCTCTTTGATGCAGCAAGCAGTTGTCAGAAGAGTTCTTGGCCAAATTCTCGGGAGAAAGCAGAGTCTTGGATCCCATCTGGGACGACTAGATGAGGTCTCTTGCTGTCATCGCGTCTGTTGTCAAGGTTGCATTTAACCTCAAATTTATGGCTTTGTTATATCAGAATTAATTACAGATATTTCCCCCCAAAGTGAGTGACGTTGACGAAAACGCTAAGCGCAGGCAATTTAGCTCTATTTGCAGATTAATTTGGGCCCACCTGTGATGCTTGGTGTGCTAAGTAGGTACATCAGTTTTAATTACAGACCTCACAGAGTGGGTTTAGTTAAATTACAGTATTAATTATCACATTTACCAGATATCAGAGTGACAAACGGTTGTGGAGAAGCACTTCCCTCGAACCTCCTGTTTCTCCAGACAGTGGCTTCGCTTGTGTCCTTCAAGCAACCTTCAGGAGAACAGATATGATGGAGGGCTTTGTTTCTGAAAGACAAGTGTTTACCTTGATTTACCACATAGGAGTAGCTGTCAAAGCAGGAAGTCACACCTGAAACGCACTTCTAAATGTGAAGTTTTATGGCCATATGGTGAAATTGGTTGATTATGTGGAAAATGGGGTTTGGGGGGTAGCTGATAGAAAACAGTAGAAAAAAAGTAGTTAATCCCAGTCTAAAAAGAAAATATGTGGCCTTTATCTACACCATTACCCCCTTCATTCACTCAGATACATTAATCTCCTCAAGGATAATATGATTCATGCTTGACTGCCACTTCACGCCTCACGCCACATCTCCATCAGAAAGAGAAAATAGTGATCTTTGACCTATAGGATCATTACAAACAGAAGATATATGGAATGGGTGATCGGTGTGAGACCCTGTGTGTTTATAGTAGGGCTGCATTATTGTTCACACATGAATAAAGGATACCGGAGCAGCTTTATGTAGCGGATCCCTAAAAATCTGGTTACATTTAATTGATGAGGATAAAGAGTTACACGCTCACGATTTAAAGTAAGGATAATTGTAGAAAATGTGCTTCTTTGTGTTCTTCCAGAGAGTTAGGTGACAACCACTCTCATCTCGGCACACTTAATACGAAGCCACAACCGAAGCTTATCTCAGGGAAAAAAAATCTAGCCTGACTCTTTCCAAACATAACACACTTGTGGCGAGACTCCACATTTGGCCAAGAAATAGTTGTTATCATAAGCTCAGTGTTTTATTTTCTTTTACTTCTGGTACAGATTAGGCAAACGAGAGATTTTGTTAAAATTACTATTATTACATTAAGTATGAATCAATTGTCTGCTAATATTTGACACACTGTACATACGGAGTGTCTGAAGCTCTTTTCATCCCCACAGAGCTCCTTTTATATATGCTTCTCTTGTTCCAACATTATTGTTTTTTTGTGATCCTTTTATCACTCTCATGATGTCATTTTCTGCCACAGCAGGTACTTGAAGGTAAGAAGAAGGAAAAAACAAACAGTTCATTATCTTCCTAACACAACATGTCATATAGAATTAAGCAATGGCTGCACCAGCACATTTTCAGTACCTGAAAGGTAAAATAGTATCCTCTTGAATTGCTGCAAGCCAACATATTAATAAAAGAAGCAGGAATATTGGATTTACATTTATCGGTGACATGTCAATGCAGACTCTATGTTTAAATACACAGTGTTATTTTGAGGCTAGTCAGGTGGTGCAAACCTCAAAGTTCCTGACTTTGACAAAAAAGTTGGGAAGTTTTAACTTTTTAATTTCTAAGTGATTTCTACAAATGATTTTTACATTGTCTATAAAAAACTGTAAAAATCAGTCTACAGCACAGATTTTTTTTTTTAAATATATGCAGTTTTAATACATGCTCCAAAGCTCATTCTAGTCCCTTGGCACCTTATGCCACGATGTCATCATCAGCCAACAAACCAAATTTTGGGTTGTTACGTTGTCCCTTAAAACTTGCTTATTTTTTCCTTTTTGTTTAATGACATGTCACATGTCTTGTGTGTTCAACGCTACGTCCACATCAACAGAATCAACTTCCTGGGAAAACACGTCACAGTTCAATAAAATGAAGGTTAGCAGAAGGTTTGACCTTTGACCCATGGGGGCGGAGCAATCCTTTTAGGAACCACATCTGTGTAGGAGGCATTACCAGCTACTACTAAGACTAATAATTTTTTTTACATGTTCATATTGAAATGAATGTATTAAAACTAAGAGCATTACTAAGAGCATTTGGTGTTGCCTCAGGACAACATCAAATAATGATCTATTATCAGGTAACTGTAACAGTTAAAACCCAGCTTATCATCTGAATCCGGTGTGTTGGAGCAGGAATTGGATTCACTGTGTTAACATTGTGAGAAGTGGGGTACGTGGGTTATGCACAAATCATCATTAACATAACATAAACCTGTACTAACTTACATGAAATGGGCAGAAGAGCTTTTTATGGGAGATAAAAATGGGATTGGACAGTTGGGGGTCACTTCCTCAGTGATGAAAGTGACAGTGGACCCCAGAATCAGATTCGAGGAACAGCTGGGAGATCAGGGATCAGTTAAAGGCCATACATAACTGATGGGTGTGAATTAGCAATAGTATGTGTATTTAAAGGATGATGTGTGCGTGTGAGTGAGTCAGAGAGGACATTATGAAAAACACTTATTTCAAAGGTTGATGCTTTGCTTGGGCCAGGAAAAAGAGACTTCCATCAAATCTGCAAACATCTACAATTAGAAAAACGTTTTGAGTTTGAATGTGATTAAACAAATGTCTGCACACTTGATTTGTAACCACCACATGTGGAACTATAACTTTTTATAAGCAATGCCAGCTTGTGCAGACTAAACCTGTTTTCATGACTGACTGTCCTGTTCTATAGATGCTTCCACTGATGATAAAAAATATATATATATATGTGTAGAACTGTACTTTAACTTTGTTATATGTAAGTGTGTATGTAATTTCTGGAGCACTTAAATCACATGAATAACACTTACTTGCTTTTTTTAAGGCAATAGGTTTGCATGGTTTTAATAAGTAAGTGAGATTCCTGTTCAAGTAAATAGAATTTGTCACATTAGTTGTTTAAAATAGTAAAATAGTAATCCTGAGTAGTCTTACTTAAAATATCAAGTACTCGGTACAATTTTATCTTGTTAGTTAGACAGAAGTGTAAGTAAACGAAACTAAAAAAATCTTTGTTAGCACTTCATACTTTTTCTATTCCACTATACTTTTTTCCAAGGCCCTTAGTGGTTTGCAGGCTTTTTCTTAGAAATGTTAGAATTTGCACTGTGATGTTACAGAAGTCCTCACAGAGCTGAAACGCTTCCAGGACTGGAGCCAGGGACAGAGAGGGGTGCCTCATTTAGCCGTTGGCTGATGCTTTCTCCCACCAAAGTACTATATTAATCATAATCACACAACACCATTAGACTATGTCATTCTATTAAAGAAATCACATTATCATACATTTCATTAATTAAACTCAAACACAGTCCACAGTCTGCAGACAGAGAAGGACGTGTGGGGTGGGGAGCTGAGGTCAGAGGGCAGGACACTTCACCACTCCACTCAGCATCTCTCCAAAGGGAAATCAAGGGGACAGATTTGCATGTCATAGGATCCTGGGACTGGGAGCGAGTGGAGGCTTTAGACAATAGCATCTGATGATGGAGGTGGAGTGGAGAGTCTGGGATGAGGCAAAAATCCTTCTGATAAGTGTCTGCACAATGGAGAGAAACAAGAGGAGGAGATGGAGAGGAGAAGAGGTAGGGCCATCTTCATCCTTAAATGCTCATCACACGCCGGGTCATATCATCCGGGGTGATCCTGGATGATATGATGAGGATGCAAGGGATTCGATTCCTCCACCCTGACATACACACACTCTTCCAGTGGCTGTGAAGAGACACGAGTGCTACTGATACCTCTTGGACAAGGAAAGGTGCACCTGTTTGTGCTTAGAAGCTGGCACAAGGCCCTGTTTATCAGGGTGTTTTGCACTCTTAGCTAGTTATGTGTCTATGGTATAGCCTTATGGGCGAGTGATAAGCAATTTGTTTTGCAAATAATTGAGGTTTAAAAAAATGATGCCAAATGTGAGGTGAAAATCATCTAAAAATTGTGTGTTTTTTGCAAAAACACAAGCAGCCAATCCTCTGTGGATATTTTCTTTATTTGGTTTAGAGATCTCCACTCTCTTTTATTTTGCTCCATTTCTTTATCCCTGCCTCCATCTGCCCATCTCTGCTTCTCCCTCTTGCCGTCTCTCTGGGTCTGATTAGCATGTGTAGTGTATGTTCCGTCACGCTGTAGTGTTGACCTGTGCTGTCATCTCCCTGATTACCTCCCTGATTCACTTTCCTTGTTTAGTAATGTGCAATCAATCATAATCAATTAGCCAAAATGTAGAATCATTAAAACCATTATCATTAATTAAAATAATTATCACTTTCTGCCAATGCTTCATTACCACTGTTGTCTAACGTGTCTGCCACACACCACACTTTCCTGCAACACTATTTTTCTTTCTTTCTGAGGAAAGAAGATTTCAGAAGATTTTAAAAAGTTTGCTTTAAAGCTCTGAAGTTATTTGCATGCAAACGATTGCTGATTGCTTTCCTTTTGTTAATAATAATTGTGGAGTTTCTCTAATATAGCCATTTGAAAGTAAACTGTTAATAGTAAAAAAGCTGCAGCAAAAGTTTAGGCTTAGCAACACTGACGTTATTTTACAGAAACTGATTTATTTCAAAGTCTGAATATCAAACATGTCCAAAAGGTTCCTAGCAGAGCACAAGCAGTGCTTCTTGACATGACCTGAAATGTTTTCTCACTGTCTGTCCCACTGCCTGTTTTGTTTCCCTCACACTTGATCAGAAACTGTCTTCTCTTCTACCTCAGACCTACTGCAGCCCTGCTCTTTAAAGGACAGAGATGAGACAAGAGAACCTTAATGATGTGTAAACATCCAGGGAGAGCAGAGCCCTCGTCTAAAAAAAGCCCAGAGGGGGAAAAAGAGAGGCAGACAGACATGCAGCTCACTTAGTTTAGCACACTGCCTCAACCCGAGTGGTAATTCCACATGACTGTCAGCCCGCTTCTCCTCTGTGTGTCTGCTGGAACCTGGAATAGACCTGTCACTCCCCTAACCCCCAATAATTGCTTACATTGAAATTTCCTTGAAAGTGGGCTGGAAGCCCCGAGGGTGCAAAGGGTTCAACTGAGTGTATGCGTGCATAAGAGATGTGCGAGCCCGTGGGCGTCTGTTTTTCCAGCCCAACCCACGGGGCAAAGAAGGGTCTCCTCGCTCCCCTGCCCCGACACTGCAGAGGAGCATCGCTCACTGCCACCTGGGGAAAGCAGGCGTCTCATTGGGGTCATGCCATCCCCAGTGGAATGTGAGTCAAAAGGAAATGGGCCTGAACATTGCACAGTATCCCCAGTCTGAGCTCCATTAAGCCAGGCATCCTCACTGTGGGATGGATGTCCATTATTACGCAGAACACAAGGGCTATCCATTGAGTCTAGAGACACACTGCCTCATGTCCTACATCACCACATTAAAGGAGAGGATAATGAACTTATAAGGGGCATTAAAGGGGACTTTTTAAAAGTCCTTGGCATATTAAAGTGGCTAAACAAATAAAACATCTCAGTTCTCAGTACTTTGCTCCCCCCCCCTTTATTAACCAGTGCCACTCTCAGTGAAGAAGTCTGTCTGGCTGTTCCATCTCTCTCGGCTCATGCCCACGGCACTGCCTGGCATGAAGGGGGGTCCTGCAGAGAGGAACCGCACAGAACAGGCTGTGAGACAGGAGGGGTCTCAGAACATGTGGCATCCCTCTTTCCCTCCATCAAGCGGTTTCCTGAGCCTTCAGTGGAGCCCATCAAGCCCACCTGATTACATTATTTGCAAATGGTCTCCAGGAATAAAAGTAATTGTGTCTCATTAAATTCTATGAAGTGTAACAGGAAGTGACTGAAAGTGTTTTTCCAAAAATATCTTCAAAGGCAACAAAATGTTCTACATCATTTTGGAACCTATAGCTTTATTTTTTATTTTTAGCAAACATTAAAATTATCCATAATGTTATTTACTTGGTGGTTAATAGTTGTCTTTTACAGCCTCTATGAACACTGCTTCCATGGTTTTTGTAAAGTTGGAACTGATGTTTCTGAAAGTTTGCTCATAGTGCACCAATGAACAAATATTGTATGGTTACTACAAGGTTGAAAAATTAGGTTTAAGGGTGTTTGAATGTGATGCCAAGGGTTCCTGCCCCCAAGAGGGTCCAGTGCATCTACTGGGTCCTCCTTCTAACAGATGCTTCTTAAAGGACACCTTGTGCATGTCAGTGCGACCAGCGGCTTTAACTAAACAGCTTTGACGCCCAAATACAAGGTCACTGATCAGTAATGAAAGCTTTATTACTAAACCACAATAAACACTCACCAGCCATTTTATTAGGTACACCTGTCCGACTGCTCATTAATGCATATATCAAATCTGCAAACCACATGGCAAAACTGAATGGATTTAACCACGCAGACATGGTCAAGACAATCCGCTGAAGTTCAAACTGAGCATCGGAATGAGTATGAAATGTGATTCTGACTGTGGAGTGGTTATTGGTGCCAGACAGGTTCCTCTGAGTATTTTAGAAATTTTTGAAAATACCTTTTTGATGCCAAAGATTAAAACAATTAAGCTAAAAAGGAAGTAAACAGTGAGTCAAGTAATCACATGTTATATACACGATATGCAGAAGAGCGTCTCTGTATGCAAAGCACATTGAATCTTCAGATAGATGGGACACAGCAGCGGAAGACCACACTGGGAAGCCACTCATGTCAGCTAAGAACTACAGGTTGATGCTACAATTCTATAAATGATCTTATATCACATAGACTAAAAAATGCTAATGTTTATATGTTTAATACTTTTTTATTAGGGAATATATTTATTTTATTTTTATTAAAAAGTGCTAAAGCTTAATTTGATATCAATATACAATTTATTATCATTATTATAATAATTACTATTACTTTTATTACTACTACTACCACTAATAATAACAGTAATAACCATAATAATAATATTCTCAGTGCAGTTGAATAGAATGAAGCTCTGTGCTTGTGATTTTGTGGTAGAAGGATGCACTGGACACAGCATCTGATGAAACAGTTTAATAAGAACAAGCACCCAGAAAAAGACAAAAAGACATCCTGTTCCGTCCTGGTTGTCTCCATCTCTGCCTGTTTGTGATGAAGGGCTCTTTTTGGTGTGAGAGTGAAAGAGACAGGCTGGGCTGCCTGTCATGTCATAAAGGATGCAGTCAGAGAGAGCAGACATGATTTCATGGATAATGATTCCTGCACTAATATCAGTGTGGGCTGCAGAGGGGATAACCAAGTTGAGCTGTCTTAGCTCAAATGATTCAATTAGGCCAGCTGTCCCTATTTGTCATGGCTCAACTGGCTTCTAGATTACCTTTCCAGAGTGCATACGTGCCTCTGCATTGAACTTACCAGCTCAACAGTTTCACAGAAAAAAAGCGAAAAAAAAAAAAGCAAGAGAAACAGAGGGCGACAGCGCCGTGGAGGGGAAGGAATGAAACAAAGAATGCAGTAATAACCACATTATCCACTTAAACATTAGGGCCAATTATCGAGATAAATGTGACTTTTTTGTTTCGAGGACGATCCTCGTGAAATCAGAAGAGAGCCTGGGAGCACGCTAGAGTGACGGGAGAGATGCTAGACATGGAAATCTGATCCACTAAAAGAGGATAGCAGAGACGATGTGAAGGTCAAGAGCTAGAAATAAGGAAGATAAAACGTGAAGCATGATCTTCTGCTGTTTTTTTTTCATTCTAATCTGTTTGTTCTTCATTATATGTCCAATCATTTAAATGCTGAATGACCCAAACACTGCAGAGGTGTTGCCTCATCTTTCCCTCTCTGCTTTTATGTAGGCTGAGCCTCAATTAAGTGTGTGATAAGTATAAAATTCAAAGAAGCATTAGAGTCATTACTGCTGATTGAGTTGATGACTCCAAGGGCGATGTCCTCTTCCTTTCACTTTAACGTTGTTAAACATAAATTTCCATCAACTAACCTCATCAGGTGTAATTAACACAATTGTCAGTTTTGGGTCAAGGAATAGGAGACGAGGATCGGCATACTAAAATGGTCAAATATTTCATTTATTAGAGGTAATTAGTTATGTTAGCATTATTAGTGCTGTCACTTTTCCCTTAATAAGGCACCTACAGCACGAGTCTGTGTCTGTGCAGCACACGCGGTGACGATGTGAGGAAGAGCTCGATTAGACATGGCTTTTTGCAATTCAAAATAAATAACAAGCCATTAAAAGCAGGGACATTACATGCTTTGTGGGTAGTGTGCTCGATGCTTACATGACCATGAAAGCACAAATGATGTTTCATTTTTCACTTCTTTGTGGCTAAACAACATCACATTATCGCTCTCCATAGAAGCAATATTAATACAAGAAATAAAGGGTTTTTGTCCTTAGCAGCCTAATGGGATGATATCCCTTAAAGATGCTCATGCACTTCCACTGTACTGCTTATGGCCTGCGAACAATGCAAGTGGTGATAATGAGATAACACTGCTGTGTACATCAGTGCAGCTTCTTAACTCTATATGAATGAGCTTTTGTGTGAGGAGGAATATAGACTCATATTTACATCTGCTGGGTAAGATTTAAAGGGATTTGAATTGAATGTATTTCACAAAAGGTACATGTTTTTTATGCTGCTTTGATTGAAAGTGACCATCAATTCTTATTTTTCAAATTAAATAAGTATACAGTAGTTTATCAAACTGCCTTAAGGGACGATATTGATGACTCGTTGATGTCTAGAAAACTTAAATCATTAAAAATAGGATGGCTGATTTTAAGGTCTTGTCTTTTTTTTTTTGACTGTAAGAGATAAATGAAATGTGCTGCTGTATGCAGTTTGTTGAGCGCTCCTAGATAGGCTGCAGTTTGTTACTCCAATCATTTTGCCAGCTCTTGTGCTGTATAGAAACAGGGCAGCCTCATCTCTGAGCTGTCACAGCTCTGACTGGGATCAGCCTTATTACAATGATTGAGAGAACAGCCCTTTGCAGCAGAAATACCATCCAAGGGGACTAGCATGACCACATTCATACAACCGAGTTCACATATTTGTCTTCGTTAATCCAATTTGCTTCTCTTTTGTCAGGTTTTCAACCGAACAGCTACACAGTTATGCAGTTGGTGAAGACATAAAAGGACCAGATATTGCCAGAGGTTGCAGAATTGATGCAGTAAATGAGAATGCTTCATGTTGTTAGTGATGAAGGTCCCTCAGGTGCTTTTGAGCCTTTAAAGAATGTGATGATGGTGTCATTTAATGTAATGAATCGCTGACTGATTGACTGCTGATGGATTTATGTCAGCACACATTTAATCCGAACACTTTTTATATTATCTTCATGGGAATAATCATCCTTCATTTTCTCTTCTGACCTTCCTGATAATACTTTTATAATAAAAAGAGGGACGCTCAGGAATAAACAATTTTAGATGAATTCAGCATATGTTGTCTGCAGGCTAATTTGCTCTTGGGATCTTTACCACTTTGGCCAAATAGTGACTAACACCCAGGCTCGACAAGCCCAGGAATACAGAACGTCATTACTGCCTTATCTTTAGAGATGGAGCGAGGTGTCAATGACACTTCTGCTGCATGCAGGCAGCAGCTGAGCTGCGAGATGTCCTGGCACACAACGCAGACTTCTTGGCCAGAGCTTTGCAGCCCAACACCCAGAATCTTTACCTTATAATTACAGGAATAATTACTGCATATATGGGTTTCAAACTGTACTAAGCCTGTTTTTAACCAGTTTCATTTGCATGTTGTTTTTATAGCTAAACATTTTTTCTTTGTCTCTTTTTCTAAGAGGTCTTTAAATGAAACCTTCCTATTTCTTGCAGAATAGAAAAATGAAATATTTGTGGTACAAAAATTATATACTTAAATACTCTATTTCTGTCCTGCTAGGCAACATAAACACAAAGCAGTGTGAGAAATGTCTGATAGGCTAAAGACAGGAATAATGAAGGAAATAGTCAGTCTGACTATGAGGTTCTTCAAAGAAAATATAAGAAATGAAGAAACGAAACAGCACCACAAACCACAGCTTGCTATTTTGGTAAGCTTCATTATTGTTTGGCTCAACAAACTACCTCTTATGTTGCAGGTTTTGTCACATTTGACAGAGCCAAGCTGGCCATTTCCCCTGTTACCAGGCTCTATGCTTAATCTACCTGAATCCTACTGAAGCTTTAAATTTAACTGATAGATGAAAGCGTGGTAACAGGATCTCATCCACAACTTCAGACATGAAGTTAAATCATATTTTGCCGGGTACCATTTCTGTGATTTTAGCTGCCCGACCATTTGTAATTTGTATTGATCCATGCCAAACTGGACTTACTGTAGATTTTTTTTGTGTGAATTCAAACCTCCCCGAGCAAATCTGAGTCAACTCTGTGTGCAGTGGCAGTGCCATTAAAAATCTCAAGGTCTATGAGTAGAAAGAAAGAAAATAAGATCTCCAAAAGTCAAACAATTTAAACAAGTTCGTTGTCTTAATTACTTTAAAATTACAAATATTTAAAATGTCAAAACTTCTTGATTAGCAGATTTTATTTATCAATCTTTTTTTCTGTTTTTAACTTGATGTTAATATGTGTCCATTCTTTGGATTGTTGTGGTTCAGTAACATTTAATGCAGGGCAAAATTGTCTATTGTTTATTTGCAGTTTATGCATCAGAAACTGTTCGATAAACAACATTTTTCAGAGGTGTTGCAATTAAATTTAGTTCTTTTCAGTGTTATTTATATATTACCAAATCACAACAGCAGTTACCTCAAGGCCTTTGCAGAGAATAAAGATAAGATAAGAAACACTGGAAAATTGTCCGATTGCATCATTTGTGTTTCTTTGGCTGACTTTTGCCTATGTTGGGTCACATATAGTATTCATTTAAACTCAGCCTGATTTTTTTTTTTTTTTTTACCAATTATCCAAATCAGTGTTAAACTAAGGTATCAATTATGTCCTTTTGCCACCAAACTCATCAAATTCTAGGAAGAAAGCAACTTCTAGCTAACATAGCTACTAGCTAATTACCCTCTAGTAGCAGCTTCCTGGCTAACTACAATCTTCATATGTGGAGTTTTTAGCCCTGTGTTTGTCGTGCTGGGATTTGGTTTTTGTTAAGGTGAGGGATTAGTGGAGTACCTCTGAGCTAACATTTGCTACTGTTAAAGCGTAGTGTCAAAGCAACCATCTTTTAAAAAGTTATCCTACAATCATCAGGCAGTGTTAGAGTATTCAACTCTCGTCTTTGTTTCTGCGCTGTATCTGCCATATCTGAAATTATCCACTATCCGATGCCCCTCTCGGCTAGAGATCAGAGAGACAGAGGGTTCATAGAAAACCTCTTCACCTTCTCCCTTCACCCCTCCTTCTTTCCTCCATGTGTACCTGCAGTACTGGGCTGCACTGCATCACGGGTGCAGCTGAGGCCATGCCAAAACCCAATTTGGAACGTATCCAACACTTCATTGGAAAGTAATGGTTTTCACTGAACTGAGTTATGACCAGCTGTTTGCAGACAGTCTGTGACATACTGATGGAGCAGAACACCGTATGTTGCTTTCCAAATCAAATGATACAAGGAGTGTGACAGTGTGGAGAAACATCTGTCATTAGCAATTTTCAGCACGCTCCACTAATTCTGGACAAAATACGCCTAATGAAGTTACTGCAGGAAACTTCAAATATTGTCAGTGAAACAAGGCCATAAGAAGCCAGTGCTCACCAAGGCCTGTAATCTGATTCATTTGCTGTGAGAAAAATACAGAAGGAGGAGGGTAATTGTTTTTGATCACGATGTTTTTAAATGCAAATCACAAAGATTCTTCTTTAATCCCGGAACAAAAACCCAAGAAATCAAGGACGAGAGGGTGGCTGGCTCGCCTTCACTGATGTCCTCTCCCTTGTAGTGCGGCTTTATACATGCCGTTTCCGTATGGGAGAACACAAAGGCTTTGATGAGCCTGGTTATCAAGTCGCCATATATACAGTACATGAAACTGATGATCGCTTGTGTTCTGTCATCTGCAGAATGAAAGGCTTGGTTCACGGTAAAGAGGACTGTGTTTCTGTCCAAGTTATCCCACAGGTTGTTCCTTGAGTGAATTTAAAATGTGTGAATAAGAAAATTAAATCACTAGGAAATAAGCATATACATATATGTGTACTTTATTTAACTTATTTTAATTATATGTTAATATTTGGGCCACGACAAACCACAAATAGGGTTTCTTCCTCAGTGAATGACAGCTTGATACTGACTTGAAATGTATACTATAAGTCTAGCACTAACAATATTCATTTGGCTTCCCCGTGTTTGCCAGTTTCCAAGAACTGTTCTCAATTTATTCAGACTTTGCTGCAAGGATGAGAGGGTTTGTGACAGGCAGCTCTGCTGAAAGTGGTCCGCTCCTCCAGAACAGTTGTTGTAGTGAGAAGTGTTAGAGACGGGTGGGCGTCTGGACCCAAGTATGCTGCTCAAACACGAGGCCTGTGTCTATCTGGCAGCAATCTCCTGGCGGCAGAAGGGCTATAAACCCGCCTGTGTTAATTCTGCCGTAATTATCATGGGTGCCACATGTTATGCAGGATGTCCTACCACTGCAGAGCCACTCAAAAGTTTGCAGTGAAATCCTTCCACACTGCTGCTTAAAGCTGTGGCAGACGAGCGGATGCAGAAGGTGACAGTTGGCCATTGTGATTAGAAAGGGCTGCTCCTGGAGCCCTGCCCCATATCTCATTTCCTGTCGTGGCCCTTTGTAATGATGTGTTTTATGCGGTGCATGTTGGTGAATAACTGGCTGCATTGAGATGACAATAATCACCCATAATGCCCCCAGGGAGGGGGAGGCCTCTCTCGGGGACAACATTAGTCATAAATATGCAAAACGGCTGCTGTCCTTTATCGCACGCTACCTCACAAACACACTTTGTTTCAGTTCAAGGTTGATCTAACTGTATTCTTCTATTTGAAAAAAAAAACAACAACCCTGAAACATATAAGTTACCATTAACAGAAGTTGATAAAATCTGATAGCAAATGTGACAGTTTTCGTGTTACTGAAAATCAGAGGATTTTATGCAAGGATGCATAAAGCCCCACTGAGTTCAACCAGAATAAGAATTTTCACTTGGCTGAGCACTTAAATAGTCCACCGCTGATCAGTTGCTATTATTACCATTACCCATCACTCTCAGCTTCAGTGGGAGCTCCTCTCCACTACTTCATCTTGAGTCCCTGTATCCCCCAAGAGAGGCACAAGCAGCCCCTCTCAGCCTGCCTTGGCCGTGCTTTGGCAGGACTACATGGTTTAGCACCCTGAGAAATCACCCCCCCCCCCCCCCCCCCCATCGCGATAGAAGGCTTTGTGTCTCTCCCATCGTGACCTTCTCCCACTCCTGCACTGCCGACATCCATCTGTCAGAGAATTCTTTCGTCCTGTTGTCCTGTGATTCTGACAAGATCACCCACGTGTTCCCATCTTGTTACCCGTTTACAGGGAGACAAGCGGCTCATGCAGCCTTTGTTTCTTAAACCACGCAGTAAACTGAAGAGCAACGCTCTCTAAAATATTTGTATGAGCATGCGCATAATCAAACTGCATAGAGTCCTGTCTGGACAGTAATAGCATCCACTCCGTAATATCACAGATAGTAAAATGAAGCCCTCTGTTTTATCCTCTCAGCACTCTAATGAGTATTAACATACCCTCCTGTTTCCAGGAGGAGTTAGAGCAGGGCAGTGACATCTAGACATGTCTGTCAGGTTAGCGGACGTCTCCCCTCCCTAAATCTGCTGACGTTGATTTGTGAGCATAATGCCTGATTATAGGATGGCTGACAGATAAATTTTATCAAAATTAAGGCACAATTAAACATTTCATCTTTGCTAATTGCTGGCTGTAGATTTGGCAAGATGACCATGTGCTGTAGGAAATCAGCAACCATAACACATTTTAATGGGGCACAGCTGTCTTACAGCTTGGTAATATTTGCACAGTGCACCAGAACTGTAATTTATGAGACAGAAAGAGGGGGAAAATCTGCAATGGATTGAGTGCCAGAATAGATTTTGAATTTATATTCTTTAATGAGGTTTGGATTTGTTGCTGATGGTTGTTCTGCATTTAAGATCTATGCAGATGCCGTGGCGTCTTGGACGACACTGTCGCTGTTTGTATTTCCTAAAATAACGTTAATGTTGTATCTTGCAACTTTGCACCCGCGCCTTTCAGATTTCTTTTGAGAAGCTCACCGCAAGAGAGGAAGGTGGCTGGTTTTTGAGCATGCAGCCTGGGCAGACTTGATGGGTTCACGCTAAAGTAATCAGCCCCAGTATTCACTTCTGCCAACAAATAAGCCTGGGAAATTCACCAAAATGTGGGAACAGCTTGGGAACAGATTGATGCAGAAGGGTGAAAAAGGCTGAGACTGAGTGTGTGCTGAAATGGGTGTGTACGTGTGTATATGCTCTCAGTGCTAATTCCAACGCAAACAAGAGGAAGCTTCTTCTAAGTAACTCAGCTCTGGTGTGCTCCAATGGTATGTCTCCAGTGGGGTCTACCAATGCCTCTTCAATTACATGGAAGTTTGGCCACCAAATCCCCTATAAAACAACCAGCGCATTGTGAGGAATATGAATTTTACGATTTCCACACTAAAATCATCGGTTTTTATCTGAAAGTAGCTGCTTTGTGTAAGAATTTTCACTTCAGCAGGGCCTGGATGTTAACAATGCTCCATCAGTATGTTTGTCTCATACAGAGGCGCAGTCCTTACTAGGAAAATAGCACCATTCTTTAAATGTATTTGACTGGATTGTGGCCTGCCATAGCAAAATGACTGATTGACTTTAAAATATATTCATCTGACTTAACTGATATCATCCCATCACATGGACTGGGCAAAAACTGACGAGGGTTGGGGTGGACTGCGCTGGCATGCTGCGGGCTTTGTTTGGTTGGAGCCCGCGGAGGTTAATTTAACTGCTGTTTCCCGGGTGACACCTTCAGTCTGTGACAGGCCTGCAAGGGCTGGGTGCTTGTGGCACTTTTCATGATACCCCACTGATCTGCAGTTGGGTCCAGTTCAGGTGCATCTCACCACAGTAAACTCCCTGAAGGCCCTGGTGACCTTCTTTTATGAGTGATTATGCTCATATTTACTGTAGTGATATTAAATAGTGACACGTGGTCGTTTAGCTTGTCAGCTGATGATTTTATATGTGAAATTTCAATAGGAAACAGACATAAGCTTGAGGTGTCGTGCCTATGTGTCTAAAAGCATTCCAGGAGCTATTTCCTTTTAATTAATACACATTAAGATGGGCTTACAGTAATTTTTAAAGTTGTCTTGCTTTGATATGATCAAAGTCATATTGCAGGGTCTGGCTGCGGAGAGTTTCTGCTTTGCTCTAAGCTGAAATATGACCACAGGCTGGCATACAGTATGTCAGTTTGTGCACCGTGCTGGAGACTGACGAGGGGGCTCACCCTCACAGATAGCCGGCTGTTGTCCTAAAACTGCAGCACATTGCCATTATTGCTCCAGGACAGAAAATCAGGGACAGCAAAGGACAATGAAGTACATTTGTCTACTGACAGCAACCCACTCTTAACAAACAAGCGCTGAAATTCAGAGGACTTCAGTCACACAAAGGAATTATGCAGATTTTTTTGTGTGGTGATACGCTACAGTGAAGGTTTTGAAGCATTACTTATGCAGGGGAGTGTTTCTACAGTCATTAGGTCAGCTATGCGCTTCAATAGTGCATCTTTGCTGAGGGAATCCAAACATTAGATTAGATGTAATTGAGAGAAATGAAGCCATGCTTCAAGCAGTTAAGCCTTTTGCATTAAAGCATACACTGAAATGCTCTTTGTTAATCTCTGATCAAGTGGGATACTACCTCTCATGAAGAGCTTAGTAATGCTCATTAAGGCATTACACAGTAAATGCCTGAATAATTATGAATTCCATTTTGCCTCCCTATATAATCACACAGTTTACCAAACAATGAATGGCATTAAAGTGAATGAACTTTTGGCTTCTAAAGGAGCATGACAAATGAGTGGTGACGTTACACATGTCAGTTTTTAATCCTGAACATACTCTTCACCCTCCTGGTCATGCAGTACATATGTCAGGGATAGGGACAACAGCCTCCTGCCAATGTCTCATACCAGGCTGAATCTGTTTGAATCAGACTCATGCATGAATGGACATTTGTGCACGCAGACTCTATTGCGCAGCATAGTGCTCTGATTATTTTTTAATATGACAATTTCCAGGCGCACACACGGATGCCTCTTTATAGGCACTTATTAGTGTTGATCACCGGCCCATGTGGTCACACAGCTTTTTTCCACGATCCTGCAGGATACTGTTGCTGTATTTTATAAAGGTGTGACATTGACACCATATGTCAGTGCTCCTAGAAGTCACACATTAAATGACAATGTCTATTACATGACAATGAATACCACCAACAGCCATCCCACCTAACATTTTGCCACATGCCATATTTTCCTATTATTCAGGATTAGAAACAGGTGTTTGTGTGTGCATGCATGTGTGTGTGTGTGTGAGTGTGCAGATGTATTAACACAGCCATCGAATGCCCTGAGTAGATCTGTATTTGTTTTTTTGACAAGTGGTCCTGTGTGCTATGTGTGTGCTTATGCGGGTATGTGTGCGTGACAGCTGAAGAAGAGGACTGTATTTGTGGAGGAACAGCATGGCTGCAGAGAGGAGTGGAGATCCTGAGGGAGGCCTAATGGTTCCACTCCTTCCTGCACAGAGATAAAGACTCATAATAAGCGTGTATGCTCACCATCTGGCCCTGTGCATGTGGCCCTTATGGAGGCGAAAGCAGCACAATCTGTAAACGATCAGGAGCCATGGCGCTCCCCCTAGAGAGGCCGCCATGCAATCAAGGTGACAGATGGCAGCACCACTGCTGTGGCCTCATGGAGGAGATCAAAATCACCTTCAATAAACTCTGACTGGAATGGGCACAAGCCCCTCAAAAAGTCAGTTTGTCAGTCAAACTGTGGCAGCTTGCTGAAACAGGGGGAACACACAGCGGTCCGTCCGTGCACCGCCTGATTTCCATATTTTCCATGTGACTGAGCCTGAACTGTGATCTTTCTCCAGTTGTCCTCTCGACTCGTGCCGGCGTGGGCAAGCTGGCTGCCAGGATGAGCAATGCTACTGGGGGAAAATTGAGAACATGATGCTGCTAATGTGGGACAATATCAGCCGATGGTGGTAGTAAGACATTAAATAACTGACTCGTAATCTATTTTTGACACGACAGGACCCCCTGTGATTTGCCTCTATGTGCTTATCTAACTATAGATTTACTCACACACAGGCAACCACACAAAGCCTGACACAACTGTGCAGCATATAATACAACTCATTGTTGTAAAATAGCCTTACAGTGCGAGGAGCATTTGTCCTGAATTTCTTCCCTCTGATATTTTTTTTGTTTAAGCATCCGATGAAGCAGCATGGTCCGGCCTCCGCACCTTGCCTGCATGTGCGTGTTTGTGTCCTGAGCATGGAGACAGAAAATGCTTGGGAATGCTATTTCACACATCCCCTTCATCTGATGTGCAGCTTCTGTCAGTGATGTGAGAAAAACAGCCTGACTCTCCAAGCTTTTTTTGCACCAGTGCAAAAGTTCAAAATTGAAAGCCATCTGTTCAAAAAAAAACAAAAAAACAACTAATCTAGGCAGGGAGAGCTGCTTCCAAGGCGGCCCTGATTGGATACGTTTCTTGTCTTTGAACTCCCTGCCACACGGTTCACAATCAGCTCAGGATATTGTCATTTGCAAAAATGTTGGGCAAAAACAAACCCAGTAAGTCTTTCCATTAGTACTAAATTTTTCTGCTATGCTTTTTGAACTTTGCTTTTAAACATTGCTCTGCCTTTATCTTATAAATTCAGCTGTGGGCATTTTTATTGTACATAGTATATCTGGATTCGGGGTCCTAACCATCTTCACTCTTTAGTTCTAATAAAATGTGAGGCCTTAAGTACTTTCACAGAAAATCAATTGTCCTCTCTTCCACTGCTGCCCCTAAGCACTCACTTAGTTAATTGCCGCACTTATTTGATTAATTGGATGTGTTCCATTGTAGTCTCTCTTTACCTCCTATGTTTTATAGAGGTGTTTCAGAGTACTCTTAATCATCCACTTTTAAACATCTTACCAATGTTAAATATGTGCACTTTAACTAATAATTAGATCAATTACACTAATTAGTTTCATAAGTTGAACTGTAAAACACTGAAGTGGCTTTTATGTCTCATATATAGAGTGTGCTATCTTTGTGACTACAGTTTTAAATCTGCGACCTGTGGCTGGTTTGGACGTTGTATGAGAACATCAGAGCTCTCATCAGGTCATCACGCTTTAGGTTAAAATAATAGTACTTAAAATTAAGCTAATCTCAGTTGGTTTTATTTTGCTGATAAATATCAGATGTAAGATTATAGTCCATAAAGCAGAATTATGTCTGATACTGTTGATGTGCTTCAAACTGACTCCTACGTAGCTAAGTTCTAACTATGGCTCTGTATAGTAACCAGTTATCGATCCCTTATTTATTCCATAATTTATTCCAACATCTCTGCACCATTGCAGAGATGTTGCTATTGTCTGTACTGAAAAAGAAAAAGACTGAAAAAGACAGCCTTAAAATAGGTACACTTTTTAGTTTTGCAATTAATTGTAAGTGACAAACTTTTTAATTTATTTACTCGTTTTTCAGATATAGAAATCAGTAAGTTTAAAAGTAAACACCACCTACTGGCTATTTGTTTAAAATGTGAATTTGAACAAGTGAAAGTTATTGTGACTTATGAGCAGAAAATTAGGAGATTTACAGCGTTTTAATAACGTAGCCTTTAATAAAGCCACATAAAAGGCCGAGAACAGATTCCACACTCCTCTGACTCTATTTTAAACTGAAGTATCATTGATATCGTTAAATAAGACCAGATGTTCCCTGTATCTTTAAAAAATTAACAATCTTTATGTGCAATATTTTCCAACAGGTAATTTGCATAATAGTGAGCAAATGAAACATCGGTATCAAACTGACTGTAAACTTCTCTCCATTCTAAGTCTAGATGCATGCTTTATTATTCAGGTGAGGACAGTTTGTTGCTAGTTCTGATCTAACAACTCTGTGCCTCACTCAGAGTCATAGGAATCAATGATCATGACAAAGGTATATCTTTGGACTGCCAGGACTACAGTGTTTCTGAGATTAATTTTAGCAGACAACACACTGAAGCCATAATTCCTTGGGATGGCTGTTGGTGTATGGCATAACACAAACCATTTAGCCAACAAAGACACAAAAATTATCTCTGCCTTTACATGCCAAGCTGCAAAAACATATCTCATACTCAGGGGTTCTTTTTAAGGACCAGTGAGATAACAATCACCTCTTGATAAACATTTGGCTTTAACTTGCTAGTAAAATCAAAGCTATTACCTTTAGCTTTTTAATAAGTGTCCTTTTTTAATGACTAATATTGTGTGAACTTTTAATACAAAAACAACAACATTAAAAATAACTCTGACCTATGAAAATAGCAGACAGATGATAAAAAACCAAAAATAGCAAGATTAAATTTGACCAATCCTTCCACGTTTTCTTTTGCGGGTCTGGGAGTGGGCGGGGCTTGTCAATTAGCTCACCGTTTAGCCAGAGCAGAGCCGTTTTAATCTTTTAATTTTCTGAACTTCTGGTTGGAATAAGTTTAGAAAAATGTCCCTTAACAGCACACGTTTTTATTTTTGTGTTTTTCTGTTTTTTCTGCAACATGATAAAGTCCCGCTTAGTTACAGCAAATACCAGGCAGTCCAGGTAAGCCAAGTTTCGACTATACACCGCTGTCGTTCTCACGCCTGCTTCAAACGTGTATCTCAGATAAACACTCTTCTTTTTTGTCAAGACTAATACACATTTAGATTTTTTTCCTATTAAATACAACCTCCCGTTCTTCTCGCCTCTTTTTACGCATATGTCTCATTTAAAGTGGAGCCCATATTGTATAAAAACATTACTGTACTGTCCTTGAGCTTCTGGCAAGTCATGCGACGCCACGTGTTTATCGTTGTAAACGAAGGGTTGCTCTTTTGATGCTGTAAGCATTTTACTTGACATTTCTCAGAGTTCTCGTTTATTCTGCAGTGTTTCTGCTATACTTTAGTTTCATGAAATAATGCATTTTGCACAAGGAGTACAGTTATGTGCATGTCTATTACCTTCTTCTGTAGGTACTGCTGAGTATTTTGCATGATGACAAGAGGCTGTAAAACATAAAGAAGCTCATGTTTCCTAAGGCCTTGGTTGATCAGAGGCTCATGCCTCACATCCTGTAAGCCCCCCTATGAAAATGCAAGTGTTTTGTGTTGGATCTAACAATATGCAAAATAGTCTTCCACCTCCTTCTCCACTTGCTTGCCTGAAGTCCACTCCCACAATGCCTTTGGGCACAACCCCCTCTCACTTATATGTTTTCTTGTTACATGGAGGGAGCAACTCTGCTGGTTGCAGGTCCACACTGCTGAAATTTGTGTGTTTTGTGACTCACAGTTTTTTGTGAATCAGGAGAATTGGACAGGGAACTGTCTTCAAGAAGTCATAAAAGAAAAAGTCAGAGCACTTTGAAAAAATCCACAGTGCCTGGAGCACATTGGACACTGGCAGGTGCTTTCTGTTAAAACTAAACAAAACTAAACACAACATTTAGATTAATACTTGTTTGGGAGTTTTGTTTGTACTTGAAATAGTAGAACGAGTGAAGTTAATATGATCATTGTGGGTCTGCTTCACTCTGTGTGTGTGTCTCACAGTGAGCTCTGCAGATGAGCAGAGGATTAACAGGCATGCGTGCACACAGTGAAACAGAGTCAATGAGAGCAGCAAACCAGCAGCAAAGACTCTCACGCTGAGCTGAAGTGAAAAGATAGAGCAAAGACAACATCCTTTGATTTGACTGGTGTTGTCAGCAGCTAATAATGTGTTGCCCATGTTAGATGAACCTTGTTCTGTAATTGCCAGCTCTGACAAGTTGGCCTTGCCCCTCATGTTGTCAGGATTTGATCCACTAGTTTGATACTGTGAAACCCTATCTGTCTTTTTAAGTGTTTTTTTGGGGGGGGGGCTGTCTTTGGTGCAGCCTTGACTGTAGTGTTCACTGCTTGTTTCTCTCAGGATGTGTCATTAAAAACCCCCAACAACAACAAAAAAGCATGAGAATATGTTAACATGTTAAGAGTGTGGAGGCAATCCTTAAGAGAAATGTTCAGTAACTGCCAGCTGGGTTTGTTTCAGCAGGCGATCCACTTGACCTCAGAGCAGGAGCAGTGTTGGTGCTAGCAGATTAATAAAGCAAAGTATCATCAGCTGCAGCGGTAGCTAATAGACCTTTCTCAAACCAGACATTTTGTCTGCTTTGGGGAGACCATAGGTGGGATTAATGATGGCTCAGTTGCATTAAGTGTCCCTGTCAGCCATGACAGTTAACCAGCATGCGCAAAAGCATGACCTCCTCTAAGTAGAACGCAGCCCTCATTAATAGACCCGAGGTTTCCCTACTGTGACAAAATGTCTGGCATGAAATAGATCAGCGCAACCCCTAGACGGTACATAAGGCTACAGTGCAACACAGCCACTGATACATGCGCTAACGATGAAGCCAGGACTTGTTTTCCTTTGCGATTGTGTCTGAACCCTGTCTGGCTTTCAGAACCACACATTCCCTTCAAGATTTAGTGACAGAATGTAAAGAAGGGGCAACTGGGTTAAACCTTAGTGTGAGTTTTGGCTTTGAGGCCGTCTTATGATTGGCTTAAATCACACTGATTCATGAGTGAGCTCGCACATTTCCCATCGCTTTGTCAGATGAGGATTTTAATTTGAGCCTCACCTGATGGATGCTAGTAATTTATGCTGATTAGAAATAAAGCGTCATATTTTCCTTTATCTTCCCCCACCCATCTAAACAGAAGAAGACTTTTTTTTTTTCCAGAACGGTACAGGGAGAGCACTTGATTAGTTGTAATGTGACCGCTGTACCCCACAGGCTGAAATTTATGTCCTCCATTTGAAGTGTGGCTGCGCGTTCTGTATACATCAGGTTTGTTAATGAAATTTGTCGCCAGGAGGGAGTCGGTGGTGGCGGTCGTTGGGCGCTTTGGCACATAATCGTGTGAAATCTAACCTTTCAAACATCAAGTCAGCACAACTTTAATTGTAGCATTAATATTATCCACATCAAAACATTACACAGTGTATTACTTTATGGATTATTGCTGTCAGACTGTTGCAGAAGGAATTAAATTATCAGTGTTTTATTTAATAATTTCCCTGTTTGCTTTAAATGCTACACAGCCACGTTAGGAAAAACAGTTTGTTTCACAGGGGCCACATCAGGAGTGCCAGTGTGGCAGCACTACCTGTGCACTGTGTGTGTGTGGATGAGTGGTAAAGTGAGGTCAGTACTACTCTGCTCTAACATGTGGACCTGTGTATGCTGCTGTCCTCTCCATCCTGTCTGTGAGTGCATGACTGACAGGTGTCAGGCTTGTCATAGCAATCCAGGCTGCTGTGGGTGAGATGTTTGGGGAGAGTGAGAGATGGAGGCAGTGGAGGAGAGGGATGGCGAGAGAGTCTGTCATTTCACTCAGGCTTTTCTCTTTTATGACACGCATCCTCAACCCCGTATTGTCTATCAGTATCAGCAGATGACTGACAAAGGAACTGCTCAGCTACAGACAGATACACATCGTGACTGTGTTTATGCCTGCGTGTGTGTGTGTGTGTCTTTGAACTTTCATGGATGAATGCAGGAGTTGACGCATTAAAAACAATGGCATGCCCTCACTTTGCGAGATCAGCATATCCTCACATCCTCGCAGTTATGATGAGACCTTGCAGTATGTGCACAAAACACCAAACAACTGTCCCTGCTGCCTTTCTGCTGCCTTCACCCCTTTGCACTTGCTTCAGCCTGACCATCAAAATGCTGACTGCTTTCCAAAAACTTGATTTCACAAATGGAAAAACAGCATCTGCTTTCCTACAGCTTCACATATGGCAGCCATAGCTTGCTCATATTAACTGAAGCAGGTAAGCAGGGTAGGGGGTTGGCCCCTGGGGACCTTGAATAGAGGGCCTGGCCCTGGAGACTGTAGGGCCACTCTGCAGCAAGGACCCACGCTTGTCCAGAGCCAGATGAACCTGCATATGAAATGAGGCCACAGAGAGCTGGCGACCATGAACATGGAGAAAAGTGGAGGTTGTGCATCTGCTATGGTTATTTTAGTAAATAACCAGAGAATATAGATTCACTCATTAGCAAATTTAATTTAGATTTGCACACCTATCATTCCCACATAAAGATTGTTTGCACAGAAGTAAAGCCACTAATATTTATGAAAATATTAGTGGCTAGGATAGATTGTAAAATCACTCCTCAAAGAATCCTGTGCTTTATTTATGGAGCCATAATCTTCAAGCTCATGCTATATTAAAAAGATTTGAAGCTAGCTGCTGAAACATAAAGTGATCAGGAAACTGTTTACTGAGGTCATAAAACAGATAAACATTAGAGTCATTCTCTCCTAGACAGTCGAACTTATTTTTACAACTAGAGGAATTGCATCCTCCACTCGTGAGTTTGAGGAATTTCTGCATTGGCTTCTCTTTTCAGCTCCAGAAGCAGCATCCATCTTTAATATACAGTCTGTTGTTTGAAGGTTTTTCATGTCATTGTAAGATCAGGGCTTTTAAAAAAACATGTTGTCCTTGTAGTATAGTGCCCTTGCAGACATTTCATAATAAAACAACTAACATATTTTGAAAAATTAGCATGTTGGCTGTGTTTGTGCTCTGACTGATGTTATGGTTCGGTCAGTTAGGTTAGATGCAGATGTTTATAAAGGTGCTGTCAAACTGGACCTATGAAATCATCCAAATTTAATCAGATTAAATTAAATTTGATTCAGGAAGTCTTCTTTGTTTTTTTTCCGTTTTTATTTATTTATTTTTGCGTGGTGAAATCATGCCAGCTGCACAGAGGAAGGTTTGGCTGTATTGAGTGCAAGGACGTTGACAGAGGTCAGTAACAGTGTTTGAAGCTGTTTAATTAACAGCTAGCTTTGTGAAAAGCTGCTTCCAACCTGCTAGCCACACTAAATGCTCGTAGTTTATGGCTATGTTTACAACCTGGGCTGGTTTCTGGCGTCCGCTGCTTTTTTGCCAAGCCACATGACTAAAGTTGTTAGGCAAATTTTAACTGTTGCACTTGCTCTAATGTAACCAATTCTGTTTTATGTGTAGTTGTCATTTAGTTGTCAGGAGTCTCGTCTCCCTTCCCTCTGGTCTGCTCTGGTCTCCCGGTGGCCTTACCGGTGATTGCAGTGTGACAGATCGTCCTTGGGGAGTAGGGAGCACCGTTTATAACCCTTTTTGGTGTCAGTGCCTCCTGTCTGCTGTAATTTCCACCTAACTGCTTTACCTGAAACACTTGCCCCGCGCTCACCTAAACTATGCAGATATTGGAGATCTATTATGCACATAGGGTTAATAAGATATGGCAGAGGGAGTGGTGGCAGAAAAATAAATTTTTAGCCCAGGATTCAGGATTCCAACTTTTATGCATATCTTATTGTCTTACATGTGCTCTCAGACCCATGAATTGTAGATTAAATAATGTGGTGAAATCATTACCAGTATCTGCCTGTAGGCCACCCAGAGTAGAAATTTGTAATGATTGCTAATTGCCTTGTTAGTATGAAAACAAAGCAGCATTTTTTTTCTCATGCTGAAGGGCTAAATTACCAGGAAACAAACAAGTGGAGGGGAACATGTGAATAAGGATGTTTTTACATGAGCATCTGTGGATACAGCTGCTGCTTGCTCTGACCATCCTGCCTTCTCCTCTCTGCTTCTCTCAGGCTCAAACAAACAAAGCCAAACAAGACAGCATCCTCATGTGCCTGTTTTTGGGTAAGTGTTGTAATCTACTGGCTGAGTTTTTTATGACATCAGTTCGTGGCTTTTTTCTTCTTCTGGTGAGCAGATAAAATCCGTCACAATGTACCAGGGTAGCAAGTCTCCTCTGTTTTATGGGTTTGCTTTTATGTTTAGAGCAAGTATAGTGCAATGTTACCACTACTGTATCTTCTGCTAATGATTGAGGTAAACAGCACCCTGGGTGTTTCTTTCCTCTTCAGTGAATCACAATTTCTGCTCTGATTAAACACACTTGCTTGTTTCCACTGTGTATTACCCCAAATCTTCCCTGTGCCTTTCTTCATCCCAAGAGAACTGTGTTTACCTCGGCAGTCACCTGCTACTGCGGGAGGCAGAATGAGATTCAGGGGCCTTTTGTCCCAATCAGCTTTTCCTATCAGACTAAATGCTCCCCAGAGACCGGGCTTATTACCTGACACAATTCCCAGAGTAGATAAATAGCTGCCCATGTCACGAGTCGAACCCTGCTTGTGGGGGCTGGGGGTGTGAGTAGTAGACAGACAGCTTGGGGCCCCAAGAGATGAAAGGAGCCCACAGCCTTATTGACATTTTAATCAAAAACAGTTAGCACTGAATCAGACTGTTTGCAGGCAGCGAAGCAGGGAGGCTTTTCATCCGGGCCTGTTGAAAATATGCAAGGATTGAAATGCAGACCTTGCTGACATACAATTTACCTGCTGTCAGTCTGTATGGGCCTGTTTTATCATGAGGGCTTGTTGTGATGTCTCCCACACCAACTCTCCCTACTCACCCACCCTTTGCATCTCCTGCCACCTGTTTTAACCTCAGCTACGTAAAGCTGCACGCTTGAGTGTTAAATCTGCGTGCAGTTGTCTTTCAGGCTGATGAGTCTGTGGAGAAGTATTCTGAGGCCATCATTTTTTAACTATAGCGAAATCCCGTGATCACAGTCTCTGAGGACAGCATCATTTGAAGGCTCTGCTTTGCAAAGAGATCACAGAGGTTCTTGGAGTTATTTGGCTGATTATGTCTGAGTGCTTGGACGCCTGCTATAACCTTTTTCACACATTTGACATATTACTGATAGCATTAATAATGGCTCGGTTGTACTCAAGCGGTACTCTAAGCCATGAAAATGTGATAGTGACTCAGCGTCAACTTATAATAACCTATGAAAATTGTTTTTGCATACTTGAGTTGGTAACGGGGTGTAATTCTCATATCTTTAAAATATCGGGCTGAGCACAGGTCTGATAAGAATGAGTGTGACATTTGTGTGCACATATATGAGTCACTTCATTAACAACAGCAGTGTTTGTTGTAACATGAACTCTGTATTGGTCCTGCACTCTGTATCATCTGTATTTTCTTGTTTATTGGTTCCATGGTCAAAAGTAGCCTTCTGACTGTAACATCCACAGTACTGAGCTAGAGTGAAACGTGGGCTTTATCTTTGACTTGTAGTTTGTCTATTGTTTATTAGTAAAAAAGTAACAAAGTTTCATGCCATCTCCTCCTTTCCATTAATCCTGATGTGCATAATAGAGAAATTTACACTGGGACAGGTTAACATTAGTAATAGTGCGCTTGTGGTAATGAGGCTGCAACAGAAGGCCAAAGGAATGAAAAGCGCGTTCAGTTAGAGATTTGACTTGAACTACTTCCAGATAAAACCTGGTTCAATATAATTCAGTGCATTGGAGTCACATGTCTCCTCATTTATTGGTTCTTTATATCAGTGCTGACAAATTGCAAAACAAAAGATGACAGATGAAGCCGACATAATAGATGAAGTTAATTCAAAATGTTAAATTTCTATTTAATATCTTTCCACTAGAATGTTAAATACATGTCCCCAAGAGATATCAGTGTAAGTCTGGGAAGCAATTATTAGGCTAAAAAAACCAAAAAAACTCAGAGAGCAAAGATTTGAACAATCTGGTGCATTGCTGCCAGCTCAGGACATTCAAAATTTCTGAAAGACAACAGAAGAAAACTAAAGCGCATGATGACAGAATTATTTCCATGGTTAAGAAAAACAACCTCACAAAAATATGACCAAGTGAAGAAGACCCTCAAGGAGGAAGGCATACTGTTGTGATGCTCTGCAATCAAACAATGTTTTCCTGAATATAAATACAGAGCTTTTACAACAAGGTGCAAACCACTAGCTACACTCAAGACGAGGAAGGCCAAATTAGACTTTACCAGAAAACATCTAAAAAAAGTCTCCATGGTACTGAAAATCTTTTTGAATAGACGAAACCAAGATCAACTCGTACGAGAATAACGGGAGGAGAAAAGTGGGGAGAAGGAGAGAAACACTTCATGATACCATATACCACATTATCCTTTAAACATGCTGGACGCAATGTTGTGACATAGGTATAAAGGGCTGCCAGTGGAGCCAGGTCTCTGATTGGTCAAAGCTTCAGAGTGCCAGTGGATAATTACCTAAAGCATACTGCAGAAGCAACTCACCTGCTCTCAACTCATTGAAGAAGCATCAGGTTTTGTCCATAGGCTCTATGCTTCAAGCAGTCATTGACTGCTTATATAAAAAAAGATGTGCGATTAAGTTTGAGTATAAAATGACTGCAATTCGCAAATAGTTGTTCTTCTGTCATATCTTGAATGATTTAAAATCCAGAGATTTTGGTGTATAGAGACGAAACAACAAAAATTGTTTATATCCAACAAATCGTGAGCCTTAAGCTGAAGTTGATAGGCAAGTGGAGGGGAAGTAAGTTTAGCAGAGATGTAATTTCCAAGTTTCATGTGATTTTGTTTTTTTAGTTGTTGTTTTTTTTACCTTAAACTGTTTTGAGAGTATGAAACATTTATACAGTCAATAAATTAAGAATGCAGCCTTATAGAAATGTATTTCTCTTGGGATAATGTGTGAGCATATTTTCTGTGTATGTCCATTTTTACTTTATAGTTTACATCACCATATGAAATATTTATCATAAAATCCTGCTGTTTACCGAGTGGACACCTTCCAGCAGTTCCCCTCAGTCATGTCGGATCTCTCCCTCAGTATTAGAACATTAAAGGCCAGCAATCTCAAACATTTGCATTTCTGTTATTTTTCATTTTGCACGCTTTAGTCCGACTCTGAAATTGCAGCGAACAATTTTCCACAGTCAGAGCTACACAACTAATTGTTAAAGACACTCCACTGAGTTTTAAAGATGTTGTCACAGACTTTTCATCAGACATTAACACGTGGCACTGATGATTTCATGCAACGCGCTCTTAACATCGAGCTTTTAATGATGCTCAAAAAAAAAAAACCTTTAAAACTAATCATGAATTACTGAATGATAATGGGAGGAGGGAGAGCAGGAAAAGGCTCTGCTCCCCGACCGGTCATAAGTTGATCATCTTAAGCTCCGAGCTGCAGGTAGGCGGTGACAGCTGTTTAATTTGGTTTTGTCACCAGGGTGACTTAATCCTGTAGCGGGCCCCGGTGACAACGGCCTCACAGACGGCTGAGAGACGGAACGGCACTCTGGTTGCCCGTTTACAGATGCAGCAATAGACACCAAGGTCACTTTAATTAACTGCCAAATTACAATTTAAACGATAATACTAATCACTCACTTTTGCAGTAGCAAGAAGCCACTGGCTGTCACGATAATTTAAGGCTGTGGGGGAAAATGGACATTTCCACCTCTGCCTTTCAGTAGGCCTGAGTCTGTGCTGCCATGTTTTCATTTGCTCTCTGTGTGGCTTTCAGATCACGAGCAGGGTGACCTAACTTGTCTCTGCGGCTTTTTATTACTTTTGAGTCTTCATCACTTTCTGTGCCTGTCTTAGTTTTTCTCTCCCGATGAATTTGCCGTCTTTCTCTTTCTATCTACATAAAAATCTTTTTGCTTCTCTCTTCCTCAAAAGTCTCACACTGAAATAGGTGGTACTTGGCGACGTCCTCCCCTGTGTTTATGGTTTTAACTAATTACATCAAATCAAAATGCTTAATCACTCAGTGCCTCAGATGGACACCTAACACTGCCTCCATCTCTGTTCATCCACTTAAAGATAAACTTATCTATTTTTTAACACTGTTTTCTTAACAGGGCATTTGAATTTTATGACTATCTAGACATCTACTAGTACTAGGTCCTTCTTAATTTTTAAGGTACTATGTTTCTGTTAATATGGACGCTCGGGGTCTAAAGAATGATGCTTAAAGATAAGAGAGCGCACCATCACAAATTTTGATGAAACTGGATTTTTCTAAAAAGCCCTAGCTCTCCTCCTGCACGTCTGCTTTTCTCTGCTGCACTAATAACCCTGTGAGGTTTAAATCATCAT
The DNA here is from genome assembly GCF_963969265.1 of Rhamphochromis sp. 'chilingali'. Taxonomy (NCBI): domain Eukaryota; kingdom Metazoa; phylum Chordata; class Actinopteri; order Cichliformes; family Cichlidae; genus Rhamphochromis; species Rhamphochromis sp. 'chilingali'. Next base: position 17,351,320 of record NC_137945.1, on the reverse strand, counting down.
ATGTGCAAACCCTAACCCTACTCCTACCCTGCACTTTGGGAAAGTTGCACCAACTATTGCTAGCAAATGGTGCTTTGCAATATCAAAGTAAAACAAATACCTGAATCCCAAATATCTAAAGTTAGTATGATCTAAAATATCATACTAAATGTGATTCAGAGCATTTTTATGTATCATGATTGTTATTTTGTTGAACGCAATCCACATAATGGCACTGTTAGTTTGAAGTCCACACTTTTGACACAAGTTAAAATTAAGAGTCAGTGAGGCTGCATCTTGCTGCTAGGTCACTTTAAATCCTTGTCCCCCTCCACTGATTTTCTCTAATCAGCAAATCAACCCAGATACTCCTTGTTTTGTAGTCTTAACCTTTCTTTTGGCATAGGCTCATCATGAAGCCTCCATGGGCAGTGTATATACTAGGTAAGCTCCAGACTATGGGATATTTATTCAGGCCAACCTCCACCCCATTACAGTTACTGCCCATCTGCCACAGCTGCCACTCAGAGCCCTCCTAAAGGTTACTCATTTACATACGGGGAGGAAAAAGCCTCCACTGATAACAGAGTTTCAATCAATCAATGATTCATGATTAGTCCCATGTAAAATCTCAGCAGTGGGTTAAAACTCTGCCTGCTTGCCTCGTTGCCACTTTTCAAATGAGCTCCTGGAATGCCATGACAAGTAACTGGAAACAACTGAATGGAAAAATTCATAATATCTTAGATAAATTATGACGGGGTGCCTAAAATTGATTTATTATTGTGATCGTTAGCCATATGGCACAGACTGCTTTGCTCCCCCCCCAGCACCCAAAAATCGGTGATTACAGGGCTAGGTCAGTTCAACCTTTACCATTCTGCAAATGAATCTCAGTCTAGTCAGAAACAAAGGACAACAGAAATGTGAGAGTTTGGGGAGTCACAATGAGAAGTGCACAGATACAGATATAAAATATATTTCATCAAATTGCAAATAGTAGTTCATAAAATAATGTCACCTTCATTCAAGAGCCATTTTTGGCTGGAAAACCTAATCTTACTAACTTGCATAGTTACATCTCTTACTTACCTACTAGGCCTACACTTCCTTACATCCAGATTATAAAGATAGACAATTATGCAAAATTATAGATTATATTTTTGAACATGATTGTCATGTGCATTTTGCATCTGTTGCATTTTTGCAAATATTTACAGGTTGTCAATCCTCTCTTCCACACTGAAGGCAAAGGATTAACAAACTAAAACACCAAAAAAAAGGTTGTGGTGGTCAGACTGCACCCACAGGCAGTTTAAACCTTCTGAGGAACATTTCTGCCATTGGCTACAAAACCAGATATGATGAGGAGGAGCGGCTCATTGGCTAAAGACTTGAGCCACACTTAAGTCACTCGTTAGTCACCCATTAGCCAATGGCTGTCCGCTTTCACGACACAGATAATTCTCCATTTTGAAGCACAGGTTGACCAAATTTCATAAAATATTCATAGTTTGAATTCTGTATGACCCAAATGAGTTACTGTGCCCATAAAGCCAACAGGAAAGTGTTTACAAAGGTCAGGACAGAAAGATGTTTCCCACTGACATCTGTTGGGACCAAAAGGTTTTTAGCCATCGCTATCTGGTGGTCTTTATGTAGAATGCAGGTCAAAGGTGTTTCCATTCTGTCTTTATTTTTATGCTTTGGAATCTATATCCATATTTTAATACTGTCTCTGGACTTACCAAGCAATCCTTCAGTTGGTAGTTACTTTTTTTCCATTTTGTAGCCAAGATGGTGAACATTGAGGGTAAGAAGTGTACAGCATCAATTTTTTGATACCCGCTTTTGTTTTTAAGCGTGAATGCACTCAAATTAGCAAGTTTAAATATGGATCAGTGAGATTTAAGACACAGCAGTTACACTGAATTAACAAAATTGTTTTCAGGTAATGAACAGATACTGGGATATATTAGCATTCACTAGGAGTCATACTTCAAGTCACTCTGAATGTAGATGTTAAAATATTCACCCTACTTTTATTTTAGAATTTGTCTTAGAGGTTTTTGGTGCTTTCCAAATTATTTATATGGTTGACATACTAACACACCAATTACTGATCAATTTTCTTTCAGTTAATTAAATTATAAGTCAATTATTATTGTACCAACAGGGATATAGTTTGATGTTTTGTTATGCGTGAAAGTCTTGAACCGCCCCTAATGTTTTTATGTGTTGCTAGGAAAATGGGAAATAGGTGGAGCGACTTTTGAAATGGGAAATAAATGGAATAAATGGAAATATAATATATTAGGCAAAAGTTGGTGCAGTTCTAATTAGCTTGAAAGTAGATGTGTAGGCACGAGTCTGGTTGAGTTGGGTATCTTTTTATGCTTGAATGATTCAGGTCACGATAAAGTGGCTTTTTAAACAAACAAAGACCACTCCTATGAAAACGGTAAGGCACAAGGACTGAACGGAAAATGAGTGAAAAAAGCCAGAAAGTCTGGCTACATGGAAGCAAAGTATGAAGCATGAAGATGATATTTGAATAACGTCCGTCTTTGTCTTTATCTTTGTGTTGAATCTTTTATGTTCTTATGAATTTGCCCTCTTGAATCATCACCCCTCATACTGCACAGACAAAAGTCAAACCTTTAGGAAGAAATGTCCTGTTTGTAATTATTTTCATGTGACCTGCCAACATTTACATTACCATCGCCGTGTCATAATAATTGCCTGCCCCTCCCATTTGCTCAGGGCAGTGTTGTATTAGATTGTAATCTTCAACACTGTTTCCTGACACAAACTTGATGTGTCACCGTGATTGGCATGGAGGAGATGACATGACAGAGCTGGTTTTGGGAAACTGACAGATAGTTGGCAGGTTAAGGCTCCCCTGTTGGGCGCTGCGCTGCCTCAGGACAGTCACCTGTCAACTCAGGTGAAGGCTCGTCATAGCTGATGACTGGGAGCAGCAGAGTGGATATAATGGGATGAGCAGACTGACACAGACGTAGTGAAGGACTCCCTTTGTCTGTTGGCGAAGGAGGAGACCTTGCTTCAGTCAAGTGTGCCGCCATGCTGAATTAAGAGTATGAAGAGTTTTAGCACTGTATGTGATGTGTTGGCAATTATGTTCTGAGTGCACAATCGATCCAAGTTATGCTCAGACCCGTGAGGTAGAGTGTTTATAGTCTGCTGCACATCTATTTGTTACACTAACTGAATAACACTGCAGTTATTTTGATAGATACAGCAGCAGTTTGTTTTCTGTCAGGTATTTATCATTGTATATGTTCACCTAACTTTTTATATGATAGATATAAATACAAATAACTTTTACCAATGTTGTCAAGGTGATTGTAAGTTGAAGTGCTCGGGTCTTTCTTCACGAACCATCACCTAGTGAAAAAACGGTGTGCAATTTTCTTTTTTTCTTTTCTTTTCTTTTGTGTAAGGGGGCGGGGAAGAGTGTCGACCCGATCACTGTTGCCATTTTTGTTCAAGTTCCTCAAAAGACCGTCCTGCCAAGCACAGGGGGACCATGTGTCCATCAAAGTCAGGCTGATATGAGACGTGAGGGTGAGGCCTCCACGAGAGATGGAAGGATGGGACTGACTCATGCAGAAGCTCAGGAATCAGGATGTCACTCTCAGCACAGCACACTGCCATAGTGCATCAGCCCACACTGATCCTATGGAGAAACTCCTGGATCAAGTGCAGTATTTACCAGTGTCAGGTGCTGACAGGTTACCATTTATTCAGGAGGTATTTCAAACAGTTCTTAATTAAGACACCCCAGAGATGATTTAAAACACTGTTAAATCTGCATTTCATAGCATAGCATCAACTACAATTTCTTATAGAAATAGACTATTAGAATCTGAGTTTGAAATACAAAATAAAACGAATAAAATGTAAGTAACTTCAACTGTAAAAAATAAACATAAATCATCCCATTTGTCCTAAAGAACCTTTACTGTAAAAATGATCCTTGTCAAAGAAAATTATCGCATGTCGTTTTTTGCAAGTTGCATTTATAAATTGGGCAATTAATAGTAAATCCTGTATGAGCTAAACAAACTAATGAGCTAGAAAAATAGCTTTTCAGTGTAACTTAAACTTGTGTGGTGTTGATGACCTTTTGTAGTTCTTTTAAAGATATTTTTTGATTTTTTTGATGATGTGTGTTGCAGGTCTCACATTTCCCCCTCATTGACAGCACAGCATACTAAACCAGCTGGCGCTCACGTGCCCACCGTCCACCTTTTCTGTATTAGCAGCTCGAGCAGTTCTATATCTCGCTATCCGATGATTTCAGTCCCAGAGGCCCTGAGTGTCCATAAGTGTGTCCTCCGAGCCGCTGTGAAGACGATCAGCGGCAGGAGCAGTGTTTAGTAATCTGGATATAATCTGTGTAACCTGCTCAGATTATCCATCTTAATGGGTAGATACAGACCTGCATCACTGGACTGCTGCTTCACTGTACCCTTTGTGAAGGTGTCTAGATCTAAAAAGTCATGAGTCACACTAACCCCAAGCTTTCAGGTCTAACCTTGCTTCCTCTTACTGATTGATCAGTATATCATAAATTACGAATTAAGTCATATTAAGTCATTTAGTAACCAAGACAGTTGTACATCAGTGACCCTTTATTTACCTGGTGGGCCTATTTTACAAGCACTCTTTAAATGGCTGTTACTCCACTGCCGTTTGTGCTAGAGGCCAAATTCAAACAGTTTGGGAAAGAAGGCGACCTTTACGGGCATTTTCAGTGTGTCACAGCAGCACAAGGTATTTGTAAGGTATTGCTATGTGTACACAGACAGAAAGAATTGGCTCTGGATAGATTTTACCATGTGTGCTTCACATTACTTTGTTCCTCAACCAGTTTTGGGCTGGAGGAAAAAAAATCAAATGGTTCCTGAAAGATGAGAATTACATGTTTTCCTTTTACAGTCAAAATTACAGAGTAAGTCCATCAGGTCTGTGGGAAACTTGGCCGATGGAGGGTTAAGGGATTTCTCAAAAACAAATTAATTGTGGATTAATTTGTGCGACTCCTTGCTAGCTTTTTTAGCGTTGTGCCCTCCAGGTAGCAAAACAATAATATATGCAGCAGGCAGAAAATACAGCAGTAATCAGAGGTAATTGTGTGGTAATTATTACAGATCGCGTTGTGAAAAGTATGTTTTCATCTGTTCTCTGTCATCCCGTATTGCTGCAGGTGATTTTTCATTCCTAGGTCCTTTGGTCAGGGGCAAGCTTCAAAGAGGACACCTGCATTGTAAATATTGAGATAGGCACTTTTTCTATTGTTTGTAGGAGCTCCTGAACAAATGTAGCTAAACCCAGCCAAAGGGAATCACGGTTCTCATTAGAGCGCATAAAGGTGTGGCCATATTTTGCTTTTCCCTCTGAGGGAATCAGTGTGCCGTCAGAAACCTCTTAATTAATGAGACCTCCATGAGAGATTAAACAGGCCAGAGCAGATTTAGACCTTCAAAACAAAATAGTTTGCAGGAGACAGGTCAACAGTGGCAACAGCGGACGCCTCAAGGCTGTGCTGGGCACTTATTTGCTGTTTTATTTAGCGTGGTGTTTTCGCCCGATTGGGGGCATCTTAATTCTCTAAATGACTTTTTAAGTAGTGCCCCTGCACTGCGTGACCCTGATGAGTGACAGGCCATTCTAATCCTTTTCACCAGGGAAAACAGGCTTTGTTGCAGCCTCTGGTCAGTTTGTTTTGCCTTTACAGCATTTAACACACTCGTAATTAAAAGGGTGAAACCAAAACGCTCTGTTCAGTCTGCGGCTTTGGGCTCGCGTTGGCGGACATCAGCGGGGGATCGCTGAGGCCCTGCAAACATCATAAAATCCTTTTTTTAATATTACATTGATAATAAACAGACATGAAATGATGCAGAATGACTCAAAATAAATAACTGCGTGCTATTACAGTGTTGATTGTTGCATTAGCAGGTCAGTTTTCATCAAACAGAGCGAAATTAACAGAACTTAAGCACTCAGACACAAAATTACATGTAATGTTGGGGATTCTTGACGGTGTCCCGGCTTGCCGTTTATCCTAGTCTTTTCTAGCCAACTGGGTGAAGGATACTCTGCCTGTTTCCCCACCCAAACTCTAGGTCCCATCTGCTCACAGAAAGGCACAGCATTTGTCAAAGTAGACTGGATAATGGCTTTGGCATCCTTATTATAATCTCAGCATAATCTTCATTTGTCCACTTTTGGCACCAGGACACTTCTGGGTTTGAGAAATTGGTCAGGACTCTTAAGTGTCCTCGTTTCGTTTTCATTAGCTCAAATCTAGGCATGAAAGCTCATTTAATTCCAATTTAAAACATGGTGGTTTCTGTATTATTTGGAGGCACAGAGAGCTGAGGTTGTTTTCCATCCTGCTGTGATTAGCCTGAATAAAACTCCCCAAATTAAAGCGGTCATAGAAACAAACTCTCATCAATCTGTGAGTCTGATTTTGACCTGATCGAGGCTTCTTCCTGACACATTTCAGGCATCTACTGTAACGTCACGATTGAGGCATTAGATTAAAATCAGATCCTTTCATCTCTAGGTTACCACTACAGCTACAATTAGAGTGCAGCAGTCATCAAGTTGCTTGGATAGTATTCATGCTATCAGGGAGTAATTAACAGCAGAAAAAGCAATAGAATACAAGCTAAAAACAGCTAAACTGGCTTTATTTTCAACTTCATGCTTGTAAAGACAACAGAGGGACAAACTTCATATTATGTCTCGCTATTCTCCATTAAGGTTGTGGCTCTCAGTTGACTACTGCTCCCCCTGTATGTGGGTCACATACACTGTTTCCAGCTGCGTAGCCCAGTCAGCTGTGCCTTTTGCCATGCCCGCCAACATCTGCTCCACAAAAACAATATCCAGCTTTTAGCACTCAAATGGAGGTTACACCATATGCCAGCAAGCCACTTAGGTTCTGCCAGGGGAGCTGGGGCCTGGCCGCAATCGTCGAGGTAACAATGAAGGAGAGCGGTGCTGGAATATGAAGGAGAGCTCATTTTCCTCTTCTTTTTATTTTATTTTTTTGCTTTATCCCAATTCGTCATTTTGGTTTCTTTACTCAGTCTTTTGTTTTAATTGGATTTTTTTCCTTTTGTTTTATTTTTGAATTATCTATCCTTTTCCTTTTGCATTGTTCCCTCTTCAGCTGCTCACTCAGACCATCAGTGTGTGCCAGTGTGCATCTGCTCAAGGTGCTTTGGCAACATCACCTTCTGAATATTAATGCATCACCTAAAAACAGTTTGCCTGCAAGGTCTGCCACAAGGTCTGTTGCGGTGTGTGTCTACACTCTAATACCTGAGAATCATTTGTTGTAACACTGGTGCACTTTTGCCAAGGGGGGTTATTTTTTAAAAACGAGTCCAAGCTACTTGCAATAGTTTGACTTCCCCTTTAAGAAAACTTGAAGTCCGGTTGCATGAAAATAAATTTAGCCATTTAAGGCCAATTAGGAGTGCAGATCTGTATAGTATAGGCTGAAGTGCTGCTCGCTATGCTAAGAGGTGATAATGGATTTTTAATTAAATGTGGGAACCAAAGGTCCCAAAATGGAGCTTGCAGCTAACCAAGCAGTAGCCATTTGGTGACTGTACAGACAAGGTCCATTATTGTCTCTGAAGCCTTGAGTCTCTTTTATTTTCTGTGGTCTAGCCAGGGTGCAATCCTTCAGGACTTCCACAACTGCTCCTTTTGTGAGGAGAAGTATGGAGTAAAGAAATAATCAAAAAAATTAAAGAACTTCAGTTGTTTTTAATTTGCTTAACAAACAAATCAGCGATCTTTTATCACGCACGCCTACGCTTTATAGTACCGTGCCAGCGATTACCTTATTCATCTCTTGCAAGCTCTTGTCCTTGCTCAGTCTTTGGGGGTGGGTGGGAGAGTAGGGGAAGACAGACAGAGCCACGTGCTCAGGGGGTGGATCCACTGAGTCGCTCCGGGACGGCGGGTCGGGGCTGCCTTCTGCAGGTCACGGTTTCACTTGTGGGTATTAATTTGGGAGGGACAAGCACACAACAGCTGTGTGTGTGTGTGTGTGTGTGTGTGTGTGTGTGTGATGGCCATGGTGAGAGCTGTTGGAGGAAATGGTGAGAGGTGAGAAATCACCTTGACAGGGGCTGTACTGTATATCATACTTAGAGCCGATGCCACTCATGAATGCTGATTAGAGTCTACTGGGAGTTTAATTACTTTCTGCTTAAATGCTGAAGAGCAGTTTGTACAGGCTTGAAAAAAAAGATGGAAAATGTATCCGTTTTTGGCCACTAAACAACTTTGAGTATCATCAAGTTACCAGCTGGTTGAGCTTAAAATAACAACACCACCAGTCAGAATCTAACCAAAGGGCTACGCTGGCAAATAAGATATATTTTTCCTGTTGAAAGATACTTTTTTTTTGTTTGCAGCATAGCAACATACTGTGAGTTATTTTTCAGGTTGTTTATGCCCACCTCTAGCTTGTATTTATTCAATCTGATTGCTATTTTTTGTCCAAATTCACACGTTTTTATCACGTCTATTTGATCGGATCACATCCGTCTGAGAGTCACTGCTTGTGTCGTGGAAATGCCAGCACTTTTGGCAACGGCAGCAGATTTCTGTCAGCGTCTATCTTTGAACACCTCCCACATCATGTTCTGAGGAAGTGATTCCTGTCTGGTGCCAAAGGGGTGCAGTCCAACAACAAATGGCACTGGATGTGGTGGTGATGGGGGGATGAGAATGGGGTGGGGAGGACTCCGCTCATCCACCTTCTGCAGGCTCTTTACCAGCAATAAAATTAATCTTGAAATCATCTTTGCTTTAAAGAGTGTAATGACTCGGAGCAGCGCTGATGAGTAGCTGTATGGACTGTATGCACTTCCTTGGACAGTCAGAGGAGGGCAGTGCTTAAGTGCAAACAAAGCTGTCAGGGTGCAATCGGCTTCATGTGTTTGAAGTGTGTGTAACTGTGTTTATGCAAAGGTGTATCTGTGTTTGTATCATAGTGTGTGGCTCTCTCACAGCTCAGTGAGAGTCTGTGGTTTGCTGTTATCTGCAGCTTGTAGCATTCTGCTGGGTGTCTCTATTGTGCTATACGTTACAGTAAGTAACACAGACAAACTAGCACAGAAATTATGCTAATGAAGACAATGATTATGTTAATTTGCCTCTACCAGTCCAGTGCAATGATGCTGAGCCTGCATGATTATTAATAGGATCACAACATGTTAGATCACAAAGCGGTTAAGTTATGCTTCCAGTTCTCCGGTCACTTTTCTTTGACACCAAAATTTTAACCATTTTATCACTTCATAAAACAAAGCTAATATTTTAGCGTGTCTATTTCTTAAAATATAGCAAATTTTACATCTAATGAAATTACTTTAACATGATGTTTTTGTAGGTTAGCGGCTCTCATCTCTGCTCCAGCTGTGACTTCTCAAACAGACAACTTCTGTAAAGGCCGTCGCATGACTACCTCAAGAACGAGAGTGATACCTCGACAAATGTGTTCAGTCAGCAACCACGAATGGGCATCACGGGGACACGTCAAAGAACTGTGATCCTGATCAGTGTGAAAAGTGTAGACGAGGATGTAATATTGAACGTCCAGATGGTTTCGAGGCAGAGACAGACGTGCTGTGGCTTGGCATTATCTTTAATTCATATCTGCTCAGCCGTTCTCCCTGCGTTGTTAGGCGCTGGGAGACGTGAAACTAATTTTATACGGAGGACCAAACAAAGTAAGTTTAGTCAGTGTCACTTTGGCTGGCACTTCAGCTAATTTGTGTAAACAGTGTTGTGTATGATATAGTTCAACATGGTGAATGCTTTCTCTCGCAATTGGACATGACTTTTTTGGGGTGTCTTGCCAACAGCTTGATGATGATGCTCAGAAGCCCCACTATGGTTCACGCCTCAGTGCTTTAAAGCAATTGTTAAGCTCTCTTTAATGACATGACATACACCATTATTGTGGTTGTCTCAGTCTCATATACTTGTTTATGTATTGTCTAAAGTTGTGAAATGTCAAATATTACACATGCTATCCTTGCCTGTTTGAATTTCATTCTTTAAGGGTTGAAATTCATATGAACTCCATATTGTATACTTTAAATAAAGGCTTTTAGAACAGACAAAGCTTACCCAGGACTGAGCTGGGCTGAAAGGTAAGGGTCTACTTCTCTCTTTTCTTGGGCCATTTTTAATCTAAATGAGTTTAAAAGTGAGGAGGTGGTGTAAGACTCAGAGCTTGGTCACACTCTTCAGCTATCAACGCTATGCAGATGTGCTTGCATGTGTCGTTGTGACATGAATGCATTGCAGGTATGAAAAAAGTACCTAATTGACCTATCGAGGGGGAGTATTCTTTATTAAGCTAATTTTCAGTGGGGGGAACGATTTCAGTGTCAGTATTGATCAGATGTTGAGATGATGAACTTTTCTCTCCTCGGAGGATAGCTAGCTTCTAACATTCAATGCATCTGCTCTTCAGAAGCGACTGACAAATGTATGTTAATGTGTTGGCAGGATTCAAAAAGTGAAATGAGGCAGCCCATCTTTTCAGATCAGTCATGTGTCACAAAGCCAGAGCCTCAGCTCTTTCCTCTCTCCTCCATGGGGCCGGGATGACCTCAATAATTAAGGGACAATTTTAAAATGCATTTCTAATTTTCTACCAGACTGAAAAGCTTTATCACGGAATAGCTGACAAAAACCCTCCCCTTGAATGGGGGTGACTCCTGGGCTTCCACTAAACTGGTCATGAATGCACAAACCATCTGTTTTTCTGGCCGTTTGTCAGTGTGAGCGTGGCGGAGGCAGCTGTCGGAGTGGCCCCGGTTTGAATGATGGAGCACACAACCTTTGTTTCACTCTGCAATGGCTTTGTGAGGTCTGGCTCGTCCTGCTCACGATGCCCTGCAATGAAACCAGGCGGGAGACGGTTTCTGTGTTTTGCCCCACCAGTCGCCACCAAGTTGGCAGAAAGACAGAGTCGGAGCAAGAGAGACAGACTTGGAGAGAGCTTGAGGAAATTAAATGAACGAAGAGAATGAATGAAGGGGAAAGAAAAATGAGGGATCGGACAGAAGGGATGTGGTCAGAGAGTTAAAGAGAAGGGAAGGTGTATGGCCGGTGAGTGCATTGTGTTGGTGAATGAGGATCTGGGGCATTGTGTGCCGGCCAATCTGTAGCTCAGTGGGTGAGGTTGTCAAGAGCCAGGGATTAGGGCCAGAGGGCCAGGAGAATGAGGTGAGAATGTGAGAGCAGCCAGCAGGGTTGGGGGGTACTGCAGGAGAGTGGAAGCATGAAAATATCGCATGGTAGTAAAGACGGGAAACATTATTAGGAGCATCAAAATGTTGATTTGTTTTAGTTTTGTGCACTGCTTGAGTGAGCTGCTTAACTCTAAGAGTTTCAAATGTATGTTGGTAATTAAAAGCAACACAATTTTGTCTTTAATTTCCATTTTACTTGCATGAAAAAGGTGTTGCTGGTGTTGGTGGGAGTCCATGGTTGGCAGCCAGGAGTGCAGAAGGAAAATTCCTGTTAATTTGAGGCTCATGGATGCTCAAGGTTTCTGCCAGGGTATTGCAAGCTTGTAAGCACGCTGTGCACAAGTTGACCAGTGCCAGGCCAAAAGACCTATAACTGTTAACTTAGCTAATATTTCTTATTACCCTGCTGTTCCCATCAACTGTTTTACACACATGTTATACGCCACAACTTTTCTGGTTGCACTTGCACTGTGCTTTTTTGACATACCAAATGTGGATATAATCATGAATTCTCTAAAAAAAACAGTTGAAACAGCCATAACATAACTCCTGTGATTCTGTGGTCGGTCTTATTGTTTGCGGCTGTCCTAAACCTGCCGCTTCTCCCACTTTGCAATCATAGTGAAACACAGAAATAAAGAGATCATTGTTCGTTACTTGGCTTGGACTAAGAAGATTGGCTGGGACTACATGAATACATTTTGGTAAAAACAAAAAAATGCAACAATTTCATGCGTTTGGAGCAAAAGCAGATTCATTCAAAACTAGATATTTCTGCTTATTTTGGGTTTTTAATAACACTGATTTTATTGCTCTGCATTTATATTTAATATGTAGGTTTCCAGAGTGATGATGCAGTGATGATCTTACTGAGAAATCAAATAGAAAGATAAGAAACAGAAAGGAAGGATTGTTGTTAGGTTGTTATGATTTTTTACGCTGATACGAAAAAGATTGGCTAAGCCCATCAAATTAAAATTTTATTCATATCATGTAAAATGTGTATTCTGCAATTTATTTTTCTGTTTTGTTACTTAGTATTCCTCTGGACAATTTCCTGTCCTCTTTCCTGGTACGATTTAACTTTTATTTGAAATTCATAATGACTGTTGTCCCCCGTGTGGGTGACACTGACCAGCATGACCTAATTGCATACGTTGTTGTCCTGGCTGAAGCACTTGACCGGAACAGAGAGGCTGCGAGTCCACACGTGTGGGGGTGTAAAAATAAGTTCAGTGTGTGTCTGTGTGTGTGTGTGTGTGAGATGTACACCGTTGTTGTGTTCATCAATCTGGCATTCATACATCGCTCACTTTGAACGATAATGTTCCTTATAGCTGTTTAGTGCATTCTCCATACAGTCTTGCTCTTTATTGACCTGAGTGACTCGTAAAATTCAAGAGACAAATGCACAGACGACAGCCCACGGTGACGCCCGCTGTAGGTAGCAATGGCCCAAGTCTCTGTGTTGTAATTTTGTGTATGCCTGCATGAAGTTTGGACTTCTTTGTGAAAGACATGTTAGACATGATCTAACGAGATCCGACCTCATGCGCTCATTCAAACATGAAGTCGAAGCATTTAAATGTCGTCAGAATAATGGAAAGTTCATATCTGAGGGTCTTTGTGTAACCCGACATTAAACCAACATATGCAGGCAATATAATGCCATTACTAAAAAGGTCTTGTTTAGAGATGGAAGTTGACATTATTTATGATATTCTAGCACACTCGTGAAACTTCTGGATGATGTTGATGGCAGAGTTAATGACAGTTGCCTTAAGGCACCAAAGAAAAATTTTTCCCGGCTCTTCCCGTGTGTGGGTTGACAGATGAATAAATGAGGGCCTGATAGGGTCTGTTCTTTCTGTCACAATACAAAGCTTATTTCACATGACTTACTGCTTGGTCACAGGCTTATTGTGTTTGGATGCTTTGAAAATCTTTTCTCTTCTTGCAGTAATGAAGTTCCTTGTGTTATAATGCAGTCTGTTGTTCTTTGTAGCACTCGCTAAGCTTGTTAACAGCTATGAATAACTTTAAAGGTCTTAGTGTGACAAATGTCATGATTAAAAATAGTTTTCTGCACTTTTAGGCTGTATATTACATTTCAGTTTCTTGTGTTTAATAATATAAAGAGTAGCATTCCCTTTTTGTTGTTTTTTCTTGACATTTTATTGCATCTCATTCATTTGTAATGGCCCAGCGATGCCGGCTGTGGGCTGGTAGAGCTTATGGTGGAAAAGCAGAGTTTAGCAGAAAGCAGTTGTGTTCTCTCACACGGCAGTCTGAGCATGGCATTTTTCTGTAGCCCCAGGGCAGGCAGGCAGGCACCCAGCGCTAGCACTGCCCGTGTCCAGCCCCTCCCCATCTGTGTGTCACGAGTCAGATCTTGTTAGAGATGATGGTTCTCTGATGTGGACAAATTGTCACTAAGGGGGGACCTAGAGACTGAGAGACACGGCTTTGGGTATTTTGAGGGGAGAAAGTGTAGAGAAATGTGTGTGCAGAGCAGGACCTGAAACAGCAGAAGGACAATTCTGGTGCTTTGTCCCCGCCGTGAGGTGTAGAGTATCTCTGGGGTTTCATCCAGCTCCTCTGTTGTCTCGTGTTTAGCTGAATGTTAGTCTGGATGCTCATAGCAGCCAGGAGATCTCAGTAGGTATTTAGCTGCATTTAGTTCAGACAGCAGCAGAGAAACAATAAGCAAATCCCATAAGTCCACGGCGCCACACCGACGAGCCTCTCCTTTGCCGAGGTGTTGATAGGCGTGCCAGTCGTTGCGTTTAATGGGGCACTCGGGGAGACAAAATAACCCCCGGTTCTCTTTCAAAATGCATGCATCAGGTGCAGTTTCTCATTTCAGATCTGCGGCAACCTCCAATAGACTGCCAGCCACTCATTCATGATCTCACACTTTTGTCTCTTAACCTCCTAGGCTCACAATAAGCAGTGCGGTGACAGAGTGGCCCCTCTTTTAATGGTTAACGGGCCAAGAGAGGCCAAGCATCAACACCGGGCTTTGAGAGGAGGCTGGAGAAGCATATGGAGCTCTAAATAAAATTCAGATCAAGCACAATGATAGCTGAGTTCTGCTTTGTGTGTGGACGGCTGGGTGAAAAAAGGGGGCGGAGTGGAAAGTTGGATTCCCATAATAAGATCGTGAAGCATGAGGAAATGAATGTATGGCTCTGTAATGTGGCACGCTATTGATTCTAGAGGAAAATTGCAGCGGCAGTATTATTGTGGGGGGGGAGATACTTTTCAACTCTGCCCTTTATTACTCCTCAACGGCTGGCTGCAGTGAAGCCTCATCATCCGCCCAGAGTTCTGCTCCTAATCAATGACGCTGACAGATGACAGATTTTCCAAGCTTGCAGTCTTTGTCAGAGGCTGATGATCTGAAAAAGGCTTGGGTGGTAGGGCAATGAATAAGATGTTTAAAGCTCATAAATAAGCCCTCCAAAAGCTGCACTGCTGTGTGTATGTGTGCATGTCTGTTGCAGAAGAAGGGTTGTAGGGGGATATTTTTTCTTTTTTTTCTCCTCCCTCTTTTTTCACACTTGCAGAATCTGCGGCCTTTGAAGGACTTGTGAAGCCGAAGGCATCCCGTTGCTCAATCAAACAGATTAAGTCAGTCAGACAAGCAGCGATCTGTCCTATTCAATAAAGTTACTTTTGTCATGCTGGATCTCAGAGGGCCTCATATATGCATAACACTGGGCTTGGACATGTAACCGTTTTATCACAGTGTGAGCGGGCTTTGACTGGATTTTAGTTTGCTGTTTTTCTCTCCTTAGTCTTACGCCATCAACGTAAAAGACAATATTATTTATGGCAAACGCTATTTAATTGTTTTTTTTCCAATATTTTAACATTAACTTGAACGAATAATAAGATTAGAGTTGAAAAACCTTGTGATGTTCCTTAATCCCCTGATCTGTGAAAAGTTGAATAAGTAGTCTAAAGCACGGGGCAACCCAGTAATGAGGACATCTGTTTTCATATGGTCCTTGACACGTAGCACCAGAAATTTGATGTCATCCTGTCCAAACTGGTACATGGCTGGCAGACAGCATGGCATCCTGTGATTGGTTCTGACAAGCCAGTGACAGCTCTGGAGGTGAGGAGGGTGCATGACAAAGGGCAAGCAGAGGATGAGGGGGAACGGCGTCAGGCTATAGGTCTGTTTGTCTGTACGTCTGCCTGTCTTTTCTGGATTCAATAACCCACCCCCTCTCTCTCAACCACCATCACCCCCTCCTTTATAGCATGCTGCCATCAACACTCAACCTCCACCCATGTTTATCAAACCAGTGACACTTCCTTATCTGTAACAGCTGTTCTGCAGAAATATATTGCAAAAACATGTATCTTTATGTATAATATCTAAAATATTGCTTCTATTTAAAAGTCATGGTTCCTCAACCTTCACTCATTTATATAGATTTTATATCAGTATTTAGACCCCAAGGGGACCAGAAGCTGTTGCGATGTTCTTTTATCAATTGCTAAATAGGCCAACCACGGTTGTTTGTGGCTGGTATTATTATTTTAAAGATGGCCACCTGTCATTATGAAAATCAGCTGCTATGCTTTTGTACACAGCTGAGCACTGTGAGAGACAACAAAGCCTCCTCGACGCCGAGAGTATAACATGTTTTTGGCAGCGAAATTCTCCTTGTCATTTTTTTTCTGCCTCAGACATAAAAGAGAAAGGAATCTCTGTTTCATACATGGGACACTTATTAGGGCTCCTAATGAAAAAGGTTCCCATTTAACACACTGACATGTTATAGCAGCCTGTGATGACTACATCAGGAGTTTGTCTGCTGGGCTCACAAAGCAAATTAGATGGCTGTTTTCTCCTCATGTGGCCAGTCTCCAGTGTGACCTTGCATTAGTGCATATGCTCACAGCAGGGTCACTGGTTTAGGGCATGATCTGTCAGCCTTTGTTTATGAAACGCAGACAGCACAAGCCTGTAAGATAACATATTTCATGCAATTAGTGGTCTGCTGTACAGCATTTCTCTACAGAGTATCAGTAAACAACATATATTATGGCACTTATATTCCATATACATGTTTACATGGAGCAAAATGATTATGTTGTCTTTTTTCAATTAACTGCAGAATTAATGTACAAAATGAAAAAAATCTAGTTTATTTTGATGATATGTTGCTTAATTTGCATTTTGACAGAGAAAGATTAGCAAATTCTACAATTTGAGAAACTGGAAACTGGAAATGTTCAATTGTTCAACTGTGGATAAATTCCTGTTGGATGAAAACGGTTTAAATGCAGGAAGAATAAATGTTGCCTGCGAACGCTTCTGATAAAGATGTGTTCAGGTTAGATCAGCTTGGTGTTCGCATGATTGAGATGGCTTCGATATGATAGAGATAGGTTGACAGAGTCTGTCAGTGCAGAGTTGGCAGCAGCTCTGACAACAGGCGCCCTCTGACAGTCGCTCTATAAGGCTTGGTAACCAGCCTTTTTCCTGGGAGGTGTTCACTGTCACTGTGCATTGTGGGTGCCTGGCAGCAGTATTTCTCGAGGCTGTCAATCTCCACAGACACTAACCTGCCATGTTAGATTTGACCTCCACTGGGGAGATTACTGTCTCCAAGCTTTAGAGGCATCCTTCATTTTTCTCTGCTCTGTAGGGATACCTGGGAGAGATGAGACGGGAATGCACGCAAGATTTGTAATGCTTAAATGTGACAAGAATATTCTCATTGCTAAAACCATTACAGCTACTTTTTTTTACAGTCAACATTTTAACTACTGCCCTTTCTGTATTTTCGAAAATGTATCTGGGAATTGATTTCTGTGATATGCAGCATTACGGGAATGTTACGTTGCGTAGTAGCACTGCATATCCGTGTTTATGTGGAGTAGAAATGAGTTTTGGATAAGGACACTGGCTGTGACTTTGATGCGATATGTGTGTGGGAGGCCTCAGAAATGCCTGCTAATTAATGGCGTTACATTATTACTCTCAGCACAACTAGTACAGCAACTAGACAGAATGAGCTATCACTAGGTATATTTTGGGATGTGATAAGTTTTGTTCAATATTCTGCCGTGAAAGAAACAAAATACTTTACTGTTGACTCATTTGACTCACGATGAATAGATTAATGCTAATGCTCCACTCCTTGAAGTTGATTATACTTATCTGAAGCTATTAATCAGACAAACTTTTGTCATAGTCTCTTAAAAATGTTATATATCCACTACAGCAGCTTTGAGTGATACAACAATTTTCTGCCTTTTTAGGAAATAAGAAACTGAAACGTGGTCCTTAGACTGTATATCAAAGATGGAAGCAGCCACCATGTAATGAACGTATGAGGAATTTAACATAACTACCTCAAGTTATAAATTTTGGTTGTCGCATCTTAATCTTTTGAAACTAGGTGTGACCATATTTAAAGGGTTGGTCTGCTAATTCTAGAGGTAGCTATCTTGGTTATCAAGGTTCATACGTTCTTCATTGTGTTGCTAAGTGGGATGCTTTTGGCTAATGAGGCTTAAAACAAAACATTTCTTCATGTTTCAGACCTGAAGCTGTCCATTTTTTATGTACAGTCTGTTGGTGCCCTACAATGTCGAGAACAAACCTGAGTCCTTCCTTAGTTACGCTGAATAGTTTTGGACTTCTGGGGGCTTCCCATGATGCACTGGGAAGTGTTTCTTCCTTCACACACATCTTTTGACTCTATCAGTTTATGCACCACTGTGCACTAAGTCATTTATAATTATGAATTTCTGACTCTCTTCCACAGCGTAGCTTTTGTCCTCTCTCCCTTCCCTCAACTCTAACTGGTCACGGCAGATGGCTGCCTCTTCGTGAGCCTGATTCTGTTGGAAATTTCTTCCTGTTAAAAGAGAGTTTTTCCCTCCCGCTTTTGCCAGATTTTTGATAACAGTGGATAGTCTGATTGTTGATGTTTTCTCTGTATTTTTGTAGAGTCTTTATCTTAAATAATAATATAATAACATAAAGTGCTTTGAGGCGCCTGTTGTTGTGATTTGGCACTATGCAGTATAAATACTCAAGCTTTATTGTCATAAAGCTTGAGTACCACAGGTGTTGTTGAACTGATCATCTGGCTCCCTGCTGGCTTGCAGCACATAACTGGCATAAAATAATTCAAGAAATCTTCTCTCAAATACATTTCAGATTAAAAGGATCAGATGCATCTAATTCTGAGTGCTAACTAAGATTGCCAGGAGTTGCTTCTGACTGTTTGCGATAGTAACTTTATTTTATATGTAAAAAAAAAGTCTTTCTGGGATAGTAAGCATGAGATGATCCAACAATGTCAAGAATGATGTGTATCAAAATCATCAAAATTTCACAACGCAGTGGATTTTTTAAGCTAGTTTAAGCTAACTGGCTGTAGTCTTATATTCACTTTTCCCTGCAGGCTAAGAAATCACTCATTGTTTTGTTTTTTGTTTTTTACATTCAGTCTAACTTTTCAGCTCCTATCTGTCTGCTGAAGATGTGTAATGTTTGATACTGTGCACGTTCGTCTGCAGTAAATGCAGACTTGCATAATCAGCTGAGAAGGAAGTGACTCTGTTCTGTCCAGTGGTGACTCTGTCAGCAGTGTACCTCCTCACGCTGGTGTCTGTCTATAATTACATTTGAGTATGATGAGCTGTATGTACTACAGGATGTTGATGGAGTTTCTGTGTTCAGTAATGGCCTTTAACTTGAATTATTTGTATTAGGTTGAAGCTTTTACATAGACGCCAGGTGTTTTGTTTTTTCCCCCCAAACTTATTTTAACTTTGTAGTAAAATTTGATAATGTACCTTAATGTTGGAAATATTGGAATTTCCAATAACCTTTTTTAAGAAGGTTCAGCTATGCTATCAGAAGCTAGTTCAGCACATAACGATGTTGTTTGAGATGGGCCATCACACATAAATTTACTGCTTTCTCCATTCTTATCGTAAATTGACTGGTGCACTGAGAACGAGTGGTTATACAGTCACATAAAACCCCCAGTTATGACCTGTGTTCTGTTTAGCCCTTGATAGAAACGTGCTGTTGCTTCCTGGTGTATTTCTGACCATGAAAATTATAATATGGAACAAAGATTAGAATAAAATTATCGTGGCCGGAAGGCATTTAACCGCCTTGTTGAGGCACGCTGTTCGGGGTTAGAGGAGGGGGGAAAAAACCCTGGTCCCCAAGAATAATGATAATACATTAGGCTGTGAGCGTGCTGGTATTATTGCTGTACATTATGTATGTTCCATTTATACTACCTCACACAGCCCAACCACTGCTGACGGATAGGTCATTACTTCCCGCACCGGTGAACACTTATCAGGCCCCACTGCTGTTTATGGCCAGAATGAAGAGCACTTGTCAGTCAAGGTCACTGCTTTGTGTGTCCTCTTTAATAGTTCCTTCTTCACAGTTGTTGAACTTTGTATTCTAGCTCAGGCCCCCCCTCTAAGTGGTGAGGGAGATGGGGCAGCTTTATATTCAGGTAGATTCAAGCTTTTATGTTGTGTAGAGGAGCAGCCCTGCTGGAGATGCTTTAGCGGTCTGAGCAGGATTAAATGTTTCTAAAAATGTGAACATAATCTGAAGACAACAGGAAGCTCAAAGAGATCTGTGTCCAGTAAAAGCAAGCTAGCAAGCTGCTCTTCCATGTTTGTTTTTTGTGTCTGCCGTGTGTGCATGAAAAACAAGAGTGTATGATAAGTTCGGGTGACAGGATCCTAAGAGCCCGCTCTAACTGGAGGGCCAATGCTAATGCATGGCTGGTTGCGTTACACCAGCTAGTGCAGAAATCAGAAGTGGCCCACAGTGCAGTGCAGGCTTTGGCCCTGGGACAAAACCAGATTTTGGTTGCCTTGGTTTTCTTTTAGCCTCAAGTCTCAATATTTGTCATCTCCGCACAAGTTGTATCTCTGTATCTTGTAGCACTGTAGGCCTATAGAGGCAAAGACACTCACTTGTTTATTCAGCTTTCTTAGGTAAAAAGGCTTGCCCCATGGTAATTGTCAATGTTATTTTGTGTTTAGCTCTGATCTCTTTTTTTTTTGTCTGCACTTGTTTTCTGCTCCACAAAAACGGCCCCTTCGAGTAAAACAATGAAAAAATCTGTTGTAAATTGTAATCCACACTTTCATATTTGAGTCAGATTGATATTTTTACCAGTATTGGCTACATCCCAAAAAAAAAGAAAAGGGAAAGAAAAACGCAACTGATGAAACAGAATTTCCTGAAAAGATCTAAGACGAAATCACAGGTGTTACCACAGTGTTGCACCATGCAGGCAGCACTGTCACCAGCAGACTTGCAGTGTCAGATGAAGTCCACACGGATGCAGCTTTTCAACATAAAGAAACTCAATCTGTGGAAACCGACTTTTTTTGTCTCCCTTCACCCTGTGTCAGGACCTCATTTTCACTCCGCTGTCATACTTCCAAACAAGGGGATTTTTGACAAGGTGCTTTTCATTGTCATCGTTTTCCCTGTAAGTCACCCAGCATAATTTACGGTGCTCACCTTCCCAGCCTGTTTCCCCCCCTACAAGAAAGCCCCTCCACAGTCCCACTCCGAGCTGTAAAAATGAACAGTTCCTGTTTCTCTGCTTTGATGCAATGCTGACAGGAGTCACTTTGATATACTTGGGAGTATGAAATTTAGATCTGTCCTGTTTTTTTTTTTTTTTCCTTCCCGAGGCTTCATCTTTGCAGACATTGGGAGCTGTCATTTTGCAACACCCTGTGATGTGGGTGACACTCAGCTGCTTTGACAGGTGCTGGACAGCAGACACACTCGTAGACGAGCTGGCAATATTTCTTCAGGTAAAGTGCTGAAATGTGTAAACGAATTATTGATAAATTTATCTCTGCACATTTTTTTTTTTAATAAAGTCACCCTTCTGTTCAGTAAAAAAGTCAGCATTTGATTAAATATCACTAGTTTAGACTGGTTTATTCATATTTATCAACTAAAAATTCAAGACAATTTAATAACCAGCTTTACTCATTTTACAAATCCACGAAGCATCTTTAAAATGCTTCTTTGGACATTCATGAAGATATCAAAATTTTCCAACAGTCTTAATCTAATGCATGCAAAAAAATAAGCGTTGTGTCCAAGATCTTAAAACTGCCTAGCTATATTACACTTTAAATGTAATCCTTATTTGCACCTAATTTAATATTCATCCCTCAATAAATGAGTCATTGAGCTGATCTGTATAAGAATACAAACTGAGTGATCTTACCTTATTAGCATATTTTTTATGTGTCATAAAAATGGAAGACTTTTCTAACTTTACATTAGACACACTAGTTAGGTGAGACGGATGGTTTCGTTGCAGTGCTATGGTTGGATCTCGGCTGCATGGTGCACTGTGGGAGCCCACAGGGTGTGTGTTCACAGCGTTTCCTGGATTAGACACCTTGGTATGGCCTGTGGAGAGATGTTCATAGTCTGCTGTTCACACAGTCTGCCTGCTACAGCTGAGCTGCCCTTTGCCAACAGGCCTGGAGACAGGACGAACACATTTAGATTCGCATGTCGCAGTTCTCTGTTGTCATTATTTTTCACTCTTTGCTGTTGTAGGTGAGGGTTATTCGAGGCTGAACGATGTAGACCAATAAAAAAGTGTTTCAAAAGTTTTGTTTGTGTGTCCCCTCAGGTGCACCTCTATTCACTTGGTAACATTTTACAGACTTACATGCAGATTTAAAATATCTGATTAGAGCGCTGGTAGACTGCGTACTGGATAGCTTGGCAGTTTTGTGCCTGATAGCACAGTTCACAGCTTACCAGGCCTATTGTTTCACCACACACACGCACGCACACACAAACATGTTGACATGCTCATCTGTCACTAGGAAAACCGCCACAGGCTGTGGCCTTGGCACAAAGACATTCTCCGAGCTGAGTGAAGATGCTCAGAGCCAAGATGCACCCAGTCAAAATGTTAAGAATTTCACATGCCAGAATCGACAAGCACAAGCGTTGATTTGAGGAGAAATGATGTTGAAGCAGCACTGTTGATACACATGACAAAAATGCTTTACGGGTTTTTAACAGCTTTAAAAACTCCCTGCTTGGTTGTGTTGTTAGTGCTTTGAAAATCTAAAGAAATAAACAAATTACTAAAAATTATTTAGCATATATATATATGGTCGGCAGCCTTATGAAATTTCCCCTTGTGGGACTAATAAAGGTACATCAAATCAAATATATATATATGTATACATATATGTGTGTGTGTGTGTGTGTGTGTGTGTGTGTGTGTATATATATATATATATATATATATATATATTTAAAAGCTATTATTTTCCTGACAGTTCAGTGTCAAACATAAAAATGTTCCCTGTGTCTAAAATTAAATCTACCAAAAGAGCTGCAACAGGGCAAAGCTAATGAGACGTCATGCGTGCAGGGTGTGGTTAAGAAGGGTTGTTTACTTCTGTGTAGGAGCTTTAAGTAGACATTATTATCATTATTTTGCATCTGTATTCATTCAAGAAACAGCTGTTGAATTTTGAGCGAGATTTAAAGTGGCAGGGCCTGCAGTTGTTCTTGTTCATTCAGCTAACTTAGCTTTGACATGATGGCTTCTGGCAGAGTTTTGTGCTGAACTCAACATCTGTGACAACTGTCAGCACCACTGACCAGTCCTCTCCATGTCTCTTTCTCTTTTGTGTCTGTATATCCCTCTTCCTCTGTTCTCTGTGTTTTCCTGCCTTCCAGGATTGCCCACTTTCGGGGGTAAAGACCAAAACAGAAAAAGCGGGAAAAATGGGAACCTTTGTTGCCACTAGATCAGTTTCTTCTGCCAGTACCCATCTCCATCACTGCCACATCAGCTGGTCCCAAGGTTGTGAGGTCATCCAAACATCTGGCCCCTCCGCCATGTTTTCTAAGGTCAGTGGGTAGCATCTGTTATAGACCCCACCACCTTCAGTGTCTCTGACAATGAAGATCACGCTGAGAAAACCAGACAAAATACTTTGATCAGTTATAATTGTTGACAGGAAGTAGACCTGATGCGTGTAAACCTGCTGCAATCCATTGCGGTGCTCTGGTAATTTATGAAATAGTCTTGAAATCCAGTGTGTTTGTTCATATACAGTTCTTAAAAAATAAATTAGAGCACCTGCCAGAAAAACAAGAAAACACAAATTTTATAGAAATCTGTAAAAGCTGAAAATGATATTGCTATTTATTAGGCAAGTAATAAACAGGTGTTCTTCTTTCTTTTATCCTAATTTGAGCCGTCACACTGGACTTCTCTGAGGAGTCACAAATTAATCAAGCATGATATTATTCAAGTACTAAGACAATTTTTTTCTGATTAGGAGTCCAAGTAAATAACTGTAATTTGACATAAAACAAATAATGTGCCTTATTTCAGCTTTTTTAGTAAAACTGTAAGTTTAAACAATCATGGATAACAACAACAACAACAATTATACTTTAGAAATAAAAATATCATTTTGATATTTTGAACTCCTCTGTATACCAAAGTAACAGTAAACAGCAGCCAATCCACAAGAGAATGCATGAAAAATAAAAGAATAAAGTTGTTGCAGTGACCCAGTCAAGTTCAGACCTCAGCCTGATTGAAATGCTGCGTTGGGACCTCAAGAGAGCTGTGCATAAATGAATGCCTGCAAACCTCAATAGACTTAAGCAACACTCTAAAGAATAGTGGGCCAAAATTCCAAAACTGATAAAGTCATATCAGAAAAAAGGTAAATATTTAAAAACAAATGCTATTCTAAATCACATGCATATGTATAAAGACAATCTTGAAACAGTCAGTTCAATAACATGACTAGTTCATATTTTTCCTGTTGATTGGCTCTTTGGGATAAGATCTGCCAGCTTTGGTTTCCCACTTGAATTTGTGTTGAGGGTTTTTTTTGTTTTTTTTTGCGTGGCATTTCTCTCACTCGTGTTTTTGTTAATCAGATGCAGAAAAGTCATCCCATATTGTAACCGAGCCTGTACCCAAGACCTTAAACTTCCTAATGTCACCTTGGAGACGGTGTAGATTTTTCCTTTTCTTTTCCACGTGCTTTCTGAGATCACGCAGCACAGTGAGTACTGATTAGGATTGAGTTATTATAAATAGCTCAAAATATGAATGAATATGCATAAATATGAATCACCTTTTCTATTTCAGTCTTTTTTCTAGTTCATTTTAGAGGATTTTTGTAAAATAGGAAGGACTGAGCTCTTTTCAGCAACTCTGTTTATAATTATACAACAAGTCAAAGACACAGAGGTACAGAATGCTTCAAAGACAGAACTTTTAATTTAAGCAATTTTCAAGAGTTAATGTTTTGGTGAAGTGTCTCAAGGCTACAACACTGTTTTAGTAAGCTGCTCTCCACTGTTGACCACTTCATGCAGTATCTCTGTACTAAGTACTGCAATTTGATCCATTGTTTTGGATCTAAGTTATGATTTGGCCTCAGAGCATAATTCCCTGCAAAAACAGCTCAGAGATTGGTCACACTAGTTGCATGCCAACTCTTCATATGTGTACATTCAGTGTTATTCAACCTTGCTGGAGTTGTAGTTTAGATCTTAAAGCATTAACTTGCCAGGCCTGTACTATAAAGGTGAATTAAAATTCATAAATTACTTAAAGCTTAAGCCAGTTGCAGTTGTCACATTTTCTCACTCCCAGTTCCTGACACAAGGACACATTCATGCAAATATTGAACTTGTCTAGTCCTAGGAAGTCCCTTTCCATGTCCAACATCAGCCATTTGGTAACGATAGAAAGAAGAGTACTGGATTTATCTGTCCTACTCCAGAGCAACATGACCACTGATGTGTTTATGTAGAACCAGGTTTGTGAGGCAGATGATTTGGTGGCATGTAGGCACCTGTCTCTTTGTGTCTGTTCTCAGTGAAGTTTGAGCAGCAGCCGGCGCTGTGATGTCAGGGGCTCTTAGGGGTCAGAACAGGAATTATTGAACAGAGGGTGGCTGACAGAGCGAGCTGGCACTGGGAGCAAACAGATGTTGCAATCATAAAGAAATACACAACCTCTGAATTAAATATGAAGAGCGGGGGGGTTGCAAGAATTGAGCATACTTCTCGACTCTCCGTTACTTGTCCAATCGCAGCAACTTGTTGCAAGTTTAGGAATCACCGATTGGTCGGTGGCCATCATCACGAGAAGCAGGTAAATCGGTTAAATTATGCAGGTTTCAAAACCTCGAGGACAGGATGCGACCAAAAAACCTTGGAGGAAAAAAAACATCTTGCAAGAAGACAGCTGTTCAGAACATACTGCAGATTCATTATTCACAAGCAGAGAGTCTCTGGACACAGCATGTTATGTCAAAGTGTTTTAAAGCATTTACGCCACAGTGGCTCAGTGATGAAATCTGTAAAAAAGAGAAGAATCTGACAGAATGTCCTCAGAACATTGTTTTACCACAAGTGTTTTGTTTCCCAGCCATTTTACAGGGTTTTTCACTCACAAGGAATTACAAGTGTGTCTGAATATTTGATGGCAGAAGCCATGGAGACACTTTTGCGTCTTCTTATCGTCGTAATTCTGCAGTTTGCAAGTTGTGCACCGCGGTTCTTTACAAGAAATTAGATTTGTGTTTTACTAATTTTTTTTTAGATGCTCATATGTTTAAACTCCATGCACAGTCGCTAGGAGTGTGTTATATGGAGTGTGTGTGTATCATCGCATTGATATACTGTGTTTTATGTGATTTTTAGGGGATTTAAGATTCATTTTAGTAGTTGTCATGTAACACGAGATGTTTCCTCTATTAAAGGTAACAAGGAATTGTGATTTGAGCCTTAAGTTTCTTTGTCATGTGATGACGTGACTCCCAAAGCCTTAGAAATGGCTTTGTAATCCTTTCCTGACTGATGGATGTAAATTATTTTGTTTTTAAGCTGCTTCTTTAGATCGTGGCATGATGCGTTGTTTTTTGAGATCTTTAAGGTAACTTAAATTTGTCAGGCAGTTTCTATTTGAGTTTTTTTGTTTTATTAAACAGGTCTGGCAGTAATCGGGTCTGGGTGTGGCCATTGAAACTGAACCAAGGGTTTTCAAAAGTGTTTAAAACCTCATCCGAAAATTCAGATTTTGGTTGGTTCAGATAAAAGGTCCTGGTAATTTAAATAATGTTTCAAATTAACAGCCCAAATAATTGCCCAGAGGTGTTTCAGGGTGGACTTGTAATCGCTCTCCTCTTCTGTCTTTTCTTTTTCTCTTTATTCAAGCCACACTAAAAATAACAGAGAGCATCTAGTGTCACATTTTCCTTCTTCTGTGTTACACCGTGAAAATGTCATTGAGCGACAGCGGTGACTTTTTCAACCCAATAGGTGCCACCTGACAAACCTGATCTGTCTCTCACCGTAAATGCACCTCAACATGGTAAATGCAGTTTTTCCTAACACTATATTAACTCATTTCACGACATATTTTAAACCCACTGCTGCAGATCTGTGTGTGTGTGTGTGTGTGTGTGTGTGTGTGTGTGTGTGTGTGTGTGTGTGTGTGTGTGTGTGTGTTTTTATCTTTAAAGTGGATGGCCTCCTGCCAGTTGGGCCTACTCCGAGTGCCGCAGTGTCAACAGTGACGAGAAAGGGCCAGAGGGGTGATGTAAGTATTGATACACTTCTTGAAATCACTTTGTCACCACCAGACATGCCAGGCTGCTGAAGTACCACACAACAGCAGGAAGATGATTGTGAATTCTTGGCAGCAGGATGAGGGATGCCATTAAAAAGGCAAATGTGATTAATTTTTAGTGAGAACGCTCTCATGTTGGCGAGTCAGTGAGGTCGGGCTAAAGGGATGTGACACAGAAATTACTCCTCCCCCTGCTCCTAATGTGACTCGTCATTCTCAAGAAATATCTTGGAAATGGGAAGACAAAAACACTCTCATCCAATAGCCTATTTGTTCAGGGCTTTTGTGGCAGGAATCTGGCTCGATAGCACAAAGAAAATCCATTGCTCATTGTAGATCACTGGCTATTTAACACACGATCGAGGGAGATATTTGATACGTCATCATCCTGGCACGTTTAGTTTGTCTGTTTTAGTTTGTTTAAAAAGAGAAAGAAAATGAAATGCCTTTTTCTGTTCCAGTACTGTGTTTTTCTGTAAACCTGTTCGAACTAAGACTCCCCCTCCTCACCCCTGTGGAGTGACATTTTCCAGGTGACACAATGGCGTAGGCCACACTTAATCTGGACCCCTTTATAAACACGGCGGGGCTGCGGCACCTCCACCGCTGCCTCTTGTCTCTGTCTGTATAAGCGCTAACAACAAAAGACAGGACACAGGTCACGTTAAAGGTTATGTCCTTTTCTGTTTCATGCAGTTTTAGACAAATGATTTTTACAACTTGAATTCATGTAATTATTGATATGCACAGCAGATAAAACCGCACAAGTCTTCTTCATTTTAGTTATGTTGTGACTTTTTCAGACTCCTCATCATCAGTGGGGTTTTTTTCCACACCAAAAAACCTAAATAAATTGCTTGATACATTTTTTTAGTAAGAAAAAAACCCCCCAAATAACTGCTGAATCTAGAAAATATGGTACAAATTAAAACTCATATTTTCACATTAATATTTAATTTTAAAAAAATTCTGGCAATTATTTCATGCTTTAGAGTGTTAAGCGTTAAAGTACAACAAATTCATGTGTGTTTAGGGGTTTGCGTGTAGAGGCAATGAAAAGCAATATTCATATAAAGTGGTGTTTATAGAGCTCTATAGAGGTTTATATGAAGCCCACAATAACTTTTGCCTGCCTATGTGCCTTTTTAGAGTTTTATGCTTCTTCATGTTCCTCAAAATGACACAAGAGAACCACAACAGCAAAGTTATGATAAAAAAACACCCCAAAACAACCAGCTGGAAGTGGTCTGAACCACATATAGCTGAGAGACAGTCTGTGTACTAAAATTACGCTACAGATTGATCTTTTTCATATTTAGTCATAAGTCATTTATCTATTTTTTATTCAAAAAATGTCAAAAGGATGAAGGTTCTGAGTCTATTTAGCCTCAGTGTTTATAATTGAGCTATAATTGATTCCCCAGACATCCATGAATAGAGAGCCTCAGAGTGCTCAGAGTCATAAAAATTACACTCTGCATGTCTTGGAAAGATGAAATTGTAAAACGTTCCCCAAAACGGAAGTGTTTCTTTTAAAATTGCCAGCTGCCCTCGCTGAAAACGAAATATCTTCTGAGTGTTAAATCGATTATAAAAGTCACAAGCCAGCAGAGATCACAATTGCTTAATCCGTTCTCGCTTGTAATCTTGGATTAGCCCTCGGTTTACGTCTCCTCAACAGAAAATAACAATCCCACTGCACACAGGCCAGCAGGACAGTCAACTGCACACCGTGCTGTAGTTTACTTAGGGTGGAAAACTGCTCATGTTCTTGTATCCCATTACCATGACCACCTTGAGATAAATGGCTCTTTCTCCCTTCTGCCATAAGGGTTTATATCAAACGACATGTGTTGAGTATCTGACTGCAGGTTATATTGTTGCAGCGGAAATAAAACAATCACTTTTGGAGTCGTTTCAAGGCGCCTGCATGCGCTGTGTAACTGCTGGCCGACCTATACGCACAGTGTTTATAGATGTAGGGAAGAGGACAGTGGCAGGTGACAGGTTAACTCTGCTGTGTAAATTCCTGGGCCGTGTATGATGTAGCCTGTGATCCTGCGGTCCTTGATTAGATCTGAGCCAGTAAATATCCTGTGATTAATCAAAAGGGCTTGTTCTGTGTGTAGCGTCCCTGTGTCACCTTCACAGCTGGGTGGCAGGGCCGCTGTGTTTACCGCACTCCACTTCCATCCCTTCAGACCTCATCCTTATTTCATCACAGCCCACAGAGGGACGACTTAAAGGCTCCTGCAGCCCTAGTGCTGCGGACATGGCTGGCATTATAATCCAAGATAAAAACTGAGATATTGTGGAAGATTTTTGTCATCTAGTGAGCAAAATGTGCGGGTGTATAATCTCCACAGTGAGGCTGTGTCCCGCTGTCTAGTATGTTACACAAATGTAGAAGTGGGAATTGTAAAAGTTTATTTTTCAATCTTTTTTAGCTTTCTGTAGTTTTATTTCTTCATTATTATGATTGGCACTCTATTTTAAGTTAAATGCAGACGGACACATGCACGTTTCTGGGATTGCAGAGCAAAACACAAGTACCGTTCATCTCTTGTACTCTCTACTCTCGACCCTTTAAAAAGAAATATATAAAAAAGTCTTTATTCTAGGCAACACAGATGGGGGAAGCGAGTCCAACATTGTGTTTTATGATATTTGTTGACAATAAGAAATATAGAATACCACCATCCTTATCCTTTAACTACAAAATAATTAGCACTCAGACCGAGAATATCCCCTGGAAACAGCTTTGCTACAGGCTCGTTACATCCATGAAACATTTTCAAATGAAGGCCAACATGATAATGGGTGATTATAGTAATTAATAGACTGAACTAATTACTTTAGCCAGTTGAGATTCATTTAATGCTGAAGAGTAAGTGGTGTGTGTTTGAGTGGAGCCTGCCCAACTGAAACTGACTCATTTCTAATTAATCATACTCCTCTGCTTCCTTACAGTATCTTTAGCGTTGTCTGATAACTGGTGTCACTTTAGTTAGCTCCTGTCTGTTTAAAAAGAAAAAAAAAACAGTATGGTCCTCACAGCATCTTCTTAGGCATTATTTTATTCCCTGAACAGCTCACTTGGAAAATCCGTCCTGATGTCCTGACTTGTCTGTGGAGCATGATTTCACTGATTCCTGCCCCCCTTTTTATGATGACTCCTTGATTGTCATCTGAAGATGGTCTGTGGGACATGCATGTCATGTTAATAAAGGCATTAAAACCCGTGTATCCCTCCACCACAGAACAAAGTCTGGACCTGTCCGCGAATATAGATCTCTAATTGCTTTTGCGTGGTGGTGCAGCAGAATTGTGCTTCCCAGATGTCACGTCTGCCAAACCCCGGTGCACATCACTGTCAGTGGGCCTGAGAAATCTCCCTAACAAGCTTGTGATTACATAAATCTATAGCTGCAGTGTCGCCAAAGAGACTGAATAACTTTCAAGGAGACTTCATGTTTGATGTTCCCGGGCTTGATTGCAAAGAGCAAAAAAAGAGAAACCCTTTATATTGGGAATGTGTCCAAACACTCTAGGTTTGCTAATTTTGTCATAGTCAATTTTATAGCATGGCCGTGAGAATGGGTGGCGATGAAATGAAGTTTCTGAGTGCTTTGCAAAGGGGCGTGAGTGGGTTTGACAGGCCACTGAAATATGCTCCGCTCTACCTTATTTCATTACAGCAGCAGGGGCTAAAAATGCAAATCTGGGGTCCACTCTCAAGAGGTTGTTTGAAAAGTGACACGTCAAACAACTGGCTTCGAGTGGCAGACAAAACCTTACATTAATGTTTCATCACTGAGCTCATATTTTGATATCTGATTACTACAGTGGCTTTTCAGGCATTCTCAATAAATTCTCATTTTCAATAAAGCTATGCTTTCCTCCAAGCCGCTCTCTAAAGCCATTGTTTGGATGGCCTCGCCATTTACTTCCACGTTTAATATGGCAGAAATCCTTGGTCATGAGAACAGTAACCATATCCTAAACACAGAGACTGATAGACCAGATCCGTCTCATGGCCTTCTCTTAAGGGGTGATGAATTGGCTTAATGGGGACCACGCAGCCACACAGAGGGAGGCGTGAGAGGAGGTATTAAATGACATGATTTTATAGCCTATCAGCACTGTCATACCTCAGCTGTAAGCTGAATGTCTTTTTTTCAGTACAATAATACGGTTTGAATATATGCCACGTTAAACACACTTACGCAGAACACTTCAAGTGCTACCATGTACTTGTGCAAAAGTTTTTAGCCACCCAGCATTTTTTTTATATTTTGCTTCAAAGGAGCCAGACTTTCTTGGATTTTTAAGGTGGTTTTCCTGAAGGTCTTTCAAAACGTTTCTTTGGAGATTGGCAGCTTTTTCTCGAATTTTCAATTCAGTCGTTTTACCTGACTATTTTTAGAGGATTGATTTTTTTCAAATCCATGTCCTATGAATCATTCAGGCATAAAAAGGCACCTAACTCAACGTATGAACCAATTTTGTGTCTAAAAATAACAGACAACTTAACAAAGAACCAATAAACTGCCATAAAACACATCATTTGTTCCCATTTCTTTATTCAGAACTTTATAAAATACCAAAGATAACCCAGTTTGAAGGTATAAAATTGTATTTTTGTGCCAACAAGTTGATTTCCCAAAGAGCTTTTGGCTGGAAAATTGGCATATCTCAGCATGGTGTGCAGTGTGTCCTTAAAAAGTTTGAGGAAACAGGACAAGTGGCAGAACTTAAAAAAAACAAAAAACTTTTCCCTGAAGCCTCCTCAGACATGGTCACAGGAGAAGGGTGGGCGTAAAGGAGCCGTTCTTAAGGAAGAGGGGAAAGGCTTGAAGTGCGCCGCATTACACAAGAACTGGACTGAAAATTATTTGCAGCAGGTCTTATGGAGTGATGAATCCAAAGTTTCTTCAGCATTATTGAAGCAGTGTAGTATCATCTCAACAGAGAGCGAAACAAAAGCCTGCCAACATCTAAAGAGGAGCTTTGAATGGGATTCAAGAACTCCGAAGAACTCTTCCTGAAGACTTCTTAAATTATAAGAAAGCTGCCTAAGAGAGTTCAGACTGTGCTGAAGAGTGAAAGTGTTTAAGGAAATTATTAACTTTTTCATTAGAATTGTTTTTGCCTTGTATTTGGTATTACCATTTGTGTTTATATGTTTCACTGCACCTATTTCCCATTTTCTTAGTAACATATAAATAAATGAGAGGTGATTAAGACTTAAGACTATCAGTATTTGGCATCAACAGCAAAGAAAATTTAAAGACCACTTTTTTTGGATTACATGTGCTTTTTTTTATATGAAGTTTATTAGTTTAGTTACCATCGATATGGAACCAGTTTTATTTATTTACACTTGTGCCAGTTCCAGCTTTTTGGCAGCACTGGCACCATGCTGGGGGTTTCCATGTTACCACTTTCTGTATATTTTAGTCAGACCAAAGAATTAGTGGGATTTGTATCTGTACATAACTTGGGTGACCCTCTTAGTTGTCCTCTGGCACTATTGTAAATATATATGGTCAAGAAATTTGGTCTGAATAACAGCTTTGATGGTTCTTTTTTATTCATCCAGCACAAAACAAAATAATTTGATCATGACCGAATCCCTGCCAAACTAATAACATTTGCATCAGCCCTAATGTACTTAGTGCTAATTTGTTGGCCTGCAGACACACCGAAGTCAGTCGCCAAATACAGTCAACACCTGCTTAACATCCACATGTTAGCATTGTTACCGTGAACCGGTTTGAATGCTCCCGTGACTTTAGCTTCAGCTAGTGCCTCACAGAGCAGCTCAGTTCTTGGACTTTACAAACCACGCAGGTAAACAGGTGTAGGGATTTTCCAGGCCGCTGGGAAGACACGTATATAAAAATACTTTTTATTTGAAGCCACTCCAACAAGCACCCCAGAAGCCGTAAACAGCGCGTGACAGGTGAGACCCATTAGGGTGATATTCTCCTTGAGTATTTAGCAGCCTGTTTTCACACAACTCATTATTCCTGATAAATTAGCTGGCTGATGATAGTGATATGTTGTAATTTGTAAATGAGTGGGGTGCACCTGTCAGTAAGGCTCATTTGCTAATAACGAGCATCCACTAAATAAGTAACAACCCTCCTAATTTCAGTTGACTCCTTTACCGTCTGCTTTGTATTATTTTGCCGTTTTCTTTTGCTGCAGATTGATTCCTTCTTTGAAAATGTGTTCCCAGTCAAGCCTCCGTCTCTCTTTGCTTCCTAGACTCACATGTGAATTATTCCAGTTCATTATTTGCTGAACTGGTATTGATGATCATTTCATATCCTTGATCATGTTGTTCGTTGCATTTTATTTTGCTTTTATTCATAAAAAGAGACAAAAAGATGATAGTCAGTGAAACATAAACATGGCAGTACACGTTGCTTTTTTTCTTGCAGAACTTCTTTTCTTTAGTACTGCAAATAAAGATTCATAAATATATTCAGGAAGGCTTACTACTCTGTCTCTGCGTGAAATATCGATATATATTTTTAAATATACCATCAGATAAACGGACTGACAGATATTTTTGCCTCAAATATGGTAAAAGTGTGCAAATCTTAAAACCTTAAGGGAAAAACGAGATAAAAGGAGCACCGAGGTTTGGTGACTGGTCACCCATTAAACGATATTACCCTGTTACTTTGCAAAGGCTTCCTCCTAATACAAGACAAGGGGGTATGTGACCTTCAGCTATTAAACCAGCCTGTTAATTGTCTAATAATAAAATGTTTTTATTGTACAAACCCTCTTTTAGTGTAATTGAATTTCTGTCTGCCTTTCGCTCATCTCACTTTTATTTCTGTCTTTTTTGCTGAGGCTGTGAATCCTCGCTATTACTGGTTATAATGACGGCATAGGAATTGGTTCTCCGGGATCGCCACATCTATCCTCCTCCTCACTCGTCTCCCCGCAAACTTTACATTTAAACCACTCTCATTACAGCGCAGATTACAGAGGCTTATTGGTCCTCATTAGAGCCCACTGATCCTTGGCTGGGCCCATGTCCTAACATCTTTTAATTAGCATTCTGGAAATCTAATCAATGTAATAACTCAGATTAATCTCCCCTTTTGCACTTATTTTCTCACACTCTTTTATTTCAGGAGGTTCTTGGCTCGAAGGCTCAAAGGCTGAGAGATTGCGGTCTGTTTTCTGAAGCTGCCAGGTGTGTGACATGAGAGTTAAGGAGACCTTGAAGTTTTTATATTTGAAGGGCGAACAGGATCATTTCATGGATTTGACTGAATTTATTGAGCTTTGATCAAACAAATTACACTTAAAATGCAAACTAGACCTCTCAAATGTAAATACAGATTGTTTTAAATGTATGTTTCTCTCCATATAAGGCTTGCAGTACTTTGGAAGGACATGAAAAGATTTAAATACCTGGTAGTGACAGATGTTGACAGTGGGCCATGAGTTTTTCATCTAAATGTGCTGTAAAGCTTTCACTCCCCAGCCAGGCTCTGTGCTGTGATACGAAGTGAAAGCCAAGGCGGAGTTTGGCACTGGACGGCCATTTTGTGTCTGGTCTGATGCATGGTTTCACTGGGTGTCACTTTGGCTTCATATCACAGTCAGTGGTGGCGGCGAGCAAAGCTGCAGGTCTCATTTGAGCATGTTTACTGCTACAGTTGCAGGGAGTGCAGGAAAATAAAATTAAAAAAGCAAAACAGGGAAGAGTTTAAATGTTTATGAATGAAAATTCAGGTCCTGGATTATTAAATGATAATGTTGCTTTTAAAAGTGTAACACCTTAAAAATGAACACAAGAATCCATTTCGTCTGGCCGTAATAAAGTAAAGGACAACTGCATTTAGGCCATCGTGACTGGCATCCAAGTAGGAGAAGTCCAGTGTCTGACAGCCCGGTACTCACACACCTTTGTGTACAGTAAAGCACCGTTTCTATGCCAGGTATCCAGGGCAGACATTTTGGCGCAGCTTTGACCATACAGACAAAGACCCCAGGGTGTGATGGGACACAGACCTGCCATTTCCCAGCAGCACTGGCATGCCTCTCACTGCAGAATGATGAATGGTTGCACACGCATGTTGCACATTTTCTCATGCTCCCTTATAACACATACACGCTCGATCACATGCACACTTGCAAAAGCCCCATAACAGCCCTCCTGGTCAAGTCAACGAGGCATTGCATCACACACATACACACTCTATCTCTCACACATACATATCCATACATATAGATGCACACACATGCAGACAGGCATCCTCACTGTAGTGCTGCAATATTCAGCGCCAGGTGTAGGAGGAAGGGGGAATAAGGTTGTGTTTATTAGCAGCTCCCTTGGTGTTCTCTAAATTGCCTTGTTTGCTCGGCACAAGCACACAAACAGATGCTGTCCTCTCTGCTCTGGGTAATTCTTGGGGGGTCTCTGGGTACTTACTGAAAGGCCTACCCGTACCACACAAGCAGTCTCGTATGTGGTGATGCATACGGTTCCTGCATGCAAACACACACACGTCAGACCAGTCGATATTAAAACAAACAAAACAACAACAAAAAACTACACATTTGTGTGGTAATTTTTGCACTGACATTCAGAAGTACAGTTTGATTTGTGCAAACAAGAAGACATTGTCTCTCCAGATAAGTAATTGCAGTATCGCCGTATAAGCAAATCTCTCTCTGTGCCTAACCTCGCAGTGGCACAATTTCACTCTTATTAAGAAAATCTGCATTTAGGAGGGACCAATGCTATCAGTCGAAATTAATCTGCTTTGACTGATCCTTAATGTGACCACAGTCATCGAGTAATTATTGTCTGGATGGCTGTGCACCAGGCTCATAACCGCCATCCTCCTTCTCCTCCTCCTCCTGCCCCCCACAAAAGGGGCTAGCCTTGGTGTGTGAATCCCTCAGCAGCGGGCTGGTTACAGTGGGTACGGCAGGCATGTCATTAAGCGCTTGATCAGTGAGTCGTGATTAGCCTGCCCTGTATTATTGTGATTAACGTCTATCCAGCGGACGACTGTCCCGTTGTCACCAGTGATACCATCTGAGATCCTGAGATTCTCGGGTGAAGGCCAGTGGAGGAACCTGGTAGTGTGGATACACAAATCTGTTCGCTTCAATGAAGGCTGCTCCTCTTAAATGCACACGCACCAAAAAAAAAACAAAACAACAAAAAACCCCACACACACCCTGTCAGTCACGAAAACGAATGCATTTAACGAGTGCAGCACTCTCTCCCCGTGCAGCTATGTTTTGTCTGTGTGTCTTCTCTGATTAGTTAACCCACTACCTCTTGTGCAGCTTGCATGCTCTATAGCATTTCCATCAGGCCACATGCCTTTTGTCTGCGTGCGCGCTGAAAGACAAAAACCTCCTCTTCCTATTGTGCTCCATTTCTCTCTTTCATCTCGCACTTCCTCGACCAACAAAGTCGATTTGACCACGGCTGATTATTGTAACGAAGGCAGTCCAAGAGAATATGCACATTCTCACTGTACGTCAGATTCGATCACAGCAAGGGGGGGAAGCCTCGCACTGACCCACGTCTCTTCCCCTCAGACAACTGGCTGCTTACACAGAGGGAGCTTTTGAGAACAGGCGCTGTGGACTGAACTGCAATCCAAGTCTCACTTATGCGGCGCTAAGGACACGGAAAGACAGTGGGAGGAAATTGTTTTAAATTAGGAATTGATATAAGAATGTGGCAAAAAGAAAAAGAAGAGGAAAACTAGTGCTAAACTGTGCCACACGAGAAACGGAGATCAGACTACTTCTCTTTTTGTGCATTTTAAAAGCAGCTAAATATATAAATACTTAATATAGTTCAGATGTATTCCCTGTAGCTTGGATTTCATGTTTTTTTTGTTTGTTTTTTTTAATTCCCAAAAGTTTCATTGAGCTTTTTCTTCACGAGCCCCTGTATGCGTGTTTCATTTCTTTGTAATTACTCACCTAAACCCAGACCCTCTTCTCGTGGCTCTTGTGCTTCCGCCGGTGGAAAAGAGTCAGTTTTGATTACAAAGTAAACGCTGCGGCATCAGACAGGGGGGTTACATGCTGATATGCATTCTATCAGGATGATTTATGCAAATTATGCACATTATTCCCGCAGGAATCTCTCTTCTGAAAGTGCCAGGATAAATTGCCGGAAATTAGCCATAAAATTCACTGTGCAGGGAGTGTGAGGTGAAGGCCGCCAAGGAGCCAAGGACATTGGGCCGCCATGGTTACGCTTGGCCTGGCCTGCCTCCCCCATGCTTGGCATTCATGGCTGTTAAAGACCTCTGCTCAGACAGATATACTGAAGCCTGGAGTGGCACTCAGCACATCAGGAAGATCAGCCAAGCAAGTGTTACACTAACGGCGGGGTTTCATGCTCTAGTAACGTGACAGATTTTTCAAAGGGAGGGAACGAGATTGTTGGTTTATTCTTCCCACGTTTTAGGCCGAAACCCACTTTGTAAATTCTTCTGTGTTCCTAGAAAGTGGCAGCACGTTATCATTGAGTAGCTGGCCTCAGATCCAGTCACCGTTTGAACTGTTTTATGACTGAATTTATGCCTTTGTTTGCTATATAGCTGACCTTGCTCATAGTGCATCCTAATCTTCAGATTACACTCTAATCAGAAACCTGTTCAGCAATCAGGTGATGAATTGTTGTAGGAACAGCACATAAATAGGTGGTTGTCATTATCACAACACAGAATTGAGGTTGTATCAGGCAATGTCTTCTTTATAGCGCTACACACCTCCCTATTGGTCAGGCCTTTCATTTGTCTCGTGATCGGCGTGTGTATGGGAGGGAAACAAAGAAAAAGTGTGTGTGTACATTAAATGAGAAGCGAGTGACTCTCGGTGTTATTGTGTCTTCCTCGTGTCTTTATTTCAGTGTGAAAGCCAGAGTTAATGAATATGAGAAAATGGAGATGAAATCCACCTCGCCTTGGCTTTAATGAACCCTGAGAGGGTCACGATCTGCATATTGAGCAGGACGAGCAGGATCTGTCTCTCTCACAGGTGAAGTACACAAAAACCATTGCAGTTTCACGTTTTAGTTTAAATCCTTCACTCTTTTTAAGGTTTGCATCGACGTGGCTGAGTGCAGCCGAGCGTGGTGCTGTTAACATAATCCAGAGCGGCCGCTCGGGTCACTGTGAGTTCTCCATCCGCTCTAATCAAGCACATTATCTCGATGTTAAGGTCACATAAATGGAAAGTTCACAGCTGTCGGGGAAGCTTTGACCACTGCGCCACCGGAAGTTAGTTTTTGACGTTAAAACGATCGCGTAATCTGTAAATTCAATGAAAAATAAATTGTTTCTTTTATCAAGATGTGTGGATAACAAGTAATTTCTTAATAAAATCAACACGCGCATGGAAAGCACACCAAAGCT
This sequence comes from Rhamphochromis sp. 'chilingali', assembly GCF_963969265.1. Lineage (NCBI taxonomy): Eukaryota > Metazoa > Chordata > Actinopteri > Cichliformes > Cichlidae > Rhamphochromis > Rhamphochromis sp. 'chilingali'. Next base: position 17,312,893 of record NC_137945.1, on the reverse strand, counting down.
CAAAGTATATTTCAGGCAACGGCCCCATAAAACGGCATCAAATCGAGTGAATTGCCTCCCAACGGCGTTCATAATTTGATTTATTTGGCACAAATATTTGAACAATGAATGCACTTGACTTCATCGCCTGTTCTTGTTTGTTCAAGCCACAGAGTAAATTGTTTTTTGTCTTTTTTTTTTCTTCTGGAATAAACAACCTGTACAGCAACAAAGAGCCAGTGCTGTCCACAACAACAACACGGCCACCACCAAATTACTGTGCTCAGCCATGACACAGTTTAATCCCAGCGGAATAAAAGAACATCAGATTACGGCAGAAAGACAGAGCCATCGGTAAACAGGGATTAGGAGATTGGGGTTTTAATCTGATTAATATGGAGGCAGTTGGAATATTAGAGATGTTACTCAACTGTTGTATTCCAGATGAGGGGATAATCACACTTTGCTACGTCATTTATTGTGCCCTGTTAGAACTTTCAGAGCTAAACGAGCTGCCATATGTTTACCTGACCTCGAGGCTGCCTCCGAGATAAAAACATTTGCGATGTAATGAATTAGGAGCTCGTTAGGTGAGTGGGAAAACAGTTAGAAATATGCAGGAAATACTGAATGTTATTGCAGCGAAAGTGGTCTAAGTCGGCGTCAGTATTCTTTATATTTACAGATATAAAGCAGCTCAGAGTTACAACAAAGCATCTCTAAATAAAAACCTTTATTACAGTTAAACAGCTCCTTCAAGCATCAATGTTTAAATATTATAATAGGGATTGTTTCTGTTTTGAAAGGAAAGGCTTAGTTATAGCATTAATCTGTAAGATCCACACCTGGTCTTGTTCAGGGCAACCTTAAATCAAATGTGGTGTTTATCTTCCTGCACACAAAGAATGAGTAGATGGATTTGGACATTTTTTTAGCTCCTTAAAACAACCCTATTTGTGTTTTAAAGGTGGTAAGCATGTATTTAATTGTTGTAAAGATTTGGAAATATTCAGCAAGTTTGGACGGTTTAGCCTAAAAACTGCATTCAGTATTCCTTGTCTAATAAGCAAAGTTTCTAATAAAAGTGCTATTGGAAAGATTTGTAGCTGAAGTTCAGAAAAAGCTCAAGTAAATTTCTCGAATGTGATAATGGGCTCATCTACGAAGACTAGCTTCATATATCGGCCCTACAGTGCATCTGATAATGACGGTTTCACTGTTAAGAAGTTCAAATTGTACTACTCAATGTAAGCAGTTTACCTCTTTAGCTTCACAGTTCTATTAGCCAGCATTGCGTGCACCAACAACATTATGCATTGCTATCAGTGGCCTGACAAAAATGAAGTACCGCCCAGCAGTTGATTTGGTGCCTCAACCAGTGCAGCACATATATCTTTATACACAGCGTGTGACACAGCATGGATGAATCCATTGTCAGAGTTTTGCCAGCTACTGATATGAAGGAGACATTTCAATTTGGCGTACTTATGTATATTTTTAATGTTTATCATCTTTAGCATACACAGCAGCTGCGTTATGAACGAGCGCCCTGCTGCCCACTGATATGGCAAATTGGACATTTTATAGTTTATGAAAGGGGTGGGTTTTTTTGTTATCTTCCAGTTTTATTCGTCAGTCCCGATTCCCACTGTAAATGCTTTAAAGACAGATGCAGCTTTATTAGGCTTTTGGATAAAAGCGATGCTCCCTATTATGACTTGGTTGGTGGCCACTTTTAAAAAAATGGATAAAAAAAGAAGAAGCTTGAAATCCTCCCATTTTTTTCTGTTTTCATGAGGCATCTTGGGGCTCTATCGCTTCCCGGCCCAGCTTAACATTTCAGGCACCCTTGTGTGTACATGACATTTCACCTACTTGTAAAAATGGCTGAAATACCAAGTATCTAGCAGCTCCCTTATCAAGAGGATCATGGAGACTTTCGATTATTCAGTTTCTTACTTTTTCTTATACAAACCTGCTCCTCATGTTTGCTCTAAAATTGTCCTCTGCCTTTACATTGATATTTTATGCTGTTGTCTGTTTTCCTTTGGATGTTGTGTTCTGTTTTATGCACCCATATGGCTCTCTCTCATCCCTGGGGAATCTCCTCTTATGGGCTAATGTGAATATTAGTATGGGTTAAATGCTCCACTCATTTATGCATTAATGCATATTGCATAATTAATATTTTTGTGAAGTCTCATTTTCAAACAGCAGCAGGGGGAGAAAAAAAAGCCTCATCTCTGTGTTCAAACTACAGTAAATAAATAAATAAAAGCTTAAATCCTGTAACGTGAGTTGCTGACAGGATTTTCACTCCAGAGCTGTTTTGATGTCTCCTGATTATTTCCAGTCTTGATTAAGGGCTCTTCTGTGAAGATTCAAGGCATTCAGGGGTGTGATGGGATTAAATGGGACACTGTAATGACCCTGTTGTCTGAATGGCTCATCATACAGACACAAAGCTTAGATCGGAGACTAGTAAAAATAAAAAAACAATAAATAAAAAAAATCAGAAACCAGCATTGTTAACACATTTTCATATTTGTTTGCTTCTATGTGGAAAAATGAGATAAAGATGCAGGCTTTTGGTTAAAATTATTAGGATAAAACATTGAGCATGTTACATTTAAAGAGGTTTTTGGTGTATGGCTCTGCAAGCTTGAAGCTTGTTTGACGATTTCAAATGAAAGCTGTGCCTAAAATATCACAGTATCCATCTACAACAGAAACATTTATTGGGAAGACGTTTGCTGTATTGAATTTAGTTGATTGTATTAAAAAGTTCGGGGAAATCTGTGGTGCGAAATGATCGGTGCTAATTCATGGTCTGAAATGTGAAGTCTGTGGCCTCTGTCCATGGTGCTGAAGCTTTCACGATCTTTACCCTGCCTTTGGGGGGGGGGGGGGGGGGGGGGGGGAGATCGTGGAGATTTAATGCTAGATTGGCTTTACTGTTTCAAAAGCATTTCCTTATCAAATTGTTTTCGATGTGGACAGTGAAGTGAGGGGGACGAAGCTTGAGTCGATCGCGGAGCAGCTGATGGTTGCGTTCTAAGTAAAGACACCAAATTGCGGCAATGAAACAGTCTTAATTACATTTCTTAATCACAGTGTGGAGGTCTAATTGCCTTAACGATCTGTTTGATTATGCGAGGCCAGGTATTACTGCCGACAGTTTTCATACACACTTGTTTTCGCATTATCATATTATTACACACAGGCGTGGAAATTGTCTCAACATCCACAGTAAAGGTCATCAGAGTGTGTGGGGGTTTTTTTTGTTTGTTTTTGGGGTTTGTTGTCTTTCTTTCTTTTCTCTTTATTTTTTCTTTTAGTCCGTGGAGCACAAACATCTTAATGTTGCCCTGAACGTTCGCCCACCCACGTCTGGCCTTCGTTCCCAAGACTTAAGACAAGAAAAGTTACCGGTTTTGATGGAGCAGAAAATTGTTGAGCATTATTTCCCCTCTCTGCATGACACCTGGTGAGAATGCAGAGACTGACAAATGAGAGCTGCATCGCTCCTAGAACAGAGAGGCTCTAAAGTTATCCTTTAAAAAAAAAAAAAAATTACCCCCCCCCCCCCAAAAAAAAATAAAAATAAAATAAAAATCAACAAGAACAATTAACAGTTAAAGGCAGCTCGCTCTGATTCCACGTGCGCTACACTTCACATGAATAATCAGATTTTCTTTTTCTGTTGTTCAAAATATTTTAATAAAGCTTTTCAACACTGAAATACATACAAACGGCCCTCCTCTGCTCTTATAATAACTAAGGTATCTACAATAATCCACAGCCCGACCTGACAACGCGAATAATCTGAAGACCTCAATCGTCATGTTTCAAAAGAAAACAAAAATACAAGAAAAAGAGAGACGACAATGTGCAATGCAAGCAAAAAATATCCATCATAGATATTCAAATGAATAAATTACAAAAGCACATCGAAACACGTGATAAGCTTCAATTCAGGATTTTAACAAAAAGAAATCTGGATGTTTATTATATGACAGTGCCCCCTCACCCCCAAAAAGAATTGCAATAGGCGTGCGCAACGATTAACAAGTGTCTAAAATTAGCACATAAACATCTGACTGATTCAACCTCTTAACTCGCTGTTTCGTTTGACTTTCCTTGCTCATAGCATTCCACTTGCTCAGCAGAAAAACTTCGTGAAAGCAGGCCTTAAACCAAAAAAAAAAAAAAAAAGAGGAAAAGTCTCTGACTTGAATGGAAAGAAAACCGTGAATAAATGAGAAAGCAGCAGAGAGTGAGTGTGGACCGCTTCGACAAGATGTCCATCTACTCAAGTGGAAAGAATCGCAAGTTGTCAGGTCACCCAAATTTCCAAAAGTGTCCATCACAGAGCAAGTGATCAACAACTCACTCAAATCAACACTTGCAGCCATTCTCACAGGCCCTACTGTACGTCTGTTTGGTCTTCACTGTCATTCATACCAGCACTTTAAGGATGATTTATATTCACAATCAAGTAATGTTTGAACAAAAAAAAAGCGCGTTTTAATGCATTTAGTAAATATCATAAAAGTATTCGTCGCCATTACTTTTTCTTTCTTTTTTTCCTTTTTTGTCTCTAGCCTACTGACTTCACTGGTTTTCCTCTCCAAAAGTGTCCTTAAAAGTGGGTTCTTCTTTCTCGTGTGCTTCTCGGAGTCTTTGTCAGGCGCGTTAAGGCTTGTCAGTGCACTGTTTGCAGAGGCTGGAAGTGGCATTGTTGAACAGGGCACATTTATCGGGGCAGGAGGACCCGGCCACTCCGGTGGGGAAGGGGTATCCACCCGGTTGGTCGTACGCGCCCAAGCCGGGAGCTGCGAGGGCAGTGGTGGCCGGTATGGAAGCGGCAGAAATGGCTTGGCCCTGGTTGAGATACATCACTAGCCTCCTCATCTCTTCCAGCGCCTGTGACTGCATGAGGATGTAGTTTTTGGCGAGCAGCAAAGTGGCAATTTTGGAGAGTTTCCGCACTGACGGGCTGTGCGCGTAGGGGATGACCGCTCTGAGCTCATCCAGCGCGTCGTTCAGATCGTGCATCCGTCGTCTTTCTCTGGCATTGATGTTTAGCCTCAGTATTTTCTGCTCTTTGGTTTTCTTACCTCCTTCAGCTTTCCCTGCGCTCACCGTCCGCCCATCGCTGAGGAGGACCATGTCACACCTGCCGTCGCTGTCATCGTCGGGACTCTGCTCACCTCCGCTGCTCTCCGCTGCCGAGGTCCTGTTGGCGCTCTCTCCGTACTTTACGCACAAAGATCCCGTCGGCAGACCCAGCGTCCCCCCTCTGCCTCCTGCCAGTCCTCCCGGTTGAATCGGGTCTGGCTCGGCCTGGTCAAAGCAGCTGATTGGTGACTGGCGGTCTCTGGCTGGTAGTTCGATGCCGGCCGACGATCTGAAAGGGTCCATTTTTTTAGTGGACACGGCGCTCAGAGTTTTGTGAAAAATGTCCCCTCCGCTCACGTTCAAGTTCATCCTCCTGTCCATAGCCTCGTGGATTCCGCGTCGTTGCAGGCTATGGTCTCTTCGGGAAACTCTTGACGCACGTCTCAGAGTTTCTTCCTCTGTTTGTCCTTCACGAGTTTAGTTGTGTGTCAGTGGTGAAGTTGCAGGCTCGCTCCACTTGTCAGCTGAGGTGTAGAGACGAGGAGGAGCCTCACGTAATAAGAGCCACTCTCTCCTGCCTCTCTCCCTTTCTGTGTCTGATTCACCTTCACCGGATCTCCACGATAACCCTGGTTACGCACAAGACGCTTCGGTCCTTTTTACATCATTATCTCGAGGCGGGTTATTAAAAAGGATTCGCCTATTGGGATACAGACACCCTCTCCCCCTGGCACTCACCACCCAATCACGTTAACGTTTTAATTATTGGTATTTAAAGGATGGCAAACAAAGCAGCATGCGCTCTGTCTCTCTTCTGTAATACGCTTTGGGTTCAAGATCTTTGCAAAGATCCCCCCCGATCATAAAATAGCCCGCTTCACTGATTTGGTTACGAGACATCAGTTTGTATCCTTTTCAAGAGTCGCAAATTAACCAACGTCTATAATCTTAAAGCTGTTTTAGCTCAGAGAGGAGATAATTTCGCTGATCTCTTACTGCTTTATTCAAATGAAAAGATATTGGCATAATGTTTTAATTCAATAATTTTTGTTGCTTTTTCGATTGTTCGCCCACTTAAGTTTAGTTTTATCACAATAAGTACAATTCTGGAGTACAATTGTACTCCAGAACAACACGAACCTTTTCATTTCACTGTTGTAGCGTTTATCTCACGTTGTGTCAGATTTCCCATGATAGATCTGCGGGCTTGCCAAGCTTTACCTGTGCTCATACTGCCATCTTGTGGATGGTATAGTGCAGTACAACCATACTGGAAAGTCAAACGTCATAGGTTTTATTCAGATAGAGCCCACGACCTCCTTTAGCATTTAAATCACGTGATTTCTTGCTTTAAAAAATCCTGATTTTTAACATTTGAATCTGTATTTCAAGACTTCAGATTGTAGTGCAGGGTTAAGGTTTTATAGTGGTGAAATAATGAGATAAAGAACGTTCCTTTTAAGCACCGAAGCAACCAAAATAAATTATGGGCTTGATTATAAACACTCAAAAGAAACAAGGAGATGCACACTGTTAAAGAAACATACTAGATATAACTTTTAAACTTTTAAAAAGTTTAAAAAGGTGCTTCAATGCTTGTTTTTTTGCAAGTGAAGATTAATTGTTTACCATTTAGAAACAATTTATACTAAGATGTCTGTAATCTGTTAATAGTTGCTAGGCAACATTACTTCTGATTGGGCCTGAGACTTATGTTTAGAGAGAATAACTGATCCTGTGAACCTTTGTCAACATGTTTGGAAGATATTAACTGACTCTGAGGAAGGGTCTAATCAAATTCACTGCTTTGCATGACTTCCAGCCCATTGAAAGTTTGATCTTAAATTGCACTTTGGTGAGTAATGTGGTTTAAAAGAGGTAACTGCAGGGTTATGGTGGGCTGGAGCTCAGCGTAGAGCTCCATAGTTTATATCTGAGCTAGGTTTCATTGCAGAGGGTACAGGCCTAAACTCCACAGGTGAAACTTAAGTTCATTGTAGCTCAGAGAAGCTCACAATGCAGCATGCAGCCTTCTCACAGACATTTCAGCTGCTAACAGTAATTTCTGCAATTACTCTCCACAAGAACTCATTCGTAGGCGCTCGTTTCAACGCCTTAAAGGACACACTCTTCCCCCTTCTTCTATCCAAGTAACCATGGTTATTTACCATGGCATGTCTGCTGCACACATTAAAGGTACCTTTAGCAGTGATTAGAGCTGACCACTGCTTTCAAACCGCAGTGAATGTGCCTTAATTCTTTTCGCCCTCTGGTTTGGTTTCTTGGCAGCTAAATATCAGTGGAAAAGTCTGTTCAGTGAGTCACCCACTGAAGATATTCCAGAAAGTCGTCTTGTTTTGAAATCATGTTTTTCCATTTGTGACATGGAGAGAAATGGAGTCAGAGAGTAGAAACATTTGAGATATTTTAATTTAAATAGTTGCGATGCCATTCTTCCCTGTTTTATTTCTTAGCTAGTCTGTAAAATCCATTTGCAGTCATGACTTCAAAAACAGTCTGAAAAGCATCTTAGCAAGTTCTGAGTTAACAGATACTGTGTTGACAGTATCTGGTCAGATGTAAAATGATTCATTACAAAGTATTATTGATAAATTTACTGGGATTTGTAGCTAGATCCTCAGAGTTAGAAACATTTATAGTAAAAGAATGAAATATCAGTCTCCATGTTTAAAGTAGACTCTAATTTTAATGTTAAGATGTGTTTTGTTCTCTAAAAATGACATCGTTTGGCCTTTGTTATGTTCATATCTTTCATATAAGTACTACTAAATCTCCCTTTAGTTACTGTAAAGAATTATACAAACTGGTAATTAAAGTCAGAATCCTCTCTTTGCAACAGCATCACAAGCGCTGAAATTGTTCCACACGTTCAAGGTCAACGTTTTAGCTCTTTCCGAACATATTTTAATTTGCTTATGTCTCTCTTGGGGGGGAATAGTTGGGGAGTTATGATCTAAGAAGTGGCAAAGACAGTCACTTTATTCTGAGATGGCAAGAGAACACCTTCATGGCCAATCAGGTCCGGCTAATGAGATAAGATGGGTGAGGACGGTGGCACAGCCATTACAGTCACAGTACGTCAGCACTTTGGTAATGAGGAGACCATGAAGGCAAAACTGTCGAAGAAAAGGATTTCTGCTGGGACAAAAGAGAAGTTTAGATGCTGAAAAGTAAAAACAAAAACACATAGACGGATTAAACTGACTCATTTTTCAAGCAGAATTGTTAAGAAGAAGGGGGAGCCTTTCCAATGTAGTAATGATCATTTTTGCCTTATATTATTGTAAAATATCTTTGAGACTTGGACTGTTTCTCAGACAAAACTGTGCATTTGGAGCTTGTTGTAGGACTGCAACACTTGGAATTATTCCAGACATAAATCCACGTTTTATAATCCAGGTCAGACACATTATTTATAGAAGTATATCTAGTTTTTTATGTTCTGCCATTGACACACTTTGACTCCATTAAATATAATTTGAATTGTTGCTTTTAAAAACAGACAAACAAATACATTAACAAAATGCTCATAAATGATTTTTTTTTTTTTTTTTTTTTGCTTTTATCTCCTGAAATCACGTTTTTCTAAATGCAATTTACCAACACTCATAATATCATCTGTTTTCTCCTCTGTCCTCATTTAAAAAGGTGTATTGGTGACTCTTTATGGAAGCTTCACTGCAGAATGATGCATGTTTCAGAATTTAACACATGCAGCTTGCTTTGGAGCAAGGTTATTATAGTTGACTAAAAACAAAGGTTATTGTAGTTAACTAAATATAAACTGAAAACTAAAACTACATGTGTGAAGGAACATTTTAGTTAACTAAACGGTTGCCGTACAGCAAGAAGGTTCTGGTTCGTCTCCACCTTCCACCTTCATGTGTGGAGTTTGCATGTTCTCCCTGTGATTGTGTGAGTTCTCTTTGAGTATTTCCCACAGTCCAGTGTGAGTGTGAATGGTTATTTGTCTCTCTGTGTTGCTGCGACATTTCCAGGTTTTACTTTTGTCCTATGGTAACTAGGATGGGATCCCCCACCCACCTGCCCAGCCCACAACCCTGAATTGGATAAGCAAAAGAGAATGGATGGATAGAAAAAAACATGGAGGAAAAATCCTTAGGTTTTTGTTTGTTTGTTTTGTTTTAGAACAAAACTTGTTTGACATGTTTATTTTTATTTTTTTCACTCTTTTTTAAAAAAAATTTTTAATCTGTGGTGTTTTATCTTTTTTTTTAATGTGTTCTTATTTCTTTACATTGACCCTTGTATTGCTGGAATTCCTGTTTGTTACAAGCCAAACAACACTGATCTATTTCTCCATTATTTCAATAATGGAAGAGCTCGTAGTGCCATTTTCAAGCTTTCCAACCACGCTGAGCTTTTTATGGAAATAATTTTTAAAAAAACAAAAACAAAAAAAACCCGATATCACCCCAAAAAAATATCACTCAAAAGAGAGCCTGTTTATAAACATGCCTTCAGGGGATCTTTAAGAATTTGCTCTTTACTAAATCTTGTATGTGCTGTTTAACAGCATTTATCAATTTCCGCCACAAGAGGGCAGCAGAGTTCTTCTGACGTCCTGAGCAGCCCGTGCAGGAGGAGCTGAAGGCAAAGCAGGAGCATGATGAACATGCTTTATGGCAGCCTCATGGATTTCATTCAACTTTGAAGATTTTGGTTATCAGTAGAAACCAGACTCCAGGGCTGCTGAGTTCAGATATGAAATTTCAATTTTGTAATGTGGTTCCCTGCACTGAGACCCACCAGTGTACCAAATACATGACACGGCAGGCAGACTGCTCTTTTTTAATTCATGAGGCGACCGAGTTGTAGTTTCATTTGTAATGATATTAACCACCCGAGCAGGTGGATGTTAGAGCGGACTTCTTAAACTGTCAGTCCCCCTCCTTAACCACTCAGCTGATTTTAAACACTACGGCAACCGATCATGCGCACTGTGGAATCCGTTGACTGTACTTAGAGATTCAGTTTATGCTTACGCTGATCCAGATATGTTTCTCTGGAAGACTTAAAGGAAATAAACTGATGATTTGGTGAAATGACTTTTATGTGCTCCCCTCCCCACTTTAGCCAGGCCCCGCTTATCCTTCTATCTACATGAAGCGCACAGACTCATGTCATTAATTAAGATCTGATTATTTTCTGTCGGTGTGTGCAACATGGAGCCAATCATCTGAATGAAAAACAGAAATGCGTCCAGATAAATAAATAAATACTCTAACATGAGTCGTACTAAATGAAGCCCCACTGATCTTTAACTGTCCGGAAGAGAGAGTCTCCATTACGGTTTGATATTGCGTGCGGACGCCACCAGGCGACACACTAAGATCGAAGGATGTTATTTCATCCAGCGGAAATGCCACAAGACTCTCACAGTTAGTGGTCTGCATTCATCTGCTTGAGCCAATGATTTTGGTGAAGCACATTTTAAAAACCTGATATTCGTTTAAAGTCCATGCGAGTGTTTAAGCCACACGCTCCACGGTCGTCCTCCTCATTTACATTCCGCAAAGGCACCACGCGTACTTATGGAAATTAATATGCAGATCCAATAAATCATGGTTTATTATCCTTGTCACGCGAGGCTCTATATGGTTTTTGTGGGGGGAGGGGGTTAGAACCTCTTTACTGTGATAATTGTCATTTGTACAAAATATTTTTTTTTCCTCTAAGCAAGTTTTAGGGGGGAAATGGGTCGCTGATAAATTCGTGCGACGATGATTAGAAGTAAAAATGTGTGGGGATGTTTTTATGCTATTTTTAGAACCGAATGAGCTCAACGGTAATGCCAGCCGTCACTCCATTTGCAGATTTTCACGAATTTCCACACTTAGAATAAATTAATAAGTAAATATATGTACATAAAGAACATTTGAGGTGCCTGCAAAATGCAAGAATGTCGAAATTTCTTCTAACGCAGTTGCTTGCGTTTCTACGTCGAGGAGTCCGGACTGCATTCCTGCACTACAGAGAAGAAGTTGAGCCATTTCCGCTTTTCCACCGGCGGGCAAGTGAAACAAAAGGCTGATCGGTGGCGCGCAGATTTCAGCACCACAGAGGGTGGACAGCGCTCCGGGTAGCCTATGTGAGGATGGACAGCTCCCACCGACACACACACACACACACACACACACACACACACACACACACACACACACACACACACACACACTGGAGCAAATATGTTCATATAAATAAAGAGCTTTCAAATATTGTATTTTGTTTATTGTTAAATGCAGGAGGAAAAGAGACAGCACACGAATGACGGCACACGAATTACAGTTTGAAACACAAGAGCAAAAGTTCAGTGTGAGAACGCCACCAGTATAGTTTTAATAACATTATAGGCTATCTATCTTTTTTTTTCTTAAAAAAATAAATCTGCAACTTTAAACTTTTGATTTCTGGGGTGTGCAGATCGGAGAAGATAGGAAGATCATCTCTTGGCATTCACCGCGTGCCTTAATTGTAAGACATTAAATCAAGGTCCGCTGTGAACACGGAGAGACACAACCCGCTCATCTGTGTGTGTTTGCGCGTGTGTGTGTGTCCGTCCACCAGCTGCATCCACTCTACTGTGGGAAAAGGGCAGACACCTCCAAACCTTTGCGTAAAACCTGTTACGACAAATAATAATCAGTCTTTATTTCTGCAGCCTCCGAGGCCTCTGACGTGTAACTAAAGATGTTTTTGGGATGTCAAGTTTGGCCAAAAATGTAAAGATTTTTTTTTTTAAATCCAAAGCATCCCGTATGCATCAAAAGAGATCAGATCCTCTCCCGGTGATTGTACAGGCCTACCTTAGAGTGTGTGTGTGAGCGGGGGAAAAACATTCAGCTGGAGAAAAAAAAGAGGTTAAGTTACAGGACTTTAACGCAGAACAGCCAGTTTGGAGGCAAAGTGATTATACGTCCCAGACCGCTTTAGCAGTCAAAAATGACTTGATCCGTGTCCGTCGACTGCTTTTTGTCCAAAACCGAGGAAGGCATTAAAAAAAAATCCTCCATTATCCCATAGTGCACCTAAGGAAAAAGAAAACACAAATGCGTCATATTGAATTGCAAATGACAAATTCTCATATTCCACATTGACCTGTTCAGAAACATCACTCGGCGTCCAAAAAAGGAGGAAAAAGGTCCGCGTGCAAAATATTGATTTTCCTATAGCCTCATAACGCCCTCCTCACATCATCTATAGATACACGCACACACGCACACACAAACGCCTGCAGCCTCTCTTTGCGGGTCACAGGTTAAAATTGCCGCAAATCGCAAACCGGGCAGCCGAAGAACCCCGAGAAACTGCCGGTGTCCTGAGCGCATCGGTGCGCACTGTGCGCGCGCGTCCATCCGTAGCAAACGCACCGGGACATCGAGACCGAGCTGATCCCGGCGCGGGCACCACCTAAATGGGACTGATCTCTCTCCGTCCGGTCTTTTCCTCTGACTTTGGGATTAATGGTGCTCCAGCCAAACAAATGAGGCATCTGCCTTCAGCACAAGAGGATTGGGATGAAAGGGGGGGGGGGGGGGGGCTGACGTCACCAGGCAAACAGATGTTCCTCTATATTACCCAGCGTCCTCCTCATCGCTGCCCCGTGTCCTTGAAACTAGGAGGGAAATTGACGACTTCCCAATCCGAGAATTAACGTTTATCGCCGACATGTGTTAATAGTTCTGCTGCTGGTTGGTGTGTGTGTTTGCGTTGGTGCGTGCATGCGGATGTGCGCGTGCTGGCAGAGGAAATGCCAACAATGGTCTAGCAAATTGTGAAGCCCCAAATCTGGCATTGGCTGTGATCAGTTATGCAACATTGCACTATTCAAAAAAAAAAGAAAAGAAAAGAAGAGAGAACACACGTGTACCTACACTCACACATAGACCCACACTCACGTGGGCATGCGCACACGCACTCCCTGCACACAGTAACGATGGAGAGATGCTTGTGTCATTCTGATCGCGCCGCTTGACGTGAGTTTGACAAGTGCTGCATTTAGCTTCTGGTGATGAGCTGTAGCTGATTTTTACTCCCTCAAAATATTATTATTATTTTTAATCAGTGACGTTCACTAAACTGCAAGGTGCATTATGCGTGCTATGGCCAGATTATATAACGCGCACGCTGAATGTAACGGGAAAGTGGCTCAGACGTGCATAAATGCGAATTCCTCTCCTGTCGAATGCCTCAACTGAGTGGGAAACTGACAGAGATCCTAGAATCTGTGCAATTCAGCTATAACCCGGTGAAATCTGCAGCGATGCAGACTTCACGGAGCACACGGTGATTTGCATATCTTGTAAACTAGAGCGAAAGCAGCTTAAATTCAACCCAAGTCACTGCTGTTTATGAGTAAGAGTCGCATCGGACACCTGCCCACAACTGTGAGGATCTCCTGAGCTCAGCGTTTAAAAAAAAAAAAATTACGGCTCCTGTTTTACAGTTAAAGAGCGCGCGCACACACAAAAAGCACCGTGGAGTGGGAAAGAGAAGGCGCAGGCTCGTAGATTGTAGGCTAATTGCAATGCATCACCCACTCGCTGGAACACAGAGGAGAGGGATACAGAAACAAAGGGAATCGCCATTTTAGACGGAAACGTCCCTATCCCCTGAAAACAGTCCGACTCTCGCGTCGACCCCTGTTTGGAGCTCCATCGCGACTTGTCAGCAAATCACCATATTTCACCAGTTCTTCTCTCTCTCCCTCTCCCTCTCTCGCCTCCCAGAAGAAAATGACCCCTATTGTCCTCACGCGCCGTGCAACGAACAAACGATGAGGCTCAGATATCCTCCGTCCTCTTCCCCCTTCTGAACAATCATGAAACCATAAAAACAAATCCCGCTCGTTAAGCCTGCTCGGCTTTTTCTAACGTCTTTACTCATCCTTTTTTTTAAACTAGTAGTGGATTTTTCCCTGAAGTCCGCAATAACAATGGCAAGTGCAGCGTGCACAGGGACCCGTTATCTGCACGGAGAACGATCGCCATCCGTTTTATTCTCTTAAAACGCACGCGTTACCAACGGCGGGAGCAAAAAGACGCAAATCAGCTCATCAATAATTGCTCAAAGGCTTGATTATAAAGCAAACGCCGGCGGAAAATACTCACCGTGGAAATGGTCCACGCCATATGGTGGATCCCAAGCACACCGTGCGCTCTGCTCGTATTTATCCGTGCCCTGCTGTTTCTTTCACTTCATCTGAGCGTTATTACTTCACCGCAGCTCTAGGCAGTCGCTGTGTATTCCCGGTTTCTCTCGGCGTGTAGCAGCGAACGAGCAAAGACTCCGTGTGGCGAGAAGCTGACGCTACCAATGAGAGCGACGCTGTAGCCTCTGCAAAGCATGGCTGCGCTTTCTCGCTTTTTTTTTTTCAAAAAGAGGGCAGGTCGCTCTGTGCATTACAATGAGTAAAATCTCTCTCTCTCTCTCTCTCTCTCTCTCTCTCTCTCTCTCTCTCTCTCTCTCTCTCTCTCTCTCTCCTCTCACATGCCCGCGCACAACACGCGTTTATCCATACAAATGCGCGCTCGCTCGCAGACACTCAAATATGCGCGTTCTGGAAGTTCTATATATCCAGTGATTTAAAGCGATCATTTATCTGATTTGCTCATTATCATTATTATTATTATTATCATTATTATACACGTCAGACTGCGTTTCAGTGGGGATTTTAGCAGCATGTTGTAGTTTATGTGGTCTATACGTGGGAATAACTGCTCTATAATCTGGTGAAGCCTGACGGTAGGACTGTGTAGTCTGGTCGCCTTCTTGCCGGCCACAATTAATCATGTTTAACGCCATTTGTTTTGAGAGGTTCATTTCAGTTTCACGCATCAGGCCACGGGTTTTGCAACTCAATTTCTATAAGCTGTTAGTTCAATTGTGTGTTGTCTCTGCATAGATTAAATGAGGAATATTTTAAGATGGGGGGGGGGGGGGGGGGGGGGGGGGGCTGTTGTCTCTGTAAATAGACCCATAAAACTTGTTTTGCTGTTAAAGGCCTGTAAATAAAGTTAAGCGTTTTCTTTACACGCATTTTCTTTCTTTCTTGTATTTCTTTCCTTTTCTTACGGCCTCTTCCTTTACCACACGTAACTTCTGACATGCAAAGGCGTAGCTTCCTTTTAGGGAGTCTTGCTTGTGCATTCAAAATTGGAGCAGTAATTGATTGAAGCAAGTGGCAGTCCTGCACTGCTCGTTTGTGTCCCCTTCACTCCCTGCCGTGATTGACTTCCAGGCAAAGATCCAATCGAAACGGATGATGTCATTAGAGTAACCTTGCTAACCCTGTGGCCCAGGCGCAATAATGCCCGCTTTACCTCCAACTTATTAACGTATATCTGACTCCAGCGTTAAAATCACCCCACAGGTGTTATTCACGCGCTGTTTCTTCGAGTTCTTTCCTTTCTGTCATCTCGTCCTCCTCCGAGCATCCATCCTCTGTCTCACAGTTTCCCTCCGTTACCGTTTCATTGTTTCACTCTGTTACAGTGTTGGCCTTTGACGGCTGCAAGAATCCAGTCAGTGCAATGATGCAACGTTCACCCAAGTTGTGATGCAACTCGGGTGAACATACCACTGAGAGCGTTAACGTTTTGTCAACATTTTTCTTCTTCATTTAAAGCGTTAGAGGAGAAATTCTGTTCAGGCTTGCATCAGGCGACATATAGGGAAGTTTGAAAGCTGCTTTTTCTCTGGCAGAGGGAGGAGGTAGAGGGGTGTAAGGCTATTGTTCCCGCTGAATCAATGGAAGCTGCGGGGCGACATGCAGCGGTGCGCACATGAATGGCAGGGCTCTGGGATGTGTGTGGGTCAGTGGCCCGGGGTCTCCGTCCCAAAGCCCCTTTCCCAGCGCCTCACAATGAACCTGCGCAAGGTCGGGGCTCCTAGGGGTCACAGGCCAACCCCTTTTGTCCCTCACTTCAAAACACATAGCCTAAACATTTATTAATCAAGAGGCAGCCGGTGGGCCTCTCTTTTGAGAAAAAAAGGGGGTTGAGAGGAAGGGGGGGGGGGGGGGCGTCAAGGGTGGGAAAGAAGTAGGGAGGAAACAGAAAGAAATAACTTGTGGCTGCAGTTGCAAATTCCATCATTTGGACAGAGGTGGAAGTTTGTAAAAGTTGTGGGCTAATGGTAGAAGTTGGGACTCCGCGCAGAAGGCGGATGGGAACTCACGGACAGCAGGATTTGGACTTCTTATCGAACCGAACCTGTTTGTTTCGCACTTCTGCTGGATTTGCGATCAACACGTCCGGATAGGGATTTCTGTCGCACACCGACACGTTGTTCTGGACTCGAGAAGAACAAAAGAGAGTACAACAGAAATATAAACCGATCTGCGTGAAGTAAGGGAGTCGCATAATCGCCGTGACTGCCGTTCTTTAACGTCAAAACACAGAGAAACTGCCGCATCGAAACGCCCTTTGCGTGCGCAGCGTTCTGCACACGGAGCCTATGGGAACAAGTGCCACAACAACAACAACAACAAAACTAGATGTAAGGCGACATCGAAATGCGGTCTGTGCTGTGCGTCTTCGATCGAGGCTGCTGTCTAAGCCGACAAAAAAAAATCTGAAGCAGGCCTTCCTCTGCAGCATGGCCACATCAACCGTACCTGTGTGAGAATGTCCTGACAACCACATTCATTTTACTCAAGATCAAACTATATGTGACCCTATGGAGTAAAATTAGTTAATTAACTAATTAAAAAAACAACAACAACAAGATATTAATTTCATTTCAAACCTGTGTGGCATGCGTGAGCATTAAAAGCTCCCAAATAAGCGTCGGTGTTGTTGGTCTTTTATTTTTGGCAGTCAGTGAAACGAATTGGAAGTCAGGTCGAAACGCGAACGTGCTGTCTGTAGGAAAGTGTGTGCAGGGTCGCTGTGAGCTATGTGCTCTGCAGTAGCAAACGTTGTAGTTGCATCAGTTTTAACCAAACTGAGATGCCTTGGTAACCGTTGCCTTTCTATCAGTCTCCCCTCCCTTTTAATTTTTTTTTTTTTTTTTTGTATCATGCATCAGGCCTTACCCCAACATCACACAGCCTGCACAGTGGGGCTCATTTTGTGCTACAGTTTACTCCATAAAATCTATGCAGACTTGGTTTAATATGCTTATAATTTTTGTCTTATTTTTTTTAGCATATTAGTTCTAGTAAAAAATGTTATAACACAATAGTTAAACTGTAGTTAATATTTTATTTTATATATTTTTTGGTGGGGATATTATTATCCATGCTTTGATTTTGCTGATCAATGCCAAGTTATTTTTAAACCCAAGTTCAAATTTGTTGCATATTTTTATGTGTTAAAATGTGTGGCAGTATCATTCACTTAACAGATTCTGATGTATTTCCAAATG
Source organism: Rhamphochromis sp. 'chilingali' (assembly GCF_963969265.1). Taxonomy (NCBI): domain Eukaryota; kingdom Metazoa; phylum Chordata; class Actinopteri; order Cichliformes; family Cichlidae; genus Rhamphochromis; species Rhamphochromis sp. 'chilingali'. The sequence continues at coordinate 17,295,382 of NC_137945.1, read as the reverse complement.
GCTTTTGTAATTTCTCAAAATTGATATTAAATCAAGTTAGGAGCAATCACAGCTGTCCTCAATGATCTTGTGAGGAAGCGGGGAAGAAAAAAAGGCATTTATTTTTGTTTTCTGGCTTAAATTAAAAGATGCCCAATCTGTGATGGCACATAAGCAACATAGGCAGGTAAACATACCTGCAGTACCACATAAGAAAGAGGGGGCATACTGTGCATTTCCACAATGTGAGTGGAAATATGGAGAATATTTAGCAGTGGTAGTGAGACATTGTGCGCCTTCGGTAGTGACAATTTCTTGCTGTTACTTTACATTCAAAAATCATCCACGGGATGACTATAAAGATGCAAACCGCTGTGTGGATTTATTATTGCCTTTGGAATATGTTTATTCTTTAAAAAATGTTTATTAAAAAATAATAAATACACAGTATTCAAATTATTCAAATTGTCCTTTTGTAAGTGGCTTAAAAAAGTGCACAAACACACACATTTCACCATGTGTTTCTACAACCTATATAAAAACATTTATATTATAAAATGCATATATGTGGCTGTTCTGAGTCCTTACAGATGTCATTAGTAGGTTGTTACGAACAAAATAGTTAACTATTAAATTTTAGTAAGCTCCACATATTTTTGTATTGTGCTTTTTCATCACAGATGCTTATTTTCTGACATCTCTATGTGTTCAGTCATCAGAAATTATAGAAACTTTTCAACATCCAGTGTGTTTAAAAAAAAAAAAAAAAAAGACTATATGGGTTACAGCGTTATATGTGCCACCAGTCCTGACCTGCAATGAGCAGACTCCAGAATTAGAGAATAACCCAGTAGATGCAGCACCTGCTTTGTTTTAGGACATGACCTGATTGCAATTTTTTTTTTTCCAAGCAAATCCTGACAGTAAGGTTTGCCTGCTTAGCTTGAGCAGGGACAGTACGCTCCCCAAGCTAACATCAAACTATAAACAGCAGTTGTTATTTCATGGTTGCGTGCAAGCAGAACCAGGTCATCTGCACTGGGTTACAGGCCTGCTGGCTGTGTTTGTTGTGCCCTCCAAAGTGTGCTGCATCCTTCCTCATGCTGCAGAGAATTGTGTTTTTGCCTTAGTTAAAATAAAGAAAAGAGATGTTGATTTCCTAATGATTACCTAAAATGCTCTTATATTTGCACATTTAACAATGTGCAAATATAAGGAAGCGTTGCACTTTCTAGCAGCAGACACTGATATGTTCTGTATAATTCAATAAAACACTGAGCTTTTTATTTCATGCAGTGGAAACGTTAAGCTGCAGGATTATGCTATATACATGTAAATATTAAGAGGTAACTAAAGTCTATCTGTAATTACTTAGATAGTACTCTGCAGCCTTGTAGTGTTTTGTATGAGCGAAGCAAGGGTGTGTGGGACCTTCCCCTTATGACATTAGCAGGGGGTCAAATGTGCATGTAGGGCACCTGGCTCTGCACCTCCCCTCTCTCTGTGATGTTAAATGTCAACCAGCAGCATCCAGAGAAAGCAAGGTGAGCCTCCATTCTAATGCTTATGGCAGGAGATCATAGCGTCTGACTCCCAAAGCCATGTTTCTCTTGTGTAGTGCAATTAAAACTGTTAGAGAGGGGAAATTTACAGAACCATTAACCTAAGGTTTTCTTTTTAGTGAAGTCGATAGTCTGAGGGTTGCTCTGCTGAAAGGAAAACCCCAGGCTTTTTTTTCTTCTTCTTCTTCTCCTTCTTTTTCTTTTTAATAAATGTAAAACGAGCGGCTTAATCTTGATTTGTTTCGGAAAGATTTGTGTCTTTAGCCTTAAAGTGCAGTGGATTGCCTCCTCTGCATTGCCCACCTTGAACATAAAACAGTAATTGAATTAAAAATTGAATTCATTTATTTTGGACACACGTGCTTATCCTTCTGGAAATCATTTTGCTCTAATAACTTGTATTCCAGTGCTGCCGCTGCTTCGCTTTGCTCGGTCGCAGTTATTCATTTTTTTCTTTAAAAACAGATGCAGCGGGAGTGATATGATCAGATTGCTGATTTTATAAGGTACAGTGTGGAATAATGTATAGCTGTGTAACTGCGTCGCACACTTATCCAGTTTTCCCTCTGATTCCAGATACAGTCCGGTGTCTGCTTCAAACCCGAGGCGTACAGGAGGTTAGATGTAAATCTGCACCATCACAGAAACATCCTCACTCAGAAATGGCAGTAGTCAGGACCTTCTGCTGCACTTCTGCTGCTCCCTAATAGAAAGCCTATTGAGGCCCAATCAGCAGGTCTGTTCCAGCCTTGTAAGTGGATTTCTCCCATACCCCCAAGGTTTGTGAAATAGGGGTCAATGGGTCTGTTATTGTTTTTCTCTGCCTCTTTATCCCTACATAACTCTGTGATGTCAACAGCAAAGTGACAGAGTGAGCTGGGAGCATGGAAAAGGGAAAAAAAAGAGGGGAAATAACTAATATCATGATCTTGCGTGTGTTTCTGCTCACAACAGGGCTGCAATTGTTCCAGCGGGCATGGATGCATCCCCATATGAAGAATGGAAAGAGGTAAATATCACTTATCCCCCAACAGGTCGAAATGAAACAGCAGCAGCTGGCAGAGAGCTGCTGAAAATATTGAGTTTAGTCTGAAATTTATCACTAAACGTAAGCCTCACTGTCTCTCAAACGCTATACACTTTACTGTGTAATAAGGGTCTATGTGAAATTATTTAATGTGCGAACAGTGTTGTCAAACGTGCCATTCGCGAGATCTATTTTTCACATCTCTCAGCCGGGTTGCCATTGTCTCGTTTAATCCGGTTATATCGTGTACAGATTTTCACATACATTGAGTTTTTTTGTTGTTTCTTTTTCTTTCTTTCTTTTTTACCTTGCTGCTTTAAAAGACAAATGGGAACAGATGTGACTCTGAGCAGGGACGTTTTGAACAGATTTGCTTCTTATGTCAGAGGAGAAATGGCATTGTTTTCCGTTGCGTTACAGCCTGGTGCCATTTATTAAATAAAAGTGGGGATCCGTTATGAGGTGGAATTTTATGCCTCTGTCTGAAATGCGATCATTGCATCAAAGCACAGCCATAAATTTCTTTTTGATATAATTGTATTAATGCAGCAAGTAATGGATGAGCATATGTTTCACAGTGATTACTATCCCTCTCTGACTGTGTGTCCTAGTTGCCTTCCCATCGCCTGACTATCGGAATGAGAATATGTGCCTTGAGTTAATGCTGATTGCAGCAGCTGCCAACACATGAATCTCCATGGCAACAATAACGGTTGCCAGGCAACCATGCTCTTTTAGGGACACTGAAAGAAGCCCAAAGGCGTACTAAAAATATATATATGGGTATAGTGCTTCTTGAACACCTCAGCCGTATGCACGCCATGCACAGAACGACAAAGAGTTAAACGCTTAAGATGGCGACGTGTTATTTTCTCCTCTTCAGCCGCAGTGTGTGTGTGTGTGTGTGTGTGTGTGTGTGTGTGTGTGTGTGTGTGAGAGAGAGAGAAAGAGAGAGAGCTCACGCTGATGTTACCCTACTTTGGCATGAGCGCTAAACGGCAGCCCCAAACGCTGCTATCTTTTTATGACATTAACACACAGAGCCGTGTCAGAGGACCTAATGCTGTTATGAGGTTATATTTGGAGGCTGTGGACAGTCTGGGTTAAGAAGATAGTGACATTTTTTTTCTTTTTTCATTTCTTTTTAACACTTGGAAAAAAAATGGGGCAACTGTCAGCCATCTTGGCTCCTGCATCGAGCTTCCCTCGCAGCTCGCACAGACCCAGGTGGTATGCGCACACGCTGTGGAACAAAGCATTCCATCAGCGCAAGTGACATCACTGCAGTCAGCTCAGCTGTTTCTGCCTGCGCTATAAATAGTGTGGTGGAAAGAGCGGATTGCCTATGCAGAAAATATTTAACTCCTGACCCCAAGCCTTAAGAGATTTTTTCCTTTTTTTGTGCTGAAGCGGTGAACTGGATCACAACCAGTGCATCTAACATGGAATACGGCTGATATAAAGTCTAATCCCGTGCTCTGCGTTGACTATATAACAGTAACAGGAGTTAAAAAGTGACACTTTATACCAAAATATCCAAGTCCACGTATCCACTTCTTACAGTATTAAATGTAAGATCTGAAATATGCATGCCATCTAAGATATTAGCATCATTGTTGTCACAAACAAAAGTTTGAGTTTGCCTCTAAAACATAAAAGTTCTCTATAGACTTCAGGTTAGGTGGGAGGCTGGTTTTCTTGTAGATACAGATATTGCAGCCTCTAGTTGCCAAGCATGAAATTACACAGAGCAGTGACTTTTAAATACCTCCAGCACCTCAGCTGATAAAGTAACTGTTATCACAGGCAGGGATCACGCTCGCTGACAGCACTTCATTTGTTATGTCATATAATTAGATATATTTTGGCAGCAAATCGTTTTGTTTTTTTAAGATAATTTGCATATGTATTTTAGACCTTGTCAGCTAAGAGTTGCCTGCACAGAAAGAGATGAATGTTGAGGCAACGCCTGGTGCAAATACAAAGATAAACCAAGGAAGAAAGCCAGGGGAACCAATCAGAATCTTCAATACTCCAGCTGGTCTCCCAGCTTCCTACATCGTGGCTTTTACATTACTAACCCACAGCACGCTACAGCTGATCTTAGTACACCCTGCCGCTTACTAGCACCGCTGCAGCCTGCGAGTCCAGCCAGCAAACTTGGGGTCGTGGCGTGGCTGGCCAGGCGCCAGGACGTGTGCAGGGGGCTATGCCATGGTGTTGGCTCTCACAGGCTGGCAGCATTGAGGAGCGTAAAGGCATTCAGCAGTGTGAATGTCCCTTTGTCTCAGAGCAGCGTGCCAGGCTAGCTCTAATGAGGCAGCTCTTTGTGGCAGGCCTCTCAACATCAAGTGGGCTGGTGGACTCATTAACCTGACTACTGCAAATAAAGCAGGCAGGCACAAGAGACGCCTATGATAGCACACTTAAGGCCCCGCTGAATCCCCCCACCACCCCCACCACCGCCACAGTCATCCTTCCACCTCCTCACTCTCTTCTTTTCCCTCCAGTCTCTCTCTCAGGTTTCCCAGGGCTCCTCTGATAGGAGGAAACCAGCCACTGGCCTATTTCAGGTGTCCCAAATAAAGATTGGTTGGGGGTGTGATTTCCAGTTTCTATATTCTGTCTCGTTCATACCTTGAGCTTTAATCAGATTTTTGGCTCTGCGCTGTAACCTGGTTCTTGTTGAAGAATGAATGAACTGCTGGAGTCGACTGCAAAGCGCTACAGAAAACATTTATGCGTTTATTCACGACGCTTCTCTTTATAGATGCATTTGAGTCGGTCTTTCTTTGTGGTGATAGGAAACCTATACTTCTAAATGTCCTAGAATATTTCAACACAGCTTTGTATGCATTTGTATTTTATTCCCACTGTCTCCCCCAAATAATTGCAATTTGGCTTTATCACCAGCAACGAGAGGGGCGGTAAAAAAGAAAAAGGATAAGAAGGGATGAATAGAAATATGTCAGTACCTTTGTTTTAACACCTGGATAAAGATTTTTCTAACATTTCCCATTTATAGCTCTTTATCTTGATCAGTGACTGTGTTTTGACTGATATGTTTCAGGTGAAATGTGACTTACAAACACGTTTTGACAGTCAAGGTAGTCTCTTGCTGCTATATCACTTTCTGTATTAGCTGAACTGCTGTCAGTCTGATTTTAGTTCCATGGCTAAAAGTCAAATCCTTTTATGCCATCTTGAATGTTTTAAATTTATCAACTTGAGCTATGCGCTGATCAACTTGACTTATTTAGGTCAGCTATGCCTTTATGAGTTGTTCTCCCAACTAATGAAACAGTTGTAATGGTGGGACCAGGGATTGTAAGCGAGTCTGCTGAAATAGATTCGCTAACTTGTTTTGATGAATATTTTTGCAGTGGTTATGAAGTCACGTGGCTCACCGCTAAATTATGTAGCTGAATGAAATTGGGTCGCGAGAAGCTGTTTTCCGCACACCGACAAGGACAGGTCAGATGCTCGTCTCACAAAAGGATAGTCGGCTGTTTATATTTGTCTTTTTATTTATCTCTCATAACCCTGCCGGTTATTAGCGCTCAGCGCTACGGCTTATGGGTGTGGACCTGCTAGATATTGATTCGATGTTAATGTCATGTACTGTTTGATGTATGGCCTCTGAAATTGCTCAAGCATTTGATCAAGTTGCTTGTATGTAGATTAGATTCATTAGATATTCCCCCCACTATTTTTCATGATGTTTCCCCACACTCATTTTACAGCCTCCCATTGTCTCCTCTGCACAGTAAATGATTTTAATCTGGTGATGCTGTGTACTCTTGATAAGCCCTGCACAAATTGAGGCAGCGTCGCTGACGGTGAGGAAGAGGCTAACGCCACAATAAGCTCTAATCGTGCGGGCGCCTCATTTTCTGAAAAAGAATATTCATACCAACATCAAAGGGGTTAGCACTCCTGACACTGACAAATTGCAGACGAGGTTTCATTAATTAAGTAGGCCACTAATGTTTATTTAAATGAAATTTACGGTTGCATTATTGATTCGCCGCCACAAAATTATCTGACATGATGCACATGGATTGTGAGCTGTGGCTCTCTGCAGGAGCAGACAGACAGCGGGAGTGTGGATGGGAGGGAGGTGGATGGAAATTTAGAAGGGGGTCTGAAGGCTGGAGGGGAAACATGAATATGATGGTTAGGAATTTTTACAGCTGCCAGCATGAAGATATTCCTACCTATATATTTTTTCATTAAAGCCATAAAATGCTGAGAAAATGATTTTTTTTTAAAACTACACAGAGTTTGGATTTAAGATTCAAATGATTCTTCTTCTTTTTTTTTTACCACCTGATGAAAGTAGCAGTAATTGAATAAAGTACACATCCAGTACGCTTCATTCTTTCTGGATGAAAGCAGAGTTTTCTTAGTACAACTGGGAAACAATTTGACTTATTGGTTACTCTTTAAGTAAGACATCTACCTTAATTTACCATATTAGAATGGCTGTTGGTGCCATATGAGCTGGCGAGTTTAAGAAACTGCCAGCTACTGGGATTTTCCAGCACAATCATCTCTACAGTTTACGGATAATGGTCTGAAAAGGAGAAAATATCCAATAAGCATCAGCTCTGTGTGGAAAAAATGCCTTGTTGATGGCAGAGGTCAGAGGAGAATGGCCAGGCTGCAAGCCGTCACTCAAATGACCACTCGCTACAACCAAGATATGCAGAAGAGCATCTCTGAATGCACAACACAGCAAATCTTAAAACAGATGGGCTACAGCAGCAGAAGACCACACCGAGTGCCACCTTTCAGTCGTCACAGGAAGCTGAGGCTACAGGTTACACAATCTCACCAAAATTGGCCAACAGAAAAGTGGAAAAATGATGATACTGATACTGATATACTGCAACATTCAGATAGTAGGTCAGAATTTAGTGTAAACAACATGAAAGCATGGTGTTGCTTGTGGTGGTGTAATGGTGTGGGGGATCAGTTCTTCTTTTCTGAGCATTGTTTAAACACCGCAGTCTGAGTATTGTTGCTGACTATGTCCATCCCTTTATGACAACACTCTACTCATCTTCTGATGGCTGCTTCCAGCAGGATAACACGCCGTGTCACAAAACTCTAATCATCTCAAACTGGTTTTGGGAACATGACTATGAGTTTGCTTTTCTCAAACGGCCTCCACACTCACCAGATCTCAATCCAATACAGCATCTTTGTGATGTGGTGAAATGGGAGATTCACATCGTGGGTGTGAAACCAGCAAATCTGCAGCAACTGTGTGATGCTGCCATGTCAACACAGATGACAAGGTGTGTTTAATAAGGTGTCCAGTAAATTTATTACTCGGTGTGATTTTTTTCTTTTAACTCATCATGATTCGCCAATGTGTGGTCAGTAACGACACTAATATTTTTGTTGAGTATAACAAGCGGTGCTACCACCAGCAGCCTTTTTGTCCTAAAGATTTGTAGTGACGCCGATCAGTGTGCTAATGCAATGCTCCAGCTGAGTTATGTGTCCTTTTATTATAACAAGGCTTAAATGCAACTATTCATTTTTATTTTCTAAATCAAAATGTTGATGTCATCTGTCCCACTTTCCAGCGTGCTGGCGCTGAAAGAGAAGGTCCCTGTTTACCACGGCTGCAAACCAGTGGCAGGCAGTTGTGTTTCATCTTAGACCCACCAGTTAACTGCTGTTGTACATGAAGTGTTAATAATACTTTATGTATTAATAATGTTATAAAATGTATTAATCGTGGTATATTATTTAACTGACTAGTATTTGTGGTGTAGAATAGCAGGACAACAAAGTTTCATTGTTGAATCCAATAATAGCGCCGATCCCTAGATAGCAGAGACTCATACTTCCTACTAGTGTTTAGAAGCTTCGGCTTTATTTTACTATATTTTTAACATTGCTCCTCCAAAATAGAAGGAAATAGACAAAAAATTGCAAACGTAGACATAAATTCCTCTTTTATATATATAGCGTGTCGAGACTTGTATGTATCTCATACTGTGATTTGCTTATATAAGAGGCCCCTTTCACATTTTTGCCATACAACTGGATTCATGCTGAATTTGTGTAATTATACTGTTTAAGAAAAATGTAAACGGGGCATTTTTTTATCCAAATATGAGACATATACATCTAGGGAGATGTATAAAAGTCATAAAAAAATTGTTGGAAGGAATGTAAAACTTTTTTTTCTATTCCTTTTCCATGTGGGCGGTGATTAGTTTGAATTTGTGTTTGGACTTTAGAAAAATCCACTCAATATCAGATTCTCCGAACGTCACCCAGGACCTCAAACTATTACCTCGTGCATTTATTTCTCCTGCTACTAAGGGCGGGGTTAAGGATACCAGTGTGTGCGCGTGCATTCACACACATGCACTCGTTTGAGCTGCAGACACACGCTTGGCACTGTTTGTCAACAGAACACATGTAGATGAATTGCTATTGACAAGTATACACAACACACCGAGGGCTACCGAGAAGACTCAATAAAATTGAAGGATAGACTTGTTGAGATCCAAGGCCCTTCTAATTTCCTATAATAGACTCCTGTATGCTTTGAAATGTGATTTAGGCTGGAGCAGTGGGTTTTGGTAGTCTGTTAGCCTCTCCATCCATCGCTTCTCTCTGTAATGGAGAGCATCAGAGTCGCTCGCAGGTTTTTACTGGGCAGAGACGCACACCGCAGCAATCGTGCAATAGCCACAGCCTCCTCTCTGTCCCACAGTAAAACATTTGACTGAACAAAAATCGATCTTAATTAGATCGGATGAAATTAATCCAGGTGTCAGAGTTCAAGCTCGTACTAATAAACCAAACCGTGTGATTAATCAGTGATGCTAAATGAAATATTACAGGTGATATTGTTGGAATTAATCTTGCTTGTAGTCAAGTGTACGTTTTTATATATTAATATATTTTAAATATTGTATTACTGTTAAAGCTAGTGCAGGTAGTTCAGATGCTTATAAGAACTTCTGCTCTTCTATTTGTTAAATGACTTAAAACAGACAGCGGTGCACAGCCATACTCACATCAGCATCCATGCGGCGTGCCTTTATCGAAGAAACAGATCCATCCGTGTGTGAGAGAGAGAGAGAGAGAGAGAGATGAAACAGTTTCTGTTCTGCCTCTCGGGCGGCACGCTGATGGCAGGTGCATCGGGATGACTGCCTGCCATCTGTCCAGGTATGCCGCTCCGCATGCCTGCGACACACATCTCTGTCGAAGTGCCTGAATTTGTGCACAAGCCCGGGTACGTGTCTGTTTTGGTGCGTGTTGTATTCTCTCTCTCGCTCTTGCTTTTTTCTTTAGCCTCTGTGGCCTTTGCTCTTGGAAACTACAAACCTCTCACAAGATGAACTTCATTTCATCCTCTTTTTCTTTTGTTGATCGTTTTCTTGAACCTTCACATATTCACACTGACACTTGTTGAGCACACTTTAGTCCATCACACAGCTGCCTGTAGCTGCATGTAGCAACCCCCTTTACCTGAGGACAGACCTGTATATTTGTGTGTGTGTTTGTAGAGAAACAAAGATGTGTAGAGGTTGAACCGAGGCAGTGAAAGTGATAGAGTGTGTGTGTGTGTGTGTGTGTGTGTGTGTGTGTGTGTGTGTGTGTGTGTGTGTGTGTGTGTGTGTGTGTGTGTGTGTGTGGCAGGTGGTAAATGACATCGCAAGCCAACAGACTGAGGTCAACCTTGCTGGGCATAAGCCCAAGCTATATTATCAACTGGGTAGCTGGCAGCTTGCTCTGCTGTACTGCCCACACCCACTGCTATCCACACTATAGATATGCACACAGAAACATTCACGGACAACTTGCTACAATATTGATTTTTAAACGGCGTGAAATTCTAAAGAAATAATTTTATTGCTGGAAGCAGCAGCAGCAGAGCTGCGCCAATTTTAACACCAAAATGTTGCCTCTTTACTCCAGTTGATTAGTACAGGTATTGCTAAATAAAAGGCAAATGCAGTATTCATATTATTAAAAGTGTAATTTAAGCAGTTTAAATGATCTGCAACACAAATATTCTCTGAAAAGCAACTTTTCTTGATGGTTTTCCCTGCAAGTTGGCGCTATACGCTGAACAAGATACATAGTTTATTTGTGTTTTGCATCAGCGTCTGATCAAAAAAACACCATGTAAGATTGAACTGAGGACATTTTCAGCATTCAAAATAGATCAAGTGCCTTTTCTTCACAGCGCATCGCGTTGCCCTATCTACACCATCCCTTCAAAGGGAAATAGAAATCTTTTGACATGCTCTCATTTTTTTGCAGTAAGTCATGCTTCATCAGAGCTGCGTGCTGTTTGACCCACTTTACTTTAACATTTCATCCTCTGTTGTCTCAGAAGAAAGCCAAATACCACGGTGCATTTACAGTAGTTGGGTGGAAATGACAGATTGCATTTTTCAAGTGCTAGTACAGCAAATACCACAGTTGCTTTACATGATATGTGTAATGACACATAGATGCTTACGGAAGATGATATCGACGTGATTTGTCTTTTTTGTGTAAGTGTGCGATAATTCGAGCTCCTTAGTCAGATCGTTGCCAGCGTGCACGACATAGTACACTCTCTTGTATGTGATAAAGTATTTCCTTCGCTAGTGGCACACGGTCATGATAAAGACAGATGAAGATCCTGCAGCTGTTTGTTAGTGCTGCTTATCTGTCTCCGTATCAGATCTGTGTATGTGGAAGGCAGGGAGGTCAGAGTATGTGATAGCAGAATTTTGCAGTTTTGCCCCTTCTAGGATCTCCTCCATACAACAACACTTCGTCAGCCATAGGAAGGACCCAAATTTACATCTGAGGGTAGGAGACAGGAGGGAGAGATGCTGAGGAGAGGGGGGAAGGGATGGGATGGAGAGAGAGAGAGAGAGAGAGAGAAAGAGGGGGAGGGGGGCACAGCAGCTGGCTCCTTTTTCCCTGTCATTATCCCCGGTCGCTGTTTCAGTCAGCTCCATTTGATGAAAGTCAAACAGTACACTAGCCCTGATTATGTGACAACTAGAATTCACCTACTTAGTTAATCCTGCATCGCGGTTTAGATTTCAATTAATTTCTCTCTGGTTGCTCCATCTTCCCAGGGGATGGTGAAGGCGGGCTGGGGGAGGGGAGCCTGCTGTGTGCATGAGGATACAGTATGATGGAGATGGCGGGGGGAGGGGAAGCCGTACCTAGAGAACCGAGATGGCGAAAATGCCTGCACAGCACATTCAGATGTACCACGCAGAGTGGGGAGATAGTACCTGTCGGGTTTTCTTACTTTGACTGCGTAGTCAGGGAGCAATCAGCTGAATATTTTTATGGCTTCTGTTTCCTTCTGCGGCGTGCGTGCGTGGCTGCAGCGTGTGCACGCGTGTCTTTGTGCCTTCCCGCGCTGTGCTCAGCGAGCGGCTGATACTTTATCCACATGCTTCAAATGTTTTTGTTTATACGTGTAAAATTGAGTGTACGCGACAAACATTTCAGAGCATGCCCGTTCCTCAAAAAAATCTAAATCAAATAAATAAATAAAGCTGCATATTAATAAGGTCTCAGAGGCCCTTTAGAGGATCGAACCCCCCAGGTTGTGATTTTCCACCATTAGTCTTATGAGGCTGAAGGGACTGGGACTGTTCAGGCCAGCTGAATCGATTGTGCTGAGGGAACAGTGCTATCATACCTCCTTTCTCCATCTCCTTCCTTCTCTGTGATATTCCTTGACATTCTGATGGAGGTTTGAGTTAGAGCCTCATGTCCGTGTCACCATGGTAAATCTTTCGCCATATGGCGTCCACTAGCACTCGGTGTCTGTGGTGGGGGATGGAAGGCAGAGGAGGCCTGGTGTGATGCTGCTGCACGTCAATTTCAGAAATAGGCAGGTGTATTTCCCGAAGCATTAAAATCTGATATCTAAAAAAATTTATGTTAATATATTTTTTTTTTAAAAAAAACATTTTTGCAATAGGTGCAATAGGCAAAATACAAATTCTGCCTGGAAACAGCAACATTAAATTACGGTTACTGGCATCGCTCATGGTGCTCTTTAGGAAAATGCTAAGTGTGAATAATTTAAATCAAGTCAAAACCATCAGCTTAAGCCACAAGATCTTTTTAAATTTTTATGTAATTATTTTTGACAATGACTGCACACAATAAAAGCCATGGTGGAGTTTTATTGGTTAAAACTCCCTCTCCTGCAAACATCAGTTGTGGAAAAGAAAAGCTTGTTCAATCATCTTCTAATATTCAGTGTTAGCGTTTTGCTGATGCACATTACAGCAGCTTTTAGCCTTAAATTATAGCCTTTTACTTGAATTGCTACAATCTTCCCCACTTTTGCATCATTTGTTGTGTGCACTGTCAAATGCTGTGCATGTCAAACATGTTTCCTTTCATACTACTGGTTAATTTTTTCCATAAAAATGTATTTCATCTTGAAACTGCTGATTTCATGGGTGTAGCTCCTCAAATGCCGTTGTGTTGTTATAAATGATGTTGCACTAAAGAAAGTGATTGGGATCTGCACCCTGATTGGATGTACTCTTTCCTCTCTGGTCTTCCTGTCCACCAAGTTTTATGAATTTTAGCCTGGAAGTTTTTGAGGAATCTTACCGACAGACGAACTGCACTAAAAATATTCCTCTCCCTCAGCTCCCTCCTTGTAGGAAAAATACTGCCACATACAGTTCTTGCTCTCCATGAGTTCTCATTAATAGCTATGGGTTTTTGTGGTGTAAAGAGCATAATCCCCAATACACTGCCAACCTGCTGTATTTGGCTTTCACCAGTACAGCCTGACAATGTGGTGGGATAGTTAACATAGCTGCCCTTCCTTACCAGACACCAGACCTCCACCCAGACCTGGATCTCTTCATCTTTAACCTGTGCGATCCCTGTGTGGTTCTGCTCTGCTTTGTCCTCCCTGCAGAGGCAAAGCCCTCGGAGCAGAGGATGCTGGGACACTAATGGAGCCTGGCATCCAAGCTCACTAACGGCATCCCAGACCGTTCAGGATACCACTGTGAAGAGTGGGGAATTATAATGGCACACTAAGCCCACACTAAGGGGGCAGGAAAAAAATCACTCTTTATAAAAGTTCTAACTGTCTGTATAGTAACAACGGTGAAGAAGAAGAACACCACTCACCTGCATGTGCAGTAAACATCAACTTAGCTAAGCTAACATTGTTCAGCTCAATTCAGGAATTTCCAGCCTTTGTGCTAAGCTAACATAGCTCAACTTATCACAAAGGATGGAAATTCCTCTAGCCTGCATGTTGTATTCCTGAGTGAGAGACGCCTAACTGTCCATTGTCCCCTTCGATAGCTCAGTTGGTAGAGCAGAGGACTGTAGTGGGTTCCCAGAAATCCTTAGGTCGCTGGCTCGAAGGAGGGTTGATTTTGTTTTTTTGGGGGGGATCTGACATGCAGACTAGGGGAACCAGTCTAAGTATTCTTGGGCAGGAAGTGAGACACTGAACCCAACACTGAAAATTACCCCAATGTATCTGCGAGTGTTGGGTTAAACGCGATTAGTCATAGAAAAAGGCGAGTGTGGCTTGTACTAACCTTGAAGGCTCAAACTGAGTACAAAAGTGCTCTTTAAGTACCAGTTTCTGTTGCACCTATTGCTGTGTGTGTGATTAGGAAGAATTTAAAATCCTGTATGCCTGTGAATGTGGCTTGTTGTGTGAAGTCCTTTCCAAAGCACTGTCCAAAATTTGAAAAAGGTATTAATTAACATTTTCATTTTGAATTTTTGAGATTAAGACTAATCAATATTTAAAAAAACACAAATAAATATTTTTGCGATGAACCATTTCTCCTGGAAGTCACAGAGTAAACCCAATACATATTCCAGGAATAGATGTACATGACCTGGAAGAGGATTAGGGCCACTGAAAAAACCCATAAAGCAAAACAAAAAAACAAGGGTTTTTAGGATTTTCTCCTTTTTTTTTTGTTCCAGATTTTGGAGAAAAAGTCAGAATTCTGTGATTAATGGACATTATCATTAATCAGTTGTACTAATAGCTTCCCTCAAAGGTCAGCTGAGGAAACACATTTCTATAAACTGTAGATAAATGATGGCCATCTCCTCCATCACTATTTTGAAGCCTTGATTTGGTTGATTGATTGATTGCATTTTCCTTTTGTTTTAGCTTCTGACACATTGTGGCCTAATTGTGTCTTTAAGGTCACACGGGCCAAGAGTCCAATCAGTGCAAAAGTGACCCTCCATAGGTTGGCGCAGTTGCCATTACTTTGCATGGATGCAGGCTTATTTCCAGACTCTCACCAACTACCAGAACTGGCAACAGTTTCCTTTCAAAGTAAAAGTTGCACTTTTACAACACGTTGGTCTCAGGATGAAACAACAGCATTTTTTTACTTTGAAGGCAAAAAATCTCTGTTTTCAGTTTGTTTTTCAAGTTTCATCACAGATCTGGGGTTAGTTCATGAGTCACAGTCAGTGACTGAGACAATCCTTTAGTTACCAAAGCTATCATAAAGAGCGGTAACACCATTTTTGCGGCCAATTTTACCTGGTGAGAGTAGTAGCCAGTAACCACCCAGCAACCAGTCAAGGAATATACAGGGGACAGGATGCAGAAGCCCTCACATTAATTATATAATCAGTGAATGTTTTGTTTTTCAAACCAATCAGCAAATCATAGCTGCAGGAAAAGACGAGGAAAGAAAAAAGGGAACAGGTGTAGTGATACTGTGAGTGTATCAGTGTGCTGTTTCTCTTTTTTCTGAGAGCTACGCTCTGTCACACTCGGATAACCTGACATATGTAAAGTCTACAGGCAAAGATCCAGCTTCTACTTCAATAAATACTACATTAGTGAATCTATTTTAGTTTAAAAAATACCTTCTTGGTTCTATATCTTTGCATTTTTTTAATAAATTATTTAAAAGATATAACATATATTTGTTAGCTTTAGAGGTGATCCAAAGCCCTTTATTGTACCTTTGGACAGAACCAGACTTACTGCCCAGCAGCTATATTATTTATCTATTAGAGAGCATCAATCTATTTATCTGACTCTTTGCAAGAGAACAAAACCACCTAATATTCCTCCAATGTTTGTTTATCAATGTGATAGAAATAAAGAAGCATCAAAAGCTGCATGTGTGCTAGAGAGAGACATGTGAGGAGAGTTTTCCTGGCTCTGTAATGGCTGCCATCCTCTCTCTCTCCAACCCCTCCTCTTCCTCCTGCTTACGGCTGCAGCTCTGTGGATCCTCGGTGCCCAGGCATGGTGTACTGAACATGCATGGCGGCGTGTTTCCTCCTGTAGCAAGCTAACTTCTGCACCACTCCTCTCGCTATTTCAAGGAAAGTGCAACCTTTGCCTTGGGCCTTAATTATGTTCAATTTGCCAAGCTGGGCCTGAAACCATTGGGGGGTGGAAAAGCTCTCTGACCTATTTATCAATGCAGCTTTTTCCTTCCACTGACGGAGACTGAACCAAAAAGGCACGGGGAGAGAGAGAGAGTGAAAGAAATACACTTTGCTCAGTTTTAACACAAGCAGAGTGTAGGCACAGCACAGGATGAATGGGAGTAGTGCAATGTATACATTTAATTTCTTAGAGGGTGCTTTTGTGGGAGTGTGACAGTACTATTTTATATTATTCCATCCTATATTTTATTATAAAGTCCTATGAAATTGAAAAAAGAAATCACTTTTTTTGTAGTAAAATGTCAAAACACAGAGAGTCCAGAAAAAGAATGAGCCAGTGTTATTTTTGGTTTCACCTGCAGTCAGAAATGCTGTATCTCCTAACCACACCGGTGCTCTTTCAATAGAGACTGAAGAAGATTCTTCAGACCACATGATTGGAGGTAAACACTGAGGAGGCCATTGACCTTTCATTATAGCTTCTGATAAGGCCAACTATCTCCCCTTCTCTACACTGTGCCCTAAATGTCAAGTCACTGTATGTGTTATAATTACCCTGAGTTGGTATTTTCCTCCTCTTTATGTTTCAATGCATGGAGAGCAAATCCTGCTAGCAGAGGTTGGCTGAGGACATGTCACCGCTTTAGACGTGTGAGGTTAATTTAGCTGTTCACAGGCTAATCAGTTTTCTATTTTTATTTATTTATCCCCCCCCCCCTTCCTTTTGCAGCATAGCATTTTCCAAACACGGAAGACCTTCTTAACACTGAGAATTTACCTCCCTAGAGTCGAGGGCTTGTTAATACACTCTCATTAGGAGGTTTTATGCATGGACAAATAAACAAATGCTAATAAACTCCAAATTATTTTCTCACAGCAAATTCAAGGATTTTGAATATTCATGTTTAACCGAAAACATTGCAATTATTTTACTGAGCATAACACATATATATATACTTTCTCTCAATAAAACAATTTGGTAGTCAGAAACTTGTTTCAAGAACAAAGAGGTAACTCCTGATTTTCTTTTAAGGGAGCATACATGTGAGTGCTGAGAGAGTATTTTGATTGCACCACTGACAAAGGTGCTAAAATGTACGGGCTGCACTTTTCTCCAAGTGTATATTTAATAGGTTGATTCATAATTTTCTCCCAGTGAGCAATTTCTGTGTTTTTGCCAGAAGTTGTAGTTTTTGTAGTGATTTTATTTTGTTGTGAAAGATAATCCTGCATTTATTTTTCCACCCTTTACAAGAGAAACCCCCCCAACACTGATTCAGTTCGATGCACCACACTTGAGCTCTATTGTGACTCTTTTTTTCCATGTGAAAAACATCGTGCATCACTAATACAATTTGACTTGCAGGTGCAATTGTTTGGAAGAAGGTTGGCCCATTTTGCTGAGTGTCAGGAAAGGCTTTTAAACTGTCACCACACTTTCTCCTTCCTTCATACGGAAACCTTTTAGACGTCCTCTTTGCTGGGTTGGACAATGGGGTGTCAACGCTGTTACCTTATTCTGATTTTTGCTGCCGAGTTAGCCGGTAGTCTAGTGACTGATCGGTTCTCTGAGTTCTACTTTTAAGGACGTATGCATTTGGCCACTGTGAGTTTTGGTGCTGCAAACATACGTACCACATCAGGACTCCAAGTCTTGTTTGCATGTTGACAGACTGCCATAATTCAAGATGGCACCTGTCTCGCTGATGTCTTTACCGCTGCTGCTCTGAGTCCTCTGCAGCTTAGTGACAGCCTGAATCCTCTCTGACGTGAAAACCCCTGTGAGAATCGGAGAATCTGAGATTAGGAATGTCATCGTTAGCATTTGGGAGCGTGAATCTCTTCGTTGAGGACGTGGTTTCACATTAATTGTGAGATTAAAACCTGCAGTGAGACGTAGGCCCAGCCGTGCACCGATTTGCCGCGTGCCTTTAGCAAGTGCAGCCATCGCTTGCACGTGGCACACATCGAAGTCAGGAGAAAATGAAATTATGATTTGCGATGACAAATCTGAGATGTGTGCGTGCTACCACAAAAACAGCAACAGCTCATGAATAATGCATGGCTGCCGTGGGCTATAGATTAAGTGTGAATATTCATTAATTTGCTTGCCCTTTGGGAGGTGATGCAAATTCATACAAAAGCATACTGGCAACTGGGTTAGCCACCACTCACAGCAGTAAATATGGGTAACGATGGAGGACGCCGGTTATTTTTTCCTTAAGTACCTGAGCTGTTTGTAAAATGAAGGACAGCATTGGCTCTGTTAAGAAGTTTTAACAGGGTTTTCCTGGAGTAATAACCACCCACCCCCACCTCCCTACCTCTTAAGTGCTAAGTCACCAGAGCAGGGAAAGCCCATTAGGGTAAAGAAGGTGGGGGAAGGCAAGAGTTTGAGTGATTAGGCTGATTGGATATAGCAGCACTAGGTTGCTCAGGTCAAAACTAATCAGCTTCAGAACAGAGGGAAGGTCCTTATAACTAAAAGAGAGAAAGACGTAGAGATGTGACTGCTGCCCTGTGTAAAGAAGCGTCATGTCACGCAAACAAACAAAAATGCTCCCATACAGGCCTGAACAACCACAGAGCGCTTACTGAGTCAGCATAGAGATAGCTGATCAACTAATAAGAACAAGTAGCCAATATTTAATTCTCCTATTCACTGCTTTTTGGACAACGTGAAAAAGGCTGGACTCAAGTCTTCAGGAATTAAGGACAGAGAAGAAGAGAAGAGACTGTGAAATCTGCAGGTTTTCAGTCTCAATTTTGCTGACAGCACCCTGAAACAGAGCAGAAGAAGTATTGACAGTGTAGCTGCGCCGGCTCTCGACTGTGGCTTCATTTCTGCACTTACTGTATCCCCTTTCTCAACCATGAAAAAAAAAACCCTGAGCAGGATAAATTGATTTTGTTTATGGGATCATTTGCACATTTATCCACACTACATGCAGGAACCTGTTATGTAGATTTCCCCCCGCAGCAGGAACTGGCAGGAAGACGAGCAGGGATTGGACAGAGATAAACGACTCATTAACCCCAAATTGATCATGAGCCGCACACTTGTGAGGATATTTCATCATTAATATTTCAACTTAATTATTTGTGCCCATGTTGACTCTGAGGTCCTAATTTACACATCACCGTGTGATGTATGAATTATTGTAATGGACAATATTTGAGCAGTTATTTCTCCCACTGCCACCATTTTTCTATCCCCCTCCCTCTTCCACCGCCCCTCTTCGTTACCGACCTCTATTGCTTGATTTTTCTCTGTGTGCTGAAATAATACCACCACGTGGCAAACTCATATTGTAGAGGCTTAAATCTTGTAGATTGTCACTTATAAATCAAACTCTGCGGGCTGAGGGAATTCTCCTTCGCACACATGTACTCCCTCTGAACTGCAGGCTCAGTGTCTCTGATTTTCCCTTCGTTTGTTCACTCAAGTGCGCTTTTCAGTGGCGAAATATCGCTTTTGAGAAAAGCTGTCAGCAGAGATGGAATTTCCTATGAGGGGAAGAGAGTTTGGCAAAACATTTTCATGAAGTTCCATGTTCGTCTCGCTTGAGCTCCCGCCTGTGTTGTCCCCACTTTTATTCTGTATGACATGCAGTAGGTATCAGCGTGGTGATTTGCTATCCCTCAGAGGTGGAATGTCTGCTTTGCTTTGTTTACCACTCTCCCTGTTGTCCCTGTCACTTGCGCTCAGCGAGATAGTGGCAACTAGAGAGAAACTTTCATTTCCACTAACCCGCCGCCTTCGGTGCGCCAACAGCTCTGAGCATCAGCGTGCTACAAATCATTCTGCGCACTTCAACTATAACATCAAATGGCTGAGAAACGGCTAAAGCCCGACAGCAGGTGTGCTCTGAATCGTTCAGATCAACATGTCAACACCTTTAACAAGACATCTCATTTCAGGCACCCGCGCTGCTACCACAGCTTGGGCTTTTGTAGATGCCTCTGACCGAGGTTTGAGGCTTGGAGCAGAATCAGAATCAGAATCAGAATACTTTATTGATCCCTGGGGGAAATTATTTTTTTTGTTACAGTGCTCCATTTTAAACCAACATTAAGACAAGACAGACAATACGCTAACTAAGAATAGTACAATATATACATATATATACATACATACATACATAAGTCACTTATAAATAAATAGTTGGAAAGCAGAGAGCCAGATTGAGATGTTTGGGGATTGGAGGTGAGTGCAAACCTGTGCATCAGCATCTCTTAATCCCAAAGAGCCATAATCTGGGATTAGTGATCCTCTCCACACTGGATCCAGATTAGAGCATCCGCTCATGGAGGAGCCTCTGCAGTATCGGCTGGCACCACCTCCCCGACCCCTGTGGGAGGGGCTTGAAAAGGCTGTGGTGCTCCCTGATTGGAGGAAGCTCTGGATAAACTATGTGGTGACAGGGGTTGCCAAGACGATCATGCTGGCTTTGCCTTGATTGGTTGTGTCAGAGCTTAGGATGTCTGCTTGTCCTCAGATCGACATTAGATCACTCGCTATAGAGACACTTGTGTAAACGTATGTATGTACACGCACACACTGTGGGACATGCATGTAAATGATTGAAAGCCACTCACTCTTCAGTTCATCAAATTTACCAACATGCTCTTACAATGCAGAGACGCTGATTTATGGATCCAAAAAGTGACCAGTGCAAGCAGTATTTCACTTGCTTGTGTTTGTATGTGTATGTGTGTGTGTTGGCCAGTGGATCGTGCCCGTTGTCATCTGTCACTAATATGCACTCACACACAGCAGTAGCAGCAGCCCACATAGGTCAGTCTCATCACCCTGCTCACTGGCACATGGTGGAACCATAATCCTAAGGGTCAGAGGTCGGCTTCATGCTGCTTGCCTGGCTGAAAGGGCAGATGGGACACATGCGTGCATGGACACACACTGGCCAGCTTCATGCTGCTGGGTTGGTTTGAAGGGCAGATGGGTGCATTGTGTCATAATGGCGGCTGAGCTACAGCCTGTGGGGGCGGCCATATTGTCATTGAGAGGACACTCGGTAGGTCAGGTGAGCAGAGGCGAGCACTGACTGTAGTGTTTTACACAGCCTTTGTTTCGACTGGTTATATCCACCCAGTCTCCCTGGCAGTAATGTAAATGCCATTTAGGTTATTTGCAATTTTCATTCTTTAACTTGGCTGATTTATTATGTCATTGTGGAGCTTAGTTTCTTTCTTTCTTTTTTTTCTTGTCTTGAAAAGCTATTAAAGCAAAAAGTGATTTAGACTACGCGCAGGAGGCCTTTAAGGCAGAAACTCAGCTGAATTGTTCTTCCTGCCCACTTCCATGTTCTCATTTGGAGCTAATCCACTTGAGGGTTTTTATGAGACAGAAAGAAAAAATAATCTGTATGCAGTGAAGCACTGTGGAAATTGCAAAGTGATATTATATTGATTTAGTGAAGTAACATAAGTAATGTAAAAAAAAAAAAGTTTAAAAAAACTAATCACTTTTCCCGTGCAACTATTTGGGTCACAGTGCACAATCAATTACATACACGCACATATAGCACGTGTCAGCAATCTGCAATCACTAACTCTTGGTTTGTTCTGACTGGTTGGGTGAGCATTTTCTTCTTGCTGTTTTACAAATACACATCATCAGTGTAACAATGCATTTTTCAAAACATAATTTACGTGACTCATTTTGCTTGCATATCTCGGCTCCCTCTTTCATTGCTGCGGAGACGACGTTCGGGAGGTTTATGTTGTTTAAGCTGCTTCAGTTGCATTTCCACTGCAAATGTGGTATTAAAAAAATTCTGCAATTTTAAGGAATTTAATACATTTTTAATCTGCTTTTCCTGGATTAGGCTCCCACATTAGAACAAATCAGGAAGACACAAAGGGCAAGGACTCAGGGTCTAAATATACTCCCTTTATCCGTCACTGCATCTGTCCCATTTTTTGGGAGATGTGCTTCTGGTGATGAGCGCCGGTACTTTGTTTTTACTAGAGGAGCATTAGAGTCTCTATAAAACAGGGAGTGCAGTCATTTCACTCCACAAATTCACACAAAATTGCTCTGGCTTCCTATTAAAGGGAATTCTACTGTGTATTTGTTTGTAAATTTCATGACAACCTGCAAGTAGAAGCCAATGGTAGTCAAATATTTGTGCATGCACAATATGTGTGCGCATGTGATTCGGAGCACAAGCTAGAAATGGGTGTTATAAGGTAGGCAGAGGATGACAGCTCTCAGTTAGGTCTGTCAGACCTGGGACTCTGCAGGCTGTCAGTCCCAGGATAGCAGAGAGAAAATGGAATACATTATATCCCCGGTCTCCTGCAGGTCAACTGTGACAGGGTTGCCCCTCAATTACTGAGTATCAGCACCTCTTCTCTCCTCCCCACTCCCCTTTTCTTCTTCTCTCCTCCTCTTGCTCGCTGCAGTATGTCTGTGTGTGCTCTGCAAGAAGCATGCAGAGAAGAAAAATAGAGAGGAGAGTGGGGGCAGGGTGGCAAGTACCTACAATAGGCTGCCTGGAGATTCCATGGAGCCCAACGAATTTCCAGAGGCGTTTATACCTTGGTGATTGTTTGAATATATCTCCTCACCTACACCAAGGATTTGTTTGCTTTCATCCAGCGTAACGATAGACTTTATGTTTTATTGATTGCGCTGCAAGCGCTGAGCATCACCTTAGATATATACCCACTGCCGAGTAGCATCTCTCTTTCAGTGAATCTCATATATCTAATGATCCTAAACTTCATGTTTTATGTATCCACCTTAGCTAATAAGGTCAACTAGCAGTGAAATGGGTGACAGGAATTTATGCATTTTAATGCTGCTGCGGAACAATGGACACGCGCCAAACACAATAGGGTGGATGCAGAATCAGTCAGTGAGGAGGTAGTGTGACCAGCTGGAGCCCTCTACCCTCTGACCTGGAGGTCACCAACTGCTACACTTCTCTTTCATCTACCTCTCATGGCTGACTCATGAAAATGCATGGAATAAGAAAGTTGCTTTGTTATACAGATAACCTTGACGCGTGGAGGTCTGATAGGGCACCATTACGAAATCACTTCCCTTTATATGTTGGGGCGGGGAACTAGTGCCTCTTGATGTGTCCTTTTTTTTTGTGGATTTGTGATGGAAAACAAGGTCAGACCTGGCGCAGATGGAATGGGCTGCGTCAGTATAGCTGGACGCCCTTGCTTAACCTTGAACCCATATAAATCCAGAGTGCTCTGCCTTGCGGTCACTCAGTCACTTTTGAGCAAGCAACTCCCATTAAGAAGGCTTACAGCAGGCTACGCTCCTTTCTTTATTCCAACTTTTTCCAAAAGCTGCAGGCCAAACGGAATGGGAGCCTAACGTCCCCGTGTCCCGGTCCCTTTCAGAGCAGTGACTTGAGCTTTGTGTTCAGAGACTAAAGAGCTCTTTCCTGCTCCCCTGTCCTTTTTAGTATCATGGCGAACAGACCTCTCCGCCTCCAGCTCTCAGCTTGCACACTGCTGCGGCTCACAGACAGTAAGAAACCAAACAGTGAAACAATCCAACATACAGAGCGAGTGATCTGCCACCCCGTGCACTTTAATGGCTATGTGACCTATTTGCGGGAGACAGGACTGTCACGGAGATTGGGCCTTGAAGCTTACAAGCGCGAGGACACACGCACAGGCAGCCTGGAAATGCAGTTTGGGATTCGTGCACAGTAGAGCCAAAGGCTTACACCTCTATTTAGACTCCACTTAGAGGTGGCTTCTGACAGATGTATAAGGCATCGCCGCTCTTTTTGTTTGTGTTTCAAGAGCAGTCATCAGCTTTGACATGAAAAGCTTGTGAATGTAAGTTAAACCATCAGTTTCAGCAGTAAAGCTAGTGTGGTTTGTTCTTCATTGTACTGGAATCAGTGACTACAGTAGAAATATTGAATTTTCCCAGCGCTGGATTCGAGGTCTATCTTTTCAATCTAGTATCATGTCTGTAAAGCTCAGCCTCTGTGTTAGCCAAATATTGTCAGACAATTGACAGAGCACTGGCTTGCTCACACTCCCAGGAAGGAGGCAGGGACCAGGGAGCGGTACAGATAACCAACCCAAACATCCATGGATATCTCTGTACCCGACTTCCCTGGTCTTATATTTCCAGGGTTAAAAATCAATAGGGCTACTGCTGATGAAATTTGCCGCATGAGTGCGCATCGGAGTCTGCAAAGTAGACCTGGACCGAGACATTTCTTTGCACCCGCCGTTATTCACTTTTGTTCCATTCTGTTTTCAAATGCAAAGGGGATTTCATTTCATTCTCCTTTTGCCATTTTACTTTTTTCGCTCTAAATCCAGCTTTTGGAAGGCCCAGAGGCTGAGTAAATGTGATCGATTTCTAGAGAGTGTGTCATCTAGGCCACCCTTTTAGGAGTGGTTTTGTAACAGAGGCACAAAGGCGCGTGGAGCCATCATTCAGCCGGCTCTTCCATTGTTCACTTAATTCATGCTGAAGGATCCAGGTCAGGCCCGCAAGAACCCTTCACAGGTTAGAAGTCAGGGCTCCTCTCCAATAAACTAAGGCAAGAATAAAATCACATGTGTCCAGAGGCATAATCTGTTATTACCCGCAAGAATTACACATATTTCCGCCTCTGTTTCCCCTCCTATTTGTAATATGACTGTGAAACTAATGAGAACAGAATGTCTCTGAAATTATATTTGCTCAACAGGGCTTGCAGAACAAAGAGCTGATATGAGGCTGGATGAGAACATCAAGCTCGGTTATTGGTTGGACTGTGTTTAGTGGAGTAGCAGGTTTTAAATCCATACTGGACTGTTTTCTTTAACGTGGCCGTCATCTTTGGGATAAGATTAAGTTTGAATTAACTGCAGCATCGCGCTGTTGCTGTGTATTAGAAATGAATATAGCTAGTTTGTTTCGCTTTTTATTTTGCAAAGTCTTCCCTCTCGTGTGGCTAAGTCTACAACAATGAGCTCCTCCTGTCTCAGAATATTCAAAAAGAAGCTATCTTTCCTCCGTCACTGAGGGACCAATTCAAACGGCAGCCTTGCAGTCAGGCTCTCCTGTGAAGGAGAATTAATCTGCTCCAAACAACCTTTTATTTTCTCTACACAACTACTTGTCAGCCTCAACTAAAAGCAATTTGTTTTTGGCTCGCTTCTTCAGGCTCATGTAGCAGGACTGAGAGAGCAGTGTGGCATGTTGTTTCAAAAAGGAGAAGAGGGGGGAAAAACAGTGCTTTAATCTGATTAGACCTGGCTAAAATCCCAAACCGGGGCTGAAGTGCAGTGCTTGTGGTTTCTGAACAGCTTACGCTAAGTCTGTACCATGGAAATAATCTACTCTTAAAACCCAGGAAACAAATCAACTATGGTAAGGACATAAGTCGCTGTCATTACGGAGTCATTAGGAACAACATTTCCATACAGCATGCAGGCCAGTAATGCTGGCAGAAGGGGGCAGTGTATGTGTGTGTCTGTGTATGCGTGCACTTCTCTGATCCTGCCTT
The DNA here is from genome assembly GCF_963969265.1 of Rhamphochromis sp. 'chilingali'. NCBI lineage: Eukaryota > Metazoa > Chordata > Actinopteri > Cichliformes > Cichlidae > Rhamphochromis > Rhamphochromis sp. 'chilingali'. The sequence goes on along the minus strand of NC_137945.1, from coordinate 17,269,880 downwards.
TTATATGTAAGTGTGACTGTTGATGCTTCATATTTACAGCAGAAGTGTGTGTGTGTGTGTGTGTGTGTGTGTGTGTGTGTGTGTGTGTGTGCGCGCGCGCCTCTATTTATTCATATTTGTGCGAATTTCTCCAGCTTAAAGAAGATTTTGTTTTTGAATTTACTTTCGGTTTGCCTGCGTGCCTATCTCCATCTATCTGTGTGTGTGTGTGTGTGTGTGTGTGTGTGTGTGTGTGTGTGTGTGTGTGTGTGTGTGTGTGTGTGTGTGTGTGTGTATGCGTGTTTCTCTGCGCTGCTGTGGGATTGCAGGACGACTTCTCGGGTTCTGAATAATGAATCAAAGCATGAGAGAGGAGCAAAGTCACACTGCAGCAGCTTGTCTCTCTGCACTGCTTTCACCGTAGCCGAGCTTGATGACTAGACCCTGGAAGAAGCTCCCTGTAATAGGGCCAAGACCCCGCTATCACCTCCGCATCCCCACAGCGGTAGACCACAAAATTCTCTTTGATGTAAAGTTAAATACAAGCTGGACAACCGAGTAAAACCAGATATTTCATGAATATTTAAAATGAAAATATTAGCATTTATTGTAAAGGTACTCTCTGTTGATTAGAGGTGCGCTTAGAGAGACAAGAGGAAGAAGCCATTTAGGAAGATCAATAGAAAACCCTCATAAACAGGCACTTCAACAGATGGCCATCAAAAAGATGTAGAAAAATCAGTTGGTGATCAATATCCTGTAAATTTTGGAAAAAAAACAATGAGCGGATGAAGCCCTGGGAAGCAGCGGAGAGGAAGAAATATGCTTGCCACCTTGGAGGCTTGCAGCAATATCACCAAAAAGGATCTTCTTAATGACACTATTAAACTGTTTTACCACAGCATAACATGTTGTCAGCCACAGCGTTTCATTGTCCCATTAATAGCCTCCCAACACAATTCAGATTTCAATATCAGTTTGCTCTCATTATCTCTCTTCTCTGATACCGTTTCATTTTGTATGGGCTAAATTAAATGTAAAAACCATAATGCAATTTTGCTGGAGGAGAACATGGCGTCTAATTGCATTAGGCTGAACTGTCGGTGGAGTCTGCAGCAGCTAGGCCCCCCATCACTCTCCCACAATTAGCACTGGCTACTCCCCTCAGCAGCAGGTGTTGTTCTGCCCGTGCCAGCATTCCAGCTGATTATCTTAGCCAAGCGCTGCGAACTGCTCTTCATCCATCTACGTTAGGGCACCACCACAGCTCTGTGCAGATACAGATTACAGAGCTTCAATTACATTACCGGACAGCCAGCAGATACAGATGTTGAGCTGTGCACGACAAACGGTCACGCTGGAAACCGGGAGTTGGAGAGAGGACCTACGTCATGCTGTCATGTTGCACACGGAGGAGCTGCAACCTTGTTCTTGAAAGGTTGTGGTGCATCACCAAGAGAAGCCAAGAGGATGTGGAAGAGCATGCTTTGAGTGAACCTTAGAGGCCCAGAGCGGTAGTAGCAGCAATGTATTCACACACATGCACACACAGCCTGAGATTGGCAGCATTCCAGCAGTCTCTGAGAGTTGGGCTAACCAAATTATAAATTTACAAGGACTAAATTACATAGCTAGGGTGCACACATACTGTCACATCAGAGACTCAGCCACAGGCGCACATACTCACACACTCACTCCTTCCCTGGCTGTTTCTCCCTATCTACAGACACACACACACACACACACACACACGCACACACACACCAGGGATACAGAGACAGCCAACATCAAACAACTGAACTTGAACTTTGGACAGGTAGAGAAGCTTCTGTGCATGATATGAATGAAAAAAATCTCATGCCCAAAGAAAGTCCACAGCTTTTTGATGCCAGTTTGCTTCCATCCTCTCATGTCAAGATTCCCATCTGTATCTGAGGTGCGTCATCGTGCAAATCAAACTAAAAACTGAAATTAAGATCTAGATGGAAAGTGTTCTTAATTATCCATTATAGGAGACATGGCTAAGCTTGCTTGCAACTTACAAACTAAGGCCCAAAAAAGTTGGGACGCTGTGCAAAACGCTAATAAAAACTGAATGAAATATTTGAAAATTTTATTCACAGTAAGAACATAGAAAACAGTAGAAAATGTAGACCTTATATTATTATATTACTTGGAATTTGAGGGGAGCAATAAATTAAAAAAAAAATGAAGAAAGATGATTTTACCGCTATGTAGCATTCCTTCTTTTAACTAGAGTTCGTAAACATCTGGGAACTGAGGTGACCAGCACATGAACTTCTGGGAGAGGAATGTTTTCTAATTTTTTGTTTGATATCTGATTCTTGCTGCTGAACAGTCCTTGGTGTTCTTTGTTGTATTTTTCATTTCATGATATGTAAAATGTTTTAACTTGATTATTCTGGACTGGAGACAGGTCAGTTCAGCATCTTCAGCAATCTTCTACTACAAAGCCTGTAGCAGATGCAGTATGCAGTTTAGCATTATTGAGCTCAAATAAGCAAGCCAGTCCCTGAAAAGGGCTTCATCTTGATCATTTGTTACTGCAAAACCTGTATATACAGTACCTTTCAGCACTGACTTTCACTTACAGCAGGGTGCAGCTTCCATGTTTCCTAAAAAGAATTTCAAATTTTTATTCGTCTGACTGCACAACAGTTTTCCCCTTTGCCTCGGTCCATTTTAAATGAGCTTTGGCCCAGAGAAGATGGTGGCATGTGCTGTTTCTTCTTTGCAGGATAGAGCTTTAACCTGCATTTGTGGCTGTCACAGTGAAATGTGTTCACAGTCAGTGATTTCTGGAAGTGCTCCTGACCCTGTGCAGCCATTTCCGTGACATAATCATGCCTGTTTTTAATGCCCGAAGATCAGAGGCGTCAAATATTGATTTTCAGCAACACACAGAGATTTCTGCAGATTCTTTGAATCTTTTGTTGATCTTGTGTACTGTAGTTGATGAGATATTCAGTCTTCCCAATTTTCCATTGAGGAATGTTGTTTTGGAATTTTTCCACAATTTGTACTTTACTTCTAAGAAACTCTGCCTTTCTAAGATACTTTTTAAAAAATATATAAATAATCATGTTAATGATCTATTGTCAGTTAACCCAATTAGTTGCAAAATCTCCCTTTAGCTGCTTGTTTTTAGTACTACTTAATTTTCCCAGCGTTTGCTGCCTGTCCCAATTTTTTTTATACCCGTTTTCTATGTTTTGTCATGAATAAAATACGAGTTTACGAGATTTCCAACATTCTGTTTTATTTACTTCAAACAGTGCCCCTACGTTTTTGGAAGTGAGTTTGCACCATGGCGTTCTTATACACTTCACTTCTAGACATGGCAGGAAAAACTGAAGACTTGAAGAGGTTAAGAACAGTTTTAGCCATAGTAAATATATGGCTGAATATATTTACTATATATTACTAAATATATGTCTGTATATATGTATTTATTTATAATTCAAGTGGCTCTGTGCCACTTTCTTGTAAACAAAGGGGAAAAAAAGTTATGTTTCAATTCAGAGTCATGTAGACATGAGGGGTGACTCCATTTCCCAGTACTGGATGCTTGATGGACATGCCACTTGGCAGTGCCATGATAAATGCTTTATGACTGCTTCTTACTACCACACCGGCACTTGGCTTCACCAGGCTTTTAGTGTGCTGTCTGCTGTCTGTTTTTAAACGGGACCAACATGGTAATTAACTGTTATATTAGAAAAATAGGTCATAAGATATAGGCTGTTTTTTTTTTAAAGTTTTTTTTTTCTTGGTATTTGGCCAAACGTCAATATTCTGGAAGTGCGTAAAGACCAGTTTGACCCCAACATGTCACCATGCAGCTCTGCCAGCTTATATTGCACATCTGGTATAATATAGTTAAAATGAGTGTGCAAATGAGGGATGAAATGGATATCTACTATTATTCACCAAAGCTTAGGTGTGTGCATGTAATTGACACAAACAAACCTCCAAACTCCCAGACCTCATAGAAACCTCCACAGCACCGCCGAGGTCTTTAAAACCAGGGGGAACTTTGAACTTCTGCAGCTAGCCACGTGAATCATACATGACCAGGCCATATCATGCTTTGATTACTGTGAAATACACAGAGAAATTGAGTTTACAGTCCCTCATTCACTTCGGGAGAAAAGCACCAGTGGGAAAAATCAATTATCAGTACTGAATGTAAGATCATTTGATGCGCCTGCACATTTTACGCTGTTTATTTCCTGGTTTTTTGTTGTTGTTGTTTTTTTTGGGAGCGGTGGTCAGAGAATGCAGTGGGTTTGAAGTGGTCATGGCTTCGATAAATGTACCTTACAGAAAAGGCACAGTTATGAAAAGACACGTGATATCTTTGAAGCCACTGTAGCCTCAAACAAGCTAGATATCATCAGCAAGGTGTAGCCATAGAGTGAATGCATCGCACAGACAGAGATGGGTCGTTGACTCAGTGTTTTGCATTTTGTCTTTTCTTTACTCTTTTTTGCTTTTGTGAATGATGAGTTTTGTTCCTAGTTTCTTTTTTCAGTGGTTCCTTTTGTTATTTTTGTCTTTATCTTTATTTCAGATTATCCTGCTTTCCCTGTATTTCCCGTGTCCAGTTGTTAAGTCTCTCTCAGTTAGGTGTTCTCATGTTTTGGTTACTTCCTGTTTTATTTTGCCATTCCCTCCCTCTCGTGTGCTTCATGTTCAGGTTTTTGCCTCATTACTTAGATTCTGTTAACCTGTCTTCTTTCACTATTATCTCATGTGTGTATTAAGCCCCTCAGTTTTCCTCAGTTCCTTGTACAGTTCCTTGTGCTCCTTCATTCCGTGAATTCCGTTTTTGTCTCCGACTTTTCACTTCTGGCTCCACCCTAGCTTTGTTTGTATTTTGTCCCTCTATGCTCCAGCAATAAAGCTACCTCTGAGTTTGTTTGTTTTTCTCTGGAGTCCTGCATAGTGGCCTGCTGAACAGAGACACAACAATACTACATATGTGGCTATGTAGGTCCCTTTCATTACTACTTGGCATTCACCTGTCACACGAAATGTCCTCACATTATACATGACGGAACATTTAATTTAAAAAATGCATTATAGTAGTCACATTTTTGTGTACCATACTCTTAAGTATCCTCATTTCTGCTGAAAAGCTGCCTTTGACTCAATTTTGAAGCTAGCCTCAAGTGGCCTTTTGAGGAACTGCAATATTTGTCACCTCCACTGCTTCCAGAGGCTTTTTTCACCACTTCGTCACTTAACCGTGTTTCCCACTGCAGAATTACACTTAACTTTTGTATAAACTTCTTAGCTGCGCTGCAACCCCCCACAATTACTAATCCACTTTTAGGTCTGCAGAAGAGCTTGTCAGATGGTCAAACACCTTCGGAAACCCTTCCCTCCCACAAATTTCTGACATCAGAACTAAGGGGCCACAGAGGTAAGAAAGTTAGCGAAAGGCTTTGAACTTCTTTCTAAAGCTCTTTTATATTCTTGGCACAGCAATTTCTGTTTGTTTGTGCAAATAAGTACAACACCATGAAGGCTTTCAGGAGACTGTCTGAAAGCATGCATCATTATTTCCATACACACAGTATTACAGCTCTCGCCTCTCAGTGCCCAGCTTTAACCTCACTGCCCAGTGTGGCATTCAGAGCTCAGCATATACTCCTTTGCTTGTCAATGCGGTCAGACACATTATACAAACTAATTCTTTTTAAACACATCTTTGCCTGTCTGCCCACCGATGTATACGTATGTTTGCCCAAGTTGTGGTATTGCACGGGTTCAGTTAAAACTGAAAGTTAAAATTGTTTCCTTAATTTTTTGAGCAGTAATTATGTGATATTTACTGTAAACTATGTCTATTCTCTGTATATTTTTGTGATAATTCAATCTTTTGATCTTTAAACTAATTATTTGTAGCTCCATCCACCCCTTTTTTTTGCATAACCAGTCACTGAGGGCTGAAGTGTACCCCAGTTGTCATGGGGCAAGAGGCAGGGTATACCCTGGATAGCTTACCAGTATATCACGGGAATAAGAGCTGTTATACACTGAGCGCATTGCGGAAAAACCCTCCTGCTAAATACCAGATTTTTCAGAAGGAAACTTGTTGTGTAACGCTGGTCCTGATGTTGCCAAACAAGAAAAGGAAGAAACAAAGATTGTGGATTCATCCAATTCTCAAGAAAAAGCAGTAGCAGGGAGATTTTGACCACATCCAAGGAGGCTGAAGCAGCATCTAGCTGTGCCTGAGGTTAAATTATTACTTTACTATTTCCATATCATTATATTTTCAGAACCGGTTCACATTGTGAGTAATGAGTGCGCTTGTTACCAAATGCAGCAGTCTGATTGGTCAGATCTGTTTTGTTTTTTGTTGTGTTTTTAATGAATTTATTTATTTCTATATGATCATAACAAAACAAGCAGTACAAGAAAAAAAACACACAAAAGCACAAACCCAACTATATTTCAGACAGAAAGCGTGTAGGCCGAAGCAGCGGCTTATGTGCACCTACCACTCATGCATATTACAAAATTGAACCAACCACAAAGTAACAGAGTAACAGAAAACAATATTTCATAGTAACATTAGTTGGCATGGTGGCCCAGCAGTGCCACAGAGCTCAAGTAGTAAAGACAGACTCTGCATAAGTCGTTCATTGAGTTCCTCCACTCACATTGTCTCAGTGCGGCTTACATCCAGCAGAGATGTTACATGAGTTAGAGATAACTCCGCTTATTTAGTCTATTACAGGAGAAAATGTAATAAACAGTGTTTTTTTTAATCTCTGTAAACTTGGCCTCGATCACAAACCCCTGCTTTTATATTTATGGTGTTATGTGGGAATGAAATGTTCTCAGCCTGAATCCTTCTAAGCGTACAGTTCTCTCACAGTGATAATAGGGGATCACTGTCAGTGGCAGGCCACACTTTTCAACAATGGCCCTGCCAGACCGGCTGCCAATTACCACCAAAACAAGAGCAGAAAAGTAAACATGCAAACACTTTACACATCCGTGCATGTGCACACGCACTCGCTCAAATGTTTTGTTTCCAAATGCTTTTCCTTACCTTTGGTTTCGCTAGTTAAACAAATAAATTGATTCAACCAGCAGACTTAAGGTTGAATGCCACAAAGAAAAAATAAATGATGTAAATCCCGAGCTTGTCATTTCTGAATGTGATATCCTGTGATTCGCAGATTATAGTATTACTGTATTTTCATTTTCTCACTTTCTAGAAGTCAAAATATAAACAAAAAAATTACATCTGAATTTAAATGTGTGTCTTGTTTGTTCAACAAAAGTAGTATAAGCGTTTTTAAACGGTTGTCAAAATAATTGCATTTGAAAAGCTGTCTGAGCGTGTTATAAAAAATATAGACAGTGAGCCAGTGTGGTGTTAGTCTTCCTAGGTCGAGCATTTTGGTGCATTTTGACGATAATGTTGTGGTTGGTGGAGCAGCTCAAGCTCACATCCATGGAGACAATGCGCACTCGTCTCTCCCATGGTTAATTGCTGTTCATGTTTCTCCAAGTGAGGCAACCCTTCCCTATATCAGCCCTCAGCCAATTTACATCTTATTATGTCTATCTGTGCTGAGACGCAGTCTCTCAAATAGAGAGAAAATTACTCTCCATTTCTGGGGGAAATAGTGACTCGTCCTAGTCTGCCCAACACTGATGCGTTCTGTCACCATGTCAGGTGCCTCTGAAGATATTACATGAATTCTGGCCAAGCAGTGTGGTCATTGTTCCATATTCTCGCTCCATTATTAAAACCCTAATGCCATTATCAAGAGCACACATAAACTGGTGCTTTTCAAAATAACTGGATGATGTGAATTTGGCTCTTACTTTTAAAAACTGGCATAGGGCACAGCTGTGTTGATGTCATAGTTCATGTTAAATCACTCTTTTTGAGTCGTGCGAGTGTTAAGTGAATAATGCAAAGAATTTATGTGAATTTTAAGCTACAGTTGTTGGTTTTTATTCTTCTTTAATTGTATGATCTTAACTCTGAGATATGTTTCCTGTCTTCTTCTTTTATAATTTACTCATGCTTTACTGTCTGAAACACTGTGAACTGTATTACAGTACAAAAGTCACAGACAGGTTAACCTTCTATGGTCATTTTGTTGTACTTTCTGAAACAAGCTATTTTAGCTTGTTTCCCTTTAAGGCTGTGGAGGCTATTTGAATACAGTGAATTCATGATCGTGTTCAGGAAAGCAGTTTGAGATGATTTGAGGTTTGTGACTCAAAAAATGGTGTGTTATCCAGCTGGAAGCAGCCATCGGAGTATGAGTACACTGTGATCATAAAGGGATGGACATCACGTACTAAAAATACTCTAGTAGGCTTTGACATTTAAACAATGCTCAGGTAATACTAAGAGGCTCAAAGTGTGCCAAGAGAATATCCCAAACAGCATCACACCACCAGCAGCCTGAATCACGGATATAAGGCAGGATGGATCCGTGCTTTCAAGCCAAATTCTGACCCAAACATTTGAATGTTTCAGCAGAAATAAAGACTCATCAGACCAGACCGGTGCTGTCTTTTGCTGTTGTAGCCCAACTACAGCTGCTTCCTAGTTCAGTATATTGTGCATTCAGTGATCCTCTACTGCGTGCCTCGGTTGTAACGAAGGGGTTATTTGATGTTGCTTTCCTAGCAGATTAAAGCAGTCTGGCCATTCTCCTCTGACCTTTGACACCAGCAATGATTTATTATTAAGTATTTTCACTGAGAGAATTGTCACTGGATATTTTCTGTTTGTCAAATCATTTATAATAAACTATAGAGATGCTGTCTGGGAAAATCCCAGTAGATCAGCAGTTTCTGAAATAATCAGACCAGGCACTATCCCACATTCAAAGCACCTTCCTTCTCCTTTCTGATGCTCAGTTTGAACTTCAGCACATCAATTTGACCATGGACTGAGCAGCTGTTACGTGATTGGCCTATTAAAATACAGGGAGTGCAGAATTATTAGGCAAGTTGTATTTTTGAGGAATAATTTTATTATTGAACAACAACCATGTTCTCAATGAACCCAAAAAACTCATTAATATCAAAGCTGAATGTTTTTGGAAGTAGTTTTTAGTTTGTTTTTAGTTTTAGCTATTTTAGGGGGATATCTGTGTGTGCAGGTGACTATTACTGTGCATAATTATTAGGCAACTTAACAAAAAACAAATATATACCCATTTCAATTATTTATTTTTACCAGTGAAACCAATATAACATCTCCACATTCACAAATATACATTTCTGACATTCAAAAACAAAACAAAAACAAATCAGCGACCAATATAGCCACCTTTCTTTGCAAGGACACTCAAAAGCCTGCCATCCATGGATTCTGTCAGTGTTTTGATCTGTTCACCATCAACATTGCGTGCAGCAGCAACCACAGCCTCCCAGACACTGTTCAGAGAGGTGTACTGTTTTCCCTCCTTGTAAATCTCACATTTGATGATGGACCACAGGTTCTCAATGGGGTTCAGATCAGGTGAACAAGGAGGCCATGTCATTAGTTTTTCTTCTTTTATACCCTTTCTTGCCAGCCACGCTGTGGAGTACTTGGACGCGTGTGATGGAGCATTGTCCTGCATGAAAATCATGTTTTTCTTGAAGGATGCAGACTTCTTCCTGTACCACTGCTTGAAGAAGGTGTCTTCCAGAAACTGGCAGTAGGACTGGGAGTTGAGCTTGACTCCATCCTCAACCCGAAAAGGCCCCACAAGCTCATCTTTGATGATACCAGCCCAAACCAGTACTCCACCTCCACCTTGCTGGCGTCTGAGTCGGACTGGAGCTCTCTGCCCTTTACCAATCCAGCCACGGGCCCATCCATCTGGCCCATCAAGACTCACTCTCATTTCATCAGTCCATAAAACCTTAGAAAAACCAGTCTTGAGATATTTCTTGGCCCAGTCTTGACGTTTCAGCTTGTGTGTCTTGTTCAGTGGTGGTCGTCTTTCAGCCTTTCTTACCTTGGCCATGTCTCTGAGTATTGCACACCTTGTGCTTTTGGGCACTCCAGTGATGTTGCAGCTCTGAAATATGGCCAAACTGGTGGCAAGTGGCATCTTGGCAGCTGCACGCTTGACTTTTCTCAGTTCATGGGCAGTTATTTTGCGCCTTGGTTTTTCCACACGCTTCTTGCGACCCTGTTGACTGTCTTGAATGAAACGCTTGATTGTTCGATGATCACGCTTCAGAAGCTTTGCAATTTTGAGACTGCTGCATCCCTCTGCAAGATATCTCACTATTTTTGACTTTTCTGAGCCTGTCAAGTCCTTCTTTTGACCCATTTTGCCAAAGGAAAGGAAGTTGCCTAATAATTATGCACACCTGATATAGGGTGTTGATGTCATTAGACCACACCCCTTCTCATTACAGAGATGCACATCACCTAATATGCTTAATTGGTAGTAGGCTTTCGAGCCTATACAGCTTGGAGTAAGACAACATGCATGAAGAAGATGATGTGGACAAAATACTCATTTGCCTAATAATTCTGCACTCCCTGTATTGTTCAAACTAGCAGTTGAACAGGTGTATCTGAAGAATCAGGCAGTGAGTGTATAACAGTATGACAACAAACCATTGCCAAATGGTGGCAATATCTACAATAACAATATGTACATCTTTGATAAATACTAAAAAAAACAACCTCCAGATAGACACCATAAAAAGCAGTAAAAGTGTTGAGTTTCTTTCAGTTTTTTTGTAAGAGCATGATCAATTCATGAAAACACAACTTCCAGGATAAGTATAAGGATGGAAAAATCCAGCAGACAAATGTACAGATGAATAATTTCAACTGTTATCTCTTATTCATCTTAAATGATTTGTGTGGGTCTCAATGCTCCATCCTTTAAAAAAAAATCACTTGTGTCCGCTCTTTGTTTTACATTCATATGTTCATACTTTAACCCAAACTAGTTGTAATTCCGATTTCTGTGGGAATATTATTTGCGTGAAAAATGTTGTAGCTTTATTGACTTTATAAGCACACATTAGCTTGCATGTATTCACTCTGCCTCTCTCTCATCTACATGTTCACACGCACAAGGGTGGCGAGATGGGATCCTCTGATTCAGCAAATCAAAGGCCTATCCTCCTGTCCATATTATCGATGCTGCTGGAGGGCCGTGGAGGATGCCGGGGCACAAGGCAGGGTGGGGGTGGGAAGAGCTGGCGGATCTGTAGGGGGGGCAGGGCAGGCAGGCAGGGCTGGAGCTGCAGATTATTCTGGAAATTGCCAGCTGCAGTGTCTGCAATCAGGATCAAACCGGTTCCGGGTGGGGGAGGAGAAAGTCACTGTCGATTTTTGTCAAGCCAGCCTGTGCCTGTGTGTCTCCCGGCTGAGTGGGATGACATTCGTGAGGACGATGGTGGAAATGTCCCACCACCTCATCCTCTCCTTAATAATTCATCCGCCTTCCCAGGCTCCCCGGCTGTGGCCGTGCTGCCTGCCTTTTAATGGAGCTGGTGATTACCAACACTGACATCTTAAGATTCAAATAATGCACAGACACCAAGCCGGAGCAAAATCAATAGCACATAGATCACATCCAGCAAGCATCTTGCCTACTACAGACTATACAAAGCTTGTACATGCAATAACACATCCAGCATTCCTTACTCTGCATGCTGCCTCCCCCTCACTGTTCCCAATACTGTTCCTGATACTATAGGGCCTTCATTTCCTATTTCCCTCCCTCTTCCTCATCTTCTCCTCCTCCCTGCATTGCCTATCCTCCCTCTTTCATATTCCTCTCCTTGTTTCTTCCTCTTCTCCTGCTCTGCCTCTTCCGCTCTCTGAGGATTGCAGGGCTCCTGAGGCGAGCAGCAGCAGAGCCTTGGGACAGACCCTGATTAAAACTGCCTGTTAATGACAAAGTCCCCAAATGCTGCAGCTCTCGCTCTAATCCTAATCTCTGTGTATCCGCAGGAGCATATATTTCTTCCCTCGCTTTAGCCCTCTGACACCAAACAGAAGCACAGAAGCAGGCAGCCATTTTGGAACAGCTGTATGGAGCTTCGTGTAATGGAGGAGGTGTTCACAGGAAGCCAGCGGGAACAAAAACCGTTGCACCAAATCTGCATCCAGTTGATTGTGATGATGTTAGGTTCTCCTCATCCCTCCAGATCTGTGCATCCAAAATCATTGCTACATATGGGATAACTACAGGTGCATGCCAGTGCAAGGCGCCTGAAGCCAGCCTAGTCTCGTCACTGAAAGCTCAATTTTAAGAGGCTTTAGTACTTAAACACAAGCTGTTCTGTCATTATTCGACTTTAAATAATCGACTGGGTAACCTTGAGTGCACAGGAGAAGCAACCCATTCACCTGAAAACAGGCTGATGTGCTAATAATACACAGGGAAGGTGAGCAGTTTATTTTAGCATGGGGAGGGAGGTTGGGGTCCGCGTGTCTCCAGTGATGCAGGGTTGATTTCTTTCGGCAGGCCCGCTAATGCCCCGAGGCAAGCGGGTGAAGGGCCGTAGAGGAGAGGGGAAGAGAAAGAATCTGGCCTGGAGAGACTTTGCTACACGAGTGCACTGGAGCCATTAAAATCTAACAAGAGATGAGTGTAACGGTATATATTTAGCAGCGGTGAAAGCCTGCTACACCTCTGTGCCGCTCTGCACTGGTTGTTCATATCTTTTGGTCACTGCAGGAGCTCAAATCAAAGCAGAAAAACTGTGAAGGATGAGAAAGAATGAAGGAGCAAACTGAGGTGTTTATCATTTGCTGTTGTTGCTGCTGGTGTGTAAAAGAAGCACGCCCTATCTGAGCAGCAACCACATTCGGTGCGATAAGAAACAATGGAGTCTTAAAATGAACAGGGGGGCTGGTTCAGTGCTTAGAATTATGGAAAGGATTTTGGGTGTGGGAAAAGGAAGAGAGCGTATAATGAATTTTCAGCAAATCGCAGAAAAGCATATGAAGAAATCTCTATGAAGACTTCTGTCTGTATCCCTCTGTCTTTTTCACTCTTTAATTTTTTCTCCCCCGTCTCTCTTTTTTAAAATCTATATCTCGTGGTCTTCTACTTTTGTGGATTTCACGATTTTATATGTATATATATCTTATATTCTCATCTGTCCACTGTGCCAATCTTTGATTCTGCAAACTGAAACATTATCATTGCAGTGCAGCATTATTTATTTGAGCCTCTTTATTCAGTTTTTTTTCTTCTCAGTATGTGTAAAATGTCACATCGTGAGACTGCTTTCATTCCTACTTGCATCGCTGGCCTTAATTGAGCGACTTTCCAGAACAACTAGAGAAATTGCACATTTCGTTTTGTCTCTGAGCTGATATTATGAGACCTAAAAAATATTTGGATTGTAATAAGTTAGGAGCATTTTTCTAAAGGAGTAATTTGATATTTTGGGAAATATAAATATTCAGTTTTTGGAGATGGAAGACTGATACAGCTGCTTCTGTATAAAAGTCTGTATAAAAGATATATAATGAATGATTTATGCATTTACTTTTAGTTTTTTAGCAAGTGTTAGCCATTTTTTGATGAGCCATCAGCTAGTACTAGCTATCTTGGTTAGCAAGATGACTACCACCAAATACCTGCTAATTAGTGGTCAGTCATAAAAAAAATACGAAGTCTTACCACATAAGACTTCTTACATGACTTGTCAGTACCATTAATCCCACAGAAAGCTTTGTTATTTGTCAGATAATTAAATTTATAAAGCTCAAAAAGGTAGCAGCAAAGCAGTCAAGGCATCCAGTTCGGTGGCTCAAATTAGCCCAGGTAGCGTCCAGCGCTTAACTAGTTGTACGCTTGTCATTTAGAGTAGCCAGACCAGTGAAAATGCATTATTTTATGATTTAATATAATTTAAATAGTGAGATATTTTTAAAAAACACTTACTATAGTTAACAGAACCTTTTGTAAGCAGTAAAATCTGACACTTTACTGACTTTTAGAGCCAGTCTCCAGTGACTGCCGGAGAAACTGCAGTATGCACGCACATTAGCACTTTGAATCTTCTGTACAGGCTTCGGTTTTTTAGCCCTGAGGAGGTCCCCTTGCTAACTAACCATCAGTTGTGGTGACAGATCGAGTCAGCCTAGAGCTGCACAAATATAACTCTAACTTTTGGTATTAAAATTATTTCATGTATTTCAAAATACATGGGCCAAGTAAACTAAAATTGTCTTGTCGTCAGATTTACTTTGTTTTTCCTCTCTTTCAACACAACAAATATTTTTTTCTATTACTGACCTTTTATTGGCATTTAGTTGGAAAAGAAATCACCCCAGTCATACTTTCCAGCAGAATAGAGACGTCCGTTATACACGCAGGCATTTTCGTTCTGTCCACTGATGAATAGGAGATGGTTCTTGTAATTACAGGGTGCTTTGCGGAGTCTGATTGCAGCGCAACAAGGGGCAGAGAGAGCAAAGTTCAAGCTTCCTGATATTTCCCAGAGAAATAAATATAATCAAGAGGTGTTCTCGGGCTCCCGTGGATCACAAAGTTGAGTAACCTTTGTGTGGACACCTTGGCACCGGAGAACCAAGCAAATGATTTAGTGAGCTGCAAAGGTTCTGAGATGTTAGAAAGGTGGGGAAAATTATAGAGAAATTATAGAGCTTCTTTAATCTATCCATCAGCAGCCGCCATGTGAAAAAGGGCTTGAAGAATTTTGCAGATTGCTTTGGAGCTAAAAAGTGTGGATTTTTTCTTTCTCTGGCTTCCCTCTGAAACAGCTAGGTGGAGTTCCTATGCCCTGAGCACAACCTCTCGATAAAAAGAGACTTTTTACTCCAAACGCTACAATATTCTTTCAGCTTAAACAAATTCAGTGGCTGTTCTTGCAAATTTCGCCTTCTTATCACTGAAATGACTCATTCGTGAGCACCGTGCCATAGAGATCAAAGAGTTTGCTGCATAGTGAAATCTCCATTTTGTAGCAATGCACAAGTAGATCTCACATCACCCTCTTAACATCAATGGTAGAAACATCAAATATTGAACTTAATAATTTGATGTTTAAATTGCATGAACTCCCAGACAAAGACAAAAGACAAGTCCTCATGCTACTCTTCACATATGTAATTCGAATCGATGGTTGCAATCCTCTAACTCTCACACCGCAATCAAGGCTGAGGGTCTTGAAATATTTTCAGCTCAAACCTGTCCTTTTGAATATGAATACTACACAAGGTAGCATGCATTATGATAATAGCCTTCAATTACCCAAGATATCTGCATATCTATCTCCTCTACTTCTTGTAATGCAGTGAAGAGGAGCATTACACTTCTGAGGACACTATACGTGAGAGCCGCGTGAACGTTGGATCATCACTTCTCTCCCGCCTCTCGTAGTTGCGCGCTTAGCATCAGCATTCACTCCTCATTTCAATCGATATCAATTAATTATCACGGGCACTCCGAAATGATAAATGCTTTTTATCTATCACTTCACAAATCAGTGCCTTCTCTGTTACCGTGCTAATATTTCCTCCATCGTCTAGTCGCAGTGGACAATTTAAATTGAAGATGTATGATGAAGGAGAATCAATATTAGTGGTGGTCAGAGTAAAGGTGAGTGTGATGTCTGTGACAAAGATTTTTTTAAAAAGGTTATACCATCAACAACTCAAATTTTATTACAGTCGATCACAAACAAAGTGACCAGCATTGATTGCAACACGCCGAGCCCTTCGCGTCTTCTGTGCAGCCATAAATCACAGCTACTGTAGATCTTGGACTTTGTTGAGGACAGGATGTTAATTCAGAGGTTAATCTGTACACACTGACCGTGTTTTCATGGTTGTAGCTCATGTCTCATATTGAGCACGCACTGTCCTCTGTGACCGTGTGGCCGAGAACCCAGTGACCTGCTCTGGATGGTGTCTGACCCCTGAGGGCAGGGTGTACAGGGTGAATATGACAGGCAACGCCTCTCCTTGATGCTGTACCGTCGACCTTTGACATTTGTTTGAAAGCTCAGCTTTTGGAGTAGAAACATAAATCTTTAAAGGAGATGCTAACAGTCACTCTAACATCCAGTGTAAGCTTGGCTTTACTTTGAAGGGAAACGTTATTTGAATGCAGACACAACTGGCTTGATGACAAACTGGAAGAAAGAAAATGTCACCCACTTTAGTAGCAGTGTAAAAAAAATAACATTCAGATTCTTTGTCATTAATTATAAGCAACATGTAATTAAGTGTCAAAAACTGAAGGTGCTTAATGATTAATCATGATTTTTGATTATTATCTATATATCTATTATGAATATGCAGCTGTCTGGTTGTTATCCAGTAGGTAAGTAAGGTTTGAGCAGGTTTACATGTAAGCAAACACTAGTGTTGTGTGACTTTAGAAATTTTGGTATCGATCCAGTACCGAGTAACTAGAGGCCCAGCACCGCCGATACTAATACAAATACTTTTGTCCTATAAAGGCAGCTTATGTAGGGGTGTGCGGTGTGTCGTGATTCATGAGATGAACCGTCATCAATTTCCAAATTCTTAACACATTTTAATGATGATCGGTTCAGCTATCAAAACGATACCAGTACTGTACCAGCACTTGTATCATGCCGTTGATATTTGGATCACTATTTGGATTTTAAAAAAATTTTTAAATCCTGCATTTATGCAATGTTGAAACTAAAGCATTCATTATTTTCTGGTGTTTTATTGTATTTTCCATTGCTCATAATTTTACAGGAAGCCTTGAATCAGATGTCCTGTAGCCCCACCAGAAGCCCTGACAATTTATCCTGAGAGACGAAGTCTGTAGACGAGCCGTTTGGTTCCCACTTTGCTGCCGCTTAAGCTCCACTTTATTCCAATTCTCATTATTCACCATGTTTTATTAGGTAGGTGGTGGTAATTTTACCTCCTTTATATAGACTTTAGGTTTAGTCCCATGGTTGCCAAACCAGAAACTGAGCCCCTCCAAATGGCCACGAGATAAATCTGAGGGGTCATGAGATGATTAATGGTGTTGGTAACAAGAAACAATAGTTAGCTGCAACATGTAGCTACTTGTTTGTGTGTAAGGATTTGGGGACACGCGCTGTTTCTCCAAAATGTTTAATCTTTTTGTGTTTTCAAAAGAAAAATTGGCAAATGAAAGTGAGATATGTTTACCGCTCTGGACCTCTAACCTTTAAATGAAAAGAAAAATATGCTGCTAAGTAGCTAGCAAGCGGTCTGTGATGCAGAAAAATGTGATACAATAAAAGATGCAATTTTGCTCTCCATAATCATATTATGTATGCAAAATAACTTAAAACCACGTTAAGTAAAGCACAGAATTGAGTTATGTTGCAGTGCTATACACTACAGTGTACATCAGTTTATTTCTATGCATTTAGATACAGCAAATGGAGCAAAAATAATTAAAGTTGTAATTAACTTTGCAATGTCAATAACGACAACACAAAAACAAGTTGGAAAAAGCGCCTTCACAGTGAGTCTAAACTCACTGACACTGATATATTCTGGTGAGATGTGTTTTGTTCTAAAATTACCGGCCCTACTGTAGAAATCATCAGGGATGGAGAGAGCTCCGTTCCTGTATTCCAATAAATAAATGTCATTACGCCTGAAGGGGTCAAAAGTTTTTATTGTGCTTTTAATGCCAAGAAACCTGCAATGTTGTTTCTGCATTTCCTCCACAGAGCACATTTAGGTCTCCGTGCATATTTACCTAATTTGGATGGAATAGATTGCTCACAATGGTCTAATTACCATAATTATACATGTTACTATGGAAACCCACAAGTCCAGGTCCGATTCACTGTGTTTTACCTCCCAGACAGTTTTAATTGTTGTGATGTGAGATAAGAAATGGCCGCTGGCATTTTCAGAACTACTCCACCATTGGCTTTTAGCAGCTGCCTTAATTTCACTTTGTGTCAGCCGCAGCTGTGTTCAGTGTACTCTGCAACACCCACACACCTGTCGGGGAACGCTCTCTCATTATTCCAGCAGAAGAGGAATATGTAAACTTTGCTTGATACGGTGTAATTTTGTGATATAACCTTTATTTCAAATCCACTTAATTCAGTTAATAAGTCACTAATCTAATAAAAATATAGTATGTTTACAGTTTTTCCAAATTAAATAAATGAAGTGAAGCTGACTTTTACGCTGTGCTTTATAAATTGTATATAATTTGATGGAAAATCTTAGTCCCCTTTATAAGTTGTGTTGCCAGTGTTGTCTATAATAAAGTCAGCAAACCTTTACCTGTATATCTTCTGAAATAACTGAAATAATTAAACTATAATAGAATGAACTCTGTTTCCAATTACAGCCGTTTTTATTGAAAAAGGGAAAAGTCATTTAGGCAGTCTAATTGAAAATATATCTCACATTCCGCATTAAAATTCCTCACGTTCCTCAACTTCCTGCAGAAGTTGTCATGCCCTCTGTGGCTCCCGGGCCTTTGCAGGACTTTCTGTGGAGTGTCCTCTGATTGTTTTTGCCCCGCAGAGGACGCAACTCAGATCTAAGACAACGGATCCCAATCAGTCATGGTAGCTGGCGTTTGGGCCGCGACACATCCCTCACTATTTCAGAGGTATCGATCGTTTAATTACACAATATGGGTCAGATTTCCCATGATAGATGACACTGTAAAGGAAAAAAAGACAAATTCGGTAACCGTAAAGGCAGAAAAGCAAAAGAAATTGCAAAAAGAAAGACAACTGAAGAAAGTTGGGGCGTTATTGTACAGTATATATAAAAAATAGTATTAAATATAATGCTGCATTAAATCAGTATTAATAATTTTAATTGTCCAGGGGATTTTAATGGTAACAAATGATTGTGGCACGATTATACACAGGACAAAAATGAAATGACTGGTGACAACCTTAACTGAAGTTCTTGATTAAAGTGTACTTCTGAGGTACTTCTGCTTTAGCTATAGCTTCTCCTCTTTCATACAGTTTCATTAATGAATAATATACCGATAAAGTACGAAATTATCAGGCAGCTGCATCTATTTGTATTGTGTATTTGTATTTTTTTAATAACTTAAATTTGGATAACCAGTTCTTGAAGTTCACTTGTACACTTGCCCACAAATACAGCATGCAGCAACAGCCGTGCTGTAATTCTTAAAGTAATAGTTTCCTCAAATGAACATTGATGTAACTGAGTGTAACTGAGTGTAATATTGCAACTTGTGGAAAGCTTGCTGTGTAAACTCCTCCCTGGCTTTTTTACTGTGTATGTGTGTGTCTGTGTTTATGGTGGAATCACTGTAGTCTTATCAGAGCAAATCCCTCGTTGGTGGGACGGCTCGTGAAAAGCTTTCAGGCGACATAAACTTGCGGCTACTCGTCACAGTGCGCTACCTGTGAAGTAAAAGTGACGGCGTATGGAGGGAAGGGTGAAATCTTAGCCCTGCTATTTATGTGCTCTGTCTCTCTGTCTCCCTCAGCTGTGCTATTTTCTGCTCTCCCTCTGCAGCACGGCCCTCGCTCAGGCTCTCAGCTCTAATTCTGCAGCACTCGCCGACGTCCTTCATTTGACCTTGCCGCACCACGGTGCCCTCTGACGCCACGCTGTTATAGCTTCAGCTCGACAATGCGTCATTACAGGCACACACAAACACAAACACACACTGCCATCCTGCTAATCAATAGTGCATTGGGCTCCAGGTCAACAGAGGGAATTAACTGAGCATGCCCGATCACATGGTAAGAAACATTGTCTCTGCATTATAATGACTGCATGCATGCAAAGTGGCGTGCGTCCCTGTTCCCTGTGTGTATGTACTTTCAGTAATGAGTGCAGTGCAAATGCTAAAAGCGATATTATAGAGGTTACACTTGTATCATCTCATCCTCCGCCTGCACCTCGCAGTGCCTTGCTGTTGAACAGGAGGAGGTAACACACGTGTGTATGTTTCAGCCTATCTTGACTCCAGGAACAGAAGCCTTTTTCTGTGCAGCAGCATTGCATTATCGTTCTCTCAAGTCTTTCTGATTAACTGCGATGTATCGAGAACGTGCCTCTGTGATCCAATTATAACACACATAATCATCAAGTGATTTGTTGCCAGTGTAAATTTTGTACTTTGCGCTGCAGTAATGTGTTTTTAGGCTCGTTTAACTACAGAAAGCCACCGTACTTCACGTGCAGCATGTTATGTGGAGCATTCAAAATGCCTGTTTTTAATATAGGAGAACATTAGTACATTTCAACAGTATTCATTCTGGACCTGCATCTGTATAAAAGGCTGACCAGTGAGATAGAAAAGAGTGCATGGCATTCTGCTCTATCTCTACCGCTCCATTCCACTCATCTGTCCCCAGGGCCAGAGTCAGAGCGGCGGGATCAAAAGTAAAATCAGAGCGGAGAGCTGTATCCAATCATGTCAGTCGGAGAGGTCTCTCCTTCTACTGTAGTCTGGCAACGTCCAGGGCTGAGGGCACTGATCTCTATCAACGAGGATAAATTCAGTCAAGCCGCTAAAATGTGTGGCGGCGGACCTCAAGTGATTTAAATCATTAAAATGAGGCCAGCTGCATCATGCAGTCAATGCACGCGGTGGGGGCATCCAGCAGCCTGCTACAGAGAAAAGAGTGCCATCATCTGGCCCCCGCTGATACATCCATCCTGCTGCAGATCGCATGTGTGTGCAGAGATGCAGCAGCTGATCTGTGCAACCTGCAGTGAAGGTATTTGTGTGTGCGCGGTCATGAAATAATAGGTGTTTGGTCCGGTATGATATTGCTGTCAAACTCCTGAAACCCTTAGGCCCATCCTAAAATTACGATTTGAGTCAAAGTATCCAGCGTCCACACACATTCAGAGCATACCTCCATCGTCAAAGTGTTTCTTTCACGTGAGGCCCATTCCGTGTGATCTGTGTTATGGCACAATTATCAGGGCCGATCGAGCGAGGATTCTCTGTTTTCAGGAGAAAATGTGCAAAAGCCTGACAGCATCTTAAGAAGAAGCCAGCAGCTTTTAAGTACAGACAGACAACAATCACACATCAACTGTTCCATTTCGCAAATAACAGAGCAGCCTCCTGCAACCATTATATGGGCCTGAGAGGGAGAGTGTGTGTGTGTGTCTTGTATAATTGTAGGGTTACAGATGTATGTTTGTATTCAGTCTGCTTATTGTAAAACGGTTGTGAGGTGTTGATTCACCTGTAAGTCTGTGATTGAAAAAGAAAATCGCTGCAAGCCTCTCAGACTCACACTCGGGACAAAATTGCTTGTTAGGGTGAAATTAAAAGAGTTTTATTAGTGCTCAACTCAGCTTTCGAGGTTATCTTTGACAAGGGTCTATGTTCTACAACTCATTCAAGCTTCATTTATTTATTTATTTATTTGCCTTTATTGATAGGAAGGTGCAGAGACCGGGAAGACAGTGGAGCCCCTTCAGCCCCTGCAGAAGCCCTCAGCATACAAGTCGCCTGCTCAACCATGTGAGCTATAGCAACGCCCTGGATTCAAACTTTATCAGGTGTAAAACAATTTAAGCAGTCTCCTTGTTATGCGTACTTGCATCTTGTCTTTGTCATTCGCTCTCGCACACGCCGCCAAAAGATAAACATAAGCACGGCGCTGCGTGTCCAATTCAGAAAAGCCTTTGAAAAATAGACTCCGTGAAATCTCTGCTCAACTTGATGCTCCTGCAAACCACGAGAACGAAACAAACAGGTGGCGTTATCGGCGACATACCCGACAGCTAAAGCACACACGGGACCATCTAAGTCAATCAGCAATCACGTCTGTCCTGACCATAAACACACCTATTATACACGCCAGGCGGTGTCAGTGTAAACAATGCAGAACAATACACTCTGCATTTCGAGCTGCACCGACTCCTCTGATTGGCTGAATCGATCGTCGGAGGCATTTGATGTTATAGGAGGAGAGGAGAGGCATATTGATTGGAGGATAATCAGAGTCAAGCTGGCTTGGTCCTCTTCAATAATTCAAAGGAAGGATCTGGGTGAGATTCCCTTAGATCGGAGGTGTGATGTACATTTCATAGCCTGAGAGTTTGGTAGCAGCACAGGAACGGGGAGATGTGTGTGTGTGTAAGACTGAGTGTAAGTGAAATGGGGGGGGGGGGGGGGGGGGGGTATGCGGGGAAGGGGGATGGCAGTCACGTCACGTGTGCCCAAACATGAGATACCTTTTGAACCAGTTGTAAGCAACAGCAATGTTGTTGTAATTGTGTTCTACAAAAATTAAAACTACTATTAATATTTTGCACGTGATGTGCATGTGTGTCATTTGTGCGCTTGAGTTCATGATTAAATTCATGCATTTCCTTTTTTGGAGGCTTTTCTCACAATGTTCTTGAGGCAGAATGTATAGCAAACTGTGTTTACCTCACCCAGAGGACCTTACACTGCAATCCAACCATTGATTTTCCTCTAACACCTTCAGCTCTGTATGTGTGACTAAGCCAGTTTTACCAGCCATGACATTTCTGTGAAAAATAGAACAAGCATAAACATTTTATCATATTTTTCTTCTTTCCTGTCTTCACTGAACGCAATAAAATCTGGATCAACATACTGCTGTCGGAACCTTAATCAGATTATCGTTAAACTTGCATCAGTTCACCTCAGATCAGCAGCATGTCAAATCAAATAAACTTCATCTGAATGCCTGTGTGTGGAATTTTAGACTTTAGTTAATATAGTGCTTTAACATTTAAATTTAGAAAAAAAAAACAGATTACCTGCTTTAAAAATGTTGTTTTTAGACCTGCTAAACTGGGGGGGAAATGGTTTCTAAATAATTTAAATACCTTCAAATCACACAAGCTCAAAAATGCGCACAGAGTATTTCGTAGAACCACCACAACAGTGCCATCACATGAATAAATCAGTTAACTCTTTATTATTTTGATATGCATGCAGATCTGTGCAGCTTGCATGGGTTTACGAGACACCAGAAGTTAGTGAGCTACCAGCCAGATTCAGAGCACTGCCAAAAGAAAAGTAACAGAATTTAAATATTTAAAAGTCAGAATTTTAGATGAACACGTCAAGAGAAAAGAAATCATAAATCACTAACAAAGCCCACAATGTGCCGCGTATATATAATAAAAACGACATTGGCAATATTTCATGAGGTTTTTGAGCCCTGTTTCTAACTCAAAGAATTGGGAATTTGGGTTTTTTTTGTAAAGGTCAGGGCAATCCCTACTGCTGCTTTATGTATTGCCAGAATATTTTTTTACTTAGAGATGGACAGCAAGGGTTTCTGTCACACCATGTTACAATATTATGTGTTGTTAAAATGCATTTAGTTAAAATCAAAGTAAATAAATATGTCTATAATAATAAGTTAATATCAAACAACAAAGGCGTTTGATCATTTTTACAGTGCGAACTGCATATCAGTTTCAGTGATGGATAAAATAATTATTTCATTATCTTCCTTAATTATTTAATCTATGTCAAACATGTTGCGAATACGGTGAGTTTCAAGATTTATTTAAACATAATAAGTAGCACACTTAACTTATAGTACAAGAGAAATAAATTAGAATATAATAGAAATGTGGAAAGAAAGTTAGAGTTGATGTGTGTATGTAGCTACACATAAGCAAAGAATCCGTGCAAAAAAAATTAAAAAAATAACAATATAATAGAAAAAAAGAGCTATAATTTCACAGCAGGCGATGTGTAAATTAATTAGTACATGCAAAGTTAAGAATGTAGGAGTTGTGTGAAAAAACTAAGCCAAGAGGCTTTGTAAAGATATGATTTATGGAAAATCATTTTAGGGGGAGGTTGATATCACCCATGCAGAAAGTTGCGAACCACCCTCTGCTGAGAGTCTTAAAAAATGTTTGGATTGAGGCCATTATTGTGGTGAATATATCAGTTTCAGACTGTTGCTTGGAAATGCTGCACCTTTTAAAGCCAAGCTCAAGGTGTGGTGAAGGTCTGGAGAAGCTTTAGCGTCTCCGTATTTTACGCCAGCATGACCCATCCTGTGGATCTATGTGTCGCTAGTCACACGTGTCTGGATTCAAGCTGCAGTGCTGCTTCTGCATCCCAGCGAAAGGTCACACGGGGGGCTTCCTCCACAAAAGTGTGTGTGTGGGGTTTGTTTTTTTTTCTCCTCCTGACGCTTATCTCGTAATCACTGCAATTACCATGGCAGCGCTTGTTTGTTTGTTTGCTGAAATGGTGCATTAGAGTGTTTGTATCCCGCTGACCGGTGCAGACGTGTCAGCCGGGCGTCCTGGGAGGGACACTGCAGATAGAGAGGATGCTGACTGCAGATGTGGGGATCTACAGCATATCGAGGCTACCAGGATGCCCCATGTCATCATCGTCATCGTCATCATCATGTTGATTGTGTTACTGTGTGTTTGTCTTCCTCGCTCTATCACAGTGAGGCAGAGGCACTGGGGAATTGCTGCGCCAGGTCAAGTCTCATACAGCATCTCCATACATCATTATGCTCCCTATTCACCAAAGCTGTCGATTAGGTGTATTGAGCAGTTGAAGTCATGACCTTTTTGTTTTTTTCTTACCTCATGCCCCGCCTCAAATGTGCATGGGGCAAAAATTTGTCACTAAATCTTCATTTCATCTGTTTTTTTGTCTTCATACCATTTTCTTTTTGATCTACCACAGTGCCTTGTGGTATCTTGTTCTTTTGCCGCCGCCCTTGTCTTGTTCAGCCTGTGACACAAGCCCCGGTCCACTCACTATTTGAGGAAAAGAGGTGAATGTGTAGCGAAATGTCCTTTCCTGTGCTCTTTGTCACCTCTTACCTGGAATCACATCTCCATACACACTCTAATTATCCCATTTGATGAGAACTGGGTCTCCAGTCCTAGAAGGTAGATGCAGGGCTTCTCTCCCCCTTACCATTACTGCAGGAGATACCTGGCTAATTATAGCCCCATACTGTTGTAACAGATACAGACCTGGATGGCAGGGTGTCTGGGAGGGGCAGACATTGCCGGAAAAGGAGGTTTAACAAAGGAATCTGCCTGCTTTTCAGACTGTGTAAAAGACATCATCTCTGCAAGAGGATAGAAAGAGTTTATTTTCTGTGTGTGTATAAACTCAGAAATTTTCATGTGTCGTTTTATTTTCTGGTTGGAGATTTTTAGATAACATTTTCACTAGAATAATTGTGCGGAGGGATTTTTTGGTCATGTATATTTTTCAGTATTCTGTGCATTATGAAAAATGTGTTTTGCATTCTCAAAAACACCGCATGTGATGTAAAGATCCAAAATAGACTCCACAGTTTATTATTTTTTGGGGGGATGAGGGAGGCGGTGCCAATATTAGCTTTAGCATTTCTGTATTCCAACCTACACAGTGCAAAGCATCAGGTTCAGTACAGATTGACCTTGATATGAAGTCTGTAGGTGAGCTGCAAGGCAGTTTCGCGCACACACGCACATACAAACCAACACACACAATGCGCTGTGTGTGCTTGTGTGATTGTGTGCGTGTTCTCAGCCTCTCTGACCCAGCATGTCCTCTTTCCATCATCTCCATTTTTTTTTTCTCTCATCGCTGTAATGGTTCTCTGCACTGCCTCTTTGGGTTTGTGCAGCATCATTCACAAACATCATACAGTCCTCCTCCTCATCCTCTTCCCCTCACTCATCCTCCTGTCCTTTCATTCTTTTGAAGTCCTCGATTCACGTATATTTCCGCTGAAGTGCTCCTATATGTCAGCCGACCAGCGAGAGAGACAAAGACAGGCCTGAGTTAATTACCTATCATTTAGAGCAGATGGCTGCAGATGATATGTAAATGTGTGTGTGTGTGTGTGTGTGTGTGTGTGTGTGTGTGTGTGTGTGTGTGTGTGTGTGTGTGTGTGTGTGTGTGTGTGTGTGTGTGTGTGTGTGTGATTGTTAATATGGCTACATATATGTGTTTGTGTTTTCAGAAAAATATTCACACACATCTAATGTAGGTATGAAGATGTTTTTTATATATATTTAAAATAGGGCATGAATTGTTTTATTGCACATAGATAAAGTGTTAATGACTGAGATCATGATTATAGGTGACAATAATTTTTCTGCAGTTACTCACAGCCTCCTTCAAGCTGCCCATGTGTTCATTTTAAATGTATGTTTAACATCCTGTTCCTTCACATTAGAATTAAACTACTGCTTTGTGCATTCGCTTTAAATTATTGGAGACTCACATTTGTGCTTTAATCGTTTTACACATAGCCTCTTTTTTTTTAAATGCACAAGCCTTTTTAGGAAGTGTGAGCTATAGAGTCATCTGACCGAAGCTAGGTCATAATGAGTCTACTGAGACGTTTGGGTTTTTTTTGCTTTCTTTTTCCTTTTTCCTTTTTTTTTCTGTTGGCGACATTTTCACTGGTTTCAAAGATATTTTTCTTTTTGAAACAAGCTCTTTTGATGCCAATCATGAGCTGGTCTCTGCTCTTTCATAGCACGAAACGCGAGCGATTGTAGATCGATGATGAATGTGCAGTGAATCAGACATATATGTTACAGTGCAGTCCGTGACACAGGAAGGAATGTAACCACAGAGGGAGGGCAGCACTAAAGGGGAGATGGGGGAGGGGTGTAGTCAGATCAATAGTACTGCTCAAAAGACCTTTTCTTATACTTCACACTGTAAATCAGGGTTCTCCATGCCAACATTTTCTCAGTGGCAAGTGCATGAATTACAGTGCATATCCAAGCTATAATGTGGTCTTTTGTGTATTGTACAGTAGCTGCTCCAATGTGTGAGATGTAATGTGTGTATGTTTATTCTCCACCAACACACCCAGCAGGGGTCTGTGAATATAGTCAGCATGTGTGACTGTAAGTTTGCAATGCCGCAGATGGAGAGCCACTAATTTACTCATTATGGGGATTTAATATGAGACAGTAGCACTGCAATGATCAGAAGTAACTAATGCACAGCATCGCAATTCAGTGTGTCCTTCAGTTTGAGCCTGAGCTTCACACTCAGAACCATCCACTCTGTGGCACACTGTGCTTAGTGAGGCTGAAATATTACAGAAATCCTTCTTACTTTATTTCCTCAGATTATTATTATTATTATTTTTATATGTTCAGGCGTGACACGATGAGTGCAGCAGCAGATGCAGCAAATGGAGCCCATTCACATGATGGTTAGTCCCCTACTGGCTCCCTGGTGAGCAAAGCTCTTTCAAAGAAGTTAACGCTGCTTCAGGCCTTTTATGGCATAAAGGGAATAAGAGCAGTTTGACTTCATATGATTAAAAGCTGTTTATTAATTCAAGGCTAGTGTAGCGCTTCTGTTCCACCATGTCATCATATTAAAATCTGATATATATATATTTTTTTAATTTATGCTTAGCAAAGATATTACATTAGGAATTGTGGAGATTTCTTTAACATGGTCAAAGTGAAAACAACTAGTTTTGTTGGTATTGCGGCTGTAATTGTATAGTAGTATTTTTTTAAGTTGCTAAAAAATGTTTGATTTCATGAAATCAAATAGAATTCTTAGGTAAATCAGCAAAATGTGAATATCCTGCATCACCGGTGCACTAACAAATTCAGCACTGAATCAGCATCGTCTGCTCAGGATCAAGCTGTGGCTGCTAGAAAATGGAACCAGTCATGTGTGTGTTTTATGTTATAACAAGGAGGCCCCCTACTGGTAACAAGAGTCTCTGCACAAGCAAAATGAGTCTCCTGTTTAAGTCTCTTCATTGCTTGTCCATCTGGATTTTTATTTATTTATTTATTGTGCTTTTTGCCAGTTTAAGAGCAGTTGTTGTAATAATGTGGATTGCAGGATGATTAAAAACACTGGTGTTATTGTAATTCTACATTCTGGTCGTCCATAGAAAAGAAAAGAAATTACTGGGCTATACCAAGGATACCCCTGCAATTAGGTTTATTATGTGTCCTGCAGTCTAAATATATCCGCTCCAAAATATCCTATTGTCTTAAGATTATAGTGACCCCATTTGGAAATGAAGAGCACCACACAGCGAAATGAAAGAGGATTGTGGCTAACCTTTAGCCACGTTTGAGCGTTACTGAGTCCACATGCTCATTTTGATGCATATTTTCTCTTTTTCCTCACAGAGTATCTCTTGTATCCCCCTGCGGAGAAAAATGTGTGCACCTTTGATCTGGTCTTGCTCGTAGTCTATATCACTCCTGAAGCAGAAACCCATTACATACACTTTACGTCCAGATACACTTGTCATGCAATGGCAAGCTCAGATCCTGGCAATCAGAGGTGTGGGTGATGCCTCCAGAACCTGCATTAATATGCATGAGAGCGGAAGCTTCTCTATGATGTAATTGCAGTAGCGGCGAAGGTCAGTGCCTTTGCCCAGCATCCGCACAATATCAAAGCCCAGATGTAGACAAACCACTTAGGTTTCTTTATGGTAATCTTCATGCATTTTGAAGACTGGGGATGACTCTGCTGATAGGGGTATGAAAATAGATGAAAATCTACTTTAATTGTGTTATCGCCAGACTTTTTATGCTCTCGGGGGTCTGAATCTCACATTACAGTGTTACACTCTCATGTTCTCTGCTTGGACACACATCACAGTGGGCCTTTCATCCAAGCTGTAAAGCTGTTTACAAGCCTCCCACCCATGTGGTCCTATTCTCATGGCTTCTCCTGGTTCTGAATATAATGGATCTTCCTTTTATTCATATTCCAGCTCTTCCCCTGATTCTGCCCCAAGGATTTTACTCTATATCAAAGCAAAGCACCCCAAACTCATAGTCAATGCAGACCTTTTCCTGCATTATAAAATGTGGGCATTGTAAATAAAATCCAGCAGTTTTGCCATTGCTGATGTGATGCACTTCAGTTATTCTCTTTGTATTGTTTTGGGCCCTGTGAATCCCTCCCTGCTATGGCTGATTGATAGAACCAGGACAGGCACCAGCTCCTATCACATAGCTATAACTGCTATTAGACCCAGTTCTGTCACAGCATGTGCCTTTCCTTTAAAGAATAACATTATGTATTACAGTATTTAAAGTGGAATCAAACTTGTCCGTGAGGTATTTAGAGAGTTTTCAGTCAGTCTTCATCAAAAAGGCTGTTGAAATGTAAGTCTGCTAATCCCAGCAGGCAAAATCTTGACTTCATGACCACTGTGTAAAACAATTCAGCACGCTCCTCTCACTAAGCCACAGCTGAGGAGTCAAAGTATGTTTGTGCTGAATATTTTACAGCTGTTGCTGACACTTTCATTTAATGCAAACATCACAGAGGACACTGACACTGTGGCCAGAACTAGCTATCCAAGAGGTCCACTGGATGGCTTTGACAAGTGTAAGAAATTGCAGCAAAGCCATTAGGATTTTTTTTTTTCAATCAAACGCACAGCTCCTTCTGTTGTGGTGATGCCAGCAACAACACACAGATGAAGTAGAAAGTTCATTTCTAGACCTTGACAAGTTGTTTGAATGATAAAGAAGTGAAATGTTGTTGTTCTTTAGTTTCAAAGTGCTCAACAGCTGAAGGGTTTGTGCCACTTTGACCTTTAAAATGGATTGCACATGTAATGATAGCAGACTGAAAGTGGAAAAAACTCAGACATATTGTTGAAATTGGTCTTATTTTCCTTAGGACTGTCTCGGGCTGTTAGTCACCTGTTTTATAAATCATTAGCTGATTAAATTTGAGTATCTTAAGAATGCACATGTACTTCACACCAGAAAGAAACAGCTGTGGGTTTATTAAGTTATTGGTCAATTTTTTTGCATGTTGGGCCTAGTTGAGACCAAAGTTTACTGTATGTGCCAGGTTCTTTTTTGGGGGGGGGCATAAAGTATCAGACATTCCTAAATTTTCATCTGCTGGTGATGTTAAAGTCATTAAATCATTTGAATGCATATGGGTAGCTACCATCAACATCTACACAAACTGTCATTGCAATCAATCAAGATGTTTGAATGTATGGATGAAAATATAGCCTCCTGGTATTGCTCGAGTCAGAGGATCCCCAGTGATAAAAATTCATCCTCTCGACTCCATAAATCTCTGCAAAAGAAATAAATAAATCAATTCAATAATTATTGGGGTATTTCTGGACCAAAGTGGTGAACTGATCAGCACACACTGCCATTCATAGTTAAATGCTGTTCTTGTGGCTAAAAATAATCAATTGTTCTCATCATGCCAGATGGCTTTAAGATAAGGCATTTCTGAGAGGGGATAGATATCCGGTTCTGCGGGAATCCCCCTGAGTTAGCAGGATAGTGGGACACTTCCTGTACAGTACAAACTAAGAAGATTTCCATGAGCCCCTGTCAGTGCTAATAACCAAAGTGGTCTTGAAGAGTGCTCCCGCAGGGCTGTTTGACCATGCAAGGATGGGAGGAGGTGATGTTCAGAGGGGTGGGAATCAGGAGGGTGTTAGCTGATGCCTTTCAGACTGTCTCAGCTCATTTAGCTTAGGGGCAGAGCCAATCCATTTCTCTTATGTAGAAATAA
Organism: Rhamphochromis sp. 'chilingali'; assembly: GCF_963969265.1. Classification (NCBI taxonomy): domain Eukaryota; kingdom Metazoa; phylum Chordata; class Actinopteri; order Cichliformes; family Cichlidae; genus Rhamphochromis; species Rhamphochromis sp. 'chilingali'. The sequence continues at coordinate 17,239,407 of NC_137945.1, read as the reverse complement.
GGTTCATCAACTCTGCTGTGTTTAGAAACGACTGGATGTGAGAGCACAGAAACAAGGAGTGGGTAAGATACACGAGTGGACACTGAGAGCAAAAGACAAAAATACAGATAGACACGCGAGCAAATATTCAGAGGCTTGCCGAGGGGCCTCGGGGCCTTCTGGGCATGTCCCGGTGCTGACATCAGCAGAGGCAGGGCAACATCCACAGAGAAGGATAAACCAGTAACGGCGGATGGGAGGAAGAAGAGAGGGGAGGGGCAAAGAAGAGAGAGGGTGGAGGGGGAGGGGATAAGAATGGGGGTACAACACTTGTAATCAGATCATTGGCTACAGTGGGTTGAGTCGATGTGATCAATAGAAACTGCTCGTGAAGCAGAGAGCTTTTAATGGCCCTTAATCTCCATCAGACCTGAGCAGGAAGGTGAAGAGAAGAAAAAGTCACAGGAGCAGCCTGCATCACATTACACACTCGACTTCTAGTAGAACATGCACGCACATTTCCTCTCACATACATATCTGTAAGTATATATATATGTGTGTGTGTGTCATCATATAGACACGCAATATATATGCACAGCTGTGTATAAAGTCCCAGCCGGGGGCTCCCGAGACTTCAGGACTCAGGAGTGAGCATGTCATATTTCATTCCTTGGCACCTATTCATTTCATTTCAAATGCATTACATTTCAGACCTTTCCATTCTGTGCTACCCCCTGCAATGCAAAGCCTTGGTTTGAACATACCGTGCTAGCACAGGACACATTCCAACCTTTGAATTCAATAAGCAGCCTGCCCACAGCTTGAGTGTCTTCAGTCATCTGCACAGAACTGAAAGCACAGTCCAGATATGAAGTATACTGGTGATGTGGTACCAAATCTTTGGATGCAGTACTTTCTCGCATTCCTTCAAGTCATATATTTCCTTCATCTGCTCCATAGATTGGAGATTCATATTTATGAGGCCCGGTGCTGATGCCCAAGTTCCCAGGGCAGCAGTGAAGCATAATGAACATACAGAAAAGATATTAGTGCATAATAAACCAGTACAGTACAGCTGATCTGACCCGGCCCTAAAATATAGAGTGGGCTGACAATAACCTAGATCCTCAGGGAAGACCAGGACTGTGCAATGAGCAGATACATAATATATATATAGATCTATGTTAGATAAGAGCCCTCTATTTTGTTTTCCAGACATGTGCACATATAGATTTATAAGGAACAGTTCCTGTGTACTTTGTCACATTATGGACACACAAGGAAAATATTTTTTGCACCCAAGGAGTTACATTAACATTAATTTGATCGTTTTGATTGTCGCCGGCAAACATTTGAATAGATTAATGGCCCTGAATTATTCCCTGTTGCTTTAAGAGCTGCACAGATGCACCACATAAACATTTCATTTGTGCAGAAAAAAATATAAAGTTTTGAAGATTGCTCTTACTGATTGCTGACTAGCACACTGCATTATTCACTGTAATGTCTGAGTAGCTTCATAAATCAGTTGAATATAGAGAACTCTGAAGGTGAAGCACTTCCCTGGGAGTTAAAGCATCATGATAACAACATGTTTTACGTGTGGTTATTATCAAGTAATTCAAATAATAGTGAATAAAATGTAATGTGTTTGTATTTTAAAATGTTTGTGAAATAGCTGACAAATTAAAGGCGGAAAAACGAATAAATGGCGAAATATAACAAACGCAGATCCCTCCACACATGTGGACTTCATAGCATTGCTCTTTGACGTGTATTTAAAAAAGGAAGTTGATTTTATGACTTTGATGAGGTTTTCATTGTTGGATGTCAGAAGCTTTGTGAAGACAGATCAATAATGTTTCAACAAGAGCAATCGCTAATGTGACATTTGCCCCATTTACTTTATTTATAAAATGATCTGTATAGTGTATCAGCTTCACAGTGTACACCATTATACTTTCTTAAACACCTCACAGTGTGGTATAACTAAAAAATAAAACCTCAAGAGTAATTAAATATTATTCCTCCAGCTGATCCAACCTTGCACAAACTTTTAGGCACCAGCTGGTCCATCTCCCTCGTGGTTAAAGATTTATGAAGCTCACCATGGCATGACAACATATATTGCCAGAGCACAGCAGTCCATATGGTGGCCAGATTCGACCAAACGTGAAGCAAAAAAAAGTGGAAAATGCAGTGCGCCGAAGCTTCTGCTGAAAAGGCCATGATCATGAGGGAGATGGACCAGCTGGTGCCTAAAGGTTGGAGTCATACCATCAAGTGCGTTACACTAGTATGCTGGAAAAGATTCACTGTAACACACTGCCAAGGTCCACCAGATTATGGATTCATCAGCAGTAGCTCTGGTGCTTTGTGATCTGACATTGCACATATTAAATGGTTCTCCACTTTTTGCTTGACATGTTTGGTTTCTCCAGTTGAATGGGCAAAGCTCTAAAAATAATACCCTGGAGACCTTAATGAATGCTGTTGCACATTTCCTCTTGTATACTGGCAGGGATGACAAGTTTTAACCCTCTATAAGGTCCTGGCGATTAAGCTCAGGTGGAAAGGCTTTCTGATTACCCATCATGCTTACAGCAGGTTCTTGGTAATTAGTAGATAACACCTACTGTATGTCCTGTGTCATCCTCATCTGAGTCAGGCCTGCTGATGGACCTGTGTGGTAACTACCTCCATTTTCAAATGAGGAAGCATCTATTGTAACCCTTGCCTCTCTGCTTAAGCTGCTGCATGCACCCCCATACCCAGTTCTGTCTATTTCGAGGGCACGAAGTAGTATTTTGTGGCCACAATTTATTTATTTTTTGGACCATGTCATCAGAGGGGCTCCGTAGATCTGTAATCACTGTATGAACTTGGCTTTAAATGACTTTAAATCTCCTGAACATGTCCATGATTGCCATGACTTTGGTTTTGCTTCTGTGCATTGTGAACCAGTGCCTCAAACTAGGAATATGACTTTTTCAACCAAAACAATTGGTGTTGACTGTTGTGATGTTTTTTTACAAGGTGACCAAAAGATAAGGAGGGTCATCTGCGTGACGTGTTTTTCCTTCTCATCCTAACAGCATCTGTATCTGTCATTTCTGGACAGATCTTTACTGGCACATTGATTTAGGTGGTTTAATCATGCTAGAACCTTACCTGTGGACCAATTTCTGGGCTTTCGGGCCCATATTCTCCACTCTGGTTCCTCCTTAACCTTGTCAATCAACAATAGTGGCACCTGACGTGGCATTAACAAAGCGCTGAGCTCCTTTCCTCAACTCAATTCTACACTCCCCCTGCAGGCATTCGAGGCCTGTGAAGACCGCAGTGTATAGCTGTTTGATGTCAACCTCATTTTCTGAATACTGTCAACTTGACACATAACTGCAGTCCCTTGATTTCTGTCAAGCCAGACTGCACGTACTTTGCTGTCTTGTATTCTATTCTGTTCTATTCTATTCTATTCATTTGAACTGTCCATTTACCTTTAGATGGTTATAGCTCACGTTGCACCAATGCCTTGCTCTTAACATTGTGCTTTTAAACAGTATCTCAAATGGCTCCCATGTCTGCAGCAGTGTCCTGATTAAAGGCTGGTTAACATTTCAAATTCAGCATTTACTTAGTGTTCCTGGTTCTTTGGTTTCACTCAACCATATATGGCACCAAAAAAGCCTCGATTATGCACTTTCTGCATTCTACACCTGGTTGGTGTCTATGGTTGTTTGTCCTTTTTACAGAACTCCTTTTTGCCATTGCCATGTGCATTTTTTGCTTTCGTTTATCTGTAATGAATTTCAGCATATTCACATTTGCATCTTTCTGCAAATTTTAGGGGTTCCATTGTCTCGCCCACAGTGGGTTGCTGTTTCTTGATTTCTTCATGTCGTCTGATTTCCATGAAAAACTTTTGCCACTGTTAGGTCGTTATCCTTTTGAAGGCTGTCTGACAAGCTGCGGTATCTTAAACCTCCCACTAGCCTATACCTAATTATTTCTTCCTGCTGTACACCATATTGTCAGATGGCTTATAAGCTGCCAAGATTAAATATTTAGCTGATTTTCCTGGGTATTAACATTATTTGTTGAATCAAGTGCATATAAACTACATTTCTTCAGTACATATTTCACAGAATCATATATTTCATTGCATTTCTTGTGCATTTATCATTTAAGGTCAGCCTGCACAAAATATCATCAGCAATACCACCCACAAATTAATGAGCTCATCTAATATTCCTTTTCATTCACTCTGGTGTCAATGTGAAAAACCTTTCAAATCAGCAAAGTCTGAAAAATCAAAGGGTCAGATGGGTTTACGGAGAACAGGGAATTCACTGGGGTTTTTTCTTCCTTTTTGAAGGAAACTGTTTCCAGGGCCTACTCCGTGGATCGGCTTCCTCCGAGGCGTGGACGTCTATCAGCAGAGAATGTACCTTCACCTATCAGCAGAGAATGTCCCTTAGTCTGTAACACAGTCAAATATATTCTCAAGTAATATTCAAGCATGCCATTCAGCGTGTTAGTACGAGCAGCTCGGGAGCAGCTTGGGAGAACAAGAAAACAGAGACTGCTTTAGATTGTCTTCCCAAAGTGACTCAACTTTATTCACAAGTACAACAGTTTATATAGAGGGTAAAATTCATGAGACAGCAGATTTATCAGTTTAAACCAGTACAGAACAAGATAAGGCAGCGTCTTCCTGCCCTTGGGTGAAGAAGCATCCTTTGTGTAGTGTATCGGTTCAGCTACAATTGTGATTATCTCAGCGACATATTTTCAAGGCACAAAACGAAGAGTTCTTTCATTAGTGAAATCTGAAACAAACCATTTGGCCTTCAACAGGCGTCTAAAAGATTAAGAAACTAATGTAGCTGAGGGAGTGATCTCTGTGGTATTTCAACCTTGTACCAGCCTGTGATTCTCACACATCAATTCTTGGGTCAAAGAGAAAAATAACTAAAACAAAGGGGCCTTATTGAATGACAGAGTTTTCCTGCATAATGTCACTATAAAACAATATCCAGTAAATGCTACCATGGTACTAAAATACCTAACACTTTTTATTTCCTGTTTTCATCTTCCCTCAAAGAACTTCTCTCCATCTTGCTAGTTTTGCTGTGTTAAAGTTTTTAAGCCAGCCAGCCTAAGATTAAATTACTTAAAGCACCAATTCCTAAAATGTCGTGACACTGCGTCAAATGTAAATAAAAACAGAATGCAGTGACCTGGAAATCTCACAAAAAACGATTCACAATAGAATATAGAAAACATCACATGTTAAACTAAGAAAATGTACCATTTTAAGAAAAATATTAGCTGACTTTTCCTGCAGGCACTAATGCATCCCCATACTATCTGAGATGCAGGATTTTTAAACGAGTGCTGATAACAAACCGAATGGTCCTTCTGCTCATTAGTTTGCAGGGCGCGGCATCCATGTTTTCCAAAATTACTTTCAAATTTTGATTTTTCTGACCATATATCAGTTGTCCACTTTGCCTCAGAAGACAGCGTTGTTTCTGGAACATGTTCACAAATGGCTTCTTCTTTACATGATAGAGCTTTAACCTGAATTTGTGATCTGTGTTCAGTGATTTCTGGAAATGTTGCTGAGCCCGCGCAGTTATTTTCCAGAGCAGAATCGTGTCTGGTTTTAATGCTAACAGAAATCCAATTACAGTTTTAGTCCTATGCATTGTGCACAGAGATTAGTTCAGATTCTAACATATTTTTAATGATATTATGTACTGTAGATGATGATGTATTCAAAGTCGTATTCCACATATATTTTGGAAAATATTCTGTGGACTGGCCAGACAAAAGCTGAGCTTTTTGGAAGGTTTGAGTGTCGTTACATCTGGCATTAAAACTAGCACAGCATTCATAAAAAGAACATCATAGTAACAGTCAAACATGGTGGTGGTAGTGTGATGGTCTTCGGCTGCTTTGCTGCTTATGGACCTGGACAACTTGCCATAATTGATGGAACCACGAAGTCCGCTTTATACTAGAAAATCCTGAAGGAGAATTCATGTCCTATAGCTCGAGCTCGCTTGGGTTAAGCAGTAGGACAATGATCTGAATACATCAGCAAGTCCACCTTTAAATGTCTCAAAACAAAAACAAAAGAAAGGTTTTGAAGTGACGTAGTTAAACCCTCCAGTGTGGCTAACAATTTTGCAAGAGTGGGCCAGAATTCCTCACACAGTGATGTGAAAAACTCTTTCCAGTTATCACAAATGCTTAATTGCAGTTCTTTCTGCCAAGCCTGGCATTCGTTTTTATTAGATTTAGGGGGCAGTTACTTTTTCACACAGGACCAGGTAGATTTGGATCAACTAAATGCAATACTGTTTTTGTATTTCTATGAAAGCCAAAAGGTCTGACATGACAAAGGACCATTGAATGCTCCTATAGTGTCTAAACATTCATCATTTTGTGCAGTAAAAGCCACACTTTGACCAAAACACACTGTCGAGTGAGGTATATTTAATAGCAGCGTCACTTAGCAAAATCTAAAAGGGCAGAGGGGCATATCAAAGTCAGGTGCATCTCGTAGAGGTAGATTTAAATCTGTTTGTCCTTGTTATGGATGGTGCCTCCCTGTGGACATGAGAGATAATAACACTAACCACAATGCATTGCATAACTTGCCTTTGAATTTTTATTCCTTGCTCCAAGTACATGTACAGGTATAACAAGTCTATACGAAACGTGATATATCAGATCTTTTCACATCAAAATGTAATTTCCTTAATAATTATTGACCCTATTCAACACCTGCATTAACTCAATTACAAAAAAAATATTGAGGAACTATTAGACTGCAAATGACTCATGTCTATTTTTTCATTGTGAGCGGTAATAAAGTCTTTTCAGCTCACATCTACATTATATCATTGTGTTCGGCAAAATGCTCAGTCTCTACTTTCAGTTCTCTGATAATGATATAACCATGGCAACAGAGACACCTTGGGAAAGGGCAGGCAGAATACTTAGACATTACTGTCAGTCAAAACCCTGCTTTTTCAAATGGGAAATAAAACTCTGCTGATTATTTCACTTGGCTTGCTGAGTAACACCTTGAAACTTTGGGCACGGCTTTGAATGGGACGCCGCTGACATTTGCAATTGTTGATGCTCTCGCATTACGTCACTTTTAACTGGTAGCATCTAAATATGTATAAAGAATGATTTCAAGCTCCTCTGATCAACTGCTTGTCAGTTAACATAGTCATCAATTGGACTAATGTTCTGTGAGGACGTATTGAGTGACATGCCTTGGCCCAGAGTATGAAAAACTTCAAAACATCGAGGAAGTGCCAACCCTGAGACTTGCCCTAACCTTGCCTTGAGCCATGTGTTGATGAGCCTTCAGTGTGACTGAAACTTCAAAGGCATTTCAGCTCTCTGAGCAGTGGATGCTGCTTCTTCTCTCTCATCTTCACTCGACAGAATCTCTCTCCAGAAGGACATTTTGATAGTTTGAAAAAAGAAAAATAAATAAATAAATAGAAACCTTGCCTGGCATTTTATTGGAACAGCTTTGACCACTGTGGTTAGGAGCAAATTAACTGCAGGGTGACGAAGTCATTAACCAGCTACTTTGACTCCTTAAAAGATAAGTACAACATGACAAGCCATTGAAACAGAACCAAAAGAGGAGTGGGTCTGCAGTGCATATGTTTCTCTGTTTAATCCTACTTATTTAAAAGCTACAGATGTGTGGTATTCACAAAACAGTGGAGAAAGAGGTGGTTTTGCTGCACTTTTCATCAGTTAAATGAGCAAGGTTACATCAACAACACATCAGAGGTCTCTAATTAAATTCGTGGTTTCTGCATATTTAAGAATTTTGTGCACCATCACACCCAAGTAGTAATTGTGAGGGCATTGTGAGGCGAATAAATAACGAGTTTCCTGCTTAGTTTGTCTGTTGTGTTCACAGACAAATGGAGGCAGGAAGAGTGTGGTCTTTTCAAAAGCTGCCTGCAAAGACCTGATGGGGGCACAAATTAACACACAGAGGAGAGAAGTTGCAATCCAAAGCCTACAATGTTATAATTACAGCCCTTTCTTCCTCCTTGACAAACATAAAGGGGGATTTTTCTCACTCCCCGCTTGCATCCTCTTTCTCTCGCTCCTCTCTACCCCACCTCTCACTGCACAGCTTGGTGAGCAGCCATTAATTGCTCCAAAAAGCAGTGGAAGCACAACAAGTGCTTCTCATCCTGGTATAATTGTGTCTGTAGGAGTAGGAGGGCTTGAGAAGAAAGAGGGATTTGCTGCTTACAGGAAAGGCTTTGTAGTATGTCTTGGTAGCAGAGCAGGGGGAACATTTGGAAGAATGTGATGTGATGGCGCACTCTAGTGGACAGGACATTGAAAGAAACACTAACATCTTTTTGTGACAGTTTCATTTCATCAATTATAGTAAACGCAGTTAAACTTAAGCCATCAGATAAAGGAAATCATTGGCCCCAAGATAAAGCTGCAGCTTAATTCTGCATACTTCATCTTTTCATATCAAAGAGTCAAAAAAGAATGTATGTTTATATCTGTTAACATGCAGGTGCAAGGTTTCCCAAATGTCCACCGATACTCTGATGCTGACAATCCATTAAAATTTGGCTCACATCCACCAAAGTCTTTAAGGTCAACTTATTGATTTATTCGTCGAAAACTGACAAAACCCTCATAACTTAGAGTGTGGTGTACGCTGGAAACATATAGAATGTATCAAATAAAGACTTAAAATATGTCACATTTGACTTCTCCTTCAAGATCAATAGATGGATCTGGAGGTCACAGCAATAACACTGGTATATAGAACTATTTAAAACTTTGTTTCTTAATGCCATTGTTTGTATTGATAACATATAGGCATGTAGGGAATAATACATGGTCCAGGTAGTACTGACAGATGTTGAAGAGGTGAACTTATGTAGGAATTCCTTTAATTTTTACCATTAGCATTATTGCTGACGAGTTATAATTGTATTTTGGGGTTGCTGTGTTTTGTTTTGTTTTAGTCACTGTGGATGTAAAGGCGAGTACATTTCAGTAGCATTTGGATCACAGTTTGTGGCTTCTATCGAAGTCAAACATTTAATGCATCACAAGCAACAGTATATCTCTACAGTGTAGTATTAATACGTCAATTAAAGTAAAAATTCTGAGCACTTTTTCTACCACTGGACGTCATGCAAGATGTAGTCTCGAGTTCATCCCAAAGCTGTGAAATGGAATTGATGTCAGGTTTGCTGCAGCCCTCACTGATCTGTGCTGTAACCATTCATAATGAGTGCATCACCTTGTTTCTTGTAGCACAGCATGAATCTACCAGCATGTTTGTGTTGTTGAAACTGGGACTTTTCAGACCTGAAAAGTTTATTTCTGTAGTTCACAGTGCCTGGTTAATATTGACAGGGTAAATGTTGCATGCAGTGGAGGAAAAACTAAAACAACCATGTAAAAGTACAAATCCTACATGCAAAATCCCTTTTGAGGTAAATTGTAAAAGCATTAATACTCCAAATTACTAAACATACCGAAGATAAATATACTTATTATAATTTTACTTTCATGGTTGGTCAAGTCAGAGTTAGCTGTTATAGTTCGGTTCTTGAGTGAGAAAAGAAGAAAAAATAATTAATACACAACTACTGCATACACCCCAACCCTGCACCCCAACCGGTCGCGGCAGATGGCTGTCCCTCCCTGGGCCTGGTTCTGTCTGAGATCTCTTCCTGTTAAAAGGGAGTTTTTCCTTTCTCACTGTCGCCAAAGTGCTTGCTCATAGGGGGTCGTATGATTGTTGGGTTTTTCTCTCTACGTATAATTGTAGGGTCTATCTTACAATATAAAGCCCCTTGAGGCAACTGTTGTTGTGATTTGGGGGCGATCGTGGCTCAAGAGTTGGGCGTTCGCCTTGTAATCGGAAGGTTGCCGGTTCGAGCCCCGGCTTGGACAGTCTTGGTCGCTGTGTCCTTGGGCGAAGACACTTCACCCGTTGCCTACTGGTGGTGGTCAGAGGGCTCGGTGGCGCCAGTGTCCGACAGCCTCGCCTCTGTCAGTGCGCCCCAGGGTGGCTGTGGCTACAATGTAGCTTGCCATCACCAGTGTGTGTGAATGGGTGGAAGACTGGTTGTGTAAAGCGCTTTGGGGTCCTTAGGGACTAGTGAAGCGCTATACAAATACAGGCCATTTACCATTTATTTGATTTGGCACTGTATAAATAAAATTTAATTGAACTAAACTGAATTGAAACGTCTCTCTAGTATAGCTATAAACAAGCCACAAACGCTCAAACTATGACAAGGTGCACTAACCACAAACTGACTGTTTTGGGCAGAATAACAAAGGGTTTTAATCTGCCTGTGTTTGTTAAGCTTGTTGTAATTTTTCGGTTGTCATTCTTAGTTTTGCTAAGTCTTTTTTATATCTTAAATGTGGAGTAAAAAACTAAATATTTGCACCCACAGTGTTAAGTAACTTTGGTTGGGCAAAGCAGAAGTAAATGCATTTGGTTCATTGACCTTTTAGCATTATCACAAGTAAATGAGATCATGCGCTTATCTTCAGTGTTTGATTTCATGTTGCACTAACTGAATGCTGATGCTTTAAAAGTTTGAACTCATAGTTGAGTAGTAAAGTATTTTATCTGTTATTTGTTTTCTACATGCATTTCCCTTTAGTGCAGTGGTTCTTAACCTGGGTTCGATCGAACCCTAGGGGTTCGGTGAGTCGGTCTCAGGGGTTTGGCAGAGCCTTCGCCATGACATGCATGGCTCATTTTGTGCACCAGTAAAAAAATCACATTTTATTTTTCACTAAAGAGGGGTTCAGTGAATGCGCATATGAAGCTGGTGGGGTTCGGTACCTCCAACAAGGTTAAGAACCACTGCTTTAGTGTTTTGAAGGTTTTTTTCTTTTGTGTGTATCAAGTGTTGATTGGAACACCTTTCTGAGCAGCCTGTAGCACCTGGTTTACAATGAAGCCAATCTCATACATTCCAGTGTTGGTTCTTATACTGTGCATGTGCTGTGTGATCTTAACTGACACGGTTTAGACAGGGTTCTTGCCTCGTGCATCCCTCATAAATATCCAGACATCCCTTGGCTGTTAATTTAATCATATTGTCCGACCTCTTTGAAGAATAAGCGGGAATGATGCGGAAAGGAGAGTTTCTGCTACTGTACTTGTTTATTGTAAGGGGCTTTTGTGGATTTTTTTAAGATTATTGAATGCATTAAATACTGAAAAAAAAAACATTATTTATAAAGGCAGAACACAGTGTGTACACATGTTGAGGCAAATATAAGAAAAGACACAAAAAGCAGTGATTTCGCTAAACATGAGTAATTTTTATTTAGCTAGTGAGTTACCTAGAGGAGAAAACTGTCACATCCTTGCAGATGATGTCTTGCCTTTTTGGAGGAATCTCTGTCAAGTCCAGCAGGTGTTGATGTGGAGGTTCTCCCAAAAGTGCTAAGAGTTGTTGAGGACAGACAGTCGGATTGGGCCTGAGGTACGGTAGAGTACACCAACATCAGAGCTAAGACAGTCAACCATGGGGCCAGCGAAGGCCGCCGATAGTTCTAGCGCAGCAGCAGCAGCAGCTTTCTCCTCAGACAAATGCACTTCAGAATGACAGAATCACAAGGAAAAAAGGGGGTGGGTGGCAAAAAAAACCAAAGATGTGCACTAGCCAGCACTTGCCAGCCTGCTGCATTATTGTTATCTTTTGGTACACAGAAACAAATGCAGAAAGGATGGAAACAGGTAGATGGAGGATACATCCTATGATTGGCATGATTGTGGCTGCTTCTCAATTATTTCATCCCACCTGTCAATGCCAGCCTCTGTCTGATGAGGATCAGATGGCTGAATACAGATTCAAGTACAAGACTAATTTATACATATCATATTTAATTGTCTTCCGGGCCTGATGAAGCTCATCAATATCCCAAACATTTGAGGCATTTAAAACAAAAACAAAAAAGGACAAATAAGCTTGGTGAAATCATCTGACTACTCGGGTTAGTCAGTTAGTTGCTCACAAACAAAATCAAAGAAGAAGAACAAAGTTAGAGAGTTAAGGGTATTGGTAGAGGCTGCTGAGGACTCGAAAGTGCTTTAAAGACAGAGTTTTTCATTGTGGGTTACGTTCTTTTTCTTGTGAGACAGGAACACGGGGTTTGATGCACCAGTCAATGGATACAGATGAGTCCAACTATGGTCATGTTCAAGTGTTCAGATACATTGTCATCTTCAGCGGAAAGATTGCGAAAGCCTTTCCTCCTTGTCGTTAGGCAAATTTGATTTAAGGTCCTACATCGTTAGTGTTGCAGTTCTAGCAGACAGCTTGCTTGAAGGTTACGGTTTATTTCTATTGCGCTCCTAGCAAAAGAAAAAAAAAAAAAAGAACAACAAAAACAGAAAGAGATCATCAGTGGATTGTACCAGAATTGGGGCAGCAAGGGAGAAAAAACAATTATTAAAAAAAAAAAAAAAAATCTAAAAAGTGCAACATCCCTTTTTTGTAATGGAATAAAGATATATTGAAGCCAAAATCATCTATATTGTCAACATGTAGATGCACTCCTGTGCACAAAGAAGTTGGGATTACACTCAGTAACACTTACACGTCAAGCCCTATAGGTCTGTCAAAAGACTAATAGTCACGATTGTCAGAGATTAAAATACAATAAAATACAGTTTTTAGAAGGCACGTATCAAAGGACTGCCTTTGAACATGTCAGCAAATCTCATTTCTTCACATACAAATTCATATGAATTCTACATATATAAGCAATACTTGACTTATGAATTAAGAGTTTAAGTAATTCTTTATAATGTGTGTTAGAAAATCGCCACAGAATAATTACCAGAGTGCATGTGTTTAAGAGTATAGTGGTTATGCAGCTTTATAAAGAAACCACCTAAATGTAAAGTTTGGCTTCCAAATATTTAAAGGTTAGTGGCAGAATACTAATACTAAAACGATGTATATATACTGTGTTAAATACTGCAATCCAGTATAAACCATACAAATACAAGCACAGCTTCACTTAAAGACATCAGAAAAATCCTGAAAGATACAAAAAAAATGGTTAATTTAAAAACAAAACAAAATCTTCTATAAACAGGGCTAAAAAGCACATACTGCTGTTTAGTGATTTATAGTTGGCATGCTGATTTATTTAAAATACACTGGCAGGCAAAGTAATCAGTCACTGAAGTAAGAAATGCCTTGAGCATTTTGGTGTTTGGTGGGGAAAATAAGTGAGACAGCAAGCGAGCGAGTGTCCTCTGTAAGACAAACACAGAGAAAATGACTTTAGAAGACCTAAGGTATGCACTAACCAAATAACGAGCTATGTTTATACTGGCATGAGACTGAAGCAACGACACTCAGCTTGTAGTAATAACTCTAAAGCCAAGTTCCAGACAGCCATACTCAACAAAACATGAGTAATGACAAACAAATACACAAGGGTGTGTCGCAGATTTAGAAGAGTTGGTAAAGACACACTAAAATAGGTAAAATGCAAGTGGGGCATTGGAGTCAAAATAACCCCCAGAGGCTGATGGTTTTCTCCAGTTTTCAGTCGGAGTAGTGACCTCATTGAAGGTGTCCATATCAGTGCTCTGGGAAAACCACAGAGACCCAGGCCCCAGAGTAACTCTATCCCCAGTAGAGGAGCTCTTAGCACAGAAAGCTTCACAAAATGTAGTCTAGACTTGACTTATAGGTCTATATCGCTGCATGAAAAGGGGTCACATTAATTTTAAAAAAGCGTGTAATTCATTTCTTAGTAAAAAGTAGTAAGAAAAAGGGTTTTCCACCTTAATAATCAGCTAAGACTGGGAATGTATTACATGTATTACAGCTGAGTGGAATTCATCCCATCATGTTATGAGCATCCACACCACAGGAAAGGAGCTTCCCTCTGAGTATTAATCACCAAATTAGTTATGCTAATCAAATCCTGTAACAACATTTAGATCCAAAGTTACTTCTAAAGAAAACACTCTGCGAAGGTGTTTTTTGTGCAGGTAGCTGTGCTGCTTTGACACCTCTCAAAGTTCAGGAAGGATTGGCCAAACAACAGAGAACAATTAACCTTGTCAGCCTTAGGAGGCGGAGCCCTCACTCGGCCGATCCTGTCATGTAGGAGGTTAGGGATACAAAAAGCAGAACGGCGCAGGATGAAACTGGCTTTCTACTGACAGGTTGTTTTCAGAAGCCTGAAAACACTGACTTGAAATATTTATGAGAAAGTAACCCAGCGCATATTAACAAGGTCAGCTGTGAGCAGCCAATACAGCATCAATAGAGCACCAGTAGTGGGGGAGTAGGTGGAAAAGAAGGGAGTGGGTCGTGGGATGGGGTAGGTTTCTAAACGCATTAGATTAGCATACCGGTGAATCTAAGAATGGATGCAGCAGAGAGCTATCAGTGATACCATGTTGTTTGCCTTTTTGGCTGATGTTTTTCCACAGCAGCAGCCTCCCACGGAGTTTTCACTACATTTGTGGTACACCACTGTTATTACCACGGTAACATATTTTAGTTTCCCCAATGAGAAGCTTATTCTGTGCTCGTTTTTACTTACAATCTCACCGTGCATTTTTAGAATACATATTCCTGGCAAACTGCGCCGACTGTGCCGTGGCAATTTGCAGACAGTTTGTAGGCCAGGAGCTTATGTTGGTAAAGGCTAATAAAGCATGAGGAGCCAGTGGAGAGCAGGGGCTCGGTGTTCAAAGGAAGATCGGAGCCTGCGTCTGCCTTTGTCTGGCAGAAGGAATGCCAGGAATCTAGACTATTTCAGGAAAACTTAATGCATCCAGCTCCATTTGGGCAGATCGTCGCAATCTCAGCAGCATGAGATGGCTGATGAGAAATCAGTGTTTTCTTGAGCCTGCTTATGAGTAATGGTGCCATGTCAATCTGCTGACAGGCCTCTGGGAACTTCCATTTACAGCAGACTGTTCATTCAGCAACAGGATGTTACAACCTCTGAGCAGGTGGAACAAGATCAGCTGATTACAGTCTGACAACAGCCTGCAGCAGTGACTGTGTGAAAGTTAGCCTCCCTTTGAATTAAAGGGCGATAAAACTGAACTACCTTGGTACATGCAAACAAGATATTTACAGAGGACAAGGCTCTTATAGCATGTATTATCTCACCTTCCTCAGAGCCTCCTCCTCTTCCTGACGTTTCTCATAATGTGCAAAGTCATCAAAGATTGAGGTGGTATGCTTGTAAGTGGCGATAACTTTAAGCACTTGTTTGGCCTTCTCCAGAGGCACTTCCTGAGTGTCCCTGGAGTTGGTCACTGGCTTGTTGTCATTGTTCTCCAGCCGGATGTGACGCAGCTGGTTGTTGGGCACGTCTTTGATGAAAATCCACTTTACCTCAAACTTGCCCTTCCACTTATCCTGAGACCAGACGCCTGCATAGGCATTGTAGTCCACCGGTGAGCGCATTTCAGCTACGCCACAAAAGTGCCCACTGCCGTTGACACTGAACAACAAGTACAGGGGCCCCTTGTTGCCCAGGGAGCGGTAAGCACCATCCAGGCGCTTGTTGCCATGTTCTGTACTGCACCAGATAGAGTACTTGATTGAGCGGTGGATGTCATCTTCTGAATAGCTCTTGATAATGAAAACGCGCCCATTTTTCAAGTTCCAGTCAAAGTCTTTGGGGTTGTAGTTGTTGAGGGCACGAAGTTTCTCCAGCACTGGGTGCACTTCTCCAGAGCAAGGGGAGGCACTCGGTGGGATTCCAACACAAAGACCAAAGCCCTCGCCACGGTTCCTCGGAGCCACCCAGCGGTTAGGGGGCGGGCCAGGTTGTTGGGGTGGTTGCTGATGAAGAGGCTGAGGGGGTTGGGAAGGAAGGTGCAGGTGTGGTGGACCAGGGGGCAGAGGCTGGGGGTGTTGAGGGGACTGGAGAGACTGGAGTTGGAAGGGTTGGTGTTGGTGTTGGTGTTGGTGCTGGTGCTGAGGCTGAGGGGGTAAAGGGTTCTGCAGTAAGGGCTGTGGCTGACCAAGGAGAGGCTGCTGCACCAGAGGCTGGGGGGGCATCATAGTCTGAGCTAATGGGGGCTTGTTCAGAGAGCCCTTATCATCCCAAGTACCAATGTTCATATTGTGCTTTATAGGGGGTGGGGGAATAGCGGCGCCTCCCCCTATCCCCATGTTGGCTTTGGGTTTGACCTTGGGTTGTGGTTTGGCCGGCTTCTTGGCAATAGCTGCCCAGGAAGCGGGTTTAGGTGCAGAGGAGCTGACAGACGGAGGGAGGTTGCTGGCCGACATGCTGCTCATACCTGCTGTGCCTCCTAAAGGTGAGCCCACAGTTTTGGTGACAGCTGCCACCATGTCTGTACCCAGCTTTAGCCCCGTCATACCCTGCTCAATGCTGCTCAGCACCGGGACCTTACTGAGCTGGGTGTCGCTTCCAAAGCCCGCCTGTCCGTCCGTGATGGCTCGACCCAGCGAGCTCGGGGCGTACCCATAGCTATTGCTGTAGACTGAGCTCTGTGTGGACTGGCCCTGAGAGACACTAGTACCCCAGGTGGAAAAGTCTGCATTGCCCGGAAAAAAGTTGAAGCCGTGCTGCCCAAGGAAGGGAGGGGTGTTTCCCAGGGCACCCGGTTGACTGAAAACACCATCAGGGATGAAGTGTGGCTCGCCATTGCTCATCTGTCCATAGGTAGTTAAGTAGGGCATAGGTGGGTCTCCTGCTGTGGACCAAGCAGCCTCCCCCAGAGAGTAAGGGAAACCAATGGATGGAGCATAGTAGCTGGGCATGTAGGGATCAGACATTGGTGGATAGCTGTTACTCTGTGTGGCCAAAAAGAAAGTCACAGGTTATACAGAGTGACAACAAACAAGCAAGAAAATTCTGTGTGCAAGTCATTTGTCCATAATACATGGTACTCGTGTGCCTCCTTACCTGATTTGTCTGGCCGCTTAGGTAAGGCTCAAAATCATCATCATTTACACCATCCTTTTGATGCATTGATCCGTTTTGCACTAAGATCAGAAACAAGGGACATTCAATACGAGAAATTCAGAAAGAAAGATGTAATCAGAAACATTTTACTCACAGGTTTTCAGCAGCTAAAGTAAACAAGGCTAACATAAATAAGCTGCAGTTTTGAATAGCATGGTAGCTAATTGGACATGAAAACAGCCTGCAGTGCCACACTGGAAACGCCACAGTATAAAGCCTTACCTTTATTTCCTTGTCCTTTAGGTCTCTGAGGAAAAAATACATTAAAAAAAAGAAAAAAAAGAAATGAGACTAGTATCAGATCACGACAGGAAACAAGAAACACACGCACACTGACAGAGCAGGCTGTATCCCTACATAAATAAATATATAAGTCGACGATCCAGTCAACCTCAGGCTGAAGCATCAGCCCGGATGCTAACATTTACAGGTTGCTTCGTATTATTGACCGGATGTCAAACGCTCTGACATCCAGTAAACGGTGCCGCATTGGCAAACCCACCCGGCTACAGCTAGAGTTGATTAGTAGTACAGTCGGCCTACATTACAGCTAATAGCTATCACACATCAAAGACTTTGGAGCCTGTTTGCCGAGCCAGATCAAACTGTTGTCGGCAAAGTTTCATTCCGCAGCACCGCTAAATCCGTAGCACCGTTCCGCTTCCGACACACGAACCTGATCGACGGTGGTCGCAGACATCCTCCAGGAACCGAAACTGATGGCTGTTTGTGAGACTGTCCACGGCTTCCTCTCTCTCCCTCTCTGCACTTTGGTGCTTTGCTGGCTCGTCTCTTCGATTGTCCAATCACTCTGTTAACGTTACAAGGCGGCGTTTTTTCCCTTTTCCTTTCCTCCTGCCGTGTTCAGATCCTGACGACGATTCGCTGCTTTTGGCTGTTACAAACGGCGACTTTGTGTCTGCGGAGAGGGCGTCAGTTAACGTGTCCGATCCTGCCACAGATGGTGTTTATCAGTCAAGCCCAAACTGACTAGTGCCTTACTGGAATATCCCTTACCATATTCCACAATGGCGGATAGGCTTTTTACTCCCGCTTCCGTTCCGTTCTGCTGCTCCGTGACCTTCCGCCTGTGACGCTCTGAGTCATGTTACAAACTGACACTTCACATGACGGTCACAACAACTTCTCGGCTACCATGTCCGCAGCAGTGTCACCCCCTCTGTTACCCCTACTCACAGTAAAATAGGCACACTGCTTCACTGATTGTAGCTTAGCGCGCATCTGCTAACCCCGAGCACTGGATGCATGCGTGAAACCCGCATAGAAACGTTAATAAGTAGTACATTTACTAGTTTTCATAGTATTCTGTTACTCTTATGTTATATTTTCTTTTTTGGCACGTGACTTCTGTTATATTATTTAACCCTCTGATGCATGAATTATGAAAGCCTTGGTCAAGATTTTTTTCTTAAGTGCTTTTATTCTTCTCAGGACATGAAAAAAAATGTTCAACTCTTTTTTCCCCAAAAATATGTTTTTTTATAAAGTTATAAACTTGTCCACTCCAGTGGACTACATGCGCCTGAGCACTTAGCATGAAATACTGTGAATTTACTATAAAAATTAATTACCTTGTGTTCTATTGTAAATATACAAACACTTGTTTGCTTGTATCCTTTGAAAAACATCTCAGCAATTTTTTTGGAACTTTCAACTCATAAGGCCCCAATGTTTAGACGTAAATAACAAAACCAATCAACAGTCCTAGCTGTGAATCCTACACCTGAATATGGCAAACTATCTCCAACAAGAGAAACATTTTTGAGTCTACACAGTTCTATAACGATGCAGGACAGTATTACCAAGCCCTTAGTAGCATGCTGGAAGAAAACACAAACTGACATCTTAGTCTCTGCATCTCCAAACACTTCTGTGTTCATCACACCTAGGCTGTCCGTAGTTCCTATGTCTCTGTTCTGCTCTGGCAGCCACTCTCATCATCACTGGACTTATCACTGAACTCATCATCACTGCACTCATCAATGAAATCATCATCACTGGAGCTGGATGGAATTTCCTGGACTATTCTGTACGCTGCCTTATTCTTTGCTGCATTTGAAGTCTACAAAATATGATAAAATAATTATTATAGTAACTCAAACTACAGCTGATCTGCACAGAAATATACATTTTAAATGAGTAGCTTATAAATGTAACAATTATATGCTTACTTATAACCAAAACAGTCCCAAAAAACAGTGAGACAATTTATGACTTATGTTAAAAAAATATAGTGGGTAATGCATGATGTCCACTACAGTGGACACATGGTTAATCGTAGTTTTCTACATATTAGACATAACAATTTCTTATTCCAAACAGATAATATCCTTCCCTAGATGTTACTGCATATCATCATATTTTTTTTTACCTGTTGGGCTCTTTTAGCATAGAAGGATTGACAGGATATGCCAGCAGTGGTCGGCAGGGGTGACAGTTTGTCTGCCATCTTTGATTCAGAGGAAATTTACTTGCAGTTGCACTAACTGAACACTGAATTGACCTCAATGGAGCATGGCAGCAGAGAGCACTCTAGAGGCTAATATGCAGTTCCACCATAGAAACCAATGCATTAAAGAGATATGTACGTTTTAGTAGCTGTCCACTCCAGTGACCACTATGCATCAGAGGGTTAATATTAAATATATTAAAATAAATCAAACATGATGCATGACACTGCACAAACACTTTTAAAAAACCACTATAAAACTACAACATGAAAGATGATATTTACTCATAAATAAAGGCAGTATTGCTCACAACAGCTATTTTGATTTGCTTGATTTGCGTTGCTTATTTAATTTGTGATCTTTTTCTTAAATATATACGTAATATAATACATAGTTGTATGTAAAGAGACCTCACTGTTTGTTTTTATGTGTGCTTTTTTGTTTTCTATTTTTCTGTAGTTATTAAGTTGAATACATGTGTGCACTACAGGTTTGATAATCTGCACACTGATGATTATTATTATTATCTATTTAGTCTTTTTTTTAACAACTTAATGCGTTTTGAGCTAGTATTACTAAGTCTGAGTGTTGCTGTCAGTTCAGTGAATGCACTTAAGAATTAAAGAGTGACCAAAAGGGGCTTTTGGTTACAGTATGCTTGTTTTAGAGAAATAATAACAAACTTCATTTTAAAGATTTTTTTTTTCGTGATTGCCAAGATGAAGAAGCTTTACTGCACTGGTGCAGGTGACGACATTTTCCCAAGTATTCCACTTTAATAGCCTTTTGAGGTACCCCCTACCCACCCAAATGTGTAAATGTCTACATTTTCTTTCTTCATTATACTTTTAGTGCAAGTTTAATGCGTGGCTTTTATTGCTAAGGCAGTATATTTCCACTGAAGTAAAGGAATGTAGTACAGGACGCAATGTACATCTACTTTGAACTACAACTGTTGTGCGGCTTGAAACAAGACTCGCGGCTCCAACTCTCGCGATATTTCCTCAGTGGTCTCGGAGCAGTATGGCAGCCGTCGCGCTGAGGTCTTGCCGCAGAGGACTTTCGCAGATTTTAAGCAATGGGGGGCTCGCAGCTCTGTCTTCAAAGCGTCTGGAAGGTTTGTTGAGGTGTCCTCTTATGGCAGGAACACTTGGTAACGTTCGTGTGTCTTACAGAGGTATTTAAACACGTCGGAGGGGGTGTGGCTCGCACAGACTGCGTCGTCCTAAAAATATTTTAGGACATGAACGGCGAAATGTTAACTCTCGGAATGCTTTTGCGCTATTTTTGGTCAAATTTGGTAGAATTTCTAAAATGCTTAGAAAGCTAATTACACTCGCTTGAGTAAATCGCTGCTATGTTCCATCGATGTGAAAGAAATGCCCATGCTCTTGCATCGAGATGAGCTTGATCCTACGCGGGGCATGACATGTGTCCAGCAAAGTTCGCAAAACTGAGCGAAAATTCTGTACAGGGAGTCATTAATGTAACAAATTCAATATCAATAAATAATATTCAATGTCAATAAATAACAAAACTAATGTTCTGTGAAACAGAACCCAGGAGGCACAAATCTTCGGTTCAGTATGCTTCACGACCAGATCTCCCAAAGCTGGCCTACAGAAGAGTGAAGGGAAAGAGCCCAGGTGTGGTTTTCCTCCCAGGTTATGGCTCCAACATGAATGGACAGAAAGCTGAGGCGCTGGAAGAGTTCTGTAGGTCACTGGGACACTCATACCTCAGGTAAGTTATCCAAACATATCACTCTGAGAGAGAAGCCCGATGCTGAGCATGGCATTAAATCAAGTTTAAAAAATAAAGCTAAACACAGTCAATCCAAAGCGAGCTATAGGACTGCAAGAGGCACAAATGAAATAAATGAATTGGGGGGGAAACCCATCATCCAACTGATATAGAATTAAAAATAGAGAAATTTGATCTGCAAACAAGAATCAAGTGACCAATAAGTACAGCTGCGTTGTCTTTTAATGTGTTTGTTAATGTTGAAGTTAATAGAGGAAAACACCTCTATATGTAGGAGAGTATTAAAAATATGCTGTTGCTATACGGTGTTTTTGTTTGCACACAATATCAATTTCTATATACCTTTTGAATATACTGTAACTGAGACTTTTTTTTTGCTGGGATGCATCTTTTATATTAGCTGAAACCAAAACAAGATCTAGTAAGTAAACTGAAAACCAAAAGTATTATAGCTATATGGAAATATATATAGATTAATTGATAGATTTAATTAATCCCACACTGGGGAAATTCACTTGTTACAGTAGAACAAATGTCAGGAAGAAAAAAAAGTGAGTTAGAGTTATATGATGGAAAGAAAAATGAATAGTTGTCTGTTAAAGCACGGAGGAATGAATTGATGAATAATTTAATTATCCTAAAAATACCGCCACCTTTCATCGTGTGAAGTCTGAAGTTCCTGGTTAATCAAGTGGCTCCAGTTCTGAACAATAAGAGGCTTGTTAGGTCGCATAAACTTGTCTGTAGCCTTGTATGACTTGCCATTGTTTTAGCTTCAGATATTCACCCACTTTGTGCTATTTGTGGTTTTCCAGGTTTGATTACACAGGACATGGAGCCTCAGGAGGTGTGCTATCAGAAGGAACTATTGGTATCTGGAAAAAAGATGTCCTTTTTGTGTTGGATGAGTTGGCAGAGGGGCCACAGGTAAATATTTCCTAGGCTAATTCCATTGCTAGTTAGAGGAGGTAAGTAATCAGTCAAGTTATGTAAATTTTGAACGGCAGGCTTGGTCATTGGTCCTGCATTAAGATTATCAGGTTCCTGAGAATAATCCTCAAAGGTTTTCATTAGACCAGTAATATCAGACAAACAAATATATGAAACCTTGAAAATAAGGACCTAAATGCAATAGAGCTTCAATCATTTCTTCAATTTGTTAAATTGCAACTATGTTGTTTTTAATAACCTACAGGTAAGTAATGCATCATCACGTTTCAGTGTATTTGAAGTTGGCAATTACCAGAGTCAGTCTGTCTTCTGGCAACATTTATAGTAGGTTTTACCAGAAATGCAGGTATGCTTGCCAATCTCATTTTGCTGCAAAAATAAATAAATAAAGATAATTTTATCTTGTGGGATAAAACAAATATTGATAAAAGGAGGTGATTATTTTATTCTAGTATTCAGCATATTGCAAAAATATTAAATAGACAAATAATGTCATGTCGTGAGCAAAGTATTGTGGTAGTATAGTAGTAGTCCCACTTCTATACTTATGCACATGCACATTTGTGATGCGCAATGAGTCTCCTGCAGCGTAAACTACATTTTGGGGGAGAGGAGGGAGCCGCAGGAGACCCAGCGTGCTAAGTAAGGATATTGTTGAGCTACATACGTGTTGAAAATTTGACCCACTGACTCCATTGACGATGCACAATCCTGTAAATGTTTTTTTTTTTTAAATGAGGATGAGTCTCATTTTAGGCTGGGAAGTTGTGGGGTCTTTCACTGACAGTGCTGGGTTTATGTCTGATTACCAATGATCCTTAAAATAAAGCTTGAGACGGTATGATACAGAAGCTGATTGGACCTGCAGGTGGTCAGAGGGCAACAGAAACAGCAGAAGTGATGGGAGCAGTGCGTGGCTCCGCAAGAGGATACAATTAAGCAGTACAGGACTCCAGTGAAAGCTTTATTTTTAATTTTTTTCACATGACTGTAGACCGATAAAACGCATACAAAATACACACAACAAAATACCTAAAATAAGTTGACATATGCACATGACATGCAAAATATTCCCCAATTCAAAACCTAAAGAATATCTTATTGTCCTCTACTGAAAAATTCTGATCTTATAAATGTACAAAAATATTCATAAGGTCAGTTGCTGAGCACGGCATTTCTGCTGCTGCATTGAAAACCCTTCCCTAGAGTCTGTGTGCTGGAGGCTTCAAATCTCTACATTTACGTGTAAGCTGAATCTGAAAATAGCCTTCTAGTGTCAAACTCAGCACTTAACGTTATTCTGCACAGTGAATCCAAAGCTAACAAGTAAAGGCAAAACAGGGCTGGGAGCAGGTTTAGTGACACCTCAATGGGTGCATTTAAAATTCTCATTTGCAGTAACTAAACTGGGTTCATGAGCGAATCAATAACAGAGATGTAAAACCTTCCTAA
Organism: Rhamphochromis sp. 'chilingali'; assembly: GCF_963969265.1. Classification (NCBI taxonomy): domain Eukaryota; kingdom Metazoa; phylum Chordata; class Actinopteri; order Cichliformes; family Cichlidae; genus Rhamphochromis; species Rhamphochromis sp. 'chilingali'. The sequence goes on along the minus strand of NC_137945.1, from coordinate 17,215,741 downwards.
ATTCTACCTCCAGTGTTGCTTTTCCCCCTCATTTCACCAGAAGATGGCACTGTTGCCACATTTATACCACAGCTTTTGTTTTCAACCGTTCTACTGCATGAATGTGTGGTTTCTTAAAAATGTTTGAAGTGAGGTATCCAAGTTTGTTTTGTTTTTTTTGTTTGTTTTGGGGTTTTTTGTTTTTTTTTACCAACTATCAGTTGAGCTATATTTAATTTGTGGTGTTTTTGCCATCTTGTAGATACTGGTTGGTTCCAGTATAGGTGGTTGGCTTATGCTGCTGGCAGCCATTGCCAGACCAGAGAAGACAGCTGCACTGGTGGGCATCTCCACTGCCGCTGATCATGTTGTCACAGCGTTCAACTCTCTTCCGCTGGAGGTGAGAATATAAAATAGAATAACATGTGTAATTATTTTTTGTTTTAAATATTTTCTCATCTAAGTGTGATATTTCTGTGTTCAAATGCAGACACGCAAGGAGTTTGAGGCCAAGGGGGAGTGGACTATACCCACCAAACACATGGAGGAGGGTGTTTACAAGTTTAACATGGACTTTTTGCGTGAGGCAGAAAATCACTGTGTTCTCCAGAGTCCCATCCCCATTACCTGCCCCGTGCGGCTCATTCATGGGCTCAAAGACGAGGATGTCCCCTGGCACATCTCCATGCAGGTTGCAGAGCGTGTCCTCAGCTCCGACGTGGACGTCATCCTCCGACGACATGGCCAGCACCGCATGTCTGACAAGGACGACATCAAGCTTATGGTCTACACCATTGACGATCTCATCGATAAGCTGACCACTATGGTCTGAGTAAGGAATAGGAAAGTGAGCCAGAGATGTTCCTAAGATTAAAAGATAATGACTTTGTTAACTGGGAAGTCAACCCTCAAGGATATTACCAAACAACGGCATGTTGCACCGCCAAATATGACCTTTTATCCATCTATGTTTTTCATCCCGTACTTCATCATGTCAACATGTTGGAAAATTGAAAACTATATTGTAAGGGAGCCCTCCTGCTAGCTGTTCCCTTGTATCTTCAGGTTGCATTTGTATGTGCTCCAGGTTATTGTATCAAGTGTTACGTTTGGTAAGCCGTTCTTAGGTCTGCCATTGCTGCTGTCTCTGCCGTTGTTCTTACTGTTTGGCTGTCTCTTCCCCTCCTTCCCTCCTCCATCTTTACTTAGAAACACAGTTTTCCTGTGCCTTTTTAATCACTTTTCACCCGTTTTGGCTAATAAAACCTTTGCACACTAGAGTGCAGGTCTCAAGTCTGTGAAAGTGCACACACAGATAACACAAGCAACATTATGTGGCGACAAAGAGCAACTGAAAGCTGCATTCAGGTGCATTCAGAATAAATTGCACTGGGAGATATTAGTTGGAAAATATAGTTTATTCAGAGTCGGAGAGGATTTTTATCTATATATTTGTCTAACTGGGGAAAATACAAAAAGTCACACCCGAACGTATATCAGCACCATTACTAAGTAGGGTTAAGAATATAGTGATACTTGTACAATGTAAATTGTCAGTGCGAGCAGAAACCAAGAGTTTTTGGTTTCTTTGTATTTGCACAACATTTCTGTTACATAACTCCGGCCTGCTGAAAGGAGCCACTGAGCTGTTGATTATTAACATGTAACTGGCCACTGGGTGCTCTATGCTCAATGGGGTGAAACCAACCACTTGGGAGCTCTCAGGTCCACATAACTGCAGCAGTGACCTTTAACTTATGGCTGAGCTGGGTATCCAGTCATCTGGCATGCTTAAACTAAACTCAGATGTCAGCTTGTGACTGTATTAATAAATTACATTTACTGTGTTGCTCCTGCTTGGACAGAAGTGTCCCATATTTTAGTTGTTACCGTGTAGCTGGATCAAGTAAAAAAGAACACTGTTCAAGTTGAACCATGGTGCTCATCCAAGATAAAGCTCAAATTCAATTAGCTATAATGAATGGGTCCCAGTGCTGAAATCAAACAGTCTCTGCACTGTGCAGAAACCCAGGAGGTAGACCAGCACTTTAAAGAACACAACATAGACAACTGTTGTTGAGCAAGTCAGTGTAGCTGCCAACTGATCAGCTATGATGAAATAAAAGAGGATTATCTTGTTTGCTGTGATCTCCATCTACTATTGCCTTAAAGTCGCAGGCGGTAGTTCAAAGATTTGATTTGACACCATCATGTGCCTCTGCTTTGACGAGGATCCGTTCAATGCCGAATGAGCTGAGCGTGCACTACAGTGACCACTATCCTGGAGCGCAGTCACGTCGCAGTCTGTGCTGAGAGTGACTCTGGGGACACCTCCCGGGGGAGCTGCCATATAAAACCAGTGGCTCGCTCCTCCCGGACAAAGTGAGGTCCAGCCTCGTGCCATCAGCACGGATGCTTCAGCACTTCAGCATCCTCAGCCTCAGCTCAGCTTTAGCTCAGCGGAATTAACGCATCGGATACGGGACGAATCTGACCTTTCTCCCTGCTGTCCTCAGTAGTAAGTGCATCATTGCTTTTCACCCCCTCGATAAAAACGCTGTGAGTGCATGACTTTTGCAGCATATAATGCATATATGCAAACAATGCGGCGTCACGGCTGCCATGTGAGCTTTGGACGGCTCCCTTTCTGTTTTAACAAGCTGCAGAATGCGTAGCAATGTGGCATGGTGTTATCAGGTAACGGGACTTTATGTTTCATGCATTACATTTAAGTTTACTGCGCACTTTGTGAACGATGCAGTGAACGGCAGGTGATGTATTCCCAAAACGCTTATGCGTAAAAGGGGACTGACGTAATTAAATTAAACTCTATTGCAGCTAAAAATAGCGCAACGTGAACTTCTGTATATTGTTGGAAGCTCCCTTTTAAAAATGAAAAAAAAAAAGGATATAAACTTTTCGTGAAAATACATTTGATTATTTAATTTGCGTCATGTTGCCTGCGCGGAGGTTATACTTGAACGGACATCAAGTACAGCGCATCTTTGCGCTCGGTGTGCCGGAAACGGGATTCATCGTTGCCATAGCAATAAGAGGGCTTGTCCGTGTTCTGGGCGGCAGTGAGAGGACCACACCCATTCTGTGCTAGAGGCTCCAAAGATGTCTCTGGGTGGACCGATGGATGGGAAGCGAGACGTGTGCTGATGTGGCTTTTATCTAAACATTAACATTTTGTTTTATTTAAAAGAATATTGTAACCAATATGGAAAATTGATTTAGATCAGACAAAATGGTAACATAAAATATAACATGAGAAGATTGCACTGGTGCAATGATTGATGATGAAATCGTTTGTTCTCTTCAGGCAAATTGCACACTGCATAGAAAATATATACTAGATTCCTGGGAGACCCACAATGGCAAACAGAGGGCCCAGTTACGGACTGAGTCGAGAGGTGCAGGAGAAGATTGAGCAGAAGTATGATCCTGACCTGGAGCAAAGGTTGGTCGATTGGATAATTGCACAGTGCGGAGGAAACCTGGAGAAACCACAGCCGGGAAAGCAGAACTTCCAGAAATGGCTGATGGATGGAACAGTGAGTGTCTGCAGCATAGTTTTCTGCTTGAAATAGAAGCTAGCCTTAAATAATTTAGGATAGCTCTGTGAGATTTAAAGAGCTCAAGGTTGGCAAAAGTCAAAAAAAAAAGTTTTTTAAATTTTTTATATACTAAAAATATAAAATATAAATATATTAATATTCTCTTTTTATTAGAATTTCTTTATGTACTATTGGCTAAGTTGCAATTAGGTTGTTAAAAGAATACTTGTGTTTTGTGTTATTGATAAGTCACTGATAGCAAACGGCAGTTTGAAAATTGCTAACTACTATGGCTATACTGATCTCTGTAAGCCTCTGATTTAAAAACTCCTCTATCTTCACAGTGAAGATGCTTACCAGTGCACCCTTCACTTTGCTGTCTTTTGCCATGCTCTTTAGCTGACTAATGCTAAAAAAAAAATACTTAGAGAAAACAATCATATGACGCAGATACATCAATTTATGACCTAATAATTAACTCTAGAGATAAGAGTGTAATGCAATCAGAGGCCATTGCATGTTCACAGCAAAGTGACTCAGACTTTTTGTGAATTAGAAGACACTCTTCCTCTCCAGAGACCACACTTCTTCTCGAAATTAAGCTGTTACTAAAGTACAAATTGGAAAGGGAAGATAAGACTACAACCCAGAATAAAAATGTCCATATTAGATTAGGCGTGTCAAATGACAATGTCTTTGGGTGAGCTATTCCTTTAAGAACCATGAGTCATTAGTATGGTATGGTCAGTATGTCGGTTGATGACAGTCAATGCAGATTCCTGACCTCTTTTGTCCCAGATTCTCTGTAGACTCATCAACAGCCTTTATCCGAGGGGGAAGGAACCCATCAAAAAGATCCCAGAGTCTCAGATGGCCTTTAAACAAATGGAGAAGATCTCCCAGTTCCTGCAAGCCGCAGAAGCTTATGGAGTCACAACCACTGACGTCTTTCAAACTGTAGATCTCTGGGAGGGTAAACTCTATCTTCTGATGCAGTCATGTTTACTCTATTTAATAGTCACCAGATGATTTACAAAATGTTTACAATCTGGCTACAGGAAAAGACATGGCAGCAGTCCAAAGGACCCTAATGGCTCTGGGGAGTTTGGCTGTCACCAAAGACGACGGTCAATACAGAGGCGATAGAGACTGGTTCCACAGGTGGATACACAGCGAAGCAAAACAAAAAGAACTCAATATCTTCACAACTGCACAGCTAATCCTGTAACCATATTGCTGTTTCTATTCAGGAAAGCCCAGGGGTACCGAAGAGAATTCACCGACGAGCAGCTACGCCAAGGACAGAGTTTAATTGGCCTCCAAATGGGCAGCAACCGTGGGGCTTCCCAGTCTGGTATGACAGGCTATGGCATGCACCGTCAGATCATGTAGACCCATTACTACCCTTGCTGTTCTGCTTCCAGACCTTACTCTCTCCTAACACCACAAATATTGTAGCCCCAAAAACCTTCCTAAGCTTCGTAGCACCTGCCACGTTAACCTCAGTTTCCCTGAAAGTGCTGCTTTTTCCAGACAGTGTTTTATTCACACTTTGAAAAAAATGATGTCAGATGCTGTAGCTCTCCTTCTTTGGACTCTCCTTCCCTTCCTCTCTCCCAGGATCTCACGTGCTGTTTCCTAACTATCACTCTTAACTCCATTTGGTTACTTTTCAGGTCCAGATGTTTACTTTACATGGAACTCAGTGTTTCAGCATCGGTTTAGTCTTGCAAAGTGTTTAAATAAAATCTCTATACAATGCAAGTCATCAGAGTTGTACATATATTTACGGAAGTACTGTAAGCCACTGTTAGAGCATGCCGTATGCTATGCATTTTTAATTATCGACACATTACATTTCTTTGCTTGTTTTAGGATGGCTACTGTTACCCTGTAATTATTTAGCCTTAAACCTAATGGAACTTAATGACTGACGATGTCTCTGCTATCTTGTCTGAAGACTTGTTGCAGTATCCTCTGTAACCAAATCAACCTCACGTGGTGCCTGGTTATGGGACTACAAAGACTGGGTCCTGATATACTGGCCTCAAATTATAAATGAGAGTCATTCATTCTGAGCCATGCCCTTGTTATTTGTTTGTTAGATTACATATTGTACTGTGTCTCTTTTGTGCGCAACAAGCAAGTAAATGTGCAGTAGCCAACATGTACAACAGTGGACTTTTCATCTCTGATGCCAGTTGATTACACTGCTTGAATGTGCCCTTTTATGTGTATTATATTTTTAAAATATATTTATATCTGGAAGCCTGTAAGAAGAATTATTTAAAAAAAATAAAAAATAAAATAAAGTACACTATGATAAGAGGTATTTGTGTCAGTTTTTACAAAGCAAAAGTTGAGCAACTGCTGTGTACTCAGGGTGTTGGGTGAATTTTTCTTTCCCCCGTTATCTTGGTTTTATGTTCCAGCTCCTCCCTCATGCCCATCCCTCTCTTCTCTGCTCACTGTACACAATCTAATAAAGCATATGCTGTGCAGCATAATGATTAGGCTGCTTGTTTCTGATTCAAGCCTGTGTGCCAGCAAACCTTTGCCTTGCTGAGTAGACTTCAGTCAGATATTAAATCCCTCCCTGCTCCTGTAATGCCCTTTAATAGATGATCTTACCACTGTAAGAACAAAGACTAGAACTACTTCAAAGTGTGTGTAACCTTCATATCCTTTTATTCTGTCCATTTTGATCCATTTTGATACTTAACAAAATGCAATTATAGTGACGCCTTTTTGAAGTGTCCTGGTATGTAATGTTTAGACTACAAAAGGTCACGTTTATTTCAGTGATCCAGTTTATGGGGTCACTTGCTTGCATCTGTTTGGCTGCTAAATGGCACATATGCGAAATACATGCTTTAACTGACATTTTAGTTTGCTATTAACAGCCAGTCTACTGTCCATTCATAGTACCATTTATTTAATTGCTTAATAAAAACTTGGTATCTTCTGGTGTGGCAGCATATATTCTCAATATGTAATTATTTGGTTAAGGTTAATATCTTGTTTGCTTCACTATATAGGCACTTCATGTCAACTATGTGGCCTTCTGCATGTGTGGCCCTCAAGGGCTCTTTGAGTGTAAGCTTATTATTAGCCTTGGCTAGACTGGAGAAGAGGTGATGTGTGACCAGTGTGGCAGGCTCAATGAGTAAACCAAAAACAACAAAGAGACCAATGGCTTTGAGAGGTCTAAGGTCAATCTCGTCTGAAACTGTCTCTCAGCTTGTGTTTTCTGTAGCTGATATCTTTTCTTCTTTCATTGTGCATGCCAGCTTTTAAGTTAAACGTGCTGCAACAAGGCTAGCTATGCATTAGATTGAGACTTCAGGCTTATTTGTTGTGGGAAATTGATTTCATTAGACAGGTAAAACTGGTAAAATGTTGCAGACAAGGTTTAGGATCGCTTTACTGCTCCTCGTCTTGGCATTCAGATGTGTTGCACAGCAAGAAACCCAAAGTAAAGGCTGTGTCTGTGGATATCCTGGAATACCAGGTGATCCCGGGAACAATGGCATGCCTGGCAGAGATGGCCGCGACGGACTCCGAGGTGACAAAGGTGATCGAGGTAAGTTTACAAGAGAAACTTTATTTATTTATTTTTTTTCGCATGTTTTAGGTGCCACCTTCACAGTTTATAATAACGTTATAATTCATCAATCATTGTTGGAAAGGTGAACTTGGACCTACTGGGCTAGCAGGCAATCATGGGCACAAGGGAGACAAAGGGGAACCTGGTATGTGTCTTTACGATACACTATGTGCACCTATATGTGTATTTATCTGCAAATGGAGTCACAACCACTGTCATTTATTAATGCAATTTATCAAAATGTTTGCACTGTATGTAACTTGCAATATGTTACTGCACTGTAAACACCATACCTACAGTTCAAAGAAGGTTTATTGTGTGCTTATTATTTACAGGTGCAACTGGTCCAGCAGGGCTCAAGGGGAAAAGAGGAGATAATGGCGATAGGGGCCTTCCTGGGAAAATGGGACCACAGGGAGTGCAAGGGCCTGTTGGCCTCAAAGGAAATAAAGGAGAGCTTGGGCTCCCTGGGCCCCCAGGACCTGAAGGACATTTAGGGCCACCCGGACCACAGGGTGAAAAAGGGGAAACTGGCCTCCAAGGTGACAGAGGCATTCCAGGGCCATTGGGACCACCTGGCAGGCCAGGTCCCAAAGGGGACATGGGTTTTCCAGGTAACAAAGGAAACATTGGTTATCGTGGGGATAGAGGAGCTCGAGGTGAAAAGGGCGATAGGGGTGAAAAGGGAGACGAAATTGTTGTTTCCAAAAGTGCTTTCTCCGTAGGACTCAGTGCTCAAACTAAACTCCCAGCAGCTAATGCACCGATCCGGTTTGACAAGATTATTTACAATGAGCAGAATCATTACGATCCACAAACAGGGAGATTCACTTGCTCCGCGGCAGGTGCTTACTTCTTCACATACCACATCACTGTATTTTCCCGAAATGTGAAAGTGGCCCTCGTGAAGAACGGTGCAAAAATCATCCACACCACTGACAACTACCAGGGCAGCGAGGACCAGGCAGCAGGGGGAGCTGTGCTGCATCTGGGGATCGGGGACAAGGTGTGGTTGCAGGTGGTTGGAGGAGAGCCATTTAATGGGCTTTTTGCTGATGAGGATGACGACACTACATTCTCTGGGTTTTTGATCTTTGAGGCTTAATTAAGGGATCATTTATAATTACTATGACTAGAAACAGTAAAATGCAGAAGAACAGTACAAGTCAGTAGGATTCAACATGTCAACAAATTCTAATTAAATGAAATTCAAGTTTATGTATGTAGCACAAACTCACAACAACAGTTGCTTCAAGGTGCTTTATTGTGTAACAACAACAGAGAGAAAACCCAACAATCATACAGCCTCTATGAACAAGCACTTGGCGACAGTGGGAAGGAAAAACTCAATTTTAACAGGAAGAAACATACATTTAAGTCTAAAATGCCTGTTGCAATGGTATAATGTAACTAATTTATTCAAGTACTGTATAAATGTGAATTGTCACTTCAGTATTTTAATGCTGTTGTGTGACTCCTTCTCCACCAAGCTAACGACACACTTTTCTATATAAGGCATTTACACTGCTCATTAAAATTTAACATGTAAAGCAAGTGAGGGTGTTGTTGAGATTGAACTGGTTGTTGTAGATTAAACTACACAAGAAAGCTGGTTCAAAGTTCTTCTTAAACATTAACACGGATGACAGTCACCCAGGATTATTGTGCTCTATAACAGATATAGCAATCAAAAGAGGAATTTGTTTTTACATTCCTTGCTTCCTTAAAAGCTTTTATAGGAAACTTTGACACGTTTTTGAGTGCTTTTACACCATCTACTGCTACTTTTATTAAACATCATGATTTTCCAAGCACTTCTGAAATTCTGTGTGGGTTCTTTTTATTCTTTTTTGTTTTTAGGACATGAAATTCTGCTGACATGTGAGCATTGATCACATGAAAACAAACAGTGATATTAAACACTGTACAAAGGTTGACTGAGCTCTGTGTTATTTCTGTAACCTGTTTACTCTCTCAGAACAAAGGGGAGCGACAATCACTCAGTCCCTTCTTTTTTCTTCTTCTGGTATTTTGGGATGGGCTCGGTACAGAAATATCTGTGACAATAATTGCTTGGCATGACACGAGGAAGACAGTTCAACACCAACTGGAAGGCCGAGTCTTTTTTAGTCGTCGGAGAGACGCTGGAACTAGGTGAAGCATTTTCTTCTGTGTTCTAACTTCATTGAAGAGCCTTGGAATGGGCGTGGTTTGCGGTGGTGACGACTTACTGAATTGCGATTGGCTCCAAACCAAAATGGTCGCCCTGTGGTCAACCACTAACCTCGAGCTTAACCTCGCGATGGCCCCGCCCCTTGTAACAGCACAGCAACAAGTGCATTAGTGATGCTCGCCAGCACGATCCTCCAAGAGAGTCTACTTTTAACTTGGAGTCACCAGCGACATTAGGAGTGTCCCATGAGTTAGGTCGGGAGAAATTTCATGATTCAGTGTTTATCATCGCAGTCGCTTGCACACCAACGAGTTTTGCCGGTTGGTGAAAGCGAAATAAGAAACCACAGAGCTTGCGCAATTCACAAGTTTTATCAGTGGAGCCGTGCTTGAGCTAGCTTAAGGTGCTAGCTCAAGGAGTCAGCCAGCCATTTGTCTCAGTATGTTGCGGGGGGTGACTAGTTAACGGAGGTAGCTGCCATACTATTTTTTTTCTCTCAATTATTTGTGAGCGATATGTTTTTGCGAGGGGAGCGAGAGAGCGACACAGCGAGCGCCTGGAGGTCCGAGAGACTGCTCCGACACCATGGATAAATAACTACAACAGCTGCTCCGTTGATGTGCGTGAGAGAGAAAAGGTCAGGAGGACAACATCAGCGACTATGAGCAGGGTGAGCAGAAGTTTTGGTACTCTTCATTTTAATAATTGATTTTAGAAGTTTGGTTTTGGGTTACAGCTGCAGTGATTTTTCTTTTTTCGTTTACCTTCTCTGTTGTGCTACCAGTTGAAATGGGACCGGGGTGCGGGGGATATTGTGGTGCATTACAGCCGTGGTTGTTATAGTGATGTGGGAGATGCCAGGCTGTGCAGGGAGTTGGTGAAGGAGGAGGAAGAGGAGGGGGGAGTTGGAGGGCCAGCAACTACAAAGAGCCGAAGAAAGTTAATTAATGCAGAAATAAATAAGCAGTTAGGCCTCTAGTTCTTTATGAGCTTAGAAAAAGTGCTCGATGTAATCCCCTTTCGTGACTCCCTGTTTTCCAGATTCTGCTGCGGATCTAACTGAGCTACACTGAGCCGCAGGAGAGTTTACTCCAATTTAATGAACTTGGGTCCCACACAGACACTTGTAGAGGTGAAATCAGGCGCAGGCCAGAGTCCTCTGATTTATTGTGGGCCTGAACAGTAATTTTACAGCAGAGCCAAATGACTACAATATAATTTTACTGTAGTCCGCTTTCTCTTCCAGATCTCATGACACATAAAATACAACGCCTACAACTCATCTTTCTGTAGTTTAAAAAAGCTTATTACATTTTTACATTTCTGTTTTCATTTAATGGTCCAGCCTTGTGGTTTGCGGTGCTGTCAGGTTACACTGCTGGCCCTTGAAACCAGGCTCAGTGGTGTTTTGTCTTCACTGAGCCTTTTACACTGTGTGGTATTAGATTTCTGGCAGTCTGTGTCTATGACAGTCCTCACTTGATCAGGTGAGTAAGTGGCTGCCTGTGTGAGAGTGGTGACACTCCCTGCTTTGGCGTCCACCTGTACTTCCCACGCTCTGTGAAAAGGGGCGTGGTTTCTTCTTCAATTCTCCTCCATATGACCTGATCAAAAATGAGGAACTGGGTCACAGATGTATGCAAGACTTTAACCTTTAAATTGAACTCATAGATTAAATTCAGCTGATCCAGGCATGAGCTTTTGTGTATTTCGTAATCACATCAAATACTAAAGATTTACAGTGTTGTGTCCCTGCGCCATGCAATCCTGGGGGGCATTTACAGGCTTTAGATGTCGCTCAGTCAATGCCGAGTCACCTGGTGATCTTCCTTATCGGCCTATAGATGAAACCAGTTCTGAACACAGAGTGGTAGAGCTGCTCTAATCAGATTATGCCTGGAATGGAAAAGAAACAAGCTATACCCACTCCCACATCTATACACTGATCCCAAACACAGTAGACTTCCTTCTGAGTCCATTTGCTGAAGCTTTTCTTTTCAGCTTGAAAGCAGAATAAAAGTCCAGGTCACAAGCATAAAAAGGACTTTACTATATAGACACATACACATACAGAATATTGTCAAGAGTTGCTTAATCTTGCAAAAATCCTTTCGCAACAAGAGAAAGACAAATATATTGAACTCTTTCCTCTTGCACTCGACATATGCTCAGCTTACGTTTCACAAAACCCCATTTACGCACACCAATTTAGCTAATCAGCCAGTCTGTTCAGTCCAGAGGAATACAGTCTTCTCTTCCTCACAGCTTTTTTTCCATTGAGGCAAATGGAAGACTAGTAAAGTGACATTGCTGCAGGGTGATGTCTGTCTCAGGGTTAAGCCGGAGAGAAGAAAATGAAAAATCAGACTTTCCCTTGATACCGTCTGTCTGGTGGTCTTTCAGTTTAATGCTGACTTCATTTTGTCTTCTTAATAAGTTTTAGCTTAGCCAAGGGGGGGGGGGGCATACCTCTGCAGAGGTGAACTGTGGGCAGAAAGTCTCTTACGCTTGTTTCTTGTAAATACTTACATAACCGACGGCTGGAGATTTCCAGCCAAACAGGAAGGGAGTCAGTCATTTCAATGCTTTTCTCCGTGCTCTATGTGTATATGTGCTGCAGTATCCAAGCTTATGCACAAAGGCCATACATTACAGGAGAGGATCCTCACGTACGTGTGTGTGTTTTTGTTTTTGTTTTTTTTTTTGTGTGTTTTTTTGGGGGGGGGGGGTTTAAGTGCATTTTTGCTTGTGCCCATGTATGGATGTTTGTGTTTATGCATGTGGATGCATGTTCATCCTGGGAGTCTAATCTGAAACTGGATCCAGCTGGCCGCCTTTCGTGGTAGTGAGGAGGGGGAGATCCTCCCTCAGCTCCTAATTAACTCTGGACCAGGGCCCCAGTGTGCCGCTCCCATCCACAGATTAGCAAGAGGAAGCTGGAGAAAAGCGGTGGTTCTGGTACTCGGGCAGCATGACCAAGTTTGTGGTTGTGAAAGTGATTTATTAGCGCATACGTAAGTACTGCTTGTCTGGTTGTTCTGACATGCTTATGAGCTCGAGGAGTGTATTTACTGGCAGGATTTGTTGTTTCGATATTTCCTCTAACTTAAAAGGAAAGATAAAGCATGAGTCAAAGACTTGTTAAAGCTGAGAAAAAATGTGTTTGGAGGTGCGTATCAAACCTTTTCATAGAAAATGTAATGTATTAACGCAAAATAAAAAGCATAAATATAGAAAGCAATATGTGATGGATGTATGGATGCCCTAAAACACCCTAAAGAAATTTAGAATATTAATGTGACAAAACTGCAGCAAAGTTTAGTAAGTCCGATTGAAATTTAATGTCAGCTATTAATTGATTATGAAAATAGCCTGTTATATATTTCCCCTGTAACATGCTGCTTTCAGCTGCTTCCTTATTCCCAAGGGGTCCCGACGGCAGGTAGCGCCGCATGTTTGTTTTGGCAGAGGATCCTCTTCCTGTTGCAACCTCAAAAGTGTGGATTGCTATTGGGTGTTAAATATATATCCACATCAAAGCTAACATTGTTATCTTGATGCATGCAGCAAAAGTCATGGTTACTGTAGATTTACTGCAATGTAAAAGCATCTTGCACACACGCTGTTGATGATTAAAGCCTGTTTTGCCAGCATGTGAAACAGTAGCCACCTGTGTCAGCTTGACTCTGACTAATGCCACTGCCAAGCATTAGGCGACGCCAACTGGCCTGTGACAGTTGGTGTCCTACTGCAGGAAGAAGGCGTAAAGGTACTAAAGGATAGGGCATTTGTTAGAACTGCTGATAGCATGAGGTGAGTATTCCAAACAAAAACAAGCTGCAGAGGCTGAAGACATTCCTTCCCTATCTCCTATCTTTCTGCTTGGAAAGTAGATGGAATAATCGATCTTGTCTGTTTTTTGGGAGGGGGGGGGGGTCCACTTTGGTGCTCTGCGTGATTCCTCAGTGGCTGTGGAGGAGAAAGCACAAGAAGACAATTCAGCAATAGTTTGAAAGCAGCGCATTGTTTAGGATTGTGTGTGTGTGTGTGGGGGGGTGTTTACTGTCTGTCAGCAGCGGTGCTTGGCAGCGGTGGCTCTGTGTTTACATAAGTGTTCATAGCGATGAAGCAAGCTGGTTGAAGTGACAGCAGATTCCACTGAGGGGTTGACGGAGAAAGCTCATCTGCTCTTAACGTTGCACGCAGCCAGGGAGTTTGGGAGCATTCCAGGATCCCTGCAACAAAAACTGAAGGCAGTGCTCTCTTCAAACCATAAAAGACTGTCTTCATCCTGTTAAGAGTAATTCATGTTGGCTATTTTTGACATTTTCCTCTGTTTAAATAGTTTTAGTGTAACGAATGTAAAACAATAAAGCATGCATACGAGCTCTCCTAAGCAAAATACATGAACTGACTATAATGAGTATATTTTTGTAGATTTTATATTTGATGAATAACTATCTGTGTATGTCAACTGTAATTAAACTTTCCTTGGTCTCAGTGTATAACCAGTTGTTATAATTGGTTATTTATTAGTTTATAATATCATTGTATGTCATCCTAGCTCCTTACATAGAAATCAAGATCAGGTCTATATATACATTTTTAATCTATGGACATTAAAAATGAAGAAAATTGTGCTGTAAAATCATTATTTATTTGTGACTGAAAAGAATACTGCCTATTTGCATTTTTTTTTTAAATAAAATGGAGACTTCTATATTTTATGTATGAAATATTTCAGAGTTCAGCTATAGATTTAGTATGATGTGCTATGAGGTGAAAAGTGTCACTGATTTGAAGACCATACAGCCTTCACCATCACCTCATCTTCTATGCATTCGGGAGAAAACTGGGCAATTTATTGCATTAATCACAATGGATTAGCAGGCTTCATTGCTTAGTCACGCTCACAAAGCCCCACTTCAAAGCCTCAGCTGCATTAGCCTCTGTCCTGAATCACACACATGTAAAGCTGAACTTGGCACCACCACCACCCCCAGCCTGGGCCTCAGTTTGCCTTGGACATTGAAATACAGCATCAAGGACAAATACATGAGGCATGCTCAGTAAAATCTCACACTCCTAATGATTCACTTCCTCTATTCTTAGGCAAAAACACAGATGATACACAGCTTTAGAATGTATTCAGGTGACAGTCTTTTCATTTTATTTGAGCTGATCAAACTTAATTTGATTATTAATTGTATTTTTTTTTCTTGTGAACTTTGAAAAGCACTGAAAAATGGAAAGATTTTTAAATTAACCTCTGTTTTGCAGGCAGGACAAAAGGACAGGGTCTTGTCTGCAAGCGAAGACCCTCTCTCACAACTCCACAATACAAAAACTGACCCACTGATCCGGAGCAGACCCCTCAGTGATATATATCCATCCCAGAACCGCGCTGAAAGAAGTGCAGTCCCATACCTGCTGTCTGGATATGGTGCCCAGGTGCAACCAATGAGTGCTGGTCTTCACTCTGATGAGAGCAAACTGAATGTTATCAACTCCTCTGCTTGGTCCAGCTCAGTTTCATGTCAGCCTGAAGGAAAGCCCTACTCCTCAAGAATTATGAGGCTTTTTTCTAACTCAAGGAAGGGCACCGTCACTGCTCAAAGTCCAAATGCAGATGATCCGACCTCGGCCCAAGGCAGCGGACTTTCAGGCATAGGTGTTGTGGACTCCTTCAAAAAACTGCGGTCGTCTGTGCTTCAGGGTATTCAGACCAGAGGGGCATCCAACCTTGATGGAGATAATCCTTCGTTGCCCAATCAGGAAAGGGCTAATGGCACAGTTGTAAATAATTCTAATCTGTGTGTAGCGGATCTAGCAAATCATTCAAAGAGCTCTGAAGGATATACTGTTTCTAAGGGAAGTTTTACAGGCCAAACATTGGCTTTGTTAAGCCAGTACGGCTCAGATAATGATGACTACGATGAGGAGGATAATTATGGGGATGGTCTTGCGCGCAATTCGCGATTGTCCAGGAGTATCAGGAGAGCGTATGGAGCGGGGCGCATCACTTTATTTGACTCTGGGAATGGGAGAAAAGCAGGAAGCAATGCAAATACCACTCAGAAATCAGATCAGACATCAAAGCTCGATGTTCAAACTGAGAATACAAGTGACAACACAAATGTGAAGGTGCTGAGCAGACTGAGCAAAAGTGCAGAGAACCTCAATCTATTTAGACGTAAAGCGCCATCTCCAGGTCCTCCTTCCCCACAGGAAGACCTCCTGAGGACTAGCATATCAAATGGGACAACAAACATCGAAAGGACCTCTAGCACCTCCTCAGTTGATCTCCGGGGCCAAGGTATTACACGCAAGAAGAGCCCTGTTAAGACTAAGCCACCGATGTTGAAGCTAGTCGGCAGCATGACTGACTTAACTGTGCGACGCAGGCGAAGTCCCTCCCCGAGTTCCACACCTCTATCTCCCATGTCCCCCTCGTGCCGCCTCCATGATGACTACTCTCGTCGTGTCCCTTTCCTGCATACCAATGAGCGACAGCGCCGGCCCGTGCTCGTCACGGCTCAGGCCACGTCTGTCGAGCACACTCCTCTGGTCCAGCCCCAGCCTGAACACAACAACAGCCCACAACCCCACCAGGTGATTATCAGCGCCCCTTTCTGGGAGCCCCCCGAGACAACAGAGCAGACTTTACCTGATATCTCTGCTCATTATGAGTCACCGGCTGTAGCCACAACAAGTGATTATAAGCAGATGGTAGAATGCAGTTCATCCCTATTCAGCCAAAGAGAACATTCACAGCAACAAGAGCAGACTGAGGGCATCGCATCACCAAATGAGGTAAGGCTGCAAATCTGAAGTCCAACCTGAAGTAATGTCTTTTTGTGTGTGTGTGTGTGTGTGTGTCTCTTTTCCATGCTCATTAACAGATGTGACACCTTTTAACACGTTGTCGAACAGTAATAATTAGGATGTTATTTTTGTGCAACTCGCCTGTCGATTATTTAGCTGGTTATTGATAAATTAATCTACTGCTCAAGAACAAGCATGTTTCAGATTATTTATCAATTCACAGAAGAGCATGGGGTTCATATCTTTAGGATGACTGTTTGGGTTTAAAGAAGTGCTGAAAGACAGAAGAAAGGTTCGATTTCTTATCATGCAGAACTGAGTGGTGACTTATAGGTGCCAGCTGAACGACTTTGACCCTTGTCTTGGGAAGTGAAATATTACTTCTCCCACTTTAGAGCGATCTTTGAATCTGGCAGGATTCCAGCAAATTGAGATAAGTACTTGTGTTGACGTGAGGCTTGTCAGTAGGATGCACGTATGCTAAAAGGAAACGAATGAGAGAGAGGTTTATCCTGTCCAAAGTCCCCTTGAGTGTCAAATAAATAACGCCATCGATTCACATTGCTTTTTTTCCTGTCAGTTGTGACTGCGCACTTCTGATGCTGTGGAGTCACATGGTGAAGTCAGCTGTTCCATGCTGACGGGCACGCCGAAGGATCTCAGAGAGTTAATGATTAGGCTTTGTTTATGATTAGTGGCCCTTGCGCAAAGCAGCAAGTCCTGTTGCTGTGGGAGGGTTGGAGGCTATGAGTCCGTACAGCCCTCATTTCTCCCCCTTTCCTCTAGATGCAGCCCAGTGGAGCAAAGTCCAACGCCATGAGCACTGGGCCTGGAACAGCAAGCAGCACCATCAAGTAGACAGGGACCATTAAGAGATGATTTTAGCAAGATGACTTTTAGCCTATGGATGACATTTTCTCCTGAAAGATGAACAGGAAAAACAGATTTGTTTACATCAGACATCGAGCGGCTGTTACTGGCTTGAAAAACCTAAGGACTTAAGTTTTTAAGGACTTGGCCTTGGGACCACAAGCCAGCCTGTGTGTTAGTCTGCGTTTCACAATGGTGCTAGCCTACTGTGTGCCCTTCCAGTGTATTTGCCGGGGTCCGGACCCAGATCGAGAAAAGCAGGAGGTGAGATTTGGCTTTGCTGGCTAAAAAGATTTGGAGAAATAACTTCGCCGTGGGTAACTCTTACCCAATAATGGACTCTTAAATATATAATACCTGCTCAGATGCATGCAGTGTGGTAACATCTATTTGTTCGTATTGTTGCAATTTCTGCTGCAGTTTTTGTTTGAATATGATAAGCCCTGGTTTGATTGTGTTCAGTATTTTGAGCCTCTTACTGCGTCAACAAGAGTCCTTTCACTTGATAAAAAATGTTTCTCACGAGATAAAGCTTTGAAACACCTTTGCTCTGATTCCAAGAAAGCTCTTTCTGCATTTAACTCTAATGGTTTTTAATTTTACTCTCTAATGTAGTGGTTTACACATTCATCTAACAAGCAACGGGTTCCTAATTTGATCTTGGGATGGCCGAAAAATTTTTTGGCCCTTCAGGAAAGGCGATTTAAAAACTGCGAAATCAAACATGAGGAGCTACCCGTGATGGCGACCCTCTTCTGTGAATAAAGGAGCAGCTGAAAGTAGCTTGTTCTGTTTCTGATTAACAGATGTTCTTCCTAGTAGATAATTGTTCTCCAGTGCAGGTTGGAGGACAAGGGAAAGTCAGTTTAGTTTCCAACTTTTTGCTTTGATCTCACAGGTGACGTCAGACCACCAAGGACAAGAAGCTCTTTTTCAAACGGAGGAGCTCTCCCCGTCAACCAGCAGCACACCTATCTCTCCATCATCCGCCTCAGAGTCACCCATATCCCCCACATCTCCCACAGATGAAGCCACACCTACCACGGAAACATCCTCTGTCAAGTCCAGACAAAAAAGGGGGCGCCCGAGACCACGGCCCATTTCTGACTATGGACAGCTGCTTTCCAGGAAACATTCCATCCCCGAGGAAGTCGGAGAGCTTCTTTCTGAGGAAAGGAGTGCAAATCCACTGCAGCGTAAAGACGGCACTGGTAATGATGCATACATGAACGGAGAGAGCCCTGAAAGCTGCAGCATGAATGGGGACATTCAGGCCAGGAGGCAGCGGCCCATCTCTGTGATAGGACCAGTGGATCTGTTCCCTCCTGATGCTGAGCTGAAGGAAGACAACCTTCCCACTGTAAGCTTTTACAGGTTTTATACATTTTGTGCAAAAGTCCTCAAACTTTAGTTGTTTTCATTAGTTATAGATCTTTCTTTGACTCTTTCTTAAAAATTGTTGTTACTCTGTCCAGTTAAAGTAAAAGCAAGACCTGATTTGAATTTGGTCGTTATTGATTGAAAGTCAAAGTAAAGTCGGACCATTTGGACAATTGGATGTCCTCTACTGTGTCACAGTAGCAACCCATGAACTTGAACTTGATCTTGGGGAAGAAAACAAAGTAAGAGTGAGGCAAATCTGACACTTAAGACAAGTAGTGAGCAAAATCATTGCTCAGGTATCTGATTAAATTGTCAAATTTCTGGGTGTGTTCAAAAAGCTAAGCAGAATCAGATCACCGTTGAATCTTCTAAATGGCATCCTAAAAATAAACAGTGGTACGTACAACAGAACCGTGTTGATAGTCTGACCCTAGATGAAGAATTCATAGATCACATCTCTTTGAAAGTTGGAAGAAGAAATCACTAACAAAGTTGCAGATCTGTTCCCAATCTGGTTCACCAGCTTCAAGCTTGTCTGTCTTCCTGTAGAAGTTTAACGTCTATGGTAAAATTGCAAAGGCACACAAGCAATTTTTAGTGGGCAGAATTGGTAAATATTGTGGTTTGGTATGTTTTTTTTATTTTCCAGCTGTAAAGTCTTTGAATTAATTGTGGGAGAAGGCTGGCAAAATAAATAAACACTTATATCAGGCATAATAAAACAAAACCACATCACCCGCATTCTCCAGTTTGATATATTGTCATGCTTCAAAGAGTCTTTATACATAAAGACTCTTTTTTTTGGATCTCAACCAAATGCACACAGGCTTCGCTTCTTTTTGTAATACTTAAAGCACTCAGAGAATATGGGGGAGAATAAATAGCAGCTGATGATTATATTTGCACACAGTATTGTCTGTTAGTTCTGTGTGACAATTTTCTTTTTCATTTTCGCCCTCTCTGCAGGCGTTGTCGCGACCACCAATCCCTTCCCATCAGGTGCCCCCTTACAGAGGAGTGTCTGCCAGGTTTCGACCCTCCGCTCTCTCCCAGAGTACCCCCATCGGACTGGACCGCGTAGGCCGCCGTAGACTCCACAGGGTGCTCAGCGGTGAGAGCTGTTTTGTGCTAATGTAACACAAAGTTGGTGGTGTTCAAACATTGCAGCTGCTGCACCATTAAGGTAGAGCAAACGCACCTTAAAGCCTGTTGAACAGTTTAAAGGAAACCCCTCGTTTTCATTTAGCTACCTCTGAGCATAATGACTGTATGAAGCTGTACTTAATAAGTTTACCATCACTTAAGTGATATCAATAAATCACAAGATAATCCAGTCTTGTTTCTTTCAGTTAAGAAATGGAGCAAAATCAAACGTATAGAGTCAGCCAGTGACTTTTAATGAAAGTTTTCCCAGACATAGATTAAGCCTCGTGTCCTAGACAAAGAAAAACAAAAGACATGGACTTAATCCATGTCTGGGAAACTGAGCCTTAGTTCTCCCATCTTTATTACTGAAACTGGTTTGTGCTAACAGTCCTCCCTGGCCTATCTTCTATTTCTGTTTACAACTGCTGAACTGCTAACCAAATTTAGCCAATCATCCTGATTCTTGCATGGCTGTCCCTCCGCTTATATAGCAGAATTGCTGAGATCATAGTCGAGCAGTTGGTCTCTCTTAAATCCAGTAGGGGAGTAACGTATACTGAAAAATGCGTACTTCCTATGAAAGGGTAGATTTTACCCAAGTTCTCAGGCAGTTTTGAGCAATAAGAACTAAATACTGTTCTAATTCTTTTTAATACCTTGGAAACAGAAAACAGCAGAACTTTGCACACCGCTCACAGACTGAACGTGCCCCTGGGGTTGTTTGTGTTTCACAAGAGATTAAACAATTTAGTTTGTGGGACAACTGGAGTGTAGGAATGTCAATAAGTGTGTTGCAGGAAAATGCTGATATGGAGTCAGGCACAAGCTTTCCTGTGTATGTGGCTTCTTTCTGCGTTTGTTGAGAGTTTGCTGAGATTCTTCTGGTCCCTACAGTGTTTTCATCTCTACATACATGTTGCAGATGGTGTTTCAGAGTGCTCTGCCACACTCGATGACAGCGTGAGCGAGGAGGAGGAGGGCAGCTTCGACGAGCTCACTGACGTGACACCCTACCTCCAGCCAGGGGTGGAGCTCTCTGTGCTCAGTGAGGTGAGGTTGAGGGAGGGAATCTTGTCACGTTGCAACACTTGCAAAGATCTCTTCCAAAAATGTGCTTCTAGTTTCTGACGCCGTACTTATCTTGCCACCCTGCTGGCTCACAAACAGCTGTGCACAAATGTTAATGTGCCCATTTCCAAGATGTCTGGCCTCAGTTCAGCAGAACACACAACCAGTGCTTGGTCCACAAGCCTATACATAATCTTACATGTTAGACATGGGTTTGGCCTGCATGTAATTGTATGTTTATCTTATCTGTTTGTGTGCTGCTCAGTGGATAAGCTCTGGCCACGCAGTTTATGCTGAGGCTCTCTGGGACCATGTGACCATGGAGGAGCAGGAGCTGGCCTTCAAGGCTGGAGATGTAATCCGTGTCTTGGAGGCCTCACATAAGGACTGGTGGTGGGGCAGGGGGGCCGACAGAGAGGCCTGGTTCCCCTCCAGCTTTGTGAGGGTAAGTGGACTTCCTGACCCGTGTGTCTGATTTGTGTTTGCTTTCTGGCAGCACAGAAAAGACTTTCAAACTGGCTTAGCTCCAAACCAACCCCAGCAGCCCTCTGAAGAAGGGGCGCGGCTGGTTTCTGTAGTGACCATACTTGATTGACAGTTGAGTGTTAATTAGGCAGGCGGTCACCATGGTGAGGTTCTTTGACAGGCAGGTGAGGATTGCTGTGTAGTTGCTTGTAGCTGAATCAATGTTGGTGAACAGGAGCTGGTTAAACTTGCACATGTTGTTACCTAAGTGATGTGGACAGATCTTAGATATAAAAGGTACTTAAACCTCAAAAGACTCTTGTGGCTTAAGTATCTATTGTTGTAATTATGCCACTTTGCATATGAGCTTTAACATTTTATTTTAAGTTTTGCAACTGGAAAAAGAAACCATTGGCTGAATATTTTTTGCGACTTGAAGTTAGGCTTTCTGATCATTCAGATGATGCTCAGGAGGTCCAATTGTGTCGGTGGTGAATGTGTTTCAGGTGCGTGTGAATCAGGAGCACTCGAGTGCTGAAAGTGTGGAGAGTGTAGCAGACCAGGAAGATCCAGCTCCCAGAGACACACACAGCTCTCAGCACAGGCAGCAGATGAGAACCAATGTGGTTCAAGAAATCATGAATACGGAGCGCATCTACATCAAACACCTGAAAGACATTTGTGAGGTAAGGGTTTCAAAGCAAAGCTGGTGGTTCTCAGACTTGTAGCACTCTAGCATACCCTGGCTTCCAAATACAAAAGTTTACCTTCCACCCACCATCCAACAGCTTTCACCACTCAATAACAA
Organism: Rhamphochromis sp. 'chilingali'; assembly: GCF_963969265.1. NCBI lineage: Eukaryota > Metazoa > Chordata > Actinopteri > Cichliformes > Cichlidae > Rhamphochromis > Rhamphochromis sp. 'chilingali'. The sequence continues at coordinate 17,193,857 of NC_137945.1, read as the reverse complement.
CAAAGACAAAATGGTCCAAGGTGTCTTGTTTTGTTTTAGATTTTTTCTTTTTTTATGAAATAAAGGACAGCTTGATTGCATCAGCCTCACTCCACACACTGAAAACAGCTGGATTAAACTATGTGCCTCACATTGGCACTTAACTTGATCTAGAGATGATTTACATCTTGAATTCCAGTCAGTGTCAGCAGCATTTGTAATAAGCTTGTTTTCAAGAAATGCAAAATCCCTGATAATCAAACTCATGTTTCCAAGAATTTTAAATTCCACCTTCCAGCACCACCTGTTGGCCAGTATATGAACTGTTGTCATGTCATATTTTCTCTCAGTCCCAAACACTGATGCCGTTTATGTTTCAGGGTTATATCCGCCAGTGCCGGAAACACCCTGACATGTTCACCGAGCTGCAGCTGAAAACCATCTTCAGCAACATAGAAGACATCTACAAGTTTCAGAGGCAGTTCCTCCGAGAACTAGAAAAGAAGTACAACAAGGACCAGCCACACCTCAGTGAAATAGGCTCATGCTTTCTCCAGCAGGTAGTGGCTGCACTTAATGCTGTTAATTAACTATGTTAACTCTGGTCTGAATGATTGATCATCATTTGTCTTTTTATTTTAAGGGGGAAGGCTTCTCCATACTCTACTCGGAGTACTGTAATACTCATCCCGCAGCCTGTGCTGAGCTGCAGCGGCTAATGAAGTTGGGAAAATATAAGCATTTCTTTGAGGCCTGTCGCCTCCTCCAGCAGATGATTGACATCTCTATTGCTGGTTTCTTACTCACACCTGTCCAGAAGATCTGTAAATACCCTCTGCAGCTAGGAGAACTGCTCAAGTACACGCCCAAAGACCACAGGTACTTTCAGGCACTGTTTAAAGACCTGTAGCATGCATTCCATAGTGTCGGCCGTAAACAAACTCCTTCAGTGTTGATTAATATATTCCAGAATAAAATGACTGTGCATCAGCTTACCAGGGATACCTTGGAAAAATCCAGAACCTCTTCTAATAGTTGTTAAACGTTTAACAAAGAGGGCGTCAGATGTTGTCTTTATGGGGGAAGGAGTTAAGTCACTAAATAAATTATGATTATATTTTATTTATTTGTTAGCTTCACTGTTAGCTCTGTCCATCCCACTACTTTACTGATTTCTTACTGTTCCATTAGTGAGATTGAAGCAATGTTTCACTGTTAATGGAAATGTGCTTTTCCATCTGCGGGCCCTGTTTTCACTGCTGTGTTGTTGATTTAATGCAGCGACCACAACGGAGTGAGCGAAGCATACGAGGCTATGAAGAATGTCGCCAGTCTAATCAATGAGAGGAAGAGACGGCTAGAGAGTATCGACACCATTGCTCACTGGCAGGTCGCCATATTGCACTGGGAGGTGAATATGCCCTCTAATCACATTTAATTCTGTTTCTAATTGTTCAGCATAGTGTTGGATGTATGCTGCCTCAAATCTTTTGGCTGAATATATTTGGAAACATGTTGTCCCAGGGACCCGATGTGTTAGAGCGCAGCTCAGAGTTGATCCACTCTGGTGAGCTGACTCGAATTGTCCGGCAAGGCAAAATGCAACAGCGCAGCTTCTTCCTGTTCGACCATCAGCTGGTCTACTGTAAAAAAGACGTGCTGCGCAGAGACCTGCTTCACTACCGTGGACGACTGGATATGGACCAGACTGAGGTGGTGGACGTGCCCGACGGACGGGACGCGGACCTGGGACTGACCCTGAAGAACGCTCTGCGCTTGCGCCACTCCTCCACTCTGGAGTTTATGTGTGCGCTTTGCTGCAGGAAGGCCGAGGACAAGCAGAGGTGGTTACAAGCGTTTGCCAAGGAGAGGCACAGAGTCAAGGAGGACCAGGAGATGGGTGAGTCGAGCCAAATTCCTTTCACTGAGAATACAAGCAGCCACTGTAGAGAGATGTCAAGTGAAAGGTGAACAGGGTAAAAAGATTTCTGAGTAAGTGGGTAGTAAATATTTTGGCCTGAAGATGTGTTTGTGTGTGTGCCTTGGCAGGAATTGATATCAGCGAAGAGCAAAGGAGACGGGCGATTGTTAATGCCAGAAGGGCCAAACAGGGGAAGATCAAAAGTAAGGACAAAATATTTCTTCATTTTAAGCTGCTTTTGACTTTATATTCTAAAAAAAAATAAAGATTTTGTATAATTTGCTTTACATACTCATTTGTTTTTTTTGTTTTTTGTTTTTTGCACCTTTTAGATCTTGGTTACTCTGGTTCTGTCCCCCCACACCCCCAAAACTTGCACCAAAACCTTCACCCACTTCACCAGCGTCACATCACCATCCCAACCAGCGTGCCTCAGCAGCAGGTCTTTTCACTGGCTGAACCTCCAAAGCGAAAGCCTCATCACCTGTTGTACAGCATCACCCGCAACGCCTTTTTCAGGAAATGAAGCTTGGCTTCCTTTGTTTCTTTCTCTGCACGTTCAGAGCCAAACCGTCCTGAAGTCTGAAAGAACGCCGTGTTTCTCCTGTAATCCTGTCTGTAAATGTCACGTTTTGTTTTTGTGCCTCGTGTGCGTCATAATGTTTGTGTTGAATGTTGAAACTCAGTGCCTAAAATTTGTAAAAGGGCATGACAAAAGTGTTAAAATACTGACTGTCCATTTTATAGGTGTGTGTGTGGAACAGTGCTGCTCATTCAGAAAACACCCATCCTGTTATCTCCTATTAATTCCAGCTTAAAGACTTTTTTACTTTAATTATGACAACGATTCATATTCTGCTTTCACATTGATAAACATGGGTTTTGTTATTTTACAAAGGCTGGACCCTTTTTTTTTGTGTGTGTGTGAGTGTGAGTCTGTCAGCTCTGAGCACAAAGCAGCCAGAGAGTAAATTAACTGACACGTTGACCTCCCCCATTAACATTGTGAATAAAAAACTTGTATAAAAATGCCTAAAGAGACTAGTTTGTCGTGCAACTGCTTTCTCGTGATTACCAAGCAAAATGTTAGCGTGTGCCTGGTGAACATTAGTGCGTGTGCATTTGATAGAAGGTATCGATGGAAGTTAATGAATGAAACATTAGCCATACGACTGGATAGTTCCCCGTTTCGCCGTTGCTCGTCTGTGGTCAAGGATCTGGTTTCAGACACCTGCCGACTGTGGAGCCAAACGGTGTGCTTTTTGGCTCTGTTCGAATCTGCTGTTTTCATGAACGGCTGTTCTTGTTCTAAAAGGCAGTGGGAATGGATCTGAAAGAACAAAAGTCAGAAAATAGATGATTGCGGCTTGAAGGGATGCCTGTGTCATGGGCGCGCAGCACGATGAGAACAAGCAGACCAGTGGAGATGATGATCCATCTCGACAGGACTGTGCCAGTGTAAGTAAGCTGTATCGTTAACTTGGTAACAAATAGCTGTGTGTGTAGATTTGTGTAACCTTGATGCTTTTGTGTTGAGTTTTGCGCTTCAGCATAGCCGTGTCTCCAGACTCAAATCCTGGAAGATTTACTTTATTGACACATCTCAAAACTTTTTTAAATCTCTCAGCTTATTTCACATTTAAATGTGCTTAAATGGATATTGATATTTTTACTACGTCTCTATGGTCTGCTAACTTGTGATGGAATATTTGCCAGTTGCACAGTATGGGATGACACTGAATGAATAATACATGTGCATTGGGTAACTCAATGAGCACTGAAGTTACATCTGATGGAGTTGGTACTGCTTTCAGACACTGGGTCACGAGCTAAGGTGCCAAGTAAACCAGCCTCGTTTTTAGCTGGCACATATTTGAATCACTGGTAGCAGATCAAATAGATTTTGAACCATGCATTATTCAGAACCTCTGTCACTCATGCACTTGGGATTGATTATTCAGCTTACTGTAATAGAAGAAAGTTGACCTGCAGATACAGTAAAGAGATAAGAGGAGGATGGTCTGCCCGGAGAGCTGGCTTCACCCTCTTGTGCCCTTTCGTCCTGATCCTGAATCTTCATAGTGAACTGTTAATTGCTTTTGGTGTTCTTTTCCTATTATTTCAGCACCATTAAATCCATTCCCATAGTTTGCCCTTTTGTGTGATTGCTCTAAAGGGCAAGCAAAATGTGCTGTCCATGTGATATACAGCTTTGAATGGCCATGACCGTGTTCCCCTGTCTGGCTGTAGATTGCAGATGTGTCAGTGGAGGTGGCAACGGTGGACCACACACTGCAGAAGCTGCGCAGGAAGTACAGGAAGACTAGACGGAAGCCCAAAGGACTCAAGAGGCTGTGGCTCCGTCTGCTGAACATCCCATACATAACTGTAATCATCACAGCAGTAGTGTTCGTGGTGGTGGTGATCATGTGGTCGCTGCTGTGGGTCTTTATTTGTAAGTGGAAGTATTCTTACACTTTTATATAAAAAAGAAACAAACAAAACAAAAATGTTGCTCCTGAAAGATATTTAAAGGGACAGTTCACCACAGATTAAACTGTTTTCTCTTTGGGCCTCATCTGTAGTCAGGAAAGTGTGCGGCTGTCTCCCTGCTGCATTCATAATTTTAAGTAATTACAAAGAAATGACGAGTCTATAAATGTGTATTGGTTTATTTAACAGTGAAAAACTGATGCAAGAGCATTTTGAAGCAGTTACAAATGAACAATAATTTTAGTATTTGATTCCCCCAGTGACCCAAGTTTGGGTCAAAGGTTCATAAAAAAAAAAAAAAAAAACATGCTCAAAAATAAATGTAAGAAACTCATCATCGCTGTCTCTTTTAAAAAATCATGACTTGGCTTCTTAAAACTACAAGAAAAATAGAGTTTTGTTCCACTATATTTGAAGGATGACACAAATAATACAGTAAAAAGGAAGTACGCGCTCTTTCAATTTTAAGGTTTTACATATCAGGTTAAGTTAAACTAAATATAACCTCAGAGGAACTACATCAAACACATGCTACAGTGTGCTGGTATTCATTTAAGAAAAACTAAGCTAAAATGCAGGAGCTATATGTAAAAAATTTAAGCACACTCCGTGGTTCAGCAGGCTGTATAACCACTTTTAGCAGCAATAACTTAAAGGAATCAATTTTCTGTATGGCTTTATCAGTCTCTCACACCACTGTGGAGGAAGTGGCCCACTCTTCTTTATAATGTTGCTTCAGTTTGCTGACTTTTGTTCAGGTGTTCTGCTTCTGTGCGTCCGATCATTGTCCTGTTGCATGAAGACTCTAAAACACTTACTACACAGATGAGTTCATGGTCAACTCGTTGACTGCAAGGTGCCCAAGTCCTGTGGCTTCAAAACAGGCCCAAATAATCAACCTTCCGGCACCACTGTGTTTAACAGATGCAATGACGTGTTTGTGCTGATATGCTGCATTTTCTTTTCGCCAAACATGGTGCTGTGCATTATGAACAACCATCTCCAGTTTGCTCTCTGACCCTGGGCTAAATTTGATGTGTCGTCCACTGCTGGGAAGACTGAAAACTGTCCTGGTTTCTCACTACAGAGAGATGCAATTCAAATTGTTTGGAAATGGCCAAACCCTTCCCAAGTTAATGGGCATCAGCAATTACTTCTTCAAGATCATCATTGATGTCTTTCCTCCTTGTTAACACACACTTGCATTTTAATTTGTTTAAATAAATAATGACACTGTGCAATATGGCATTTTTTATAATTCCTTTGAGGTTGGATAGATTTTAAGATTTGCTTAGGTCTGGATCATTTTTATTATTTGTTGATATGTAAAAAAATTCATGGTTTATTTATTTTTATTTTGTCATGAGTAGATCTCCAAAACTGGACAACTCACACTAAAACAATCTAGGTGACAACAGGCCAGAGGAAAAATGAGTAAATTAGATTTTGAGGTGAACTGTCCATTAAATATCTTTGCAAAGTTCAGTGTTTAGATGCTGTGCATAAACGTTTAGCTAATTTTATTGGCAGCATGTTATTAAAATGTATTATTGTAATGTAGTAGCTCGATGGGGGGAAAAAAAGCTAAATTTGACCAGATTTCCTCAGTTCGCAGGGAAAGTAACAGTGGAGCATATTTCGCTGGGATGTTCCGTGTAGCCAATGTGGAGTTTATCCCAGAGTACCGGCAAGCAGAGTCGCATGAGTTTGTGTCCATGGCAAATAAAATCCAGCACGTGGTAGGTGTCAGTGTAACCCTGCTGGTGAACTGCTGGTCTGTACTAATCTGCTGTTAATTATTGGTGTCATTATTGGTGTCTTGCAGGTGAACAATGTGTACAAAATGTCCTCAGTTGCGAAACTCTACAAGCAAGCTGTCATTTCAGACCTCAGGTACTATGGTGCTCCTTGTCATCATGAACTAAAACCAAACAAATCTGCTGTTTTTCATTTAGTTTTATGATTTTAAAGATGTTCTATCAATCTGTTTTCCTCCCCAAGTAACAACAACAAGGGTGGCGTGTTGGTGCATTTCTGGATGGCTTTTGTGGTCCCTCAACTGAAGAGCTCAGAGATGTGTGAGGAGTGCTTAGCAGCCATTTTCAGAGATTCAGTCCACACCAGCCTGAACAGGTCCTCTGTAGGCTACCTGCTGGGTCTTCCAGTTGACATAGACTCCATCCTCATCAATGGTGCATTTGTGTGTCTCACCTGTAGTCTAATGCATATTTATCACTCTGAACCTTAGAATAAACTGACTATTCTGCTCTCTTGCAGGTGTTCAGCGTTCAGATTATTCATCCAACACAGCAGGTAAGAACTACGGAGGTGAATAACAAACATCCTGCATGTCTGCATTTTGTTTCCATGAGGTTTTTTCTCTCTCTCCTTCCAGACTCTCAGTGTGTAGATAAGATGTATGCCAACCTTCCTGGGGTGATGGTCCCTTTAAGCGTCTTCTCGTCATGGGGCGGTATAAATTGCCATGTAAAGCTCACTGCAGTCCCTGGCTCTCTGATCCGCCTCACCATCACCTCATTTGTTATTGAGCCCAGTGACTGCGTGAACGATGCCCTCACTGTGTATGACGCTCTGCTGCCCATGAGAGGGCGCATTCTGCACAGGCGAGTCTGCACCAGAGCACAAGTTTGATTTACAGTATAGTTAAGATTCTCTAAAACAACACACAGAATTCCTGCAGATTTCTAAAGGTTTTTTTTAGTGGTATGATGATCAATACCACTAAGCCTTTCCAATATCACACCATTTCTGCTTTTTGAGCCTTCCTCAGATGGCCTTACATTAAAACACATCTGTTCTTACTGTGGCCAGAAGGTCCATCTTAGATTCATCAGTCCTGAGCAGGTTATTCCAGAGCATCTGACATTTACATATATATTCTAAGTATTTATAGGTATCATAAGTATTTTTAACTTCACTGACAGACTCACAGCTACGTGGCACACGGCACGTTTTTTCGGATTGCTGACTACAATCCAGAGTTGCGCTGCAGCTCACGTACCTCTGCTCAGTCTTTTCAGGCATCCATCTTTTCAGAGGTTTAAATAAGTCGGTCCCCACGTTTCACTTAAAGAAGTCCCAGTCATTGGCACTTAGACTACCAAGAATATTTATACACTCATAAATACAAATTTCACATGTGCTGATCTACATTCTTTGTGCTGCAGCCTGTGTGAGCCGGTCTCCAGCGCCGTCTCCATCGTTTCTACCTCCAATTTCATGCTGCTGTCCTTCAGAATGACCAACGGGAATAAAAATTTCAGAGGATACTTTGAGGCAATCGCTGAGGAAGGTATGAGACATTTACCTGCTCTGTCTTATAAGCCAGTAGTTCTTGACAAACAAGTTTTCTGAAAGCAAAGCATCGACATGAAATTAATATTTTAGTGAATTGTGTAGGATTTTTTAAAAATATGTATAATAAGTCTGCTTCTAAAGAATGATTTCTCAATAATATAATGTTCCAGCACCCAGATTTATGTAACATCTAGCATTAGCTTGGGAAACTATAACCCTCAGGCCTCTCTCTGTCACTCTCAGTTTGTATGTCTCAAATTGAGACCCAGTTGGAGCCTGGTATCAGAGATCGAATGTACAGCCCCTTCTACCCCAGCATGCTGCCCCCACAGTGCTCCTGTACCTGGAAGTTTAAGGTAGACAAACAAGTGACACACGAACACACACACATTATTATTATTATTAGTTTTCGTTCATTGTGTGTTCTGTCATTTTATAACAGACCCAGAACTCCACTTTAGGAGTTGCACTGCGCTTCCACAACTATGTTCTGAAACTGAAGGACATGAATGGCTGTGACCAAGGCTGGTGGAAGGTCAATGAAGTCATGTACGTGGCTACACCTGCTCACACTGAATTCAAATAATAAGTTCCACTGCCTATTATTATTGGGTATTTTCAGTAGTCTACAGAGATGGATAGTCACCTCATGTATTGAATGTCCTGGATATTTTTAGACCATTCATTTGACCACGACCATATTTGTCCCACATCCTGTGATGATTTTTCTTGATGCTTGTTTTCCTTCCACAGTTACTGTGGAAGCTACGTGGGACATGACACGGTTTTTCGGATTGCTGACTACAATCCAGATATGGAGTTTCGCTGCAGCTCACGTACCTCTACTCAGCCTTTCCAGGCATCTTATAGCAGCTACAGTATGAACCAGCGTAAGCACAGCATAACTCCAGCCTGACTCACTGTGACCGCTAGGATGGGGTGCAGGAAATGCGTGTCTCTGTGTATCTGTGTGCATGTGAACTTTGTTCATAAGTGGATTCTAAAAATTACAAAGTGAAAATGTTGGAAAATAAATATGGAAGTTCTTGTGAAAAAAAAGATAATCTTTTACTGTAGCTCTTGAAACTCTTGTAGCTCTTTTGTTGTTAATTGTCACTGTATTGCAGCCCCAGAGAAGTTTATTGTGTTGTGTTATATTGAGCCAGTACAACAAAATGATAGAGATTTAGTTTTGTTTCTGTTTCTCTGCTCACCAGCCTGTCCAGAGAGCCATTTCTTGTGCAACACGGGACTATGTGTGCAGAAGACTCGACTCTGCGATGGCCTGGATGATTGCCAGGATGAGAGTGACGAGGTCTTCTGCTGTAAGTTGTTTTCCAATTAACCATTTTTGATTTTGTTTTTTTAAACAATGGGAATGTTCGGCTTTCATTCCTTGTCTGTTTAAAATAGCATCGTGAGTTCCTGTTGAAACGTTACACTGTTCTTGATGTCTGGCATGTGGTTTAAATGTGTTTATTTCCTTGAGAACTCAGTCTGCACTTTAAAAAATGATGCATATTTTCACAGCAAGGCCCACGATGAGCTGTGGTGCCAATAGTCCCCTGCATCCTCTGCTAGGATGCAATGGAGAGACAGATTGCACAGATGGAGTCGATGAACTCAACTGCACTCATGGTACGTGTCGTTTGCAACTTTATAAAATGAAACGTGCCTTTTAGCCACTAATAACTGAGACTTGTTTCATCAGAAACGACCTGCTCTGCAATCAGATATCAGTGCAAAAGCGGCTCCTGCATCCTGAAAAAGAACGCAAAGTGTGACGGACTCGATGACTGTCAGGATCGCAGTGATGAGGCCGACTGTGGTGAGTACTCCTCGATACGTGCCCTGTGTACACATCGTATTTTTGTAGCATGCAACAATTACAGTTTGCGCTCTTGTAGGTGACTCTACTCCCAACATGCTGTGTGATGTTGGGTTTGTATGAGACTACATTTGAACTCTTTCATAAACTGCATTCATTTTCAGTTTTTGTATAAATAGTTCATAATTATGCTCAAATATCTTCAAATTATTAAAAAAAAAAAAGGTTGAATTGTTCTGTCCGGCTTTTTTTATTTTTAAAAAAATCAGAACATCCAGTTCTGCGAGGATGAAGCTGCAATCACGCTGCCAAGTAGGAAACGTTTTACACAATAAAGAGGTTTCCTACTCGGAAGGAAACCCCGACAGAGATTTTCGGATTTTGACTTCTTGTTAATTAAATTTGTTTGCGTTTTAGTAACATTATCACATCTAATACTGGAAATAGTAACAGTTTTGTGGTAGGAATTTGTTCCTGGATTATCCTTGGAGTGGCCACCTCAGTGCCTGAATAATAATAGTGTAATTAATAAGCTTAAAACGTTTTATACTTACCAGATTGAATTTCAGTGGCTTTTTGTTCAGTTCACTTGAGTTTTAGAGCAGCAGCAGGAGCAGTACATGCTGAACTGTAGATGTAAGGTGCCTTTAAAATGCTGTTGGCTCCACCTTTTTATTATTTCCTCAGTTGTTTGCTTTGCTGACATCATAAGTGTTTGGCAAATAGATTCAGTGAAATAAAGCTGGTTCAAGCTGTAATCACAAATATTTGCTGAAATTATATTTGCTTACCCTCTGATGTATCTGATTTTTATGACTGTGATTATGCTGCCACCACACTGCCAGATCTTTCATGCAGTCTCATGAGAAAGCTGTCTTTTTTTCTAACCCTCTGGGCACTGAGCTGCAAACTTGCTGACCTGCAGCGCTGAGGTGACCCGTAGCTCTCTCTGTTTGCTGTTATTTTATCATGATGGGGTCTCAAGGTGGTGGGAACAGGTCTGCCTTTGATCACTCACTAACACTGAGCTTAGTACACACACACACACACACACACACACACACACACACACACACACACACACATACACACACACACACACACACACACACACACACACACACACGTGCATCAAAGCTCTGAGTTTTAATAAGGTGGCAGCAGGACTGCCAGCCATGGTGATGAATCAGCATGTCAACATAGGTGATTATTGTGTGTGTGTAACTTGTGCCACGAGCTGTACACACTGATAAAGACATAGTATGCACATGCATTTAAATGTGTGGCAGATCTGTGCATACACATAATAATATCAGATTCAGTATTGCGGTTCTGCCACATGATGCAGTTAAATTTAACTGCATCATGTGGCAGAACCAGACGGGTTTAAATGGTAAAATACGCTCACAAACACTGTGGTCACCTTTAAAATCTAACAAGTGTAACAACAAACCCATCTCTATCACCCTCAGCTTGTGGTCGTCCCTCCCCATTGACCAGGGTGTTCACGTCAACTGGCTTGGAGCGTATCGTGGGTGGAGTAAACTCTGCAGAGGGGGAGTGGCCTTGGCAGGTCAGCCTCTATTTTGATGGTCACCTGTACTGCGGTGCTTCTGTCCTCTCCACTGATTGGCTCGTCTCAGCTGCTCACTGCTTCAACAAGCAAAGGTCAGCCAAGCTCGCTGGTGTTCTTATGAACTATAAGTATTCTTTTAATTTAGTGATAACATTGCATCAATTATTCTGAGCAGCTGGTTTACTTGCAAGCCCACTGTTTTTCACAGGTTATAATCTGCCAAAGACCTCACATGATATCTTTAGATTAAAGATTATCAATTCATCAGCTCAACTTATCTTTCTTTTAGCTGTGTAAGATCTAGTTTAGTAAGTTCCAGTTTATACAACCTGCTTCTTTAATGTCCCTGAACTTTGACCTCTGCAGGCTCTCTGATCCACGTTACTGGCGCGCCCACCTCGGCATGCTGACACAAGGCAGTGCCAAGTACGTAGTGGAGATACAGCGGATCGTGGTGCACGAGTATTATAACTCTCAAATGTTTGACTACGACATCGCGCTGCTGCAGCTGAAGAAGCCTTGGCCACCCTCCCTCAGCCCGCTGGTCCAGCCTGTGTGCCTACCGTCCTCCTCCCACACCGTCACCGACAGCCACCGCTGTGTGGTGACTGGGTGGGGATACCGAACTGAGGATGGTAAGTACAAGCAAAGTCTGAGAATTTTTACATCTGTCCATCGACTTTTTTTTATCTGTTTATTTAAATTTAGGATCCAAAGGGGCTGGAACCTACCCTAGCTGTCACTGGGTTAGAAGCTGTAAGATCCTCAAGATATATTTGGCAATAACAATTCGAAAAACATAAAATATTTAATTTTAACAATCTGGACAGCACCTTTATTTTATTTTAGGACAGTGCTATAAGATGCAAATGATATTTAATGCTGAACTACTTGTTTTTTGACCTCAGAGACATAAACAATAAATGCATAAAATGTAGGCCCATTCTTAGGGGACTCATTTAAATTCACCTCTTTGTGAGGCAGTTACTGGCAAATGCCTTCAACTGTTGATTGCATGCATGTCATGTTTCCCAAGATGATCCAAAATATTTCGGATGCAAACAAATGAAGTTTTAAATAAAGACAAAAAAATTATACATACATGCTTGCAAAATACAAACAGAAATATGTAAAAGAAATCCCATAGAAGTAATACAAGCCTTTGATTTGTGTGTGTGTAAAGCAAAAACAACAACAACAAAAAAAAGCCTGAGCTTAAGGCCTCAGTGAATAGGTGACATTTGAACTGGTTTTTGAAAAAACCAAAGATGAGGCATTGTGGATTTGGGGGTGGTCAGAGTTAGTGCGGGCAGCAACAGGACCACAGTATGGTGTGGGGGATGGAGAGTCGGCTTTTGTGGACTACAAAGGTCTGAATGAGCAGTGGGGAGCAAGGGCTTGTAGAGATTTATAGATGACGACGAGGTTTTTATAGGAGATACCGCCTGACCAGGAGTCAGTAGAGGTGCACAAAGCTGAGGATGATGTGCAGCTGAGTTTTAAACATACTGCAGCTTATCCAGCACATTGTTAGGCAGGACAAGACATCATTGCAGTAGTCCATTTGGGAGGTGATGTGTTGTCTGATATGTGGTCCTCATCTCGCTGCTCTGCAGACACGGTGCTTTCCTTGGTGCTACAGAAAGCAGAGGTGTCTGTAATGAGTCAGACGGAGTGTAAGAAGCGATACGGAATCATCTCACCACGCATGCTGTGTGCTGGAGTCCCCTCAGGAGGGCGGGATGCCTGCAAGGTATGCTCCCATCCAACTGAAAAGACTCTTAAAGAAAAGACTCACGTGCATTTCTGTGCACATTAGTGAGTGAATCATTGCAAGTTACTGTTGTGTACTCTTCGTATCTCAGGGAGATTCGGGTGGCCCTTTGTCATGTCAGGCACCAGGCGGGGGTCGCTGGTTCCTGATCGGGATTGTCAGCTGGGGGTCCGGTTGCGGCAGACCAAACCTACCCGGGGTCTACAGCAGGGTCACAAAGTTCACCTCTTGGATCTACAGCCATATCAGATGACACAATGAAACTCATCCATTCCCAGCACAATATTCCAAATTAAAACATCATTACTAGATACCTTGTGTCCTGTGTTGTGTATTTTTTGCATCCAATAATTAATAGTTTACTGATGTTATAAAGTGCCGTTAATCTCACATACTGAATAAAAGCTCACAATAAGTTTTTGTCCCCTAAGGACCATCCAAGGGCACAGCGGCCCAGCCCCAGTTGTAATACCTCACACGTTTCCCTCAAACACTCTTTTGTCCCACGGAGCTGAACTCCCACATACACAGCAAGGAAGTTTGCCCACAATATCTGTCGCACGGATGGTTGTGCGGATCGTACCCTTTCATAGTGCTCTCATTGTGCCCGCACTGCATTCTGGGGCTCCGTGTGACACCTGCCGCCAGGTTCAGGTAAATGGGAGGCAGTGAATGCCCGCTGCGTCCAAGCCCCCTCGGGTCAGGTTTCGGTGTGGGGATTTTTTTCCCCCTTCCTTTTTTTTTCCAGAGGAAGCGACAGCGGGGATTTCCTCTCTCTCCATCGTTTCTATGCCCGGGGTATTGTTGCATATCGCCTCTCCGGAGCTAAACGGGACAGTGCTATGTGGACTCTCCCCAAAAGCAAGATTTGTGAAGTGTACTGCGTCTCCGGGCATGGACACTCAGGCTACACTGCTCCACAGGTAAGCCATCAGTGCGTCTCTTTGAAACCTTTCTGCGAGAACTGTTTTTTCAGCATATTGTAACTCTTTAAGTCCGTCTGCTTGTTTCACCCCCTTTTTATTCCCCCAATACAAAAGGGCTGCATACTATTTAGAGTCCATCAGACTCTTACTTATGATTCCTCTTAAGTGTAAAATCTTGCTCTAGATGTCTCTGGGTCCCATTCTTATGAATGTCCACATCCGAGTGGGCCACTTGATTGAGTTGCTGACACTGCACAGCCAGGCCGTGGGAAAGCAGACCACTCCAGCCACTCTTTGTCTGCTTCCCTGGGGGAAACCTGCCAAGTCCTTAAATGTCTTAGTAGATCTTTTAATCTGAAGGATGTTCTCCATTGCTCTCTGAAAATCAGCATCTGGCTCAGTCAAATGTTGTTCTACTGACTTTGTGGTATATAGATTTCATTTTCTTTACCATGAAAATAACAATTAGAAGCAATTTGAGACATAAAAACCTTGTATGATATTTGAGTCGTGTCCTTGTCTTTGAAAGGGAGAAGGGAACTTAAAGCCCTCCCATTCACTGAGCCCCCCCACGAAGCCTGAGGAGCAGGCAGAAGAGAACGTGGAGGGGGTAAAAGCTCCAGTGTGTGATTCCTGGAGGAGATGGATGTTGGGTCTCTTGCCTTTCTTTCCTTTTATTGCAGCCATTGCACTGACACTCCACTACTTAACATGTGAGTACGGAGCTGCAGGAGATTTTTCTGGTCCATTCCTTTGGTGTTAAATGTTATTTATTTTGAGTCGCACGGTGCACCTGTCTCAAATCTCCCCCTCCTGCTCCACAGCTCCGCCTTGCTCAGTGTTCTTTCTCGGAGGCAGCGTGGAGTTCCCAAACCTGAGCTTCTCCTCGGAGCTGGCTGACTCCACCTCCCCTCAGTTCCGCCTGCAGGCTCAGGCTTTGAACCATTATGTAAGTGGAACGGCGATCCTGTCTGTCACTGCCTCCCCTCTGAATGACACTTTAGAGTGCTGCTTGACCTTCCTGCCCCTGGGCTGAAGCTGATCTTGTTGTTGTTGCTCTGACTTTGATATCCTTCTCTACAGCAGGTTACTGCTTCTTTTTATGTCGCACATTCAAAACACAGCCGCTCTCCTCCTCCTCCTCTGTCCTTGCTTTCTTATTTGTAGAGTTTCTCCTTATCTACTTCAGCCTCCCATCTCCGCTCTTTTTTTTCTGCACACCACTTTCTTCTGCCCCTTTCTCTTTCTCTCGCTGGTAGTGTTAAATGTAAAGCTGTAACAAGAGCTGGGCACAGTGTGTGTGCAGGTTCCTGAGACCCCCGGGGGACAGGGCCATTTCAGGGCTGAAGACAAGCCCAGTATTTGTGAGCCTAGCTAGCCTCAGGCAGCAAGAGTGAGAGGAAGAGCAGGCCCTCAATAAAAACGTTGTCTGTGTTGCTTTCACACAATCAGCTACTCTGTGCACCGGACACTACAGAGAGCAGGTGAACCTCTGTTTGATGCTGGGGTTAAGAGCTAGAGACAGGGCAGTAGGGTAATCTGGAATGACAGAAGGGCCGAGGGAGATATGATTAGATTTTTGGAGCAGAAGGTCAGGTATATAGCAGTGGATCTGACAGTAAATTGATAGGTGAAAATTCCCCCAAACACTGCAGTACCATAGTTTAACATCCCTGTAAGCAGCTGCAATGGCAATTTAGCTTCTTTGTTAAGTGGTCACAGTATCTCTGTGGCCATCTGTTCATTAAAGAACAGGTGAACTGAAGGCCAAGAGCCAATACCACCCAGTATCTTACCTCTTCACAGCGGGCAGGAAGGGACACAAAGGAGCTCTGTGCAGCTCAGAGTCAGCACGCACACATGAAGAGTCTCATACACACAAACAAGAACAAAGCATTTGCACAACCAGGTGTATTTTCATGTCACCTCAGTGGAAAAAGCCATCTCGCGTGCAATTTGTGATGTCACCCCCCCCACACCTTTATTTTTTTTTTTTAAAAACGCAGTTCTCAGACCTCTACAAGTCCTCTCCGTGGAGCCCTTACCACGTACGCTCAGGAATTACTGCCTTCAGGTATGCTACACCTAAACAAAATCTGCTTGTGTGTTGCAACGGTTCTTGCATGCCAAGAACATACATGACAGCAGCACGCTGAGATCCAACCTCTGTGTGTGATAGTGAAGGAGCAGAAGGGCTCACCGTCTTCTACTGGAGTAAATTCTCTGCCCCAGACAATGTTGCGATGGAAATTCAGACCTCCAGCCCAGAGAGGCTTCAGCGGCGGCTTCCCGGGAGCAACAAGATTCAGCGGGAAAGCCGCAACGAGCAGCGCTACTTTATGCAGCAAGATGATGACATACTTCACTTACTGGGTAGATAAAGTACTTTTACTGCAAAATGATTTTCTTTTAAACAGAAATAACATAGTTAGACTTTCATAAATGCCTAATTTTATACCCAAGTTTTAGATTTTTGATGCTTGATTTGTTTCTTTTTAGGTTTGGACCCTGACGACTTTGATCCAGATGAAAGATCTGACAAAATCAAAAATCCAAATAGTATCCAGGGCGGGAAATGGCAGCTTGGCTTCCAAGGTGAGGACAGTACTCTTCTGGCTTGACACTTTAAAACTCCTAAGTCTGTTTTGGTGAGTCAAACATTTCTGAGAATTCCCTGCTTTTCCATGCAAGTACACAGAAAACCAGAAGGGGCAGAGCACAAGTGCAGACATCAGATACGACACTGATTAAGTCAGACAAAGCAGGAAAGGTGGAGTTGCTTTGTAAAGGAGCTTAAATGTGCACTAACTGTATAAATAGTATGCTTTGCTCTTCTGTGTAAGTGTGTGTGTGAGAGAGATCTAATCTGACTCACAACATCAGCATCATTATCATTTCCACTGTCTAGCCATGTCCTTTGACCTCTATGCCAAATATGGTAACAACCGCACCCTGAGCCTTGTGAGTCCCAAGAAGCCATACTACCAGTGGAGACTTCGTGTGCCCTCGGGTCACGTGGTTCGACTGGTTGTCCTCACCCTTCATGGCGCCACACCAGGAAGCTGCACCACTCACAAGCTCTCTGCATATGACTTCTTACTTCCTTTACAGAACAAGATAATCGCCAGGTAAAGAGCATTTTATGAGCTTTGATATTTGTGTACACGCAGTAGTAACTGATAAGTAACATTTATTTTTATTCATTTAACTTGGTTCCGTCTCTAAAAATGATGCGCGTGACTGCTGCAGGTGGTGTGGGCTGCCTATTTCGGGCTCATCTCCGGTTATGAAGCTGACATCCTCTGGGAATGTGATGCTAGTCACGTTCTCTTTCAGCAGACAGAGGGATGGAGCCATCTTTAAAGCTTACTTCCAGGCCATCCCAAAAGCAGGTTTGAGTGCTCTCACACAGACATATAAAAATCTAATTTCATTTTGAATTGCATACATAATTACATATGTGTGTACTTTGTGCACTTATCCGCGTCACCATCTTCCTGGGCAGGTTGTGGAGGGTCAATTTCCTCCTGGAATGGCTCTATTTCCTCACCCTACTACCCTTCCTATTATCCTCCCAATATAGACTGCATATGGACACTGAGGGTGAGCTACATAAAAATGTTTGTGTACATACACAGAGTGTGTGCATGTGTTAGGAAACAATGGAATATTCTTCTGTAGCCTGTTGACATTCCAGCATCGCAATACTTTCCTTAATAATCTCTGGTTACTTCCTCAGGTGCCATTACCAGGATACCTGATCTCCATAACTATCGTGACAATGGACATTCAGGATTCTCTATCATCAGACGGCTGTGAGAAGGACTGGCTGGACATCGGAGGAGTGAAGTAAGCTGATTATAACTCCTGGTGTGTTTTATCTCCATGTTTTGGAGCATGCTTAAGAGTTAAAAGTGAAACTCCTCATTTTACTGTATCTTCAGATTGTGCAATCCAGTGTCAAACAGCGGCAAAAAGCGAGTCTACTCCTCTCCTCTCACCCTCCACTTCCACTCTGATGAATCTCTCACCAACAAGGGCTTCTACTTGCTATACCGAGCCTTCGCCCCAGAGGGAAGTAAGTGAAACTGAATGCTTTCACTATAAGTAGATATTACTCTTTATTTCTTAGAGCTGTAGATCCCCACTAAGGCTGTAATTAAGTTATTTTTGTCCAGATTTACACTGGGCTTTCCTTCACTATCATAAAAATTCCTTAGTTGTAAATATCTGAAGTGGTCCTGATTGCATAATGTAAAATTTAGTTTCATCCCCTGTAAACTCCTGAAAAATTCCCATCTTTTGTTACTGCACAAAGTGTTGTTATTTCGTTATTATATGGTTGGTTTGAGTTCTTCCTCTAATTTATGTTTTTGTGGTTTTTTAAAAATTTCTTTGCTGTCTGTCATTAGCGTGCCCTCGCCAGTTTCGCTGTGGAGATAGTCGCTGTATCCCTCTGAAGAAGGTGTGCGATGGAGTAAAGGACTGCTCAGACGGACGGGATGAGGCTAAATGCTGTAAGTATTGTTGCCTAAGTCCTGTGCGCTGTCCTCACACGCTTAATCTTGTATTCTTTGTTTTGGGATCTCTGGTTTGAATTATGTTTATACATCTTGATGCAGATATAGACACAAACCCTGGTTTAGACCCACATTTATTTGTGCTCTGTATCAAACCTTTAGCATCCTGCAAGCCTGGGGAACTGTTGTGTGGGAACAACCAGTGCAAACCTCAAAGCCAGTGTGTCAGTCAGAGCATTTGTGCGGACAGCAGTGAGGAGGGCAGCTGTGGTGAGCAGAAAACACCGCCGCTCTTTTAATACCTTCATATGTCAGTGTTTTGTTCGGTCATGTGTTTCATGCTGCCTTCTGTTTGCTTTTCAGGAGGTAAATGTTACCACGTCTGTCCCAACAAGGTGTGTTTGTCTAAGTCGTCTGTGTGTGATGGTGTCATTGACTGCAAAGACCGCAGCGATGAGCTCAACTGCACCAGAGCATGTGAGTGCTTATGATGTCACAGTTATGGTTTAGTGCAACAGTGTGCTCTTAAAAAATAATATTACAACCTTCGTTCTGTTTAGATGTTAAAGGCTGCTCCTCATCCTCCTACAAATGTGCCAATGGGAAGTGTGTCAGTAAGGTCAACCCGGAGTGTGACGGCGTTAAAGACTGCTACGATGGCTCTGATGAGCTGCGCTGTGGTACAGGAATTGCTCAAGTACCACACCTCATACCGCTGTACTTGCTCATTAAAATACAGGCTCTAACATCTTCATATGTGTTCCTTATCTATTCCTCAGGCTGTGGAACCAGGCCCAAAAAACGCACCAAGATAGTGGGAGGGAGTGACGCCGTAGCTGGGTCATGGCCATGGCAGGTCAGCCTCCAGATGGATCGCTACGGGCATGTCTGTGGAGCCACGCTGGTCTCAAACCGCTGGCTTATCTCTGCTGCTCATTGTTTCCAGGACTCTGATGCCATTAAGTAAGAAAACTACAGAGAACCTTATGTTGATGATTCATATATAAGCACTTTATTTAAGCGCAGTGTATCCTAGATACTCAGATGCACATGCGTGGCGTGCATACATGGGAATGCGTGTGATGACCACAGGAAACCAAGGAGCAGCCACCAGACCGATCCGCCGCATCCTCCTCCACCCACAGTATGACCAGTTCACGTCTGATTATGACATCGCCCTCCTCGAGCTCAGCGCACCTGTTTTTTTCAGTGACTTGGTGCAGCCTGTGTGCGTCCCCGCCTCCTCTCACACTTTCACCACAGGGACCAGCTGCTATGTCACAGGTTGGGGAGTTCTTATGGAGGATGGTAAGCACTCATAATTGAATAGAAATATGCAAATTTTACTTAATTTTACTGGAAACTTTGACTGTTTCTGTGGATTGTAGGTGAATTAGCCTCTCGCCTACAAGAGGCCTCGGTGAAGATCATAAATAGAAGCACCTGCAACAAGTTGTATGATGACGCCGTCACTCCCAGGATGCTTTGTGCTGGGAATCTGCAGGGAGGTGTGGATGCATGTCAAGTGAGTGTGTATGGATTTTATGGAAAACATTGCACTGGTTTCTTAAGAAATTTCAAAACTTTCTTTTTAGTCTTAACCAGAAATGGTTTAAGATACTTTCTTGGAGTATTTCCAAGAAATCTTATCTAAACCATACAAGAGAAATCTACTTCCTCAGTGTCTTTTTGCTAATCACATGCTGCTTCCTATGATTTCTTGTGTAAAGACTCCTCTATTTAGCCAACTAACCACTTCTGGCGTGAAAACAAATAAAATTGTGCTCACGAGATATAAAATAGTAGAGAATTGGTTTCACATGCCTTATTTAACAGCGTTATTCCTCATGTTATCATCAGATAATCAGTGCAGATAATCATTTAGTCTCTGCAGAAAGTGCTACACAGCTGTCAGGGTTTTACAGGAACTTTCATGTTTGTGGTGAGTGTCACAATTTCACCTCCACAATTTTAGAAGTCTAAGCATTTTTTGTACACACACATTATTATAGTGATTTACGAACAATGCCAGTAATTTCAGCAAACGCTAACATGAGCTGAAGTTTAGTTTGTTGATTCAGGCTGATCATATATATGGAGATTCTAAATATCACATTACAGTTTAGAATTAGAATTAGAATTAGAATTCAACTTTATTGTCATTGCACATGCACAGGTACAGGGCAACGAAATGCAGTTTGCATCCATCCAGAAGTGCTTAGTGATATAGATATATTACAATATATATTAGCAATAATATAGATATGCAAGTATATTACAGAAATGGGTCTATTATGTTATAATGTACATGGTATGAAGTATGTTGTGAATATTCTATAACTATAAGTATGTACAGGCTGTAGTGAGTACAAGCTATGTACAGGATATGGACAGGATATAAATATGAAAAACTATACAGAATATGAAATAAATAACTTTACAGGAATCTGAGATATACAGCTATACAGAACTATGCAAGTTGTAAACAGTTGTAGGGTTAAAAATTATCGTATGTACAGAATGATTGTTTACACAGAGCTATACAGTAGTGCAGTTAAGGTAAGTGAGGGTGTGGATAATTTCTACAGAGGCTATATAAAGTGCTAGTGGTTGTGAGTGGTGGTTCACTCCATGTGTCCAAATATCATGTCACATTTGACCTCTGACCTCACTTTTACATTTCACATCTGCCTTTCTTTCAAGTTGACCCTAAAATGTGTGACATCTTTAAAGAAAGTGTTGGCAAGAGAAGAAGACTGAGCTCCCTAGTTAGCTAAAAATATACTGAAGTTTAATATAATAAATAATAAAATAAAACTTAAGTTTTTCATGTCCTTTTATTTAGAAATCAATGCCTATTATCCATTACTTACTCCTCCATAACGTTTGTGGAATCTTTCATCCTACCCTTACCTGACTTTCTCTTCATTACAAACTTCTTTTTTATCTGAAAATCATCAAAGATCAAATAAAAAAATACATACAGCAGATCTGAGCTTCACTATGGTGCTTTTTAAACTGGGCTGTTTAAAGGGTCGTTTCACCTAGAATTCCTAATAATGACTGTCTTCTCAAAAAGCTTTTCAAGCTCAGTCTGTCTGAAACCGGAAGTAACTTATATTAGGGAGCTTGTGCTATAACTCATAAAACAGCTGCATCAAAGAAACAAACATCAATCCCTGACGAAGGCATTTAGGAAATACCCGATGTTTGTGAGTATTTAGTTAGCCACTTACCTGGTAAAGTAAATCTAAGAGTGTCAAAGTTGCTGCTAATGTTTGCGACAGCTAGTTACCATCCTCCGTGTTGTCTAATCCTCGGGTGTTGAAGCTTAAAAGTTATGAGCAGATATAAAACGCCCTGGAGGAATTTTTGACTGCTTCCTCTTTATGATCTTTATGTTTGTGTCTACATGCTTATCGGTGTGTGTGTCCTCAGGGTGACTCTGGGGGTCCATTAGTGTGTCTGGAGCGAGGCAGGCGGTGGTTCCTGGCGGGAATCGTGAGCTGGGGCGAGGGCTGTGCCAGGCAGAACCGCCCCGGCGTCTACACACAGGTGGTCAAATTCACCGACTGGATTCGTCAGCAGACCAAGGGACAGGTCTGACCAATCAAACGTCTTACTCACGTGAACTACACGACAGAGCTAATGCACAGGAAGGAGGTTTCAGACCTGAAGTCTGTCTTCAGATTGTCGTCATGACGGATGGCAACACAATGAGTCAGTTTTTGGCAGTGTGTCCAAGGCATTGGGCCAGTGGGGGTATCATCCCTGTTCCAAACCTTGCTGCTTCCTCATATTCCTCAAACAACTGCAGCAATGTTGCATGGACAAAAAAGAAAAAAATCTGATCTTAAGCTGATTATCGATTCGTTTGTTTTGGCTTGCTGCATTTAAACGTTAACACTGGAATCCAAGACAAACAATGTCACTCAAGAAACTAGTCCAGCTACATAAATTGCTCGCTCTAGAGCCGTGGAAGGCTCTGCAGCCTGCAACTTGCTTTATGAATTACACTCCCAAGTTCCCATCAAGAGGCTGTTTTTTCTTTTCAGTTTTTTTACATTTGGTGAAGTTCCCTGTAAAAGTCTTCACATTTGGCACCAAACACCAGCCTGTCGCAATCACACAGGCTGGTACGCATCAGGTTTCAGAGCAGATCTGAGGTGGGCTACATTATCCTGTGCGTGTAAATGTTGCCAATTACTTCCTGTTTTTCCATTCACAGCTACATTGTTCACTGCAGAAACAAACCGTGTCCTGTGCTGCATGCAGTCTTATTGTGAAAAGAGTTCTTTCTCGAACAATACATGTAACCCTGTATTTTTGCATTACCCCGTGTACTGTATGCTACTGGATGTGTTCACAGCTCACTCTGAGTTTAAGAGTTGTTCTTGTACTGTATATGTACGTCTGTGCATTTGTATATCCCACAGTAATAGCTTTATGTGCGGTATATGCTGTAACTGTAGATAAGAGAACAGTCCATCCATAGTAGGTGCTTTTCAGTTTTACTGTGATTTAATTTATCTTAACGGTGCCACTTTTATACTTTATGTCCTATTAAAAAGCCTCCACATTAAACCTGAGGACCCAGTAAGATTACCATTACCAGACCTAAGTGAGCCTTTCTATGCAGACACTTAAGAGTTTGGTCCATTTCTCCATCCTCATTCAGCTCACCCCACCACCCAGTGGACAAGCTGTGCCATTACAATGTGCCATGTACAATATCCCCTGAAGAAATGAAGAATAAAAAAACTGCAATTTACATCATTGTTAAATAATCCATTTCCCTTTATATTAAAGACACATTATCAATGCAGAACCATCTTTTTTCTTTGTTTTTGTATCTCTTATTACATAATTTATTTGCTTTGCTGTTAAGATAAATCAATGAAATTTGCTGTTTCAGTCCACTGAATTTAATTTTGAACATTCCTGTTGCTTCAGAAATAATTAATTTCTTTTGTTTTTGTTTTTTGGGGGGGTTTGTTGTGGTTTTGTTTGTTTGTTTTTTACTGAAATGCACCTGTACTACAGTTTGAAGGAAACGTGAGTGACTTTCCTTTAGTGGTGAGACCAGATTTTCTCCAGTAGTGGAATGTTTGGCACCTTCCGCAGAGCACTTTTTTTTTTTTTAAAAATGTCGATCAGTTCACTATTCGTTTACCAATGCCTACGTGCTGATCATCCCGTTTACCAGCCCTGGGTACTGACAAGATATACGCAAGCGGCTGATCAGTGCGCATCATTTCCAGTGAAGCGTAAACGTCCCGATGGAAAATAGCGCATGTAGACTCTTGGCTTAGGAACAAAAAGTGAATGTCCAATCCGAAGTGTGAAAAATCCGAGGAAACAGAGTTTTGATTTTTCTTATATTAGAAAAATATAACATTTAGCAGGTTTTACTACATGGGACAGCTGAAATGGGACCGCTGTTGCGCGCGCTGGGTGTGTCACTGGACGTAACGGAAGCCGTCTATCCGGTGGGTGCACTGTGGGAACAGTATAAAGCCGCACCACAATCCGAAACGATGGGAAAAAGTTGCACTGGAGCTCAAGCGCGGTGTCCTGTTGCGTGATCTCCCGCAGATAAACTCAGGAAACTGTCTCCCATTCGGTGATCCTCAGCTCAGAGCGCAGCAGTCAACCGCGCTGTGCTGCGTTTGTAGTCCGGTGGAGAGAAAAGAAACAGAAGGGGGGGGGGGGAAAGGAGCCACAGCAGGAATACAACTTCTTTCATGCGTTATTTTATTTGAAAGCGCAAAGCTGCTTCGGAGTCTCCAGACATGATGAATTTTATTCTCTTCTCCCTGCTGTTTGGATTTTATGGTGTTCTAGCAAAAGGTAAGTAACTGGGTCAGTTTTGCAGATGTTACGGGCGCACAGAGTGCGTGCAGCAAGGATAACTGCTAATTTACACAGACCTGCGCTAATTTACAGTCAAGGAAACTTGTTTGTAATAGTTAGTTAATTAGAGCCAAAATCCTTCATGATCGTTATTTCTTGTAAACCTGACAAACCTAACAAAAATAAGTATTTCAACTAATCAAGGTAGAAAACAACAGACTGACAGCCAATCCCCCTTAATTATTGCGCTGCCGCTCCTCATTTATCGGCTTGTTGTGTCGCCGCTGTGGCTGCGTGTCTGAAGCTGTAAACCTCCTTTTGCGCTGAGGATGATAAGAGCCATATCCCACCCGGACACTTGTTTGGATAACCGGGACCCCTGTGGCCCGGCTCCTTGCCCGCATGGCCTCTGCTGAATGGATGCGCGCAGGCGTTGTTTCCTGAAGCTAGTGAGCTTGTCAATAATATAAATGGATGAGGGGTCAAAAACTCCTCTGTGCAGGAACCGATGTGAATTTGTGCTCATTGCTCAAACAGTCGCTAGGTTGCATTTATGGAGTCCAGTGGAAGCAGTTCAAGGAATAAAAAATGATGCGTCTACAGGTGCAAAATAGAATAGAGTAGAATCACCCTTTATTGTCACTGTACATGTTCAGCGAAACTGGCATATCAAATCGTGCGTTACATTAAGAGCTTGATCCGGGACATGGCATTTTTAAAAAGTTTTAATTTAATTGTTTTATTTTGCATACGGTGAATTTTAAAAGATGTCCTACACGTGTAACGACTTATTACATCACTTCTAGTTATCCTCGACTGTTCATGTGCTATTACTATTTAAAATTTTGTTTTTTCATTTTCCAAATGCATCATGGCGTTTGTTTTAAATCTGTCACTGAAACAAAAACTCCACCAATTATTTCCTGCTGGATGACAAGTAAAACACGCACATACATGCATACCTGTACTTAATCCATATGTACATATATAGCAGTGTAATACAGAGAAAGGAAGAAGTATAAAAAAGGTTCTGCATCAATATTTATTCAACTGAATGTGACAAATAACGTGAATCAGTCCAGAATAACTGCAGAAAATACATAATAATAATGATTAATACATAATATAAAATATAATGCATAATCAGCCGTTCTGAAAAACACCTTCTTACACAGAACAAACTAAATTCTTCATTTATTCACACCCCGCTGTCACTGTTACCTTTAATACATTATATTAATCAGAATTATTGGAGAGACTATTCTAGACTGGACCTCTCTATATCTGTTAGTATTTTAAAACTGATAATAAAATCATATGATCACATTTCACTACAGGTAAACAAATTCTTCATGTCGGCTGATTGTCTAGAAATCTTCATGCTCCTGAGATTTATTGCAGTGATGTAAATTTCAGCTCAAAGAGTTTACTATGTCCTCATTAATTTGTCTGAATTTCACCTTAGTATGCATCTGCATGTTTCTGTTCATGGCACTTTAAATATTTCATTGCCCTCAGGTGTTTGTTTTAGATTCCCTGGTACGTCAGTGTAATGAGCCTTTGTGGAAACTAACCACAGTACTTCCTGGTAATGGCAGTGATGTTGTAGTTAGGATTGCGAAATGCTTTCCTTTACCTGATAACACAGAAAGTGTGCTAATTAGACACTTGTTTAAACAGCTTGTTGAAAAGCTGGAGGAGATCCTTGACTTCCCCCTCCATCTTCCATTCTCCTGCCTGTGTGTGTGTATTTGCTGCCTCCTGTGAAACCCAAGGAAGTAGCATAGGAAGTGTTAGCAGTATGAGTAATACTAGATACTGTGCTCAATGGGGGATCCACTGGGAACAATGATGCTGACAATGAAAGGCAATAATGGATTTAAGTGATAAATTCGCTAACTGCCCTAGCAGCAGTTTAACTGCTCACAGATCAGTGGAGGTGGTTCTTTATGAGCTGCTGTGCGAGGAGGAGTCAGAGTGAAGGACGGGCTTCCCTGAATGATGTTTCCTCTGTTGTTTTGAGGAAGGAAGGGTGGACAGTCTTTATCTCTCATTAATAAACCTCAGCGATGAAGTGGAGAAATGCCTTTATTTGATAAACAAGAGGGACACTGCTTACGCATTTCCACAAAACTTCTTAAGTGGGTTTAGCGAGGAGATGTGAACAGGGTCAGAGATGCTGATGGAGGACGTGCTGTGGAGGTGGGAATCACCCAGACTGGTTGGCATACCTTACAGGAAGTGTGTTATCTTTCAGGATTTCCCTAAAAGTGATTGAAAAGGGTTTTTCACTGTGTACGTCCCAACCACATGGACACTTGTCTCTACACCTGAATTAAGCAGTTAACCAGAGTCAACAAACTCAGTCCAGATGTACCCTTTTCACTTTGACATTTATAAGTTCTCCTTGACCTCTAACCTCTCTGGAGAGATCCATAGGTTAATAGATACTTGCTATGAGACAAACCACACTACAGGTCATTGGGTGTTGAACTGTTTCTATAAATTTACTCATCTTTTCGGCGCTCTGACCTCTGCAGATAAAGATCAGAAGGGGAGGTTCAGCGTCCCTCTCCTGGATGTCAAAACTCGGCAGCAGGTTCTGGATGCTAACCAGATGCTAACGCTCAACTGCAGGTGAGTTTCAGGTAGAGACGGAAACATTGTGATTTAAAATCTGTAATTCATTTTTTTAGTAAAGATGGTGGTAGAAGTGTAACTTCCTGGAGGAAAAAAGCCTTTTAAACTGTGTTCTATGAATGCAGTGTTTATGTGCTGATAGCCACTGAAATTAAAGTCAAGTTTGGATAACGTTATTAACTAACTGCCCAAAATAAGTATCCAGAAGTGTTTTGGGATGGGTGCCTGCTGCTAAGACTTAGAAGGATTTTGGTAGAGAGATCTGAGCCAGGCATCCGTAGTTTGGATAAAGGGCTGAACCTGGGTTGGGATTGAATGAGACAGTCACCATGACTGATATCTGGTTAAAGAAATCTCTTAATGAAGGCACAGAATTACGAAAACTCTTAAATAAACACTAGAACATTGAATAAAAATAAACCATCAGTTGTTGTGCAAGCACCTTACATCTTTCCCCCTACTTCTTGTTCCTCATTCTTTCCTCTCTAGCTTGAGCATCTCATAAAGCAGCTTAAAAGCATGAGTCAGTTTTTCCATTGAAACAATCTCTTCAACATTTACTAGTGATCCTTTTTCTAAATAAATTACAAGCACCTATTATTACGTGTTATTGCACGCTTACCACGTGCAGCTAAAACAGAATGAGATTGTAATGTATTATAAGTTCATTAGAGTCCAATATATATCTTCATCTTCCACACACATGTTGAAATCATCTTTGGATAAAGGGATACAGTTACAGTGATGTAAGCTGTAGAGGGTTACCAACTCACTGTAACTGTTGACCAGGGGTCGCTGGCAGCTGAGCTGGACGTTCCCAGCAGGCTTGGACAGAGATCAGGTGGACGTGAGTGAATCTCGCTGTGGAAGGACGAGCAAGCATTACTGCAGCCAGGTGAAAGTCAGCAGCATCCAGGCCCAGCACACCGGCCTGTTCCGCTGCAGGTACCAGGACAAACCCCATAAACAGACATCCATCTACGTTTATGTCACAGGTAAGACACCGCTACCCCGGGCACTTTTTTCTGTTTTGCATTATGTTTTTTTTAATAGCTGTTTTTAGCCCGCTCATTGAGAAGCCCTTCACTCATTCACCCTGCCATGTGTATTGTTTGTAATGTCAGGTTAAACAGGATGCAGTGGGCGCTAAATACAGACCAATGCCAGTGAGCCAATTATATCTAAACACTGTTTGTCCTAACAACACATCCTTCTAGATGACTCTGGCACAGTTTCACTGCCCTCCTCCCCTGCCTCCCCCTTTTCTCATCCCAGGCCTACCTCCTTTTTGTCTATATATAAATTCTTCTTCTTCTTCTTCTTCTTCTTTTTTTTTTTTTACTTTCGTTTACGTGCTACTTCGAGGCCAGGAATAGCCCAGCTGCTGAAAGGCTCAGGCCCGGGCAGAGTTTCCCAGGGCATCAGCCTTATCTGCTCTGCTCAGCCTTGCTTGAAGCATCCTGTGCTTTGGGAAGGAGGGGAAGGGCTCGAAGGGGGTGTGCTGGGAGGGAATGTCGCTGTGTCTCTACAAGGTGGCGGCAGGGCGGTGTGTGGAAGTGTGTGTGTTTGTGTGTGTGTGTGTGTGTGAAGAGCTGAGAAGGATAAGATGAAGGGCAGTAGCTCAGGGGCAGAGGAGGCATGATGTCTGCCCAGCCAGCTCCTCCCTGTCCTGGAAGGTGACGCTGCTCAGTCTGCGCAATTATGAGGCAGAGTTGGGCTGGAAGCCAGGGTCACAGGGCACATTACTGTTTAGCCAACAGGACCCTCGGGAGCCATCAATCGCTCAGGTCACCATGTCCATTAAGCGTCAGACTTGGCCTGCAGCTCTGCTCAGACATTTGCCTCCCTCCCCGACTTCTCTATTAGGAATCAAAGCAGAAGAAGGAAGCCTCCAGGCTACTAGTCCTTGGGGTACTTTTGTTTGAATGTTCAGAGATTTGCTTTCCTTGAATAACACCCTATGGTCACAAACAATACAGCGAGCAACACCCACACCTTTGAATGGCACAGCGCTTTTACAGTAGTCGAGCCGAGAGGAGAAACACATGGAGAGCCGTTTGATTGCCTCCAAACAATCTGAGTGTTTATCGCTGACTACAGACAGTCATTTGCTGAATGGGTATTCAGTGAATGTTTAGGAGTGTGTGTCTGTTTGCTTTTGTTTGTTGTTGTTGAGACTGATATTGGAAGTGTGTTTGTGTGTGTGGGTGTGTCTTGTGCAAAGAGGCAGTTTCTATATATGTGCATGACTTTAAAAGTTGGCCCAAAATGATGAAAGGGATCTAAAAATGTGGAAACAGCAAGAGGAGTGATGCAAGAGCTTGTTTGGAAATTTATTTACGGGCCTGTCTTTCACTTTATACATGCATCATTAATGGGACCAGGATGCAATATGAAATGAATGCTAGCCAGTCGAGAACAAAACCAGGAACAAAAGGTCCAGATTTTCTGCTAGATTTAACAGACAGGTAGCCACAAAGGAGCCACTCTGCTAATGCATAATTTTAACCTTGACTCCCCCAATATTTTTTTTTAACATATCATATGTAAGAAAGACTCTTTATTCATGCATTTATTTTACACACTTAATATTGTACAATATGTGTCCCTGACCGCAGTGTTTGGGTTTCAGACAGCCAGCAGCTATTCGTGGAGGATGCAAATATGAGCCCAGACGTGTTGTACCTGAAGGAAAAGGAGCCACTGGTCATCCCCTGCCGGGTCACCAGCCCCAACGTCACCACAGAACTAGTAAAGGTTTGTGCAGGAGATGTGCTTTTTATCTACCAAGTGACTGAACACCTTTTAAATTTAATGCACTGTGCATGGGTGCAGAGACCTGCTCTGCATCACGATCCATGTTCTGATTGTGTTTGGGCACTCGTGTCACACTTTGTACTTCTTCGCTCAATCGCTCACGTTCCGTTCTCTGCACATCATCATTGCTTTGCCCAGTTTTTTCAATCAGGCCTCACATATGCACGCGATACAGTGTTCAGTCATGTCTCCCTGTCCAGATCATTCGCCACATTGTTCTTATCTTGGCAGCCATTGCACTGTGGCGTGTGTGTCCGTTTGTTTGTGTCCGTCTGCGGATATGTGTGAAAGTGTGTGCGGATATGTTTGTGAGTGTTGGCGCTCGAGTGCTGAGTGAGGGGGAGAGCAGAGAGAGTAAAAGTGCAAACTATTTGCGGGTTAATCAAACGTGATTCCCTGCTCATGTCTTTAACATCTCTACCTGTTTTTGAGGGTTTTTACTGGGAACCACTGTTGGCACTGTTTTTACCTCTGGAGACAGGACATGGGGTCTGGAGTGCCCCACTGGCCACTGGCCAGCACCATTTCCCACATCTCACCCTCTACATCTTGTAGTAGGAACACTGGCTGCCAACTTCCTCCAACTGATGCTTTAAACAGCTGGACAGCCTGGTGGAGGAAGCAGAGGTGGCTACTGTTGGCCCCAATAGATCAAAGTAGAGTCTATTCTCTTTAATCAGGAGCATTCGTCATTAAAATGACGGTTTGTGCATCACTATTGGAAAATGATATCTACAGTCAACAAGTTATAAAACATACAGTACTGGCTCAGGTCGAGACAGTGAAAGAAGGCTAAGTAAGTGTTGGTTATTCTGCTTTTGGATGCACAAAACAGAAAGAATACATTGAAGATTAAAGGCAACCTCAGCAGTTTAGTACTGCACTTACAGTAAAGACACAGATTAGAAAGTGTGTAAAATTAGTCCAGCAGCAGCAGCAGCAGCAGCATGGATTTATCTTTTTTTAAAAGTCAACTACACCTTTCATCATGAAAATGTCATGTTCATCCATCCACTCTTTGTTAAGCCCTTTAATTTCCCTCCATCTGCATTTGTGGAGGTCAGTGGCTGAAGCAGACTTTAATGCCAAAGTAAGAAATATTTCTTTAGATATTCTCTGTTTGGACCAGCACACCCAAAGCACTGACACATTAACAAAAGAGAAATATGAAGGAATTTTAGATTCTTGTGATTTAGAACACAGGAAGTCCAAAAAACTTGGACGAACTAAGCCGTGCATGTCACATCCACATTTGTCCTGCCTCCATCTCGGTGCTTGGATCAGCTAAGGTAATTATTCTAAAAATAGCTGTCCTCTTCTTCCTTGATATCCCTCCTCTTCCCCTCCAGTTTCTGGTCATAACCTGGAACCCACTCGCTGTCACTGGAGTGTTTTTTTCCTGGAAGGACTTTGCACTTTGCCTGCTTGTCTAATATGACCCTTCTCGAGAAGAACAATGCGCAGGAGGTTCTGCTCTCTCGCTCTAGCCGTGAAAGTGACCGGGAGGTGCGGGATCACGGGGTCGACAAGTCAAAAGTCTATATCCTGTAGTAACAGGATGCAAGGAGATGGACTGGAGTCACGTTTTTCATATCCTGCCTGACTCTTTTGCTCCTCCCCTTTTCCCTCCACTTTTTTCTTCATTTTTACCGATTCTCAGCATAGACACTGGAGTAAGAATGGCACACAGGGTGCTAGAGCTCACGGAATGGGTGTCAATGAGTTCAGAAGAGGAAGAAGTGAGGAAGTATCTATTTTAAAGGCCTGGGACAGGAGAAGGAAGAGCTCAGTGCTGTCTCGGAGGGGTCACATCACTCTGGGAGGGGGATATCAACCAGTTCACATCAGGGGTGCACGAGAGGGGGAAACTGTTTGTGTGTGATGCTGGTGGAGGAGGGCTCTACCTGTTCCCTCGGGAGAGGGTGGGAGGCTTCCACCATGTCACTGAAACTCTAGTAAACATTTCCTTGTAGCAACTTCCAAGAAAACAACAAGGTTGTTCAGTTATACAAGGTAGACAAGAATTATAAAACAAACCCTGTGGGATTATAGGCAGCCTCATTCTTCTGGAGGTCTTTATCTGAAAGAAACTGCACAGCATCCCACAGGAATTATCTCCCCCAAGCCCGAGGATGATCTGTCCATTGAAGTGAAAACAAAAGCTCAAATGACATCAAGTGCATGAATTTCTTGTTGTTCAGCAAACTTTTGGTTGTTGCTGCGTGATTGCCTGGCAGCATGACCACAGCATGAAGAAACTGGAGCTACCAAAAACCTGCTGGGGCTCAAGTTGAACATGCAAACTCCTCACAGCATGGATCCACCTGCTGTGAATCAACGGCGCTAACCGCAGAACCAACATGATCCCGGCACCTCTACTTTTGTTTTTAAAAACATTGCTTTGAGAAAAACATCCAAAATGAGGCTTGACTTGGACTTTTAGGAGTTTTAAAATAAAGGTTGATTTCCAACACCTGTTCAGGAGCTTTTTATCATGTCCCATTATCAGTTGTATGAATACATTATTTGATGTCTATCTTCAGATAGATTTAACACAAAACTTTTCACATCTAATACATTAATCTGAATTCCTACTTGTTTTCTGGAGCAGGCAGATGCCTCTGACTCAAAGCAAAAAAAAAAAAAAAAAAAGCCAAGTCACTGTTGCAAATGACAAATAGTCACAAATTACAGTTATTTTACTCGAGGTACAAGCAGGTTCTTTCCACATTTGTAATTTATCATGTGTTCACATTTCAAAGTTAATCACCATGACTTGTATCTTGTATCTTGAGCCATGACAATTGTTTGTTCAGTGTGGTTAAACTGTGTCATCGCTTCTGTGCTGTAGACTGTGGTGCAGTCAGGCATGTGATGGGTGTTGTTTTCTCCTTGCCTCTTTCACAGTACCGCAGCCACAGCTTGAGTCCAGACCAGAGGAACATTATCTGGAACAGCAGGCGAGGCTTCACAATCAGATCTCCCACCTTCTTTTACATCGGCCTCTTCTTCTGCCAGACCACTGGTGACATAGTCCGACACCAGTCACGCAGATATTTTGTACACAGAATAGGTCAGCAAGCTCTTTCTGCACAACTATATAAATCACGCGTAAACATGTATGTGTGCATCAATGGTTTTTGTGCAAAATCCCTGATATTCTACTTATTTTTGTCTCAGTGAATAAAATCAAAGATGTGCGTCTGAACAGCAGTGAACATACGCAGGCCTTAAAGGGACAGCGACTGGTCTTGAACTGCTCTGCCACTGCAGAGTTGAACACCAGAGTCAACTTCACATGGGACTACCCTGGAAAGGTCAGAGCTACTTTACAGTCTCTGGAGATGAAAGAAGCACATGTTTAGACGAAAAATTACCTTTGATAGGGAAGAACCAACTTCCTGCCTCACTTCGCAAAATATATATTCTATCAGCCAAGCATGCTACATCTTATACTCAAGTAAACGTCTTAGAGATTCTATTCATATTTATTTTGAAGTGTAAAATAAGTGGAAGGTATGTAGGTAACACAAAAGCACTGCCTGTGCAAATGAAATCCCCTTTAGGGTTGGTAAATGTCTTTCATTTTATACTCTATTAGTTAGGGCTGTAATTAATGGCGTTATTACTGATTTATAACAAGTGCATAACTCTTTCCCTTGCACAATCAAAAGATTACCCTTCAGTGTTAATCTCATGGCTCTTCTGTCATGTTATCCTGCAGAGTATCAATGCCGGCTCAACTTTCAAAAGGCTTGTGAAGCATCAAACAGAAATGTTGTTCTACAGTATTCTGACCATCCCGAAGCTCCAGCATTCAGACCGAGGCCGCTACACGTGCCGCGTCAAGAGTGGTGATCAAAGCCAGCACAAACACGTCAATGTTACTGTCTATGGTGAGTTTCCTCCGCTGACCCATCCCGACATTCAGGAAATTCACCAGTCATCTGCCCGGATTACTCATTCCAGTCATGCTTGCTTAATTTTTTTAAGTTTCTGTGACCAGCGCATTCTTTATCACAGGCTCCAGAACGTCACAGCGGTTTCCAAAATTTGACATCAGCTTTTTTAATGCACATTTTTCCCTCATTTTCAGACCGACCATTTATCAACCTGAAACCCAGAAACGGACTGGTGATGATGGTGCAAGCAGGAGAGAAATCTTATAAAATCTCTCCCAAACTGCGAGCGTTCCCGGCCCCAAAAGTCATTTGGTAAGTGATCAGAAATACTCCTGTATCCTCACAAAATTTGTGACTTGAGAGCTTCTTCTTTAGTGTTCATACCTCTCCAGTGTTTTTTTTTTTATTTATGCTTTACCTCCTTTAACCTGGAAGCTTATCTCAGCTAACTTCTTAATTTCTTGGAAAGAGGGAATGACTTCCCAATAAAATATGACTCATCAGCACTTTAAGTATTCCAACTTATTTCCTTCCCTGCAACTTTGTTTCATCCTTCACACACTACCTGAAGCTTTTCGGAAA
This sequence comes from Rhamphochromis sp. 'chilingali', assembly GCF_963969265.1. Classification (NCBI taxonomy): domain Eukaryota; kingdom Metazoa; phylum Chordata; class Actinopteri; order Cichliformes; family Cichlidae; genus Rhamphochromis; species Rhamphochromis sp. 'chilingali'. Next base: position 17,159,728 of record NC_137945.1, on the reverse strand, counting down.
CATCCCTCCTCTCCACTTTACTCAGAGGTCTATTTTTTTTTCCTGGCAGGCTGAAGGATGGCACGGTTGCAGCAGAGCAATGCTCCAGATACCACATGAGTGGAAATTCCCTGGTTATCCGGGATGTTGCAGAAGAGGATGCTGGGAAGTACACGGTCCTCGTACGAAACCAGGAACACAGACTCTACCAGAATCTCACACTCACACTTGTGGTTAACGGTGAGAAACAACAACAACAAAAATACTTCTTCAGCTCTAAATGTCCTGTCCTCAGGACATTAAACCTCACTTTTTTATCATGTTTATCTCGGCATCATCTCGTCTTGCAGTGAGTCCAAAAATAGGGGAGAAAGCGGTGTTGCTGCAGGACCCGGGCTCCGTACCACGGGGGAGCAGACAAGCCCTGCGTTGCACATCCCACGGAGTCCCTCCTCCACACATCCAGTGGCTTTGGCATCCCTGTCCGTCTAAAGGCCTGTAAGTACCCAGAACATCACAACCTTACCAGCACTAAGCACTAAAGCACTAAACTAATTTATAAAATCCATTAAAATGTATAATTTTCTATACTTTATAAATTCTTAAATAAAGATAGCTGGTTTCCTAGTATGCACATAATTGACCAGAAGAACAATATAAGCCAAATATAAAAACCATACAGCTATACAGAGCTTCAAGTGCTTTTATTATATTAAAATCTGGCACCTCAGAAATTTACTTCACATACTGTGCATAATTAATCTGCAAAAATGTAAAAAAAAAAAGGCATATATATATATTTTTTTTTACCTTTTTGGCTGCAAGGTTAAAAATATTAATAATATTATAACACTTCATGTGCACATAGAATAAATAATGATGTTTCTTCTATGTTACTCATTGGAGTGTGTGTGTGTGTGTGTGTGTGTGTGTGTGTGTGTGTGTGTGTGTGTGTGTGTGTGTGTGTGTGTGTGTGTGTGTGTGTGTGTGTGTGTGTGATTTTTTATTTTTTTTGTTGTAAAACGAGACATGTTTTGTCTATTTCTGCGTGTGTTCAGACAGCGTTTCCTTCTTGTAACCAGAACAGATGCCTTTGGGGGCCTTTCATGTGCAGGAATGTGTGAAAATGTGTGTGTGTCTGTGTGTGTGTTTGTGTGTGTGTATTTCATCGGCCCAGTGTTTGCATGTTTGTTTGATTGTGCAGCTCTTTCTCATATTTTTGTTCTCTTACTGTCCATGTGTCCTTTCCATATGTTTGTTTAAGTTCATACAAATCTGCATCCTATGTGTGTGTGTGTGTGTGTGTGTGTGTGCCTGGTACATTCACAAACACAGTACACGTTGTATCTCAGACTTGAAAGGACAGAGAAAAAAAACACACTTCAATAGCAGCCAGTTCCGTGCTCTCAGTCACGATTTGTTGGTTTCCAAATCAAACGCTATGATTTAATGAATTTCCTGTCCAGGAGGCAGGGTGAGAGGCCTGTTTATTATTGTGATTGCACACTGCATCCTGTGATGCTTTTTCTTATATCTGACACACACTCAATATACAAAGTTCTCATGAGAAATGGCCCAGCCCGATGAAGCAAAGGGACAGTCAGCCTTAAACACACGCCAGTATCCAAGCAGGCATTTTGGCAGAAACATTGATTGAGCTGCTCTCGGAGGTCAGACACGTATTGTGTTCCTTACAAACAAGTCAGAAAGGTTAAGTATTACCTGAGAGCACCACAGCAGCTGCCCACGCTCTTTTGCCCCCTGAGACACACTGACATCATAACTGTACTTGACCCTTAACCCTGGCACTCTCACAAGGCGCCACGCCAATCAATCTCATCCAAATGCCAAAAGTTATCTACATAATGTACATTAGGATTGTCTCAGGCTGCCTGGCAGCGCCAAAGTATGCAATCTTCAGTGTCAGAGTAAATCCAGGTCAAGTGATGTAAGCTCTTTTGTTCATGCCGTTTATTGTATGTGTGACAGCACCTTTGTCTTGTTTCACAGTAAGATGTCAGATGCAATCTGCACATGTGAGAAATTTGGCAAAGCCCAGTTTTTAATCATCACTTAGATGAATAATTCGACTTTAAGCCATTTTTATTCCATTAATATAATGTGATTTGTAGCAGTATTGTAATTACATAAAGAAAGAGGCATAAAATAAACAAAAAGGCTGTATTTCCCAACAAAGTAGAACAGCAGAAGTTATAGTATACCTAAAAAATGAGTCAAGCATGTTTGCACAGTAATTACACTGCAGATTACATTTGGCTTCTTAACTGGCTGCCTCACGGTCCTTTGTAAAGCTCTGTTCTGGTTCAGCTTCAGTTTCTGTGCTGATTGTATTTCTTTGGACTGGTACTTTTGATTGGATCCTCACTGGGCCCCTTGTTCTTTGCAGCCCGGCTGCACCACCACAAGCCTGACGCCGTGCTGGAGGAGGCCCAGGGACAGTGGACCAGGCTGGGCCAGGCTGACGGGGGGCCTCTCGCCTGGGTCCTGGGTCCACTGCTGGGTCTGGCCCTGGGAACTGCAGCGCTCTTATCTGGCCCGAGCAGGAGGTGCATTGGGCTTCCTGTGCAAAAATCAGAGCGCTTTTCCTCTCGTTGTTTGGCTTCCTCTCCGACTCGAGGCGCTTCCCAGCGGCGTGATTGTCCCTTCGTCTTCAAACGTGGCACGGCCCGCTTCCTCAAGAGCTTGATCTATTCTTGAGAGCACCCCCACACCCCTTCCCCAACTCGTCTGCCCCCTACACATACCTCTAAACCCCCTTCCATCACCAGCCCTGACCTGCACCACAACCCAGCATCCTTCACATTTACAAAAGAAAAACTCCCCATCACCTCCCACTCTGGAGCCCTCCCCCTACATCACCGCCACCTCCACACACTCATCGGTGCCTCTCGACAGCAGCCAAAACCCTCAGTGACATCATCAGTGATCCATAGTGACAATCGCAAGCTCGGTATACTGGAAAATGAGTAAAGTGACTTGGAACACTGCTGAGCAGTGACGACCAGGAGATACAAAAAACCAGGAGTTATATACACCACAACACTAAGGATATAAGGACACCTGCTTCACTGATTATTTATTTCCTTCCTTTTTCCAGTTTAAGTCTCCCCGCTACACCAGGCTGTCCTGTAGTTCGATGCTTTTTATATTTCACAGACATTTGAGCCAGAAAAAGTGCAATTCCACCCATCCACCAGCCACATTTCTGGAGCTGCTTTGCTTGTTTTTTGTGTCCTAGAGTGGTACTAAAATGGGTGCATGAACCGTGCCTGCCTGTCCCAAGCCCCGATCTGATTTTGACAACCAAAAGAGAAAACGAGAAAAAGCTGTGAGTTTCTGTTGCGATTTTTTTAACCACCAGTAGAAGATCAGTGTGCTTACCTTGGACGGGCGAAAAAGGAGAGAGGACATGCTTTGTGCTGTTCACTATGGGATTCCTTCAGTTCTCTATTAACAGACTAAGTGTCTGCAGATACCTACCATGTAGGAAGTCTGAGAAGGCCAGAGACGATCCTGTGTCGCTCCTGTGTCGTTCACTATCATCCCATATCAAAATGTCTCATTTATGTGTCATATGGTGTCAGTATAACAGCCCTGTTGTCTTTGTATCAGAAGTTAATTAAAATCTAAGTGTATGCGTGATACTACAAGCCATTTTATGAGAATGAGTAGCATAAGTGTTTGAATAAAGTCCATTTGTGCATGTGAGCGTAAAGAGGGTGACAGCGTGTGTGCTTGCGCACAATTGTGTGTGTGTGTGTGTATCCTATTCTACGGGTGTCTGCTAATGTGATTAATTGCTTGTATACAGATGTTCTATGAGTAATATATGAATCTAATATTTAATAATTTTATACAACTAACTTACATATGACAATATTTGACTCTGTATGACTCTCTTAAGCTGTACTGAAGTGTTATATCAGTTGTTTGTGTTTTTTTGCATTAAACCTTGCTTATATTTGTGTATTCGTTTACATGCGCCACGGTTATTTTGGGGGGTTGGGGGCTCATACAGGAACACACAGTTGCAGCAGTAAAAGTGTATTTTAAGCAACATAACAGGAAAGGAAGAAAAGGCAGCAGATGACCCCTCTGATACACAACTCGAAGCAGTCCGTTCATATACCCAAGCAGCCGCTGCTCACCCTGTTTGCAAGCACACACTGTGTGAATGTGGTGTGTCTGCGTGCATATATAGAAATTTATACGTGTTCATTTTCTGTGTCTAACCATGTTCATGTTCACGCATCCATCTAACTAATTCTATGTGTGTGTGTGTTTGTGTATGTGTGTGTGTGTGTGTGAGGGCGACTTTGAGTCAGAAAGTGTTTCCTGAGAGGCGTGGGAGTATTAGCTGGGTGGTATAGTACTGTAGGTGTGGGTGTCTGTGTGCATTCGCATAGCATGTGTGTGTCAGGCCCTTGGTGTCATGCACAGGGTGGGTCGCTTGTGTAACTCGCACACTATCTCGATGCCAAGAGGAAGAGCAATCAGTGAGCAGAGAGGAACCGAAGACAGGGAGGAGCTCAGGGCAGACAGAAAAAGATGACGACAAGGATACAGACAGAGACAGAGAGGTGAGAGGAGGGGGGCAGTGGCACATCCATAAACAGGCAGAGCATCAGTGAACAAAGTGGAAGTGATCGTTTACAAGCTGGAGGAGAGTTAATGTCTTAAAAAAAAGGAGGGGGCATCCTTTTATAAGGTAGCTGTTTTATAAAAATAAAAAAGAAATCACCCCTGCACACAAAGTCCAGGTTTGTTTATTTCTGCTGCAAAACTGGCCATTTAGACATGGGAGTCTACAGGGATTCACTCACCTGTGGAGCCAGCCTCCAGTGGGTATGTGAGGAAACTTCAGTTTTCAGCCCAGTGGCTTGGTCTGCAGGTGCGCACCAGATTTTTCACATTAAAAATGTAATTCTGTAATAACAGCTAGTTTTAAAAAGCTTTTATAGTTGAATTTAGAAACTAAACGCACCCTTATTATATTTTTCTACGTATTTAAGTAACGCTTCTTCACTATTTAGGCTGTTTGTGTGCAGCCAGATGATCACCTGCAGTGTACTGAAAGTGAGGCACAAACAGGAGAGCTTGAATCTGTGGAGGTGAAGTCTGTACTTGTTGTGCTGAGGTATGTGAGCTACAAATACCTCAGCTTAAGACATTAACATTTGTAAGTTACTGAGAATTTATTCATTGCTCAGGATTTTAATTAACATTTAAACTGGCTTCACATTAGTGGTTGACATGAATAATTAACAGTTCAGTAAGTGTTAGCTTAATCACTTGAAGTCAGTTTTTTTTGAACAGGAACATACACATACACGTAAACAGAGAACATAGTAAAGATCATAAGTGAAAAACATTAGTCAGAAAATTTGAATAAAAACACAAATAAATTTTTACCAATGATAAAAAACTGTGACTGTAACAGAAAAAAATTATAGTGAGCTCAACCAAACCGAGAGACACCTCAGATTTGACTAAAATACCTAAAAATCTAAAAACAGTGAGGTATTTAGAGGTGATTTAACATTGTCAGCTGAACAGCTTCTTCTGTGGGAAGGTACGCTGTTTCAGAGCCCGAGGGCAATAACCTCAAAGGTCGCCTTTAGCTTTTACGTGAGGGCAGTGAGGGAAGTCATTGGAATGATGACCTCAGTGACCTGGAGGCAAAATACTGAGTTAAAAGATCAGTATCGTGGAGCTAATCCATTGTTTAAAATCTATTCAAAACTTCACAGGCAGTCAGTGCGGCCGAGTTAAAACAGGAGTGATCTGCTGCAATTTGAGCCTTCTGCAAGCGAGAGAAAGTGGAACTGGGCAGTAGCTGTCCAGCTGAGAGGCGATAGAGGATAACACACGCAGGACTTTTCCGGATCAGTGACAAATTAAATGTGAGAACAAATAAACTGAATCCACCGGAGATCTAATCCGTGTCACACTTTGGTTTTCTGTCTCTCTGCAAACAGACTCATTTCCCCTTTAACCTCCTGGCGTCCACATATGTGGACATCACATTTTGGGTTATTTAGACCAAAATACTCAATTTTGCTCTGCAAGGGCCTGATATCCACTTACAAGGACATTATACTGCTACTGTTCTATCGAAATTTTAAATGAATATCCTCATATGTGGCTCTCATTTTTCTTAGAAACATAGATTAGGTCAAAAAAAAGAATCTAGTAATTCTTTGTTTTTACATTGATCAGGTCCCAATCAGCCCAAATATCAAAGAGAAATTAAAAATGCATGCCGTGGAAGAGTGGAGGTTAAACAAGCAAAATTGTATTCACTAGATGAAATGAGGGTGCAATATTTTTTTTCACTATAATATAAACTATTTTAGCTATTTTGTAATAACATCTACACGTTTTTTTTTAAATGAAAAAGTAAATCTCAACACAAATAATTAGCAAGCATAAACGTTGAACGTTTGTAAAGGTTGCCTTTTTCACATGAGGCATTGTAAGATATTTATTAAAATCTGAAAAGAATATAAATAATAAATAAAAATTGTAAACTTTAGAAAAAATATATGATTGACTATATGGTCCTTTGAAACTTCTGAGGATTTCTTTGCTTGTTGATTTACAGCAAAAAAAAGAAAAAAAAAGAATGACAAATCTGATTATAGCGTGGGTTTTACTCACTGTAATGAGTTGTTTTCAATAGCAGGTCTGGACCAGAGTGGCAGCGCAACTACACAATTAGCTTGTTGCAATCTGGTTTTGCAAAAATTAGGCAAGATCATATTAGGCAAGATATATATATATATATATATATATATATATATATATATATATATATATATATATATATATATATATATATATATATATATATATATAGTTTTTTTTATGTTTCAGTGTTAACCTGAATATGTGGGCGCAGAGACGAGCTGTGTTAACTGATAGTTGTTTTCAGAGGTGCAATGATTTCAAACTTGTTTCTAATGTAGATCAGACTTTCAGTTTTGCTTTTTGCTCAGTACTGAAAGTCTGCGCTTACTTGTTTTTTTTCTTAATGAAACTCCCCAGTTCTTTGTAATTTCATGTTGAGAAACATTTTACATTGCTCTGTGCACACACAGTCTTTCACAGAGTAGTGAATTCCTCCACATCTTCACTCCTAACATTACAGGTTTCACCAGCGTTGCTAGCGTTGCGTAACTTTTCCAGTGTATTGTTGCCTCACTGTCAATTTTTTTGAAACGTTTTACAGAACTGTGTGACTGTTGGTACTGAATTTAACAATTTGCTCATCTTAACCATTTATTATTGAATTCAGTTGAATTTTATTTATTTAGAGCCAAATCACAACAACAGTTGCTATGAGCAATGGAAAGGAAACACCAGACTCGGGGAGGGGTGGCCATCTGCCGCGACCTGTTAGGTTGAGGGATGGAAAACAAACAAAGGCACGCTGTGAAAGAGAGCCAGATTTTAATAATAATGAAATGCAGAAATGTGTATTAACACAGAGCGAGTGAAACAGGTGACTGAAGAAGAAACACTCAGTGCATCATGGGAGTCGCCCAGCAGCCGAGACCTATTGCACCATAACTAAGGGAGGACTCATGGTCACCTGATCCAACACTAACTATATATCCTAATATAGTGCATTTTTTTTCTGTTTTCCACTGATAAAACTGTTTAACGATTCTATAAATCACAGAATTTTGGATTATTTTAATTTATACATCCTTCTTTATTTAAATTGTGGACCAACAATCAAACAGAAGCCATACTGTTGTGTTTTTTTCAAATGTGAGCAGCTTGCCTCATAAATGCATCATCCTTCACTTAGTTTCAGTTCCTGAGAGGTGACATTATTATTGTTTGAATCTTTCCTAAAATGCAATTCACATGACATTTCATCTGGTTTGATGCACCTTAGAAATTCAAGCTACCAAAACAAAAAGAAGCACAAATCATTTTCAGAGACAGCAAACTTCAACAGCATTCAGATAATAAATCCTTTAAATGTTTGTTTGCTTTTAAGCAACGCTTGAATGCAGTGTGACTGTGTTTTCTCCAGAAACATCACTTATATAGTAGAAATAATTATATCCACGCATTTCCTTATAGCTAAAATATTTAAAATTTTGATCTGAATAGTTAACATTTTGAATAAGCACAAGAGTTATTATTTATACCAAGAAGTTTATGCCTGTAGGTCGGCAAACATGATCGGTCAGAAGGTTTTGAATGAATTCTGATAAAAATTTTGTGTCCATTAAAGACAGGCGTACATCCACCAATGTCTTCAAAGTCAACTTAATGATTTATTGGTCAGAATTTGAAAAATAACTTGTAAACTTATAAAAATAAACTATGATTCTTACAACTGTATAGTGTGTTGTCACGGGTTCATATGTCGTGTCACATTTGACCTTTGATCTCTCCTTTAAGGGTTAATAGAGCGATCTGAAGGTCAAAGTGATTATAATGTTTCTTACTGTTGTTCTTTGTACTGACAGCATCCAGGCACATAAGGTATCTGTTACGGCCCTAGCAGGGCCTCCTCCTGAAGGTGCCTGTGTGGGCGTGTCCCACCACCTCTTCTGCCTGAGGTGCCACCTTTCCCTGTTACACAGCTGACTCACATCAGTAATTAAAAGTATTTAAGCCCAGGGAAAGGTGAGCTCTGGGCCAGAGTGCCAGTAGTGTGGTTACAGCTAGTGAGCTGTGTTTTTGGTGGTTTTCAGCTAGTGAGCTGCTCTTTCTTTTTGGCTTACGTTTTACTTTATTGACCAACGCCTGAGTTTTGTTTGTTTCCTTAAATGGTAATAGCGGCTTGTCCGTCTCTTTTAGTTAGTATAAATTGAAACTTTAATAAAACTCTTTAATTTAACCCTTTTGCCTCCTTGACTCCTTTTTCTGACCCAGTCAATTCTGTTACTTCCCCCTCCCCGCCTAGACCGCTCAGGGGAACGTAACAAGTGGGGGCTCGTCCGGGATTGTTGAAAAGGAAGTTTTGAGTTGGAATTGGTTTTTGATTATCTTGTTTTTTTTTTTTCACCTTTAGACATTCAACTTCCCAGTTAAGTTAGGTGAGTGTCCAGCTGAGCTTATTAAGTTCTTCCTTCGGGCACTATTTTGTTATTTTGCCTTTTTTATTTTCGGAGTAATCCTGGGCGGGGATTAGTTCCCTGTTGGGGGTAGGCAATTCAGGGCTCCGGTCGCTGAAGTTCTGCCTTTCAAGTCGCCTCGAGCCCAGCACGCTCCAGAAGATAGGTAGGTAAAGGTTGTTGTGCTTAGGAACTGGGTAAGTTGTGTTTGTTTATTGTGTATGCTGTAAGAGGTCAGTTAAACTAAGTTGTGTAGTTTCTGAGTGAGTTGGCAGACGGGTGTCGTAGTGTCTTAATTAGGGTGTGTTTGCTAAGCCTTCTCCGGCCCCCAAAATGGCTGATGAAGCCATCAGTGCACAGGTGTCTAGAAGCTCGTTTGTAAGCAGTAACATCCACCTGGTTCCCGTTTTCTGTGAATCCAGTGTTGAGAGCTTCTTCAGTGTGTTTGAAAGCATAGCAACTGCATTACAGTGGCCTGAAGACGTGTGGGGGGTGATGTTGCTGTGTAAATTCACAGGTAAGGCTCAGCAAGCTTGCTCTGGTCTGTCTAGGCTGGACAGCCTAGTTTATGAAAAGATCAAAAGTGCCGTCCTCCAAGCCTATGAACTTGTGCCTGAGGCCTATAGGCAGAACTTTCGAGGTTTGGAGTTGGCACAGGGTCAGTCCTACCTTGACTTTGCTCGGGAGAAGGCAAAGCTTTTTGGTAGGTGGTGCTCTGCAAGCCAGGTTAACAGTTTGGGGTCGTTACGTGAGCTCATGCTTGTGGAGGATTTTAAAAACTCTGTTCCTGAGTGTATTGCTCTTTATTTAAGTGAACAGAGGGTTTCCACTTTACAGCAGGCTGCCATACTGGCCGATGAGTTTACCCCAACTCATAAAACAAATGCTGTAGACTGTGACATCCCTTCTCACTACAATACATCTTGGAGAGCTAGGAGGGAGCCAGCTAACGAGGCTGAAAAAGTGGTGGTTTCAAGTTCCAAAGCAAAACTGTGTTTCTTCTGCCACAAGCCTGGCCATGTGGTTGCTGGTTGTGTGAAACTTAAGCGGAAAGCGTATCGAAAGGGAAGAAGGCCTGATTTGAAAACAGTCACTCATGGTTCTCAAACTAACAAGGTTGTCAGGCCCAGCAAAGGACCACACTTGGGGCATAGTTGTGTAAGGGGCTCCTGTGGTCAGTGTAAGGGGTCAATTAACCCTGAACGGCCGCTGGTTGACAATTTCCCAGGTCCCCAAAATGACCTGCAGGGGAACAGACTGTGTATAAAACCACCAGTAAGACCCGCAACCCTGGCTAACAAACATGCCTGTACCGATGACTTGAGGAATCGTCTGCAAAGTGTTTCAATAAGGCCCACTAGCTGCCTGCTGGGTTCTCCACATATGATGGTTCCAACCCCTGGCTATCACATGGGACACTCTTTCAAGGGTCTGGGGCCACTCTCTGTCAATGTTGTGAACCCACTGAGATGGGGTTGGCAGCTTCCGCAGGAAATGCCCAACCATTGCTATGGGGTTTGGTAGGTGGAAAGCCTGCAAGTAGGTGATGAAACGGTTATGGACTTGTTTTGGTTATCGTGATAGTTTGACAAACCACGGGTTTGTATTTATGGGAGGGGGTGTTACGGCCCTAGCAGGGCCTCTCTCCTCCTGAAGGTGCCTGTGTGGGCATGTCCCACCACCTCTTCTGCCTGAGGTGCCACCTTTCCCTGTTACACAGCTGACTCACATCAGTAATTAAAAGTATTTAAGCCCAGGGAAAGGTGAGCTCTGGGCCAGAGTGCCAGTAGTGTGGTTACAGCTAGTGAGCTGTGTTTTTGGTGGTTTTCAGCTAGTGAGCTGCTCTTTCTTTTTGGCTTACGTTTTACTTTATTGACCAACGCCTGAGTTTTGTTTGTTTCCTTAAATGGTAATAGCGGCTTGTCCATCTCTTTTAGTTAGTATAAATTGAAACTTTAATAAAACTCTTTAATTTAACCCTTTTGCCTCCTTGACTCCTTTTTCTGACCCAGTCAATTCTGTTACTTCCCCCTCCCCGCCTAGACCGCTCAGGGGAACGTAACAGTATCACATATGAAAATTATGTTATTATGACTTTGTTATGTACACTGCAGTAATTGTTTAAGTAATGACTCATTTGAATACATGTACAATTTTTCTGAATATGTTTTTTGGGGTTGTTTTGGTAAACAAGATCAATTTATGGTCAAAATCTTTTTTCACATGATATATTTTGATAAACATTTAAACAAATTTCAGTAAATTACTCTAAATGCATATATTATATACAAATTAAAAAAAATCATACTCAAAATTATATCAAGTTTATTAAAATAATGAAATCCTGCACTTATTTTTACTACACTGGGAACACCTTAGTGTGTTTAAGAAGGAAATAAAATTAATATCTACAGATTACGATACTATTAACATCATTATTATATTGCAAAAAAATAACTCACTCCTGGTTGTATTTTTGTTTCTCTTTACATCACATCATATTTGATCTAGATAATTTCAATTCATGAATTTAGCATTTAGCATTTCCTACACAGACTAATTACAAGAAATGGAGAGAAAAAAAACCCAAGCGATGATCTTCTCTCCTAGAGTTGCGAAACTAACTGATCAAGCAGTCTGTGTATTAAGGCCCCACCCAACTCTTGTATAATTTAAGAATTTTTTCGTCATGAGGTGATGTGCGTAAATAACCAAAAAGCGTCTTGCATAAGCTCAAGTTCCCACAGCTCCTCCGGTGTGTAATCTATGGATTTAAACTTGCAAGAGTCATTGAGGGACAGGAACTCGTGTCCTGGAAATGTGGGCTAATTTGTTAAGAATAGAAGGAAGTTAATCGGCAGGATGACAATACCACCTCTGCATCCTTCATAGATGAACAATCCAACATTACATAGCACTTCAAAGATCCACTATTGTCAGTTTGCAGGGCAGGGAAAGACGGCATGAGGCTATTGACAAAAATGTGGTGATAGTAACGATGATGTGATTCATGGTTTAACATCAAGCAGCAGCTGTCAAAGCGTTTTCCTGATGTTCTGCTCTTCCTCCTGCTGAGCACAGCTGAGAAAAACACTTGCACACCTGGAAGCAGCCAAAAATTATTTTTGTCAAACACAGCTGAGTCCCTCTCTTCCTCCGCCTTCAAGGTGTGTGTGTCCCACGTCTTCCTCACTATGGAGCCCTGTGACAGAGAGTCTTCCCGCCTCGTTTACACACAACCACATCCTGAGTGTTACGCACAGAGAGGAAGTGCTTCGGGGGAAGAAAAGGGTAAGTAAAGAACAGAAATGCACACTGGGACTGACAGAAAAGCTGTGATATATTATTGTAGAAAATAAGCTTTAAAAAAAATCCCAGTTTGCTCTATAGGAAAAATTTCATGTCCAAATTCTGGCATATTCCTTTCCTGCAGGTGCACTAATCCAAAAAAGAGTGTGCATAATATTTTAAACCTCTTATTAAAGGGACACTCCACTGCACACGCTTGCAGGTTCCCTCGTAGTAAAGTCTCTCCCGCACACACTTAGAGCTTCTCACCTATAATACGAGTGTTGACCTACTAAGTTGGAAATGGGCAAGAGGTCTGGCTCAGAGACCGCTATTGTCTTCTCAGTGAGCCCATGGAAAACATGATTCCTGCCATCAGTGGCAGAGGTAATGAGCCTGAACTTTATGAATGTGGGTGTTTTTCATAATGTCCTAAGTGCCGGTTTGTTCATGCGGATGTTTGTGCTCTCCATAGACGGTGGGGGTCCTGACTGTCGCAGAGGCCTTTGTGTCTGGAGTGTATCGCTGCATCGCCTCCAACTCTGCGGGGGCAGACCAGCTAGACATCCACTTCTACATCACAGGTGATCCCAGACAAGATCAATCATTGTGGGAGTTTTCTTTCCTTATTCCCACATCATAAACATGGAGTAAAGCTTCTGCTTGATCCTTTGTACATTAACTCGAAGTCTCTTTATGCAGAGCCTGCATGTTCCCAAAATAGAAACACCAAACTATCTTATACTTATTTGATTATTTTACCCATTCAAATATATAGTTAGATTTCTTTTAGTTTTTTGCAGATTTGACTCTGCACACCACTATAGTGGAATTTCAAACATTCAAGATGAAACTGCAGAGCAGACTCTCAGATTTAATTCAGGGACTTTAAAAAGGTATTGCATGAATTGTTTAAAAATGACAGCTTTTAACACAAGTCCACCCTTTTTTAAACACTCAATTAGATAAACTAACATAATCTTAAATATAAGGATTGTTTTTAATATTTGGATAAAAAAAACCATCTGCAGTCAGTGACTCTCTGTAGTGTAGAACCCATGAACATCACCAAATGTCCTGTTTTCGTCCCTAAGATGCTTTGCCAGGTCTGCAGCTGCCTTCCGTATGTGGGTCTCTGTGCCTTCAGTTTTGTATTTAATACATGTGAAATGTGCTCTGTTGGGTTGAGATCAGGTGAATGACTTGGCCACTGAAACATATCCCATTTCTTTGACTTAAGAAACTCTTGGGTTGCACTGTCCAATCAGTTTTGTGCCGTTTGGCTGAATCAGAGCAGAGAATAGAACCCTGTACACTTTACAATCCATCCTACTACTTCTAGCAGCTCTCACATCATGAATGTACAATAGTGCCTTAATTCCTTTGGCAGCCATACATTACTATTCTGTCACGAGTGGCTTAAAAGCTGTGACACATAATCAGACCATTAGTCAAGTAAAACAACAAAAACATTTTATTTGAATTCAACAAAACTCAATGAAGTTACAAAGGAAAAAAAACATTCCTCAGTCAGTAAGTGAGTAGTGTTGGCATGTTTGCTTTTTGCCTAACGTGGTGAGTGAAATGTTGTTTGGGTAGAGAGAAAAGGAAAAAGGTCGAGTTGTTTTTCCCCCCGAGGGAGCAAATGGAGTGCGCGTCTATACTGGTGAAGACTGGGCCGAGGTGTTCCCAGTCACTAATAACTCAACCACACCCGCTGTGCATCTCTAACACAAAACACACAAAGACAACCTGCCAGCCCAGCAACCAAAAGAGGCAGGTTCATCACGTTGTCTCCACTATGTTTGACAGATGATGCGGTAAACTTCATGAGCTGTTTTCTCTTCATTCTGGTGCAAGTTTAACTTGGTTTTAATTTTTCCAAAGATCCTTTTTTCACCAGTGCAGGCTCTTTTAGTTTGTTTTCTGACAAAGTCTAATGCTTCCTTCTTGTTCCTGAATGTAACCAATGGTTTGTACCTTTGCAAACCCTCTGTATTTACACGCATGTAGGTCTCTTCATTGTAGACCTTACAATGATGCATCTACCTCTTCGAGACTGTTCTTGACTAGATAATGTGATGGGATTTTTCTTAACCATGGAAAGAATTCTGCGATCATCCATTTTAGTCACCTTCTCTGGTATTTCAGGCCTTTTGGTGTTGCAGAGCTGGCAAGTGGATTCATGAATCATTATTTTTAAGGAGTATAATAGATTATTTGGGTTTTTTTAGTCTAATGATAACTTTCAAGGGAAAAACTGCTTGTCGGCCAGTTGACCTCTTACTTCTGTGCCTCTAAAAATGTGGGACTGTGTGTAAGAACAGTTAATGCAATACTTTTGCATTGAATTAAAGCTGAAATCCACAAAGGCAAAATAGCACACATGAAAAACACCTTTATTCAAAAACTTAACTGTAAACAACTCCATTACTAGCATGAAGGTTAAAATCCTCTGAAATCTATGATTCATATTGATTTGCTTTTTACACCAATGCGCGCACACACACATTCATGCATTCCCTAATGGCTGGCACATTTTCAGGGTTTTATGATGAACTTGAGCTTACAACATCTTTACTATGTTGTATGAAAAACAAAATACCCTTCAGTCAACATTAGCAGTAAATGAAGAGGCCATAAATATGTGCAAATGTGCATACAAGCTTATTCGCATAATGATCATGTTTGAAAAACAAAAAAAGATAAGGATATTGAGTATTGCAAGAGTATTGCAGCAAGATCACCACACTGATATAAAAAGAGACCTTGTTGTCTCAGAGCAATGGATTTAAATGGTTGACAATAATAATAAAATAAAACTGCAGTCAGTATGATGCAGATATACTTAAAGCCAGAAGTGTGAATTACTGTTCAGATACAAGAACTGAAGTAAAGCTGAGCAGAAATGCCTGCACAAAGATATCAGGCAGAGTTGAAAATACCCGGTAGCACATAACAGTTTGCATGCATCACGTACATTTCGTACTCTGTAGTTTTGCATGCCATGTGAAGTGTGTTGTACAGGTAAAACCTGAGTGTGTATGTGTCTGCAGTCAGGCTGCGCTGAGCTTTTAGTGTGTGAGCAAGAGCGAAACAGGAACCTGGCGCTCTTATCATTCCACTTCCCCGTGCAGCGCACTTCCTTGGACTGGCAGGTCCACTTATTTCGGGAGGCCTTGGGGTGTTCGAGAAAGATAAACACTATCTGCCATCAGGAAACTCTCAAGCCGTTTCCACGGGAAGTTTCAGATGGCTAAAGTAAATAAAAAGCCTTTTTACTGTATTCCACTAGCTGCTTTAACCCACAATAGCCATTCAACATAGTCATCAAAGGTTATAGAAATGAAGACTTGGTAGAATGAGCTCTCCTGGTTTCAGGCACCAGTCAGGATCCAGACTCGCATGTTGGGAAACTGAGACGGCTTATTCATCTCAGTGGAGGGTTATTTGTTTATACCTCCTCCTTACTTCTTCTTTCCAACTAATCCATGTATTTCTCTGCTCTGTGTCTCCATCAGATGTCCCTGGAGGCTTCTGTGTAAAGCAGCTGGAGGAGGCCAGAGAGGGTGGAGACCTCCACCTCACCTGTTTAGCCAATAAATACCTGTACACAGCACTGTCATGGCAGAGAGTGAACAACACAGAGGAAGCCCAGTCTCGCGGCTTAAATAATCAGCAGTTCACATTTGGAGAGTTCTCCAACTCGCTGGTCCTGTTAATAAGCAACCTGACGGCCAGAGACAGTGGAGCCTACAGATGCTCCGCCCGCCACATCGTCACCGGGCAGGAGACACACCTGGACACACAGGTGGAGGTGACAAGTGAGTAATCTCAACCTAACGCACTCATAAAGAAGAAAGCTTTTTTTTTTTTACAGTACCCTTTTAAAACTGCACAAAGCTTTTGAAGATAAGTGAAACCTATTGTAGTTTGAACTGTTTTGCTTATGGCGATCTTTAATATGTGTTTGCAGACTTACAGAAGGAGTTTAACTTAAAATTAATTTTCTATAAAAAGAAAAGAAAAAAAAGGACATATTGAGGACATTTAAACTCACAGCCTCTTCATGTTGTTCTAGTACTTTATGTTGCAGTTGTTTGCAAACACACACATTCACAGAGGTCTTGCTGCTTGGGAATGGGTCCCCTTAGTTTCCTGGGGCCCCACCCTAGCTTTGCTCTTGCACTCCAGCTCAGCACCTCTTTCACGTGGGAATGAGCTCTTGACTGGAGGAAGAGCACACAATGGCACTTCCCACAATGCCACATTTACAGGCCCCTGTGCAGCGCTGCAGGAACAATCAGCCAATCAGACACTGTCAAGCCCCAGCCCTCGCAGACAATCATCAATTGTTGTGCAGGAGGAAGATAGAGGAAACAACAATCAGTTGCTGTGGTTAAGTGACTTTTCTTCGTGTCTTTTACGGCTGTTCTGAATACAATCAGGGCTTAGCGCGTCAACTTCCTCCCACGGGACACCCAGCAAGGGAATTACTAGAGATACGGGGTGACTAGGATGAAAGAAGAAGTGGTGGTGGTGGGGCTGGAAAAACAAGAAAAGGGGAGAAACGGAGAAAAATTTTAAGCATAGAGAGTATGAAGTCATCTATTTTTATTATCATGTATCGTTGTGCAGTTATAGTGTATAAGAGCTGTGTTGGCCTCATTGTGTGCACTCACGCACAAGCAGCTGTCCGCACAATGAAAATGTTCTGAAATTAGTTTTGGTTTTTCTTTTGTTTTTAGTTCAATTCAGTTTCACTTCATTTCCGGAGTGATTTTTGATTGTTTCAGCTCAGTTTTTCTAGTTGGAAAATCCGTAGTTTTACTTTCATTTTTATTACTTTCACTTTTACTCCTTTTATTTATCACTTCAAAACAGGAGTCACTCTCTGTCTATGAATACACACAACACTTTCTGAACTCAAAGTCGTGTCATGTAGACATCCAACGTCTTAGTAAAGAAAATGTACCAAAGCTTTGTCCAGAATGTTGCGTTGACGTAAATTAAGAACAATTCCTGGATATTTCTATTTTATTTCAGATGGCTTATTTTTTTTAACCCCTTCACACTGAATGAGTCAGATTTGTTACGTGAGTTTTTTGTACGTTTTTGAGACTCCTACAGCAGAAGTGTGATTACCGCCCACACTAAAAAATTGCACACACCCCTGTTCTCTGCTGGCCATCGGGGCAGGGGGGCTGGGCGCTCAGGTATGTACCAGCTCACTCCCGGTGGCTACTTGGCAGGGCCTGGTGCCTGTTGCTCGGTCAGGCCTCTTCCGGGGCAAAGGGGGCCCTCAGGCCTCCGGCCTCTGGGCCTGTGACTCGGTTCACTCTGGCACAGCTGGCTGCCGGCAGAGCCGGCGAGAACATCACTGCAGCCCCCTCTGGCTTCTGCTCTGAGGCTATTGGGTGACCCCTCATCTGGGGCTCTCCTCAGCTTTTCCCAGGAGGGTGGCATGGATGCCCCTCCGGTGGTCCTCCTTGGGCTCTCGCACTTTGGGGCCTCTGGATGTCTGGGGCCTGGAACTCCTCCATGCCTGCTTCATGCCCTGGGGGACAGGGCTATGGCTCTCTACACCCTCTAGCAGACCATTACATGGGGAAACCTTTTGAATACAAGCGCGCTGATGCACACAGGTGTGCAAACGGGTGTTCACTGTTCATAGACATAAACTACACCTTTATTGGCTGCTATTTCCAAGCACATTGTGCGCTGTCGGTCCTGCTTGCTACACAACAACATTCAATATTTAGTATTTACTGCTGTTTACACTTAGCTAGATTAACGTGATGGTGTTGTGTTTAGTATGTTGCTCTGTTTTGTTTTGTTTTGCTTGTTTTCACTTCTTTTTCTCTCAACAGGTGATCCAGGAGATTTTTTTTTTCTCTTCTTTCTCTTTTTAAGTGCCCTTTCTCACTGTCCCTCTTCCCTTGTTTTTCTTTTCCTTCATCTTTCTTTCTCCCTTTCCTATCCCTCACTCATGTCTGTCCCGTCTGTAACAACTGAAAATAAAATAAAATAAATAATAACAACAAAGGTCGATCAAATGGACCAATACGGCAAGGCCGTGATGATCCATTTGGCAAAGTAAATCCATTGGGTCTCCTTGTTGGTCTTCAGAAAACAATTCTGACGGCTAAAGAACCAAATGGGACAGGCAAAAATAAAATAAAATTTAAAAAATAAAATTGCACAATAGATTTTTAAGCAATAAATTGAAGGGAAGAAATGTTGCAAATATAATGCAAGTTAAAACTCCAATCCAAATTAATTTTTTGTTGTTTTTTGTTTTTTTTAATCTGTCATGAAGTTCAATAAAAACTACTAATAATAATAATCATTTTTATTATTAGTTTTTCAGACTTAGTTTGAGTTTTGAGTTTAATTTTATTAACCTTGAATTCACCCCATTGTTGCTGCTCTTTGTATTGCAGGGTTATTAATAAAAAAAAAAGGCCCAAGAGGACCCAAACTTCAGCTGAGTCACAGGTTTAAGCCAAGGCCACTCTTCCACGTGTGTCACTACAGCATTGTAGTTATTGTCCAAAAGTGGCACGGATCCAGAAAACTATGGGAAACAAATAGCAGCAGTTTCACTTTATCACAAAACTGTTCAAGACTGTAACTACGACTGTGACTACTGTAAAAACTGGCCGTTTTGGGGTTTTTTTGTTAATTATCAAGTGGTGAAAAAACAGATTAGCCCACAAGAACTGAGAAGTTCTTATTTTTAGTTCTTATTATCAGCAGTGGGTAAATGGATCCTTACTGTACCTCAAGTTATGTAGAGACTATAAAGTTACTTTAAAGGTCAACTACGGGGACTTTTAGCTCAAAAGGTGTAACCAAAATAATCCTAAAATGATCCAAATGTCTGCTAATTTAACATTTAAATCACAGAAGAAGAAAACATCTATGCAACTCCATTCATATTCATCTATACATTTATTTATCAATTATTCAAAGTGTCACTACTGGTGACACTTGCAAGTAGCGTACAGCTGACAGTTCGATATAAGGTGCCAGACGACCCAAACATGAGCAGCTGTAGGGCCAAAGTCAAGGGCACAGTTGTGTTTTTCCATGATAAAGAAAAATCTGTTTTCATCAAGCCCATTCTTCTACATGTGTCACTACCAGCTCATACTTATTGTCCAGAAGTGGCACGGATCCAGAGAACTGTGGGAGAAAATAGCTCTGGTTGCATTTCTACAGATTTTAAATAATCCTCAGCAAACAATAATCTTACAAATTTATGTTTGTGTGTGCGTGTGTGTGCAATTAATGCCATATTCAGGTGACTCTGTAGTTGTATATACAGCTAAAATACACAATCATCATGTATTTTGGCTCATGATTCCTGTTCTGGTGTATTTTTACTGTTCAGCAGTCACTAATTTTGGCCACAACAGGCAAAGCGGAAAAACTGTAATGAAGAGTATGAAAATGAACAAAGTTGGCAATAAGCAAAAGAGACTTCCATTTCCTTAGTTAGTATAGATCAAAACAGAGCTAAAAGTAGACACAGCAGTGGAAACTGCAAGAAACAATGTGCTCAAAGTACAAATTATTCTTGCAACAGAAATGTACAAGATGACACAAACGTCTGAAGCTCGCTAATGTTTCTTTATTTCATCAAAAAGGAAAATAACTCACTATGGCATAATGTTACCATACAATCAAAGTGGAGATGATTTTGCTTTAAACAGTACTCTGGTGTCTCGGTAATCTGTCAAATGAATGTTTAAACTTGATTATTTTTGTGTTTTTTCCTGCAAAAAATATTTGTAAAAAACTACTATACGTCTTCAATAATGATATGAAGTAAAATCAATCGCCTACCTCTGAAATATAGTGGAGCAGAAGTATAAAACAAGGGGGAAATGGAAATACATGCATAAACCACAAGGACAGTATAATTAATGCATTCAGTTAGATTACACCCAAACACTCATCTGTGCTGCACTGTTAGATGCTAAATATCCTCAAGGAACCACTGACACTGCTGCAGTAGTTTGTCGAGGAACCACTCAGAATGTTTTTGAGCTCATTATTATTATTAGAAGTAGTACTAGTGGCAATATAAGTCCCATAAATACACAATCTCTCAAATATTACATGAGACAGATTAAGCAGAAAATTCAGATTAAAGTTATCATAATTCATCTCTTTCTCCCCCTTCAGTCCTGGAGCCTCCTGTCCTGGTGAGTAATTTGACAGATTGCACCGTTAATGTTAGCAGCTCAGTGACCCTCAGCTGTCCATCTCGAGGGGTCCCACCCCCAACCATCACATGGTACAAAGACCAGCGTCCTCTGCTGCAGGGATCAGGTAAAGAAATTTTAACGCGTAAACTTTAGCGGTAAACCGGTGGTCTGTAATTTATTTGATGCCGTCTTTAGGTATTGTTATATCAGCAGAGGAAGCAAGTCTCCATATTGACCGGATCACAGTGGAGGACGAGGGTCTCTATACGTGCCAGGCAACCAATGAGAGGGGGTCTGCTGAGAGCTCGGCCTACATATGGGTTAGCGGTAAGAATCGCTGCCTTTTAATTGGCTCTCCACACAGTTGCCTATGTAACACATCCATATATAACCACTTTTGAACGTGCTTTGTTTTCACGTGTTTAAATAGGTGTGTAATGTGGATGCAGACATTTAGTAAAGTACATCACATTGTTTTGATGTAGTGTTTATACAGAGAGTGTGTCAGTTCTATTAATGGAGGATGATGAACGTCTGTTTATTAATTTCTAAGTAAACATTGATCAAAGTACGTCTTAACATAAACGTACTCAGCCTTTTGTTCAGTTTCCCTCATTCACACACCCACCCACCCACACACACACACACACACACACACTGACGTCCGGAGGTAGTAGAGGAGGCAGGACCTCTGGGGTTCCTCCCAGTCCAGGTCTGGAAAAAGAGAACTGACCGTGTGTGTGTGTGTGTGTGTGTGTGTGTGTGTGTGTGTGTGTGTGTGTGTGTGTGTGTGTGTGTGTTGTTGTGTTCGGATCAGTGAGGAAGGAAGCTGTCTCCCATTTTTATTTCCTCCGGAAGGGTCCGGCCTACGTCTCCAAGAGGCTCCACATAGTAGTGAGCTGGGCATTTCTTCATCATCCCATTAAAAAGATTTGAAAATAGTAATAAACCCACATTTAATGAGAGGGAAGGATGATGGTCTCTGTGCGTTATGTGACCTTGAAATCACAGTGACCCCATTCGGATGGATAATTAAAGCATCAAGTACCTCAGTCTGATAAACTATTGTAATTCTCATAACTGCAAAAAGGAATAAACATTAATTTTATCAATTAATATATTCTTTTATGTACATATATTCTACCCTCCGCTGCTCAGGATTTTTATGTAGAGTAAAGAATAAATACCTTGAGACTTAAGCAGCATTAAGCTACTGGGTGTGTTTATGTGTGCAGGTGCTCCAGAAAGCTCATTTCTTGAAATCCCTACTCTCACCTGTACCTGTGTGGTGGCTGCTCTCTTTTGGTTTTTGATCACGCTCTTCATACGAAAAATGAAGCAGGTGAGAGGATTATTTTGCTTGTTTTTTTTGTTGTTGTTTTATGCATAATGAGAAAAATATGTACTATCACTTTTATGTTTTCTATACTTCATATATTTGAAAAAGTCCTAGATTGCTTTTACAGTATGCTTTAGATCATTATCCTGTACACTTCACAATCCATCCACAGTTTCTCTCTTTCTCCAATCTTTTTTTTTCCTCCCATCATTTTGGTAACCTTGGTTTCATCTGTCCAAACTAGTTTTTCCATGACTCTTTTTGAGGCCCCTTGATGTTGCAGAGCTGCCCACTGCATTCCTTCTTTTTTCCTCTCTCGCTGATAGGTTTATTTGAGCGTTTTCTCGGTCTAATAATGACCTCTGTTTCTTGGAATCAGACCAGCTCCAGATCTTTCATCTGTTTAGTTTGTCATTAAAAGAAATGGGGGAAAGCCCTCACTGGCTTATGAAACTGCTTGCCAATTATTTCTGAGCCTCTAAAAACGAGGCAATCTGTATAAAAAATGTCTATAACTCATAAACAGTAAATCCAATACTTTTGCAAATCCCTGTAATTAAAACTGAACGTCTTCCACTTCTATCGCATCCACTGTAATTATGTACAGAGGCAACACTACAGTAATAGCCATTATCCAACAGCCATGTCGACATCACAGGTGCTGATTGTGAATAATAGAGCTGAGCCTTTTTGCTGCGCAGCCGCCTTGTGTTGTGATCCTACAGTGTTGTATATGCTATTTTCATCTGTTTGTCATGTGGCTGAGTGTTTCTCACTCTCCTGCCAATTTGATTGCCTCACAGCAGTTTGCGTACTGTCACTTTTATTTTATTTGTCTAAGTGTTTCCCACACTGTAGCACTTCTGCCCTACCATTATCCCATTAGCTTTGGTGGTAGCTTTAGATGGGCAGGAAGAGGCTCCACTTTTACTCTTAAGATCCGCTTACCCCTCCAAGTTGGCGCAGGTACTCCATCCTGCAGTCAGTTATGTTTTCTATGTCTCTGAAAGAATAACTGATGGAGGATGACCATGACAAATGCCCATCATGTTTTGGCGATCATCCTGAATTCACAGAACCAAAGTTAACTGTGTTGGGATTGAGGGCGATTTTTCACCAGCACCTCAGCTCTTCCTTTAACCTCCCTCTCCTCTTTCACATGTTTTTCTCAGTGAATATTTTTATGCTAGTAAATAACAATTTCCGTAATAATTTTATTTTCCTAGACTGATGCAAGGTGTTTGTATATGCTTAAAGAACTAGTGGCTTAGATTAAACTAGATGATTAGATGATACTTTATTAATCCCTCGGGTGGGTTCCTCCGGGATATTCAGTTATTTATTTATTTATTTATTTATTTTAGAGAGATTAAAGTAAAGGTCTGTTTCTGCCCGGTTTCGAACCGGGGACCTTTCGCGTGTGAGGCGAACGTGATAACCACTACACTACGGAAACCGCTCGACGGCTTAGTCTACAACAGAATATACAAATTAATGCGTTGACATCGATAGGCACAAAAACAAATTAATTGTGCATTTGAATGCACAATTAATTTGCACAATTTAAAAAAAATTTTCCTTTTCAACGTGCCGTTGTTAGAGAAAACGGTTGCTAGGGTGCAAACTATGCTCTATGCTGGTACATTTATATACAGTAATAATAGTAATAATATGATACATATAAAATATATAATATCGTATATTATAATAGAATATGATAAATGAAACTAGCTCATTAAATAATAGCTTTTGACGACATGATTTGATGACAAATCTATGATTTTAATGTCTCCTTTATGCATAGACAAACCTTTTAAAGATGCTCTCAGCTTCACAGTAACTAAAAATCTGACTTTATAGTTATTTATGTCCGCTTGCTTTTCAATGTCTCAGAGTCCCTCTAAAGCTGATCTGCCAGGTTCTGGATGAAAAACGGTAGTAAGTATTTTCTCTTTTCTTTTTTTCTTTTAACTGATACCGACTGTCTTCCAAAGCCCAACAGCTCATACACCAAAACCGAGTACTTGTCAATCGTACTGGACACAGGAGAGGGGCCGATAGATGAGCAGTGCGAGAGGTTGCATTATGACCCCAACCAATGGGAGTTCCCCCGGGAGCGCCTGAAATTAGGTATGCTGGTTCAATCTATTAAAGAAAATTTGTTTTTAGCTGATACTCTTGTGTGGGCTGAGATCAGACTGATGTTGTGAATGCAGTGGGAGCGAAAGGAGGTATTTAAGCCCACGTAACAACACAAGGATTTTCTCATAGACCTTATCAGCTTATTATTGGGAGTGACTCTCATTCCATTAATCAGACTTTTAGTCTGTGTTGTCTGTGCTCAGCTAATTAACCCCAGCATGAGACATGTAAACAGTGTTTACCGAAACTAATCAGCTCTTACGGTCATCAGGGCGGGATTTGGACAGATGGGCAGCTGGTACGGTCTAAAGTCTTCTGTTATCAGCTCCTCACATCTGGATTGGATGATAATCATAATTAACTGAGTTGTTTTAAAAAGACACAAAACACACCTCCCGTATCCGTTTCATTCACATTCTCACGCTGTCTTTTTTCTCTCAGGAAAGCTTCTAGGCCGTGGGGCCTTTGGTAAAGTCATGCAGGCAACTGCATTTGGTATAGACAACGGCACCAGCTGCAAGACTGTGGCTGTGAAGATGCTCAAAGGTTAGGTCCATGATATTCGGTTAAATTTAACTACCTAAAACCCTTACCCTTACCTTATTACTAAAACCCTTTTCTGACACTCACTTTACTATTCTTCCTTCTATCCACCAGAGGGCGCTACAGCCAGCGAACACAACGCATTGATGACTGAACTGAAGATCCTCAACCACATTGGAAACCATCTGAATGTCGTGAACCTTCTGGGAGCTTGCACCAAACCAGGAGGTGTGTGTGTGTGTGTGTGTGTGTGTGTGTGTGTGTGTGTGTGTGTGTGTGTGTGTGTGTGTGTGTGTGTGTGTGTGTGTCAGAGGTGGGACCAAGTCATTGTTTTGCAAGTCTCAAGTAAGTCTCAAGTCTTTATCCTCAAGTCTCAAGTCAAGTCTCAAGTAATGTCAGGCAAGTCAGAGTCGAGTCTCAAGTCACTGGTGTAAAAGTCCGAGTCAAGTCACAAGTCTGAAATTTTGAATTTCAAGTCCTTTCGAGTCTTTAAAAAAAAAAAACGAAAAAATAATGTTGCAGTTATATGCTAAATGTAAATATTAGACCATGTAATTTTAAAATCTGTGTTTTTCTCAACACATGACAAAATAGTGAACTTAGAAAATATACACAAATTGTGAAATTGCACCTCTTTAAAATGCAGCTCAATTAAACCTAGCTCCAAGAATAATTTTCACCAACAGTTCTGAGATAAGCTGCATGTTATTCTTGGATGCGGTTGTAGGACCAGCTTTAAAATCGCATGACAAAAATATCATACACATTAAAAAAAACTGTATCACCAACGTAGCCTGGACAACATTTGCTAGTTAGATGAAGTCAGCTATCTCATCTTAGCATATTTATATGCATATTTATAATTATACGGTTCTTGGAGTGAGCGCATACGATCATGAAGTTTAGTAACTTCAGGTCACTGCAACAAGCCCAGGTACAGTTTACCGACGGATGGGTGCAGGACCTTGAAATGCACCGTGTAGAACGAAAGACCATCGTACGTATCATAAGTTTACCAGTCTCACAAATTGTCGTCATAAATACACATTCCTTAACCGTTTATTAATAGGACCTTTGAGCTCAACGGTAATTAATTAGTAGTGGAAATAATTTCTGGTACCCATCACAGAAATGTAGCAGTGACAATAATACTGTATGCTGTAATCGTACTGGGCAATTAGTGATACAAAAAACCTGTTTTATCCTGTGAATAAAAGTATATGTTTTTGTCAATGTACCATAATAACAGAAGCGAAACGCAATATTGTGTCAGGACAATTCACTATTTATGCACAATAAATAAAGGAGCATAGCGCGACAATTTCTGTTCAGCGCCAGACTTGCTTGTAACCTATATCACCAATTATGTTATGAAAATGACGTATTAACTACTAAAAAACACTGACCTTCGTGTAAATGCTTGGAGCAGACTAACCTGTGAGCTGGAGTGTTCTGGGACGTTATATTTGATCTTTGAATGGCTGCAATCCAGGCCATCCGTCGCGTCTTTGTTACTTCGGAAACATGGCTCGAACAATTTCTCCTCAATGACGTAATCCGATAACAACCGATCTCTTTACCCGTCGGCTTCCAGTGGCTGTCATGCGACCGGCTATTGCAGTTAATAATAAAACGGCTTCTTGACATTTTTGTGTTTCTTTTTATCGCTGTATAACTGATTTTAATTGAAAGCCTGCGTGCGCTAGTACCGCTTGCCACGAGTTCCCAGAATCCTTTGCGGTTCTACCCGTGAATGACGTCACATTTTCAATCTCTATATAATATGCATGTTAAATTTTATATTTGGGGTAAAATATCAAGTCTTTTCAAGTAAACCGGTTCAAGTCCAATTCAAGTCCCAGGTCATTGGTGTAAAAGTCCAAGTCAAGTCACAAGTCTTAGAACATTTTTTCAAGTCAAGTCTAAAGTCATAAAATTAATGACTCGAGTCTGACTCGAGTCCAAGTCATGTGACTCGAGTCCACACCTCTGGTGTGTGTGTGTGTGTGTGTGTGTGTGTGTGTGTGTGTGTGTGTGTGTCGAGGGGTTTCCATGCATTTGTCACCACATATGTGTGGAGTCACTGTGTTCCTGTTAATTTAATTGAACCTGCGCATCTGTGGCCTTACAACAGAGTTATTACAGTTTGTTGTATTTATTGTGTTTTATCATTATTTTATTTATTAATTCATTTATTAATTTAATTCAGTTTAGTTTCAGTCAGTTTCAAGACAGTTTTTTGTCACTTCAGTTTAGTTTTAACTCTTTGAAACCCATTTGTTTTGGGTTAGGTCTTATTAATTTCACTATTCTTCCATTAGCTTTGATCTTCTATTTTTATTTTTAATTATTATTGAATAGAGGACATATGTCATATTTAGGAAAATCTGTAAAAACAAACTCAATAAGCACATCCATCAAAGCCTCATCAGGCAAAGTTTTACCAAATTTGTAAGAACATAATTTACTATAATGTTTATCACACTAACTAATACTAAAGTTAAGGATATTTCCTCTATATTTGTATTTAATTTGTAAGTTTACAAGTTCACAAAATAATTTCAGTTAAATTATTTTTGTTCAAAAGTCCAGTTTTTATTTTTATTTCTTCTTAACTAAACTGTGTTTTTTTTTTTCACATCTACTTTAAGTTTTAGTTTAGGTTTAGTTAGCTGTGATAACCTTGCCTTGCACTTACTTACTGTGTGTCTGTCCTGTGTGTACAGGACCGCTCATGGTCATTGTCGAGTACTGTCGTTTTGGAAATCTTTCAACCTTCTTAAAGAACAAGAGAGACGTGTTTGTACAAGACCGGGTGAGTTCAGCTGCTGAACTTATTTTTTAAAATAAAACAGACCTTTGAGTTACTTGTGGTTGACAGAACAATACTAACTCCCTTGTGCTGTACACGGTTACAAAACCGTACACTTAAAAAACTCACTTCTGCAATCGGTTTTAAGTTCAAAGATGTTTATCAGTTCTTAAGTGGGACACAATGTTCTCTAATTTCAAAGTTCACAAATAGCTCAAAAGTTTCTTCAGTTCCCAAAAGCAAAATATGTTTTCATTCATTTTCCACTAACAAATAATTTAAAAACTACAATTTAGAAGATCTCAGAGGACACGTCTGCCTCAGTCCTCAATCCAATCTAACATACCTGAAGTGTAATCTTATAGCAGAGGAGCTGTAAGACCAAAATACCTGCAAGACACGTGCTTTGTAAGGCATGTTTGATATACAGTTAAACTGCAGTCTAACCCTAAACCTACCACTATGTGGTTCACCAGCAACTTGGACGATCTTAAAGATGTTAAATTTTACTTCATCATGCAGTATTTTATTTGATTCACTCAGCTGGCTGGAGTAAAAGGTGGAGGGCAGTGTTGGGACAGCAGCGTGTCCGACGACCAGAGCAGCTTTCACACAGACTTTGATGAGAGAGATGAGCAGGGCCTCTGTAAGACCTGAGCCTGGTGAACATTTTATTCTCGTCATTAATCAAACTGCTTTTGACACCTCTCTGTTTCTTCTGCTTCTAGATCCACAAACTGCTCCCAATTCCCCTCTTTACTTGGAGGATCTCATTTCTTTCAGCTTTCAGGTGGCACGAGGAATGGAGTTTCTGGCCTCTCGCAAGGTCTGACTCTTTGCTATTCCACCTGTGGGCATACACATACACGTATACTGGTTTTATGTCCTCATCTGTGTTCTGTGTGCGCCTGCATCAGTGTATTCACAGAGACCTGGCCGCGAGGAACGTTTTACTGTCAGACAATAAAGTGGTGAAGATATGTGACTTCGGCCTGGCCAGGGACATCTACAAAGACCCCGACTACGTCCGCAAAGGAGATGTGAGTATTTCTGAGGAACCTAGTTTGAAAAAGATGACACACTACTCTTTTTTTTTTTTTTTTTTACACAAAGTGACACATCTTGCAAAGTGTTGTTCATATAGTGTGGTTTTCAGTCCAAAATGGGGAAGTAGTTTTGTCATGGCAGTCTATCACCAAGGCTTTTATAAATAAATAAACTCATTATGTTGAGTGGTTCAAAGGTATGAAGCAAAAAATCATGAACTTGTTTTCCCTAAAAAGATTTGTTGCGATTCTTTGGAATCAGCCATCCTTCAAAGTTTTCTCACATAAGCCAGGTTTGGTAATCCTGTGTCTTCACCGTCTGCCAGGCCCGACTCCCTCTCAAGTGGATGTCTCCCGAGTCCATCTTTGACAAGGTGTTCACCACCCAGAGTGACGTGTGGTCCTACGGCATACTGCTGTGGGAGATCTTCTCTTTGGGTAAGAGACCTGTGCTTTTTCTGAACATAGGCACGGGATGGACAATCATTACATAATGTCTGCACAAGCATATGAGCCTCATGAACCAAAATGTGTGCACTTAATAGGAGCGTCCCCGTACCCTGGACTTCACATAGATGAAGAGTTCTGCCACAGGCTGAAAGGGGGAACAAGGATGCGGGTGCCAGAATACAGCACGCCTGAGATGTGAGCTGATATTTATTTCTCAAAAATTGCACAGCTGCACAGCGATTTGGAGAGCTGGTGGTTTGGGTTGTGCAGAAATGTATACCTTATTATTTTGTACAGTAAGAAAATCCCTGCATGTAGAACTCCAAGAACAAAATGTGTTGCTAATCTTTAGTTGTCAGCGCATCATCATAGCCAGTCCCTCAAGCTATCGTCCAATATCCCTTATAAATGTAGACCTTAAAATAATCTGCAAAGCTCTCTCAAAGAGACTGGAGAAAATAACCCCCCTCTTAATTCATCCTGACCAAACTGGTTTCATAAAAGGTAGGCACTCATCAACAAGTAGATTACCGTATTTCCCGGACTACAAAGCGCACCTGAATATTAGCCGCACAAGCGAAAATCAGGGGAAAATCCTGTTTTGTACATACATTAGCCGCACCTGACTAAAAGCCGCAGGTGTTTCAATGTTGACTTATCATATGTAAGAGAATATGCACAAAGGGAATTGTCAGGAAAGAGATGGCTGTTTGGAGACACACCCCTTTTATTAATATTTTGAAAAACAAGTTATGGGTACATATTTGCACATGTAGTACATAACAGTAACCTACAGCACACCAGAAAAATAGATTCGGACTACCTTTTAGGCTCAGGTGCAGTGACACGGCTTTAACAAGAAGAAAAGTCAGTCATTCACCATCTTTCTCTTCTTCCTGCGCACTAAAACCACCAAAGTCCTCTTCTCCAATGTCGGAAACGAACAGGCTCAGGATGGCTTCGTCATCCACTCTCCGCTTCTCTCCTTCGTTGTCACTTTCAAAACCAAAGAAATCCTCGTTGTCAGTGTCAGAGTCAGAGTCGAACACCCTCAGAAGGGCCGTGGCGGTGTCCTCCTCTCCATCATGCAGCAGTCCAGCCCTTCAAAATCCGTTGGTGATCGTGGATGTTTTCGCACTTTTCCACGCTGTCAGAATCCACCGGTGGAGTTGGGCATAACTTGCTTTTCGCAAGTTTATCGCCGCTCGTCATCCACGCCTCCTGCTGAATGCGTAGCGCTACTTTGAAGTTTGTTTTTCGCGCTACTTCGTACGGCACTACGTTGCCTGGCGGACGGACATGTGACTAACATACCACTCTTGAACCCCGATCCTTCCGCCAGGCAACGTAGTGCCGTACAACAGCGGAACAAACAAAACAAATCGTCTTACGATATCACAAAAATCATGGAAAATCCATAGAAAAGCCGCACCTGACTAAAAGCCGCAGGGTTCAAAGCTTGTGCAAAAAGTAGCGGCTTATAGCCCGACAATTACGGTACTTAATTTGATAGACTACTCATACAGTAAAAACCTAGAAACTACAATATTCTCTTTAGACGCAGAAAAAGCGTTTGACAGAGTTAACTGGAAATTTCTATTTGCAACTTTACACAAATTTGGTTTTGGATCCTCTTTCATAAACTGGTTAAAAATATTATATAATTCCCCAACAGCTTGTGTCAGAACAAATGACCAGACATCCTCCAGCTTCTGTCTCTTGAGGGGCACCAGGCAGGGATGCCCACTCTCCCCTTCACTATTTGCAATTTTTATTGAACCACTAGCAGCAGCAATTAGACAGAATTCAGTAATTAAGGGCATAAAATGCAAGAACGTGGAACATAAAATCAGCCTTTATGCGGATGATGTGTTACTCTTTCTCCAAAATTCACAAACCAATATCTCTGGGGTGATTGAATTGATAAACTCTTTTGCAAGAATATCAGATTACTCAATTAACTGGTCAAAATCTACAGTCCTACCGATTAATTGCTCCTTCCATAATTCCTCTTCTACACCACTGCAATCGGGAAATATAAAATATTTAGGTATTAATGTTTCTCCCAAGCTTGCAGATCTAACTAAATTAAACCATATCCCACTTTTAAAGAAGGTAGAAGATGATCTGGCTAGATGGAAATGTCTACCCATATCACTCATGGGAAGGGTTGCCGCTATAAAAATGATGGTCTTACCAAAAATAAATTATTTATTCTCAATGATCCCAACTAAACCGCCACAAGATTGGTTCAGATCTCTAGATTCATGTATGTCCAAATTCCTTTGGAAAAATAAACCCCCACGTATAAGCTTAAAAACACTACAAAAGACCAAGGATAAAGGAGGACTAGAACTGCCTAACTTTCAGCACTACTTCTTAGCCAACAGGCTTCAGTTTATCTCAGGATGGCTAAAACACACCCTCTTAGATGAACCTTGGCTAGATGTAGAACAAGCACTCTGCAATAATCTAGAGATCTCAGACCTACCATTTATCAGCTCAAACATCCAATGACATGAATACTTTAAAAGCATCAACATCAGCTCTTCTCTGACAGCATGGTGGGAGTTTCTAAAATTGACGGCGTCTTCATTAATCCCATGCAAACGTACACCTATCTGGAACAACCCTGACATATTACAAAACAATAATATGATAAACTTTTCAGATTGGAGTGATAAAGGAATCAAATATTTAGAACATATACTAGAAGGAACAGAATTTATTTCATTTGACGGACTAGTTACACAATATGGGATCAACAAGAAAAGATTTTTAGAATATCAACAAATTAAATCCATAGTAAAAAAGAAATTTAAACCGGGTCAAGTTGAACTACAAACACCACCAAGTGTGGTTCAATTTCTTACTCTTAAACCCCCCAAATTACTATCCAAAATATACAGAATGCTTTCTAAAACAGATGAATCAATATCACTTCCTATTGCAAAATGGGAAGCGGATTTATCAGTTAACTTAGACCTAAACTTCTGGTCTCAGATTTGCTTAAAAACCTTTCATCTAATTAGAAATCCCAGTCTTCAATTAATTCAATACAAAATATTACATAGAGTGCACTATACAGGTCATCGGATGTTCAAGATGGGCTTTACGTCTACCAACAACTGCTCACACTGCCAAACCAATTCACCGGACAATTATATCCACGCTCTTTGGTTCTGTCCACCAGTTCAGAAGTTTTGGCGCGAGATATGTGAAGACTTATCGAAGTGTCTGAAATGTAACATTCCAACTTCCCCCTTAGTGTGTTTGTTGGGCAGCTTAGATAATGTCACTTCAGAAAAGAATATCGCCCATATGGTTTTCACTGCCCTATGCATAGCCAAGAAAACAGTCCTCATGAACTGGAAAAATAAAAATAATCTTAATTCTAACCAATATAGAAATTATCTATTAGATTACATTAGTCTTGATACAGCCTCTGCCACCACATCAGATCAATTGCTCTGGGCTCCTTTGATCAGCTCCATCACCTAGTGGGGGTGGGGGGTCATAGTTTGGTCCCGCCTTCACTGTTGTGATTGGTGTGGGGGTAGGGACAGGCTTAGGGCGTCGGGGGGTTCCCCGGAGGCATCTTCCTTGGGGGGCTCAACCCGGGGTAGCGGTCATGTCCGGTTAGGGGCTCTGTTGGCTCTCCGGTGACTGTTTCCTCGCGGCTGCGTGCAGCGGGGCTAGGGGAGGGTCTGTGCTGACGGACGTGGTTACTGACCTGGTAGCCTGGCTGCCCCTGGGTGGGTCCGGGATGGGCGTGAGGTTCTGGGGGCGCTCCGTCTCTGGGCTGGGACCCGGACCGGGCCTCGGGGGCTTGGGTCCTGGTTGGTGTGTTGCCGGGGTTGTGGGCGGGTGGGTGCATGGGGGCCCAGCCCTGGAGCAGGGTGCCGTCGGTGCGTCGAGCCACCTGGGGGGCTCTTCAACTGGTGGGGGAGATTCTGAGGAGCTTTCCTCTCCTCAGGAGCTCCCTCTGCAGGAGGGGGAGATACAGGAGAGGTGGAGGAAGATCTCAGCCTGGGTGTTTATTGTCTTATGTAGTCTGGAAGATGAGTGGATGGTGGGGTGGGTGCAGTTTTCTCTGTGGTGGGGTTGGGTGGACTGTCCCGGGCTCTGTGGGGCCGGGCGGCGCTGCTGCACTGGGCCCGGTCTGGATGGGCCTGGGCCCCCTTTCCCTGGCGGGTCGCGGAGTATGGGGGTGCCTACTGGGGTCAGCGGGGGAGCTGGCCCCAGGGAGGGGTCACTTGCCCCTCCCTTCCTTCCCTCCCCATCTCCAGCTGCCTCCCTCTTCCCGCTCCACCACAACCACCCACACATGCAGGGCCTTGGAGTAGGGGTATGTCACCAGGGTGCAGAGGAGGCTACCCCCCCCCCCTCTGTCCCCTTCTGGCTGCCTCTGCCTCAATTTTATCCCACAACTTAGACATTCACATTACTCACACTCTCATTACACATACATATAGGATCTTGGGGGTGGGCACGATACACGGAGCCCAAAGTACCATCAGGGTGTACACCCCACCCCTGGCATCGTTGCCCACCTCTCAATTTTAAATACACGTAGACATTGAGGGCTAGCAGGAGGGACCATGCGCTTACCTGCTGCTCTCTGGCAGGTAGCTCCATGCCCTCCTGGGTTTTAAATGCACCTTAGAACACACATGCATCAACACTACAATGAGCGGGTGGAGGGAGGTTCGGAGTCTTCTCTCACCCCCGTTCTCTGCGACCTGCTGGAGCAGGGGGGCTAGGACTAGGAGGAGGAGTTGGCTGTCCGACTGCGGTCTGGAGTGTGGAGCCTTCCTGCTGCTGCGGAGTCGGGGCGATCTGCCTCCCCCCACCGCAGGGAAAAGGGAAACACCACCTGGGTCTGGGTGCAGTTCCCCCCTCCAGGGGCGGGGGCACCTAGACCCGGTTTGTAGAGTACGCTTGGGGAGTGTGATCGTGTGTACAACGTCTCTTTATGTCTGTCTCCACGTTGGTTGAGTGTGGAGTAAGTGCATATGAGAGCATGAGGGTGGGAATGGATGTTTGTATCTGTGTGTGCCTGTATGTCTGTGTCTATATGTCAGGTTGGGTGTCAGGCGCCACCTCTCTGGGGACATCTCAGGCCCTCCAAGGTTTGGAGGCCTATCTCCCCCTACCACCACTTCCCCTGCCAGTGGCGGACCCCCTCAGACATCGGTGCGTTGGTGGTTCTTTGTGTCCGGGGATGGGCGTCCAGGTACACACCGGCTCACTCCTTGGCGGCCGCTTATCGGGGCCTGGAGCCTGGGGCTCGCTCGGGCCACTTCGGAGGTGGGGTGCCCCCGGCCTCTCGGCCTGGGGCTCGGTCACTCAGGCGCAGCTGGCTGCCGGCGGAGCTCACGGGCGCGTCACTGCAACTCCCCCTGGCTTCTGCTCCGCGGCTGCTGAGTGAGCCCTCATCTGGGACTCTCCTCAGCTCTTTCCGGGACAGTGGCGCAGCTGCCCCTCTGTTGGTCTTCCTTGGTCTCTTGTGTTCTGGGGGCCTCTGGATGTCTGGAGTTTTGATCTCCTCCATACCTGCTTCACGCCCTGGAGGACGGGGCTGTGGCCCCCCCGCACCCTCTAGCAGATTATTACATGAAGGAACCTTTTAAAAAAACAAAAAACAAGCGCGTCCATGCTCACAGGTGTACACACGGGCGATCACACCCACAAACTACACCCTTTTTGGCTCCTACCTCAAAGCACACTGTGTTCTGTTGATCTTATGTGCTGCACAATAATGTTTAACATTTAGTATTTACTGTCATATTCCCATATATCATTGTGATGTTGTTTATTCTATTACTCTTGTTCTCTTCTGCTTGTTTTCTTTTTTCTTTCTCAGCAGGTGATCCAGGTGATTGATATATGCATTTTTTTTCTCTGCCCGTTCTGTTGGTTTTTGTCTTTTGCCCTTCTCCCCCGTCCCTCTTCTCAGCTGTTTCTCTTTCCCTCTTTCTTTCTCCCCTTCTTTCCCCCAGTCAAGTCTGTCCCGTATTCATTAAGTGAAAATAAAATAAACAATAAAAGGTGAATCAAATGGAAAAAAAAAAACAAAAAAAAACAAACAATCATAGCCAGTCTCTTCAATCACTTTCTATTAACAGCTGCTTATGGGGAGGAAATATACTCCACTATCTATTTACTGATTGACCTTCGGTCCAGGGACCCATCCAGACCTATTGATCGATCAATGGGTGATGGATGGGAAGGTTTAAAAGATCTGAAATGGTTGATAAAGTTATCCTCTTTTGAAAAAACACTGTAAGGTGACCAATGCTCATTTCCAGCTCTGTTATTTTTATTCTTGGCTAAACTTTAGCAACTTGTGCAGCTCTTATGTAGCTCGTCCACTGTCTAACAGAAGCTGCTTAGCTCCTCTCTCTGTGAGCCTCCGTTAAGGCCTTCTTATTAAGCAGGCTTTCTTCTAATTGTGTGCTCGTCACAAACAAAAGGTTTGAACAGCATGTGGGCGGAGTTGGTGTCTTTACAGCCAGAGCCGTGCGCCTCGGATAGCCACATTATGCATATCTGCTCTCTTTGATATCGCACAGAGCTCATGCTAGACTACGACAAAATCAAAGCATTCAGTGCTGTCTGAAGCCTGAGCTGTGGGCAAACAGGGATCATCTTCACATATGCTGACCTCATTATTTAAAACTTTGGACACTGTTTTGACCGTGTGTGTGTATGAAAGTTAAAGAGTTAAACGGGTTTTTTTAGAAGTTTAAACAATCAAAAACTATATATCCTTAATTGACCTTTAACTTACAATTTAAGGTTAAGGTTCATTTAAGGTTATTCAAGTTCAGATAAGCTGATTGATATTTGCTCTCTTTTGTTCAACTTGATCAACTTTGATCGAGCTGGTTAGGAGCAGGTTTTGCCACCTTCTGTTCACCAGAGATCTGAGCGGATGTTTGAACCCAAAATAGGTCCAACCACTGACTTCAACCTTAACCACAGCTCTTAGTTTCACAGAAAGATGTTTGTTTTGGACTCCCAAAACAGCCATTCTGTTATCATACTGCTAATCTTTAAGTGTGTTTAGAGTAGACACTTTTTTTCTCTGTTGCTATCTGTGTGTCGCACTTTCCAGTTTATTATGTCTGCTATCATGTCTGTTTGTGTGCAATCAGACACATTCTTACTTTTTCCATAGGCTTTAAGAGGGTAAGGAGCAGCCTGGTGCTAATAATCAGATGCACGTGATTAACTTGTTTTCAACAATGAGCTGCTTCTATGAAAGTAGAAGTTTGGGCAGTCTGCTCTTCTGGGGAATTCAGGTGTGTGTTGATGATGATGATCGAATTTGAGGGACGAGCACTTCCCATTTGAATTTTGTCATAAATAAGTCTTTTAATGTGACTGATTTATAAATCTTGTCATAGATTTTGTTGCTTGTCCAGACCAGTTCAGGAAACTTTAAGCTGCACTGTGTGCAGGGAGAAGCTGTGATCAGTATATGCAGCGTGTGGTCAGGTGCTGATTTAGAAAGTGCTTGATCTGCTTTTGTATGCAATTAAAATATCACCCAGTCGTGCTCAATTTAATTGCGTGAGGCAAAAAGAAAATCATGATCAAGATAAAAAATTTGATTAATTGTGCAAAGTGGAGACCTTTGGCAGAGCACCTTGTTTGGTGAAAGCCAAATATAGCATATCAGCACAAACACCTCATACCAGCTGCACGGTGGTGGAGAAAAGGTGATGATTTGGGCTTGTTTTGCAGCCACAGGATCTCGGGATGTCATTGACATACCGAAAATGATTACTTAAACTTTATTGCTGCCAAAAGTGGTTTTGCAAAGGTGTTAAAGGTGCTTATATTTAGTTTTTCACATTACTGCAGAGTTCTGCAAATGCTGTGTACCTGTGTGTCTTCTGTGTACAGTTACAGCACAATGCTAGCATGTTGGGAGGGCAACCCCGCCGACCGACCCACCTTCACTAACTTGGTGGAGACAATGGGAGAGCTGCTACAAGCGAGAGTGCAACAGGTCAGAGATCATTACAACAACATTTGTCTACACAAAGGGCCTTAAAAATGCCCCCAATTCATACTTTCTCTTTAACAGGATGGGAAGGATTATATTCCTCTGGGATCTTTTATGACTGGAGAAAGCGATCGCTGTGAGGCCTTCAAAGAAAATCCGCTTGCAGTCACAAACCTGAGGTAAAAAAAAAAAAAAAAGGAAAAACAAAGAGAATGAGCAAGTGCAGCACATAAGTGTCAACTTGAACGGTCATGAATAATAAATTCTAATATAGAAGTCTTGAGAAATAAAACCAAAAAAATGGACAGAAAGTGACTTTCCTCTATTTCCAACTTGCTTTTTCAATCTGAACCCAATCTGTGCAGTTACATGAGGGGCATGGCCACACTGCAGACTTTTGAGCATTTGCCTTGCGAGGACCAAACCACCCCTGATGTAAGAAAACACCTCCACTTCTGCTAATTTGAAAACATATCACATCAAGGATATCTATTAACACTGATACTTTTGGTTTCAGGATGAGCAGACCGACAGTGGCATGGTCCTCCCATCTGAGGAACTGAAGAATATGACGAAGAGCAACAGCAGCAAGCACAGGAAACTCAGCAGGTAAAGATCTATAATCTGTGACCACTCGATGTTCAATTCATCTGTCAGTGCACGCTAAACGAGGCAATTGATCTCAATCTGTCTGTTTAGGTTCTTCACCTTCACCAAGTGTCGAGACACCCAGGTGCCCTTCCTGTGCAGTGACATTGCAGGCCTCCGTGAAAATGACCCCTCGATCCTGCCATGTGACTGGGAGTCTGACGAGGGAGGCTCCCCTCCTCCAGACTATAACTCAGCCTTCCTCTACCCCTCCCTTTAGCATCCACGCTTGTGTATTTTTCACAATTTCATACAGGGTTTATACAGCTTTTTATAATTTCTCCAGACCTCATCTTACACTTTTTAATCTACCCCACCTCACTTTTTATAGTATCTGCACGTCTAAATGCCCCAGATACTTCAGCCAAACTCGTTTAACCTCCTAGGACCTGGCGTCCACATATGTGGACATCACATTTTGGGTTATTTAGACCAAAATACTCAATTTTGCTCTGCAAGGGCCTGATATCCACTTACAAGGACATTATACTACTACTGTTCTATCAAAATCTTAAAATAATATCCTCTTATGTGGCTCTTATTTTTCTTAAAAACAAAAATAAGGTTAAAAAAAAGAATCCGGTAATTCTTTGTTCTTACATTCATCGGGCCCCAATATGCCCAAATATCAAAGAGAAATTAGAAATGCATGCCGTGTAAGAGTTCAGGTCTTAGGAGGTTAAGAAACTTTTGCAAAATCACATGCTGTTGTACAACAAAGCGTCCTCACAAGTATTATCTCAGTGCTTTTCCATCACATTACCCCTTCTACGAGCAGCTAAGTCTTACCTGACAATACTTATACCCGTACAGTTATGCAGAATGTATTCACTAGTATGTAACTATCAGAGCTTATTGTACTGGTACCTCATGCCTGAAGCCTTGTGAAGAGGAGCACTGCTGTATAAAATAACTGCTCCTCTTGCACAACCACTACATGCTGGAAAAAGTTGTTATCCACTGAATTATACAGCTAGACGCAATGTATGTACCTGTATTTATTTTAGTTATGCAACCAAAATGTTACTACCTTAAATTTGACCATTTGTGAGTGTAGATTTTACTCAGTTTCCACTTTAATAGGTACACGTAGCTGTAAATCTTGCGGTCCAACACAACAGCCTCGGTAAAAAATTACATTCATTAAAGGGAACCTGCTATCAGTTTCCTTATTCCTACCATAAAAATACAGCGGCATGGCCATAATATTGAATGAGGTCACCATGTTAGTAAGTCTATATTTTCAACTGCTGCTTAAAACATCCGTTTGCAAGGGCAACCAGTTAGAGGGAAGCTGGTACCTAAGACTAGTTATTTTAGAAAGGTGACAAACTGGAGTTGCATTAAGGCGTAGTCTGAAGATAAACAAGGATTTTGTTTTTCGACAGTGAATAATGCAAAGCTGTTCTAATAGGAAGCGTCTTTAGACCGCTAACTTTTTCACAGTCTCCACTGCAGACGAAACAAATCTATTTAATTTTATTTATATAGCATCAAATCCCAACAGCAGCCGCCTCAACACGTTTCATGTTTTACGGTAAATATCTGACAATGAAACTGGTGTGAGGACGATAGATCCTCCACGCTCTCCAAGACTCAATGTGATTTTTTTTTTTAGGCCACGGTGTTAGACTCCAAGATTTAAGTGTATCTAATAAACTGTCAACTGAGTATGTGTATTTTAATTCAATGTATTCTTTAATTCATAAAATCATTCATGCTGGGTTTGTTTCCATTTGCAAAAACCTTTGAATGTGCAAAGATTAGCTTAGTTATGATTAGTTGAATCTGTTTGTATATTCCTCTTTATAATACTAGTTGGTTAGTTGTGGGCAGACAGCTCTGTTGAAGACTTCATCACAGCCCAAATCCGTATACAGCTGCTTTTGCCTTTTCTGGACAACATAAATGTTTCTTTTTTTTTCTATATCACATCCAAATGCAGGTTACACATTAAAGACCACCCTTTCTTTTCTTTTTTTTGAGTGTGTCCTCCATTGAACCCACCTCTAGTTGAGGTGCTCTTTAGAAGGGATACCTGTATTGTTTTGTTTCCATTTAAGCCTAAGACGCTGCCATTTGAAGATAAAATTAAAATGCCTTTATTTTCACTGCAAGGTTATCTAAAAACTCTGAAATCTCACTTTGGTGGAATACCACTGGAAAAGATTCAGTGTGCTCATGGTCTCAGTTTTATTCCCAGATGAAGTCCTGTGTGTCACACTGCGAGTTTTTAACATGACCTTGCTGTGAAAATAAAAGCATCTTAATTTTGTCTTGAAACAGGAGTGAGTTAAGACTTTTTTCCATTTTATTTATTTGTGCAGTTTCAGCCTTTATTTTGATAAGTCGGTATAGGAAAGCAGGAAATGACACACAAGAAATGGTCCAGGGCAAGCTTAAACTCAGGTCTCAGCAGCCTTTCCGCACAAGCCACCCACCCAAGGAGATAAGCTACAGCAGTGCCTTAAACCAGTAATAAGTGAGGTTAAAGCCCATCATGCAGTTTCAAAGAAAACCAAAGAGGAATGTGTTTATAATACAGTAAAATCCATGTTTTTATTATGTATGACTGTTATATTTTACCTATATATTAAAAAATGATGGTCTCTGTAACTACCCCCCCCCCAAAAAAAAGACTCAACATCAGTATCAGTTTTGGTATTCTTTATTAAAATACTGCTGTACACACAAATATTGCAAAAATTTGAGACAAGAACACAAGAGGGGCTTAAAACATACTAAGATGGTGATTGTAGGTGTGTTGATGTTGGGGAAGAGGAGAAGGTCATCACTAATATTAACCGGAGTGTGTGTTATCATGTGGAATACAGTGATATGAGCACTGACGTTACACAGGCCGAGTCAGGAGGGGCGTGTGTGTTTTTCAAAATGTGTGCAAGTTTGTTTCAAAGGGTTTCCTAAAGCACCACATTCACCAGATAAGTTTTGTCGGTTCATTTTTTTTCTCATTTACTAAAACAGAGGAAGTAGTACATGATCTAACACAGCCAGCACCCTGAAGGTTTGTTGTTGCCCCCAAGAACAGACCGCACTGAAAAGCTCACATAAGTCGACTGCATCTGGGACAGTTTACTTGATTTTGACCTCTATCATCATGATTCAACTGTGTCGACTGTGTGTTAGAGTCTTTGTCACTTTAAAGTCTCGTGTTTGTAACATTTAAATGTTTCTATGAAAAATCTGAATCGGACGAATCAGCAATTGTAGCTTGGCAGAACTTAGCTTGTTGTTTTCTGGGTAATTGAAGGTAAATGAACAATGTCTGAATGTTAAATGAACCAAAAGTAGATCTGTGCTTCAGAGCAACATGAAATCCCCCCCCCCCACAATGTCTTAAACTTACATTAACTTCCTAAAACCGCCATCTGAAGACGTCCCGCCCACTCCACTGTAGCTCATCTATATGACTGGACAAGGGGCAGCCAATGACAGCCAGACACATTCAATCATTGGGCCCATCCAGCTGTTCGTCATCCTGAGAGAAAGCCAAGTCATCCAAGTGAGTGCAGCAGCCAGCGCTGCTGCTGTGTCTCCAGCACGTTTGTATTTCATGATCTTAAAAAAATAAACACGCAAATAAAACAAATTACAGGTGGTGCCCTGTTTGTATCCTCCTTCGCCCTCCATCCCCTTCCCATTTACCTAAACCCCTGCTGGAATTGGTCCACAGAATAAAATAAAAAAAAGCAAAAAAAGAAAAACTTGACAGCCCTCCCAATTTCCCATCATGCATTCCTGCACAACAACTGAGCAAAGAAAAAAAACAGCTGGGAAAAAGTCACAAAAGCATTGCTTTTTCTCAAAAGTAGAGGGGCCCAGACCCCCTGAGGGGAGGTGAAGTTTGGGATAAAAGGGATGGAAAAAGAGGGAACAGTAAGAAAGAGACATATATAAGGGACATTAGAGGTGAGAAGATAGGTGTGGGACCAAATAAGGACATTCCACAAAGAGGCAGCTATGGCTCCACCTCAACAGAAGCCCCACCCATGGGCTACACCCAAGTGTTGGGTAGCACAGCCAAAATGACCCTTCCTTGAGCGGTAGATGCCACGACCATGTCCATTGACCAAAGGTGGTTGCTGCATATGAAACAAACACTTGGTAGACGGCAACAGGAGAAGACACCCCTTCCTCAGTGCCAACAGAAACCACGCATCCCCACCCCACCCCATCTCACACTACCCCAGGAGAAGACACCTCTTCCTGAGTGCCCATAGACACCACAAGTCTCCACCCACCCAATCCCAAATCCCATTCCATGCCACCCCACTGCAAATGAATCCAAATTCCATAATCTCCTGAACCAAAATGTCTGAAAACCTTATTTGTTTTCCAGTTTTACAAACCCTTCCCGCCCTACCCAAGTGGTTTTATTTCCTTTTGTCAAAAGGGAACCATCAACCAAGGCTAAAGCTAGTTAGCTGTCCAACTCCAATGAAAGCCTTGAGTGGTGTCTCCCGTCTCCAAGTGCTTCAGAATGAAGGGGTGTGGTCTCCAACCGGAAGAAAGATGCAGTCAGTAGAAAGCTAGATTTCTTTTTTTTTTGTTTTTGTTTCAATTCCGAGTCTGCTCTGGTAATTTATGTCCATGTGTGATTTTAGCTCTCTGTTCACCCTGTAGGCCACTCACACATATTCATAAAAATAACAAAACTTGACAAAAAAATTAAAATCTTAGTGCATCCTCCTCAGAAAAATAAACCCCAGCTGTAGAAACAAACAATAAAAGCAGGAAAAGTTCAAAACGTCATGTTTTGTGTCTCACTTTGTTCCCCAAATCTTAAAAAAATGTCATCATATGTGTTCGTCACAGCTTCCATGTTTGTCCTTAAACTTTTGTTTTCCTCCTTTTGTTTTTAAACTTTCAGCTGTGGGGTTTAAGAAAACTAAAAAAGAAAAGTTACATTTTAGAAAAGCCTTCCTGGTGGACAGGGTCAGTGTATGTGACTGAGGTTCACGAAGCCCTGCCCCGCTGCCTTTGCCATGCTGATGTCATCTCTTTGAGCCTGGTCCTCCACTGTAGTGCAAAAATGTGCTCCAGGTCCCGGCAACTCCACCCTGCCGGGCCTGAAAGCGGCGCTACAGAGAGCCGGATGCAGCGGCCTGCAGCTCCTGGAAGGTACTGTCAAAGCAGCGCTTCAGGTCCGAGTAGGTCACAACCAGGACACTTTTCTCGTCCCGAGACACCAGGCTGATCTTCTCAGGAACGCCTGCGTCCAGCTAAATGAACACAAGAAACAGAACTTTTTTAAAAAAAAAAGTATATTTTGTAAGTGTTGTTTTCTGTTTTGCTACAGTTAGCATACAAAAGCAATTCATTCTTATGAGAAAAGCAACTGTTTTGACAATCAGTTGGGATCGCTTTTGCAAGTCACAAGGTCATGTGGGTGCACCGATAACAGGATAAGACTATCTGACACAAATTTAACAGTGAGTGCAGCTATTCATACAACAGTTTACGCAAATGAAAAGGCTGTAACTGCGAAAAGTCACAGCTTTAATTAGATTCAGGCTAATGAAGTGAAAAGAGGAACTAAAGTGTTAAGAAAAACGGTGACAGCTTGACAAGGAAGTTAAGCTGGTGGTTAAAAAGGATCTACACATGTATGGTGCTGGTTCGGACTGACATACTGTATAATTCAGTGTTTTGGAACTGAAATTTGGAAAATCGCTACACTGTAAAACATGTTAATCTTTTTTTTAACTTCCATTTGCAGTCACTGGGCACACTGATGTGCGATTTTAGCTTATGCTATTGAAGCATTAACAGAAAATTGGGCTGCTGTGCATGTTTGCCTAACTTGTACACATTAAATAGTTCCAC
Source organism: Rhamphochromis sp. 'chilingali' (assembly GCF_963969265.1). Taxonomy (NCBI): domain Eukaryota; kingdom Metazoa; phylum Chordata; class Actinopteri; order Cichliformes; family Cichlidae; genus Rhamphochromis; species Rhamphochromis sp. 'chilingali'. The sequence continues at coordinate 17,116,300 of NC_137945.1, read as the reverse complement.
GAAGTGCACAACTTATCAAATATCTGCTTATTTAAAAACAAAAGTATTAAAAGAGACCAAAAAAAGAAAGCTCCCTGACTTTGTTGAGGCAGGAGACGATGTGGCTGAGGTCAATCCAGGGCGTCCCCGCTTCTGTCACCTGGTGAAACAGGTGGTCCCGGAAAAGCTTCAACAGGTACCGGTCGCCTGTTTCTGACCACGTTGGGTCCTTTTGGAATCTGATTGGCACAACACAAGACTATGCAGTTGTAACAGAAATAAATCACACACTATGATGCAATGTTCAACAAGTGGTACTTACTCTGGACGTTCATTTATGGTGCCCAGCTTGGCCAGCAGGCGAAAGAGTCGGCCATTTTGCACCTCCTGCAGAAAAAACAAAACAAAACAGGGGGGCCAATTTTATTTGTCTGCACCAGAAATTTTCATTTTTCTTTCAGTTGAAAGAAGCAACGTTGAAAGCAACACCAGAGGAGAAAAATACTCTGCCACTAGTGGCGATAGCAGGCAGTAAAATTCCCCACTCATTACCAACATGCAGTGAATGCTGCTTTAAATTGTATTTTCATTCCTGCAGCTGTAAACAGAGTACAGATGTTAAGTGCAATGAATATGGGCCAAATGAGAGGGGGTTTAAATTTGATGGGTGGGGCAGGGAGATAAATAAATAAACAAACATATATTCCAGTGGGATTTTCTCTTATAAAACACCAATTTCAAATCAAAAGCTCAGGTTCCCCCTGCAAGGAATGCTTCCAAAAACTGAAACCGCTGCTGTTGACTTTCTGCCCATACATGGTGCTGAGCTCCGTTTTCTCTCACGGGGTCTACAAGATACTTCCCTCTGACTGAAAGTGAACCCAAAAAACAATTCTCTGAAATCAAAGACGTGCAAGACAGAAGTAAACCAATATTACACCTACATCATGGCCCCTACACATCAAAACCACCCAACCTAATCCACATAATAGAGAAAAGAATGATGTACTCATAAATATACATTGATTAGGGTGGAATTATGTGATGCATTCTCATAAACATCTTTAACTTAAATAATCCATTAAAAATAAATGCGAGCAGGTGCCAGTTTGTGGAAGTTGCCATGCTGTCATGTCATGCTGAGATAGACGTCGCCATTTCCCTGTTTGTCTGTGGCTAGAGACTGGCGATACATGTAGTATAGCTTTAAACACCCCCCCCCCCCCAAAAAAAAAAACCAAAAAAAAACACACGCACGAACATCTCTTTTAACACTTGTACATGTATATTTTAATAATCTCCTTCTTGTTACATCCTCCCTCATTTCCACCTCATCCCTTATCTCCTGAACTGCACAAATGAACAAAAACAGGCATAAACATGCTTGTTTATTCCAGATATTGTCGCAGTTACTTATTGGCAGCAGATTACACGTGGGACCCTCTCATCTCTGGATAGCTGACAACAGGCCAGCTAAACAACAACAGATGGTTATAAGCTAATGGTATGCCAGTGAATGCTTGAGTGTCCCAAAATTCACACCTTTCCTCTGAAAAACAGCTTGTTTACACTCTCACATCGTGTCCAAGCCCAAGAATGCTAGACACTCTTCACCAACGCGTACTGTAACTTTAAATCTGCACCTAAAGTTGTTGAAAACGTGATGTTGCTCACTCCATGACAGATTACTGCACTGCAGCAAATTACAGCTCACCTTCATGTCTGCAGATATAATTAATTCCTGCCTCTCCTTTCTCTTCTTCCTCTGTCTCACCCTGTCAACTGTATCTTCACTGTTGGACAAAGCGACAATTACTGAAAATCAACTGGCCAATCATTTCGGCTCATTTGAAAATGTATTCAGGATTCATTTTTCTGTAACAGTATTTTCAGACTAGCTTCTGTGTCCACTAACTGAATCAGAAGAAAACTACTACTAACACTAACAAAAAAATAAACTTTTTCAGGATCCAATAAACCTAAAAGGAAATAAAAACAGAATGCAATGATCTATTTGAACTATATATAGAGTTTAAAAATGAAAATGAGAACATCCAAAACGCCGAAACTAAGGAACTGATTCATAATAAATATTTGCCGTTTTGGAATTTGATACCAGCAACAAGTTTCGATGATGTTGGGGACAAAGACCGGAATAGTTTCATGCCGCTTAAAAAAAAAAAAGAGTTAATAATAGTCAATAGTCTTTTAAAAAAGTCTGTGAAAAACTGTGGTTTTTCTCACTGTGATGCTGAGAAACAAGAATTTGGGGATTTGGTCAGAGATTGGTCTAGTATATAAATAATTTTAAAAATTCAGCAAATGCAGACACATGCAAATATCGAGGCTCAACACCACTCAGGCCACACTGACTAAAAAGGAAAGCGGAAAACCATGCAAATGGAAGAACTTGTAATAACAAGATCCAGAAACGCTGCTGTCTTCTCTGAAGTGAAGTGTTTACCTCTACTGTGGCCTGGCTAATCAACATTAGACATTCTTTCTGCAAATCACAGATGCTGAGTTCTTCAGGCTGAATTTGCCTGCCATTAGAGCAAAGTCTTCATGACTGTGTGGAGCTGCATTATTGCACAAGACGGGTAACTTGCACATCTGTGACGATACTACCAATACCAAATGACATGTATAGGTTTATGGGGCAGTTTTTTCAGTAAGGCAATGCCAAACCACATTACGCGTCTGTCTCAGTAGAAGGGATAGTAATCAAAATAATAATATAAGAACTCACAAATGTCAGCAAATGATCAGAATGGATGCGAGGGAATGAACAAAGAAGAGGAAAAACTAGAGGGACAAAAAAATAAACAAACAAACAAACAAACAAACGTCCCAGGAACTGTATTTCTTTCCATCGGCTGGCACCACATGTAAACAACCGGGACACAATCACATTGTAATTAACACACAAAGCAGCTACACAAGCATAAATGCCAGCCACTTACGCTGGCTACATCATAGCTTCTACAGACATTCCCTGCAGAAGCCTAAATCAGGGCTGACTGCAGTTCAGGTCTGTCGCACTTAAAAGCGTTAATTTACAAAAAATAAAAACAACCACCAGTGCTACCCCCTCAGCCTTCTAGTAGACACACCTGTGCACCTGTTCAAAATTGCACGTCCGCTTGTTCTCAAGTTATCGCAGTCACAAGATTTTCAGAAAACTTACTCTGAGCTTGAGATTCAAGTTACTGAGATTCAAACATCCAAGAAATTTAAGTAGATGCACCTATGGTATGAATCTGAAGCTCCTGCGCTGACTGGCTGTCCAGTTATCGGATTCATAAACTTAGCTGTCCAAACTGCTCGCCCGCCCAGCGGGTTGACGGCAATTCACCCATCCTTTTACCACTGAGGTATTACAAACTGAAATACTGTGAAAGAATGAGGTTGAGGCAAATGAAAAGCTTACAGGGACCTGTTAAAAGAATGAGGTGCAAACAATGCTCTGTCCAAGCTTCTGTTAAAAGATCCTGCTGGCAATTAATTCACACAGTTCATACAGTTTAGGAGAAAAACATTTCAAATCTCCTCTTTGTATCGTTAGCAAATAACCATAGTGTTTAAATTACAAACCGTTTACTGTAAACATACTGCTACGGATACATTGTTTGGAGGGGGGAGGGGGGCGGGGGGGGGGGGGGGGGGGGTCTCTGGAGTTGACTGAACAGTGTCTGTTTCATTTTGTTAACCCTCTCCCTATCTGATGAACAGTTACAGCTGCAAGCAGAGCCAAACATGAGATTTCCTTTGTCTACCTCAAAATCATTCAATCTGATGTGTTCCAGATGGCTAAAAATATCAAGCATGGGTACCAGTGATAGATACCAGCTGTATTTGTATTACTACATCTACATCACAAGAAAACAGAACAATGAGTGCTTCTTGGCAAAATGACCAAATTAGAATCTAAATTAAAGATTAACGAGTGTCTTTAAAAGCAGCATCATGGCTGAAGCAACAACAACCTGTAACTTAACACAGCAGCACTGTTACAATGATGCAACCACAAACTCAAAATGGTTTACATGAAACTTTTAACTTTCAAATAAAGCTTTTCTTCAACAATATAAGAGTGACCAGGAAAACGCAGGGGGCTACTGCTATTTTTACACACGCAGGCATGCATTCAGCTTCATCTACATACTGTCATTAGCTGAGTTTGGACTAAAAAACTCATACTACTGAGAACCATTTGTGTTCTCATGAAACATTACTGACATCACTCAAATTTAAAGAACTCTGTTTTCATAACACCTACTCAGAATAGATAGTAAACAGGGTCTGCAGCTAGGAGGTTTAAAAAACAAAAAAAACAAAAAACACAAAACACAAAACAAACAAAAAAAAAACAAAACCCCACAAGCTACTTCACTTGGCGTGTCAGCACGGAGACAAGGCCGGAAGAGGAAGCTGGGGCCTGACCGAAAGAAAAAGACTGAGATGGGGTCGGGTTGGGCGTTTCACACATCGATGCTCCAACAAGTCCACAATAGGGCTGGGCGATATATCGAGTTTTTAAAAAATATCGATATATTTTCATACGAGATATAAGATGTGACAATATCGTTTATATCGATATAGTCTATGTTACGTTATAATTATACTTGTGGAGCCGCAGGTTTGCCTCTCTTTCGTCCACTTTTGTCTCTACGCAACGTTACTCGGCCTCGCCTCTCCTGCACTGAACACAACTCCCCCATAGCTTCACCTGCAGGCAATGACAAGATGAAAGCGGAAAATCTCCGTTAGCGAGTTACCGTGCGTGGGGCTGGATGGCGTCAACGTGTTAGCGAGCTAACGACATGCAGCCCAGAGGGGCTGCACGGCCTAAAATCCTTTCCTTTTCTCAAAAATCGACAGTGCGCCTTATGTATGAATTCTGGTTGTGCTTACTGACCGCGAACCGATTTTATGTGGTACACAGCGCTCAGCAATCTGTCAAAAAATGTTTTAATATGACTTTGCTAAGCTACGGAGCTGCACCGCTTGATGGATTGTCGGAGAATTACGGCTACAGAGGAGGAGCCTCGCGGAGTGATACGTACTGTGTGTGTATAAGGACCACAAATGGCACCTGTTCAGAGACGTGGTGCAGCTGTGAAATCTGTCTCTTTGTTATTATGCTCAGCGTCTATTAGTTTACATTTTGACTGCACAATTGTGAGCTTTTTGTTATGCACAAAAACAACATTGTTTTCTTTTATTTATGGACCATGATTATTTAATATATGCTGATAATTTATTTTTGAGTAATATCTACGCTGTATGTAAATAAAAGTGCCCGTGTGACATCTGGGACACAGTGTGACTAAGAACTCTCTTTTTGTTCTTAACTTATGGCTTAAAAAAAAAAAAAAAAAAAAAAAAAAAAAAAAAAAAAATCGAGATATATATCTTATATCGCCATCCAGCTAAAAAATATCGAGATATGAATTTTGGGTCATATCGCCCAGCCCTAGTCCACAATATACTGTACAACATCCTGTGCGTGCACACACACACACACACACACACACACACACACACAACTTCCCTATTTGCTAACCAAGGTAATACCCCCTTTTATCCACCGCACATGGAGTAAACAATATGGCTGATTCATGTTACAGACACGTTTTCTGTTCAGACCTTCTCTGTGTATTCAACATAACCTTCATCATACCTTGGCCAGATCCTCCTCAATGACGTCATTCCTCATCTGCGACGCATCCAGTTGTGTGTAGAATCTGGCTCCAATCATCGGCATGATGTCATTGACGCTGCGCAGGCGAGACTGTTCGGTCAGCAGATACCTGCAAAACACAGCAACAATTTACCTTCGTGCGAGTTCAGGTCAGGCGCCACTGCACTCACAAGAAGGCGGTTTCTTTACACACTGCCATTTTCTTCTTCACCATTAAGTATAAGGTGCAAGCCGTGGACAAAAAGGTATAAAACACTGCTAAAACCTTAAACAGCACAAGTGTGAGTGCTTCAATTAGAAGATCAAACGCTACTAACCAATCAGATTCCAGCTTTCTCTTATATGCTAAGTTTTGGTTAATTTCATCTATACGCAGACAAAATTAAGTGAAAACTCAGCTGACATGTTATTATGCCACCTGTGACAGTAGCCTGAGTATACTGCATGTCACAATTTACTGAAGTATAAAAGCATCAGTTCTATTAAGAGGTCAACTCTCACTTCATTTACAGGACGCAGATCTGATAAGTCAATGGCCGTTAAACTTCAAAGGTTATTTAGCTTCACACCACCACAAAAAGGTCACACTGACTGAAAGTCCCTGCAGATATTTTTCTCAGCTCTTCTTACTTATTCAATACACGAATCGCATGATTGCATGTTTAGGTGCTGAAGACCTCGTCTTTTTTTCTTTTTTCATAAAGATAAACGTCTTTCAGATAACAGAAACACTGCATAGGACTAACACAGACACTGAGAAATGCATAAAATCTGACTATTTGAATCCTAGGTCAAGATTTTTTTTTAAATGTTCTAATCATTTCCGATTACAATTAATCCTACAGAAGTTTGACACGACTCCAAAGTTGCTGACAGGTATTGCTACAATACCTGTCAGCAGAAGTGCATTGATTGCTCGTGGTAGAGCTAACATAACATAGAGGAAGCTAACAGTAAAGGCTCAGTAGTCCCTTCTTGCCCCACGGACAGCTTTTATTTGTGTTTTTGAAATAGTTTAAGTTAAACCACGGATTGTGGTCAGAATGAGTTGACAACACTTTTTTGTTCAGTCTCAATGTGGTTGTGTTTGTTGCAATACATGTACAGAAGCCTTTATTGCACTTACGATAAAACCAATGCGTTTACCGCCACGTCCATTAATATTGTTTCACATCGCATGAGTTTGTCAGCTACACTGACACGCGACATGTGTAACAGGCAGTAAAATAAGGAACATACAAAGGAAATAACAGCAGTATGTAGCAGCCTTTGGACTCTCACACCAAGCTAGACTAATACAGATAAATTAGGTGGACAATGTTAACTGACTTGTTTACTTTTCATTTTATTAATTTAGGTCTGGTTGCCATCACCTTAGCCACTCTACCACCAAAAAACAGGGAAGTAAACTGAAGATTCCTCCAAGCTACAGATACCAGTGATAACCCAAAACAGGTATTAAGTGCAGGCATTTTAGTCCCCCCCCCCCCCAAACTGGGTAACATCACACCACCACCCCCTTACAGAATGAGGTTCTTGAGGTCTGAAGAGTAGTTGATAGACACCAGCTCCATGGCCTTCTGCAGGTTCTCCCTTTGTATGCCAGCCAGGGAGTTGCATGCCAAAGCCAGCACAACCTTGCCCAGTGACACGAGATCTGCTTGCTACAAAAACGACACAAAAATAAACTTTAACCACACTTCCTCAGCTTTTGAAGTAAAACAGAACGACAGTACTAAAATAAAATAATTTCACATGAAGCTGATAAAGTACCTGGTACTGTGGCATAAGGGCAAGATGATTGGTCTGACTGTTGTCAAATGTTAAGACATCAAACACCCCAACACAGTTCACCCGTAACCTACAAAGATTAGCGCATTAGGCATTAGGTAACATACACGTTTGTTGTGCATGCACAGTAGCGTTGTTATGAAAAACGTAAGCGCTGAATGAAAATATTCTTTTGCTTTTAATAGATTTTTTTTTTTTTTTTTTTTTTACACTTAAGTCATAGTTTCATCTCTGAGCTTAACAATAAATTCATGTTCTTTCACACATGGACATTTATGGTTATAAGAGACAGGCTATGATTCTTATATCCATACTGAACAATGAAATATGTGCTTAGACACTTGAATAGCGTGTATACCTGGTCTTGCCAGTGATGAGAATTTTGCTGGGGTCCATCACACGGCAGGCCAGGCCCGCCGTGTGGATGGTGCGCAGGGCTGAGCTGAGCTGGACGATGTATGCCCAGATGAGGGATTCTGGGAGAAGACCCGCGTGCTGCCGTGGTGGAGGGGGTTCATGTTGTCCTGCACATGAGAAAAAAGTTTTATTGCACAAAAGTGGTGTGAGGTTTTACATTACTTATGAACTAATCCTCAGACTACTTCCTCAGTAACCTTATCTTCATGACAAGCTGTTTCTTAGAGGTCTGATATGAGTAAAAACGCATGAACTTCAGTGTGTAGATTAACAAGCTCAGCGACAGTGCAGACTCAGAAAACAACTAAAAATTCCTGATAAAATCAAGAAGCTCAATGACAGATGCAACAGATGCACATTAAACTACGTAGTTGTAAAGCACTCAACAGCTGTGAGATCCCTGTGAGGTTTTGCATTGTGCGCAGGTTTTACCAATTTGGAAAAATTGCACAGGAGGATAAAGTCATCCACAACTTTTCTGAAGCCTTCGTTATGTATGTGTTTGGTGGACACACATCAAATGTTATTGGCATTGGAGATTTCAGTGTGGTTTTGTGAGCTGATGGAGACCCTGATGCGCTGTACAGGCTTCTTTCCGGCCTTCATGCATTTAGTCAGCAGTTTATTTTCAGACAGCCGAGTAAGTTAGCTGTGTTGCTTTGTGGTGCAGACAACTCCGTATGCTTTGCATAGGATTTATTCTTGTTTAAAAATCACTTGCACTGAAGCCAAAGTATTTCCAGTCCTGACATTTGATTTTTGTTTTGAAACGGCCTGTTACATCTTATATTGATCTTTTAACAAAGTTTTCCTGGGCCAGACTGCATCCCGGAAACTTCAAGCAACCGGATGCAGGGAACAGCTGTGACTAGCACATGCTGTTAGGGTCATGGGAGACGATTAAGGAGCACTTGGATTTGCTCTTACTTTGCGTTCTATTGATGTAGCACGCAATTTTAATATCAGTCAATTATGGTCATTTAATTGTGGGAAGCCAAAGTTGTGACCGAGATTAAAATGTGATTAACTGTGGAAGCCTACTTTACGTAAAACTGACGAGTTCACTACATCACTGAGAACCGCTAATGAAATTCTTACTCATCAAAATACTCGTTTCAGTCAGTTTGAACAAGCATCTCATAAGGCAAGACCGCTTACCGTTTCTAGAAATCGTGTTTATTATCGGGGCAGTACTCACTTCTTTCTCGTAATCCCCCTGCAAGTTTTACAACCAATGTGAACCACTCGCATTGGGTAATGTAAGTCAGGCAGTAGAGCGTTAGGGTGTGTACAACACAATCAAACCACAATGCAACATGTGAGAATAAGGAACCTGTTTGTTTCACTAAAGACCATTCCAGAATGAAATGGCTTCAGATGACATTATCTGGTATTTCGGTGTATAATCATCATGTACCCGTGTGCAAAGGCATCTGAGAGACACTTGTTATATACACACACGTGCTTGTATATACATCTCATTTGTTGTGGTTTCTTATCAGTGTTTGGAATGGATGACACAAAGACCAAGGTCTGAATGCCTCTGCTTCCTCTGTCTGTCATTCCTGTATACAGGCTATTTAACAGCACCTGCCTTAGGATCAGTTTCAGCCACAGTTTCCTCCAAGTCCCCCCGTGTCTATCACAAAGACCCATGCTTGCCAACCGTCAGCTTAGGCTACCAAACAAGACTTCAAAAAACACAAAAAAAACCCTCTCCAAAACATATTTTTAGACACTTTGAATTTCTTAAAAACATCATGTATTATTTGTTTGCACAATCTAACCCATCTACCTACATACCTATAAGCATGGCATGAGCACAACTGCATGCAATGCAATCATGAACGCATGCACTCAAATAGACTTGGGCCGATGACCTCATTATCAAACAAGTAAACAGAGTCGAAATGTGTGAAGGGGAGGGAGTGCAGAAAGGCGTGTGAGGTGATGCTAGGCCTATTCGTAGCAAAGGACGAGGAAGGGAGGGACAGTCAGCATACCCCATTTCCTTTTGGTGAAGTACGAGTCTGCTGCTGGGTCATTAAAGTGTCTGCTGAACATGGTTTCTGCACCTGCATGGAAATCATACGAGAACACCAAAGCTGGGGAAGAAGACAAAAGCGTGAGAAAACATTGAGCCAATTTAGTATAAAATATAGTTATGTAACCAGATAAAATGCAAGTCTAAAATCATGTAGCTATATAAAATTTCTGTTCAAATACAGCTGATTACACTCACAGTGGTCTCCAAAGGCCTTGGTGGTGAAGACCTCTCTCAATGTTACAGTGTTTGAGTGCTGAACCTTCTTCCACATGTCCACCAGCATCATGCACTTTGTGTTAACGAGGCGGAAACCTTTGCATATTAAAAATATGAATTATTTATAAGACATTCATTTTATGTTAGATTGGGATTGCAGCTCATAAAACACACACACACACACACACACACACACACACACGATGCAAGTCAATAAAATTAATATTCAGTTTTATCTGCTATAAAACTAAAGCAATTTCCACAACTCCTTTATTAGGCTGTGGGAAGGTAACATTTCATGTTTAAATCTATGGAGTTTAAAGTTTCAGAACGTCCTTGGCATTAAAATAATTTGATCAAATTCATTAATTAATTATTGCTCTGTGAGTTAAATCCCAATATTAACATTATTTTCTATAGCATTCATCTCTTGTCTTATTTCCAGCAGTGTTGATTTCTACTGTTAATGCTGATATGGTCTCTATCATCATCATATTCATCTTACATGCTTCTTATTGGAGTAGGCGGTACTCATAGGGATTATTTTGTGAAGAAGTGTCAGATGATATGTGAAACTTCCCTTTTATGTAAACAAAACAGAGCCTGACACAGAAAGCCGTCTTAACAGAGACAGCTGATAACCACTGTCCGACTGGGAGTTTCGGTTTTGTCAAACCAGCTTGCTCACTCACACACACACACACACACACACACAGTCACACTCACAAGTTTGAGCTATATTCAAACTTTCGTGGGGTATACCTCTCTGGTCTGGACATTGGCCAAATGTAGTAGACAAGATTAGAAAGCCTGTTGTTACAGAAATACTCATTTGGGGAGGAGCAGATCCTGGAAAGAGCATGAAGGTGGAACTACACCTGCTTGCTGGATTCACTCAGGTATTGAATGTTCTATTCTAACATGAACTCAACTGGACATTAAGTAAACGTTGCATTACAGAGCTTACGAGATAAAAATCTGTTCTGTCAGACTGAGTCGCAGCTCCCCCCAAGTAATGTATTGAAAGTTTAGAGCTGCAGTGCACCCATGAAAGCATTTAATTAAATTCAACTCAATTTTATTTATATAGCGCCAAATCACAACAACAGTTACCTCAAGGCACTTTATATTGTAAAGGAGACCCCACAATAATACAGAGAAAAAACCCAACAAACATATGACCCCCAATGAGCAAGCACTTTGGCGACAGTGGGAAGGAAAACTCCCTTTTAACAGGAAGAAACCTCTGGCAGAACCAGGCTCAGGCATTACAATACAACATTACAATATTAGAAATGCTGGAACAGCTTCTTTCGCTTATTAAACTGGGCTATTGGGAGGGTGAATCAACTCTTAGGATTATCTGACATTGTGTGTGGCATCTGAGAAAAATGCATATGATGGCCACATTTCTTACCATGTATCCTCCTCAGGCAGTACGGTAAGTCATCTTTGCTATTCACTGCCTTGTAGCACGAGGTGATGTAGCTGAAGTTGCTGGTCTTCTGCATGCGGTTTGGTGGGGGAAGGGGCTCGAGGGGAAACAGGCTGTGATAGCTGTCCACCTCAGATGGTACATCTACCAAAAACAGGCATTTTTAGAGAGAGAAAAAACACCACATACTGCACAAAAAGTAAAGATTTAAAATGTAAGTGGCAACTAGGGTTGAGCGATATGTAAAAATGTTCCAACTGACAATCCTTAGTCCAACAATGGGTGATATATTCACTTTTTGATAGGCGGAGCAATATAATCATGCACAGACTGATTTGCGCATTTACAAGATAGAAGTCCAAAGATGGACAAACTAATTTCCAAAAAAGATTAGGGCTGTCAGCGTTAACGCAGTGTTAATTCAATCATCACGATTAAAAATTTTAACGCGCTCAACCCGTCTGGAGCGCAGAATGAACTTTGGACAAACTGTCCAAAATGCGTTGACAGAGACATTTCAAGGATTTTGACTCAGTCTGCGCTCCAGATGGGTTAATTGTTAATCCCGTTAGTCGTGATGACCGCACATTAACGCTGACAGCACAAAAAATATATATAAAGTCACCAATTTGGGATGAGAGCGGTAAACCTAAGGATGTAACCAAAGTGGTGTGCCGCTTGTGCAGTCGTATAGTGCGAGCAAAGTACTCAAACACGACTAACTTACATGAGCATGTACGTGTCCACCATCCGAATTAGTATGCTAGGCTATCACCAGCTTCTGCAGCTCCATCAACAAGCATTTGGGCGCGCTCTGAGGAGGGTGCATTTGGGCGCGCTCTGAGGAGGGTGCATTTGGGCGCGCTCTGAGGAGGGTGCATTTGCTCGCAGATGAAAGAGGGTGCTGTTAAAACGGCGCTATTATTATTTTTTCTGTTGGCTGCTTCTATTAGCCAAATCCTTATTAGAAAACTTGTTCATGGGCAAATAAATAAATCGCCCTCGTTAAAACGATCGCCGATGGGCTCAACCTATAGTCGATATATTCGTCCAATCGCCCAACCCTAGTGGCAACAAACAAGATTTTTGGTTTAATTTACTGTAAAGTTCATATTCCTGTGGTACAAAAAGCTTGTTTGCAAAACAATCAGAAATCTTGTTTTCCCTGTTAGTGACCAAGAGCTTTTCCCCAGACGGTAAACTATCTCGAATAATTGTGAAAACCAGTCACAGCAGAATTTTTAAAAAAGTCCCTGAAGAAGGTGAAGTAGGAGCGTGACAGAAACCAGAAGTAAAACAAGACTGAGCCTGAAACGGACATTCACTCTATTACAAAAGCTCAAGGATTTGTGATCAAAAGCAACGTGTGTGGCATCATCTCCAGTGAGTTAACTATTAACAAAAAATGACGGCTTACTAGCCTGAGTTATTTTAAAACTGAATCTGAGCCAGACTTTCCAACACGTGCCTTAAGGAAGACACTGAAAAGCTGTCTGTTGCTCCACAGCACTGCTGACGTGCTGTGTTTGTGGTAGTTGCAATCTTAGCAACACACACACACACACATACCCACAGAGCCCACAACCAACATATTGCACACTAACAGGACAGAATAACTCTACATCAGACTTGCAATGAGCACTAGTGCTAGTTTGTTTACATGTAAATATAGAAAATAGAACACTGAAACAGCCATTTAGTTTTATAAGCGCATGTTTAAGGTCAGTTGTCACAAGCATCCCTTATAATGTCAACAATGTAGATGCTCTACCTGGATTTTCTGAGTGGTCAATTTGGGCCATGGTTATTAGATGTCTGTTTATCAACTCCTGAAGAAGAAACAAGTGGAGAAGACATCAGTTATAAAGCTCCAGAGAAGAGAAGGGGAATGTTTGGTCAACAAGGACAATACCTGTCGAAGCTCATCAGCCATGAAGAAGGACGGGGCATTGGCTTTCGGCTGCATATAAGCCACATGTGGCGCCGTGGGGGGATAGATATGGTAGGTAGGAAACACCTGCAACAACCAGAAAAAAGAAAATACAGCTTCCTATTTATTGAGAAATGGAAACCAGTCTGATCATACAAATATTGTTTTCAGGCAGCTATGCAAATGAATGCGAGAGAATGAAACTCTTGTGATGTCATAAAAAACAAAAAAAACAAAAAACAAACCAAATTACAGTCCCTATTAGGCCATGAATTTACATCTCAATGAAGCCTATTAAATAACTCATATTTATATCAAAACTTAAAAATGCAGACTGATTTAAGTGATATTCATTTTGTTGTGTTTAAAGTGACTGAATGCACAGTGTATCCGTACCATCCCAGCCATTGGTGCCGGGGTGTTGTCTGTGTAAAAGTAGGTCGTCCCCCCTACAGTCTCTTTCTGGATAATGTGTGCACCCTGGTCAGACGCGGTGGTGGGCACCATGTAATTGGCAGGGTTTGGGGTGTGACTGCGTCGACGGGGAGCAGGTGAGGTGTGTGGTGTAATTTTAGGGGAGTGAAGAGGAGAAGATCCCGCAGACAACGACATTCCTGAAAAAGGAGACAGAACATGAGAAACGTTTCTTAGGAAAAGATTTAATTTCACAGTAATATATGAGGGAAATCCCTCACGAACTCAAGTATTACAATTTCTAAAGATGAAAAACAAAATTGAGCCCAACAGAAAGTGTTTGGGTAGAGGGTAGTTCTCAAAAAACCCACACCTGGAGCCAGTGCAGCAGCTGTGGAGCTGCTGAGACCAGGATGTGCAAAGAGAGGTGAGGGGAAGGCCTGGACAGTGGACTGAGCCATATTGGCCATACGTGGAGCTCCCTTAGGGATGAATTCACTCGCTGCCGGGTTAGGAGCCTGCCAACACAAATGAAAACAATGGAAAAATTAAAAGTCGTCTATCAGTCTTGTTGGAGGCAAATTAACTCATCTTGGCTTCAAGTACTTCCTTATATAAAAATGTAATCCTGAACCCTTAAAGAACTTTAATGCTATGACCCAATGTTTGTACGCTCACCTTTCTCCTTTGGGAAATGCTAAGAGCACCAAAATCACTGAACAGTGAGGACGTCGGGGAGTTCACTGGATCTGCAAAGCACAAAGTGTTGAAGGCCCCTTCCAAACTTCAGTGGATGAGTGTCAGCTAGTGCCCCAAAGATATCTCAATACAGCTTACCATGAGTGCTGTGGCTGAAGTTCTTGGCACCATCATTGAGAAGACTGGGAGAGCTGCTGCTGGTAGTCATTCGCTAAGGAGAGCAGCATCCAGAGGAGATGTGTTACAAAAAGCACCCTGCTGTCCAATTATGTTCATCAAAATACAACGAAGTACCATAAAATAATTTAACTGCAGGGCCTTAGTCTCCAATTATGCTTTCAAAAACCTAAAACTTTTTTTTGTGGTGGTAGGTTGGAGCTGCTGGTAGCCAGTTGCTGTATTAAACCTATAAATGTTTTAGTTCCAAAGTAGTTGGTGTCAAATTAATAACTAATCTACAAATTCAGCTGCCTCTTTCATGAGGCCAGGGTTTTGGATATAGTCCAACTTCACTGCTTTGGGCTGGTCACGTCACTCTTTGTTTTGCTCTGTAGCATTCTGTCAGCTTGAAATAGGAGCACGTGAACCAGCTCTTCACCTGGCTCCAGGTTCTGGTTTGAGTGGCCCTCAAGCTCACAACAGATCTCCCAGAGAGCTGAACAAGGACTACCATCACTAGCCACAGTCCAAGACAAAGGATTCAGAGCTGGTCTAAAAGCAAGATGAGAGACTCACTGGAGAGGCAGCTCAATGACATTAAACACTGGCCAAAAAGCAACGCAGTCTACCTGCAGAGTCAAGTTTAGATCGTTAGCAGCATCTGAACTTTCAAAAGCATGCCTGAGGGCATTGTCTACTAGTAAAGTTATTGCATACGGCACAAAAAGAAAGAAAGAAAGAAAAGAAATAAGGTTCAACCCTAACATAACCATGTTGCCAGTCACGTACATGTGAAAACCACTGACTGGGGATGTAGCGATATACCCGCCAGTAAATGCCTCGATGACTCCCAACAGCAAAAGACGAAACTTAATGATGGCAGTGGCTGACGTTAACCTATTGTGTCACATCGATTTCACAGTAGCTAAATGTTCAAAGTTGGAGTGATGAAGAACTTGAAGACTTTGGTTTATTGTGAAGCTGTTTTTATGTTTCCCTGTAAAAAAAGAAAGGGCAATAACAACAAACTCAATACAGAAATGTAACTGGTATACCATCAACTCAGAATTTCATAGGCATTGTATTCCTAACATAGCAAAACAAAACACGCATATATTCATTTTCAGTTCGTTTAACTGTACATTTACTGTGACAGACCTACAGCGTCCCTCTTGTACCTGCATCATTGAGTATTTAGGCTCTGCTGGACTTCCAAATCCATTGACCCCAATAAAGCTGCTGCTGAAGTAAGAGTTGGTAAGATTGGCATCGCTCAGGGTTGCGCCTTCCATCCCTGGGACTGTAGATGACAATAAAAGCAGAGTTTTGCAGATTAGGACTGCAACCAGACCATATCAGTTAGAGATAATTGCTTACACAGTCCAAAATGTAATGCACTCATGCTAATGTGTGCACAAGTGAGCGCGTCTTCAGCCAATCACAGTTTGAAAGCATGTAAACAGTGAGCCGCAGCTGAAGCTTGACCCAAGGTGATAGCTACCACCAGCAAACTTTTTTAGTAATACTTCCAGGGCAGCTTTTAATGCACGACTGCAAAGTGCATGCTACTTAAACACAAAAACACAACACACAAAAACAATGCCTACTAAACCGTTAGCGTAGGTAGGCTAGTGTTAGAAAAGACTCAACTTGGAGAACAACACTAAACTTCACTTTAAGTTAAGTGAAGAAGAAAATGCAAAGTGCTGATAAAAACACTCATTTCTCCTTTTTTGGAGGAGAAACCCAAACAGGTAGAATAAGTTAAAGTGGTCAGTTTAAACATAGTTTAGCTAACGCTAGCTGGCTATTAGCTGCAGGAGCTAACGTTAGTGGGACGCGGATTTCTGCCCACTCACAGCTGTCACACAACACAACAGGCCTCCTCGGCTACAGCAGCATGGCTCATGTTTTGTGTTTTTAAGATACTGGTAACACAACGTGTAGTCAAAACTTGTGAGGCGACAGTTAAAGAGCGCGATATATGCTAGTTGCACGCTGGGCTGTTTTGCTAATGTCTGGCAAGTAAAAGTAAACCACGTTGTTTTGGCGCTGAGAGGCCTCAGTGAATCCTCGGGCAAAATTTTAACAAAGCTCCGTGAGGCCCGAAAGTAAAGTCACAGTCAGTCACCCTGCACGAGGCCTTGGTTTACAGTCATTTGTACTCACTGGTTAACAGCTGCCCCTCCAGAGACGTACTCGCAGGCCCCAATGTTTCACTCTTCTTGGGCACGCCGGTGCCCCCACCGCCCGGGCAGCCCGCCGCGGAGCCGCCAAGGGAATACCCCGCTGGCGTCCCACCACCCCCGGCCATGGACAACGGGACAGGGCTGCCGCCGCCGCCGTGCAGCGGCAAACTCGCCAAGGACGGATCCTCATGCAAGAACTGACACTCATCTCCATAAAAGCAGGTTTTGTCTTTTGCGTAGTATCGACAAAACTTCACCTTGACATTGGGTATCCCGGCACCCCCGAGCGGAGCAGCTGAAGGTGGGAGTCCACTGTTCATGGCACTGCTGCTGCCGCCACTGCTGCCGGAAGACGCTCAAACATAGAGATGCAGGAAGCTAGCGTGCTAGCCCGCTAGCTTTCAACCAGTTTTCACTTAAAGGAGCGGGTTAATGTCACTTCGGGTGGTGGAAAACACTTAAGATCCCAGAGTACTCACATTCTAAGGCTAAGGAGCATTTTGGTTTGAGGAAATATCACTGCATGTGAAATCCTGGTCGTCGTTGTTGCTTTGGTTGTTTACGCTATCCATGCAGCTGCCTTCGTAAAGTAGCCTGTTGTTGTTGTTTTTTCCGCTCGCAGCCTCTGTGCTGTGCTACAGAGCCGCTAGCATAGCTGTGCATTGTGGGTAAAACAAATTGTATGGATGCAAACTAAATTTGAGGTATCTGCGATGTTGACAAAGATATAGGGGGAAATTATCTTTTTTTTTTTTTAGCGCGGTTATCATTCAGAATTAAGCAAATGATTGCAACATCGTAAAACATTTTAAAATAAATTTTAAAAAAAAGAGAAAGAAAAAAGAAATTACTTCTTATTTTTGGTCTTACTAGATGATGGAACAAATATTTCCCAGCATGCATACAATATCTCTCTTCTCGGGGCGACCGTGGCTCAGGGGGTTGGGAAGCGTATCTGGTTCGATCGCCGGGCTCTCTGTCCTGGTCGTTGTGTCCTTGGGCAAGACACTTTACCCTACTTGCCTACTGGTGTTGGCCAGAGGGGCCGATGGCGCGATATGACAGCCTCGCTTCTGTCAGTCTGCCCCAGGGCAGCTGTGGCTACAACCGTAGCTTGCCTCCACCAGTGTGTGAATGTGAGAGTGAATGAATAGTGGCATTGTAAAGCGCTTTGGGTGCCTTGAAAAGCGCTATATAAATCCAATCCATTATTATTATGTCTCTGTCATGTTGATAACGTAGAAACCAGCCTCTTCAGTTTTTTCTTAATAAAAACACGCAGAAAAAATGATTGTACTTCCATTTTTTTAAATCTCCAACAATAACGAGAAAACAGTAGTTTCTCGCGTGTATATTTTAGGCTCTCAGCGTCATCCAATGGTCTTATACTTCCTCTATTTATAAGGCACATACGGGCGTCTTGTACGCCAGTCTAGCCACAGAGTGAGCATGTAAAGCAGCCAGAAAATACGCATCAATGCCAAGGCACCAAAATATGATTGCGGGTGAGTAAGACTCTTTCAAATCCCTGTTTTGTGGCCTGAATTATTGCCACTGAAGTAGTGCAACTTTTAGCTTCACGTTTATCATTTAACAGTTAGGGTTCAAAAATTAAAAATGGCGTGTTATAAATAAATATTCAGATATAAAATATTGGGTTGACATCAAGATCTAAATTTTCAGTTTGAGGAACTTCAAGGCTCAGCAGCGACTGACAAGTGTTAAGGCTCACATTTGTAGTTCATATAAGGTGACGGTGATGATGATCTCAGGAAGAAAATAAATATCAGAAATAATAGGTAAAAACACGCAAATTACACTTTGTGTGATTTTTATAGTTTAGAAGTGTTTAACATTTCTAGTTTAATATAATAAAAAAAAAAACTCTACTGTGCTATTAATAAATTCACAGGAAACACTTAACACATCAGTTCATTTGTCCTCATGACTGTGTTGCTTTGCGCTTTTTTCAGATTTGCTTATTTGCTTATGCTGTATTTTCTTTAAAATTAAATAATCAATTCCTGTTTCACTTGTTATTTTCCAGTAAATTTCTAATAATTCGGGAAATGTGCATTTGTTTGAACTGAAGTTTTCATTTTCTGTATCTCCAGCTGTTCTGCTGCTGTGTGCTGTTGGGGCACTGTCTGATGATGGGAAGACCCCACCATGTGTGCCCAGTTATGAAGTAAGAGCTGCTTTAACTGGAAAATAATGGGGGAAAACGGCACAATTTAGTAGGTGCTGCACAATTGCTGAACTGACACATAGTAACTGTAAATAATATATGCACAAACCATTAGAATTCCAATATGAAGTAATTGAACTAACTAACTAACTAACTAACTAACTAACTAACTTTTTTGTATAAACAAAAGAAAATATTCTTCAAACTTTGTGTAGCTGTATCTTATTTTCACTAATGACAGTGTCAGTGTTTTATGAGTATGCAAAAACAAAAAAATGCAGAGCAACAAGATGATCTAAAACGTCACAGGGGAAATGGTACTCCTGTTTCATTTCTTGAAATCTGTCACTTTGTCTCATTTCAGTAAAAATCTGAGTCCAAATTTTATTCCATTATAAAAGTAAATGTACATTTTTTTAACCAGTTCATAGTTTAATATTTTCACACATGTAGTTGTGTGAAAAATAAAGTATACCCGCTTTCGTTTCCAAGGTTTTACATGACAGGACAAATTAAAATAATCATTTGACCCTTAGCAGTGACATTATTTGTTTAACAAATACTGAGTCAAATTCAGAAGCTGTGTTTAAAAAATATAATTAGACCCCCAAGATTTAACAGCAATAGCTTTAATAATAGTTTTCTGTGTGAGGTCATCAGTCATTTTTATAGCCCAAATTATTACCCCTACACCACCATGCTTCACAGTTGGTATGAGGTGTTGGTGCTGATATGGTGTGTTTAGTTTTTCATCATATGTGGTGCTGTGCATGACGACCAAACGTCTCCACTTTGGTCTCAACTGCCCAGTGGACATTGTTCCAGAAGTCTTGGTTCAGATGTTCAGATTTGTGCAACTTTGCAAAGCTAAGCTGTGCTGCCATGTTCTTTTTAGAGAGACGAGGGTTTCTTCAGTCTTTTTCTAATTGTATCGTCGTGAACTTTAATAATTAAAATGTTAACTGAAGCCAATAGAGACTGACATGTAGCTCACAAGCTTCTTGCTGATTCTGAGGTTTGCACTGTCTGAATTTGGGGTGAATTTGCTGGGACGTCACTCCTGGCAAGATTGGCAACTGTGTTGACTGTTTTCCACTTGTAAATAGTCTTTCTCGCTGTAGAGTGATGGATTTCAAATGGCCGAGTAACCCTTCCCAGATTGATTGGGAGCAACAATTCCTTCTCTGAGATGATTGTTGATGTTGTTACACTTTCACGCCCCAATTCTCCAGACCAGAAAACCACTGAAACATTTGTTTTATTACAGGTGCTCATGATTACTAAAGATCAGCACTTGGCTGCTACTTACCCTCTTAAATCCTGTGGAAGTAATAAATAGTTACTTTGGTTTTTATACAATTCTTCTCCATTTTTGCTTTATTTTTCTTAAATAACTATATAGTCTAATAATTTATGTGTTTTTATTTTGTCTTAATATGTAAACATAAATAATGTTCATGCTTGGTTTGGTGATTAACAATCTCTCAGCTTTTATTACAACTTCAGACAATTAATTGCTAAATCAACCTTTTTATGTGTTTTTGTAAAGCATTTTTTTAACATCTTGCCATCAGTGATTATTTTATTGCTGCTTAATAAAGGAGGATTAAATGGTGGGTCTTGTTTTTCAGGCAGCATGTTTGACACCAGCTGATTATCAGAATCCATCTGGTCCCATCACCAAAGTTTTGGCTGTGGGTATGAAACTCATCATCTCCCTGGAGTTCCTCGCTGGATCTCCTGTTTGCCACTGGATCAGAGGAGAAGACCGAGTAATGACAGCGTAAGTGACTGTCTGTGTTTCTGTTTGTGTGCTTTATCTTTTTATGTAATTAAACTGAGATGTTTCCTTTAACCTCAGCAGAAATGGGAGTCAGTCCATGGTCACATCACCGCTTTCTGAGACAGATTCAGGGGAGTACACTCTGACGTGTAAATCCAACAATGTCACCATGTTCTCCACGACTGTGATTCTTCATGTAATGAGTGAGTAACAGCTTCTCACCTTCTTTCTTCTATAATACTCACACAATCTCTGTTTGATCATAAATTAGTGATAATAAAAAATGAAGTTAACTGTTTTCTTTGTTGTTTAGAATGTCCAACAAAACCACAGCTGATGCTCGATGGTGTTGACGTGTCAGATACTTCCCCGCTTTTTAAGTGCATCTCTGAGGGTTTCCCCAAACCCACAATCAAATGGTCTGGGTAAGATGTTGTCCTTTACATTTGTATGTAAACTTTAGAATAGCAGCACTTCTTAATGTCTGATTTTAGACTGAATCATTTGGAGAGATGCTTTATTTTGGTGGGTGGTTGGGATAAATGGGTATTAGACAAGCTTTGATAATAATGTTTGTCAAAGACACAGCGCTCTGAAAATATAATTTTACAGCACTAACATTTTTCTCTCTGTTTGACCAGTAACAAGGATGGACAACAGAGTTTAAAGGGAAGCGACAGAAAGACAGAGCACACAATATCAAGCACTGAATATTATAATAGAGGAATGATGTGCTGTGCAACCAATGCTGAAGGACAAGAGTGCTCCCAACTGTATGACTACGGTAACTGGATTTAAATTAATTGATAACAAATTTAATACATCCATAATGAATTTATCCATAAATTATTACAGGAGTTAATTTCAGTAAAATTTGGTTCAAATACTTGAAAAAACAATGTTTACTCAGACATTAACTAACTGATCTCAGAGAAGCAAATGACAAATTCTGCCTGAAAAATATATTTTTGACTTGAGGCCCTGATGTGTGTTTCAGACTTACAGAGCAGCGTAATGAACAAAGATGAGGTTTCTACTGTCACCCTGAGCAAAGGTCAGTCTCTGCTGCTTCGCTGCAGAGTAAAGGGATACAGTCTGACATCACCTGTGTGGGAGAAAGGAGGAAAACACCTCAATGCCAGGACACTGTCACGTAAACCAGAGAAGGAGGAGGAGGTACAGTAATGTCCTGTAATCAGGGAGAGTTTCCTTAAACTTTCTTGTTATGTTTGTCTGAAAACTGACCGACCTTTTTAATATTCCTCAGTCTGAGACAAAAAGTACTTCACTGATAATCATCCTGCAAATGATCATTATTATGGGGTTTTTCTTCCAGATGTGCATTAAAAATGACTCACATTTCGGTGTTCAGATGGCCTACCTGTCCATCAGATCAGTGAGAGAGGAGCACAGCGGCACATACACCTGCACGAGTGCAAATAAAAACTCAAAGTCTGTTCATGTTAATGTCTCAGGTCAGTAGACTTCATTTCATGTCATTATTATTTGAAACTGTTCCCACTGAATAAATCTGGTTTATTCTTGTGTTTCCTCAGATGAAGGTTTCCTCTCTGCACAGCTGGATGAGACCAAGATCATATCAGCTCAGGAGGCATCCAGCACCTGCTTGCAGGCCACTGTTTCCTACCATCCTGTTCTCCAGTACTGTTCCTGGGAGACTCCTGACAAAAACAGGACTAAATGTGTCAGGGAGACATGGGTAACACAGCACAGGTACTTCAATGACGCAAACTGTCATCATGTAGAAGTGTAAAATTATCCATTCATTCACGTTTTTCATGATCAGTGTAATCATGTGATATGAGGACTGTAATGAACTGTTTCTCAGGACTGTGAAGCTTTGTGATCCACTCATATCAGGAGATTATAAGTTACACCTGGAGGCTGGAGGACAAAAGGAAACAAAGATCATATCAGTGTGTGTTGTAGGTGGGTTAATGTAACCTTTGTTACAGTTGTATTATTACTTAAATTTAATTATAATTTATATTTAAAATGTGAGAATGTTTGAGATCATCTGATTTTTGTTCCAGATGAACCAAAGTTCAACTTCTTGTTTAATAAGGATGATGGTACCCTCAACCTTGAGACTGTCAGTCCTGTGCCAGCAAACTATACCTGGATGTTTTGCTCTAAGTCCAATGACAGGTATGATCACCTGCACAGCCGTTCAGCTCAGAGCATTTTAGCTCTGATTATTTAAACTCCTTTTACTTTGTTTCACAGCTGCAGTGAAATTGACTCATCCTGGGATCAGGTCCCAAATGCATTTCAAATAGATTCTGATGTTTCCTGCTATAAGCCGATCAAGAGCTTAGTGAGCAAAGACGTGTTAAAAGGAGACCAATTCAGGTTTTGTCTGACAAACCCAGTTGGCTCCTGGTGCAAAACCCATTACATGATCATCCCACCTACACCTCAGCCCTCTATTGGTAATAACAAGTCTCATGAATATATTTACTGAAAATATTTGATGAAAAAAAAAATCTAAAAGTTGCTCACATTGTTTTGTTTTGTTTTTTAGGTAAGCCACCTGAGAAGAACTCCTTCCTGCTGACAGTATGTGTGGTTCTGGCTCTGGCTTTGACACTCGCCATCATGGTGCTCACGTATTTTGTCAAAAAGAAGGTAAATATAAATAAGGTGTATCAGCATACATATAAATGCAAACACACACAAAGACGTGACACCAAACCTTTTGTGTTTCCAGCAGAAACCTCAATATCAGCCTCAGCTTCAGATGATCCAGATGACTGGACCCAGTGATAATGATTACATCTACATCAACTTCAAGGACTTTGAGTATGACAGGAAATGGGAGTTTCCCAGGGAGAACCTTGAACTGGGTATGAAGTACACCAAGTTACAGGGTTAAATATATGCATCAACACATAAAGGCAATGTAAAGTTTTACACTCAGTCAGTAAGAAGAAGTTTAAAAGAACATTTAAATATATGTAAAATTATTGATTTAGCTGCTAGCAGACCTCCGAAACCAAAGAACAAGAAGCCCTTCAAATGGTAGCAAGACGTACTTGAGGGCTTGCAAAAGACTGAAGCAGAAAAAGAGGAAAAAAGTTCTTCTACATAAATGTGTTATCTGTGAAATATTCAGACTTTCCTCTTTTCATTTTTTTATGAAGAGTTTTACCTTTCTGGGCCTCAAAGTGTTGTCTGAACTCAGCAATACACCACGTTTAAAGAGGAAATGTCTCTTTGCCGGAACTTCTAACCAGATAGATATGTGAAACATATGAAGGGGCCCCAACAGGACACCTCTAAGAGGCCACAACTCTTTGGTTTAATTTTGCAGAACAATCATTTGTCTTTAGTTTTGTTTTGTTTTTTTAATGGCATAAGCTCAATCTAAAAACTAACTTAATGTGAACACTTTTTCCCTCATATTTCATGACAACGTGTTGATAAACGTAGTCAATTTAATATACAAAACAGACTTTTGAGTGTTTTTCTGTCCTCCTCAGGTAAAGAACTGGGCTCTGGAGCTTTTGGCATGGTGGTCCAGGCTACAGCTTATGGCATCAAAAAGCCAGGAGTCTCGCAGAAGGTGGCCGTTAAGATGCTGAAAGGTTGGTATTTGTTTCATGAGAAATGCAGAGCGTTAAAAGGGTTTTACCTAAAAGTGCTAATCTTGTACTTGACTCTGCAGAAAAACACCAGTCTATGGAGAAGGAGGCTTTGATGTCAGAGCTCAAGATGCTAACTCACATCGGACACCATGCCAACATTGTCAACCTGCTCGGTGCATGCACAGACTCTGGTGCGTTTAACGCAGCAGATCACACACATGCACAATAGTCATCAAACTTGGGCTCTTTCAGATGAGACCTACTGCCCTGGTTTCTGATTATTTGATGCTGTATATTAATGTCAAACAGAAGTTTTAAAATAACCTAATTTCCCCTCATCTAGGACCAGTATACCTGATTTTCCAGTACTGCTGCCATGGAGACCTGCTGAATTACTTAAAAAACAACTGTGAACGTTACCACAAGTCTGTCACCGACGCTTTTGACAAAGACCGTTTCAGAAGCCTCTACCACAACCTGCAGCTCAGGAAATGCCCCAGGTGAGACATGTTTCTGTATCAGTGCTGCCTTTTGTTTATTTGTTAAATTATTCTCTGCGAAGTTTGTTTGGCATTACAGTTGTGTTACATTTGTCTTTTCTCAGTGCGCTGGAAGCACCAGTAGATAATTACGTGCCTATGTACACCACTAACACAAGGGGGCAGGAGGACATCGCGCTCCTTACCATCAACTCTGACGACGTGGACAGCTGTGAAGGTGAGAAATGTGATATAAAGCCAGCAGAGCATACACGTTAACATGGTGAAAAAAAACACATTTAAAAAAAGGTGTATGTGTGAACAGAGGTTGACACACTACTGTGAAATTCAGAACACAATTTATCTGCAGACCCAGAGAGCTTTGAAACCTCAGACGAGCAGACGGAAGACCTGGAAGCCCTGACCTTTGATGACCTGCTGAGCTTTGCCTTCCAAGTAGCAAGAGGCATGGAGTTCCTCTCCTCCAAGAATGTAGGCGGCAAACACCAGACAAACATCTGTCACCCAGCCTCTCTGCAGAAACACATTTAGTCTTTTTTGTTCCTCTGTGTTGATGATTAATTTAGACCTATATTGGCAGACCAAACCTGAAACACCTGTGTTAGTTTCTTAGTTCTTTGCATTTTGTCATAATATATCTATATTTAGGAGATTTGGAATTTTATAAACCGCACAGTTCAAGGGGAAATTATTTAAATATAACTAAAATTGCATATCCAAATAAATACACAAAACATATGCTGATGACTTCTCCTTTTGTCTGCAGTGTATCCATCGGGACCTGGCAGCTCGAAATGTCTTAGTGACAAACGGCAGGCAGGTGAAAATCGGTGACTTTGGACTCGCCCGGGACATCGACAACGACTCCAACTACGTCGTGAGAGGAAACGTATGTTGGATGATCCTTTGGTCATTTTATATTATTCACTGACTCTTATGTTAATCCCTGTGGGTGGGTGACTGAGCCCTGCTGTCTCACAGGTGCGTTTGCCAGTAAAGTGGATGGCTCCTGAGAGCATCTTTCAGGGAATGTACACCATGAAGAGCGATGTCTGGGCTTACGGCATTCTGCTCTGGGAGATCTTCTCACTCGGTAACTTTCACAAACATTAACTCATTGTGAGCAGCACATTCAAAAGATAAACAATCAGTTCTAACGTCTCAATGATGTTTGTCGCAGGTGTCACTCCATATCCGGGCATAAAGGTGGATCATATGTTCTATTCAATGATTGAGAGAGGATTTAAGATGGAGTGTCCATACTATGCCAACGAAACTGTGTAAGTCTCATCTTAAATGTTTCATAAATGTACTAGGTTGTTTTAAGAAAACTATTATTTTAGGATTCAAATAAAGACAGAATCACATTAATACATCAGTAAAAGTCAAAAATAATACTCCATTTCTGTTCTGTTTTGAAACTTTAGCTATTCTGGACTTTTAAATATAATTTTTGCTTTTATTAAGTCAGTAGTGTTGTGAATGTTCTTCTGCAGGTACGGGATGATGCATAAGTGTTGGGCCCTGGCTCCTGCTAACCGCCCCTCTTTCTCCAAGTTGGTGTCCTTTCTGTGTGACCTGCTCCTAGACCAAGAGGAGAACGTAGGCCTTAAAGAAAATCTCAATATTTGTGTTAAATTATACTCCAACATATATGTGAATGTAGCAGCGTAATCACTATCAACATTCACTTTTTGCAGCTCTACCAAAACACAATCAATCAGACTTGCAGCGACTACCAGAATGCGTCGACCATCGTTGACATGTCTGCCTTGACCAAAGCAAGTGAAGAAAAGAAAACCCAGGCCACCAATGACTACTGTCAAACCTGCGCCACTGAAGAAAAGAGAGCAGAAACATGTGACGGAGACACTGTGGCAGCTGAGAAGGAGCTTCTGAAACCATCCGATGCAGAGTGATCGCCTTTATACCTTTATTTTTATCCGTATATCCAACAGCTTGCATAACAATACTGATAAAATGGTACTAACCTAAGATTTTAGAGTAGAATGTACTTGCTTTATATTATATTCAAGGATAGCAAGCAGTTTTGTTTTTAAAGTTTTAAAGTTTTTTTTAATTTTGTGCAGTTTTTATTGTGCAGCTACAAAATACAATTAATTATGAAACTAAAATATTCAGAGGAATGTACTTTAGAGATGTAGCTATGGAAAAAAGATTTCTCCATTATGTTTATATGAAGACTCAGGAATTTATTACATGTTGCATATATTTTGTTATACATGGCAATGTAACGTCTATGTTTTTTTGAATGCATTTATACACCAGCAGAGAATGCAAGCATTATATTTTTTGTACACATTTATTTTTTTCATAATAAACTTTCTTTATATATTTTACTGGAACTTTTACACTATATTACATTTTATCTACAACATTTTATCTTCCAGAATTACACCTGCAATAAAATGTACTTTAAATAAAGAAACTAATTTGGCCATGCCTGGTGTTTCCTCGGCTGTTTTATTCGAGTCTTGTCAAAGAAATAACAATCAGAATTTTTTTCATAAGAATTTCACAGGAAAATACTTTTTATATATACAAATTGTATTTTTCTCTTTAATGGTTTTGTGTTATACTAGAGTACAACACATTCAGAGTGAAAACAAACTGTGCCTGACTTTACAAATTAAGATTAGTTGGAAAAACCACTGATCAGGTACTAAAATCTGATGTTCCTAAGCTGTGGTCTGTGTCCCCCAGGACTGTGAGGCCAAGCGCAGCTCCAGTGTCATCATTAAATATGTGATGAGCATGATCATCAGCCTTTTGACAGAATAGTGTTTTTCTTAACAACCTTGCCCTGATTGTAAACAAGACTGAGGAGCTGACTGTGGGTTTCAGGGTGAATAGGGAAGAGCATGCCCGTTTTTACATCAACTGAGCTCCAGTGGAGCAGGTCAGCGAGTTTAAGAGCCCCAGCTTTCTGAGGTCCTTGCATAGCAGCTCCATTCAAAGTATCCTGCTGTATCATCAGGTTTGGAAGCTGCGCTGTAGAGGAATGCAACGCTCATCAGAGAGTTTACTTATTTATTTATTTATTTGCTCTTTTGCCAGACATATGCACTTTTATTTTCGAATTTTACACGTATCTAAAACATGGTATCTTATTTTGTGGAGCTCTGTAACAAAAGTTTTTTCAGACACTTTTTACTTTTTAAAATCTGTAATGTTACAATAAAGCTGAATGTGAATCCTCAAGCACAGCAGCTATAGACAGGAGTCCACTGCTCAAAGCACCACTACGTGGAAGACACAAACATGGAGGTTTGTGTTGCCACAGCGCCACCTTGGGGAATTTCAGGAAATCCAAAAGTTAACCAGGAGATGTAATTCCAAAAATATATACCACCTTATTCACTTTAAAGATGACAAGTCAGGATGAATTTCAGTTAAAGTTTAAAATATTTGTAAGTGTTTCATATAATGCTAAAGGTCGAAGCTGCTGCCTGTGATGACAGGGGATAAAGGCGAAGCGAGCAGATCCTGACAGACTCATCACAAAGGGAAGGATATGCTGGCTCAGCCCATCGCTCCTACGCAGCAAAACAAAGGAATAAATCAATCATAAAATCACAGTAGAACAAATGAATAATGACTCCTAGTCAAGATGATCTTGGCCTAACAGACACTATAAAATTCAATAGAATTTGCAAAAGGATCAGATTCTTCTGATTACAAACAAAGAAAACACATACAGGAACATCAGTCACACACATGGAAAACATCTGGGTTCACAAAAGAGAAGAAAAAAAAAGAAAATAATTTTTAATAATTATATTATATTTTTTAAATTATTATATTATATTATATTATATTATATTATATTATATTATATTATATTATATTATATTATATTATATTATAAGCATATAAATCTCAGTGTATTTTACTGTATGTAGTAACCATTTGTGCATCGTATAATATTTTTGGCTTTTTAAACACTATTTTTCTTATTTATTGTGCTGTTGTAACCAGTGAGTTTCCACAGTGTGGGATTGAATGAAATGTCTTTTTATTGAATGTTCTAACTTTAAATGTGTGGGTATCCCAAGTGTGCAAGCAGGTCTGAAGAGAAGCTCTTAGTGAAACCATCAACTCAGTATCAACAAACCATAAACCCATCACTCAAAATGAGCCTTGCCCCACATTAAAAGGCAGACCATAAAAGTGACTCTAGCATGAAGAGCGACTCATTCATTCAGTTTATTTTTAAATAAATAATTATGTTACCTCAGAAAGATCCTCCTGATTGAGGATTCCTATGGAAAGTGAAACAGTGTAGTTTCCATTTACGACAGAGAGGCACACTGGGATAATTTCCCATCTTTTGCAGATCATTTAATCATTTAATTTGGAAATGGCACAGTCAGTGTTACTCAGATGTGTACAATATGACCTTGAGTATGTTTTGTTTTGCTTTGTGGCCAGCTAGTTCTATCAGGATCTTTTAAGCTGATTAACTAGATTACATTTTTTTTCTTTCAGACTCTGTCTTGTAATCAAACATTTATTTCTAAGATTAAGCTGTAAGTAATTACTTGTATTTTCCTTTGTGGTGTTCACTGTGAGTGTGTGAAGATGGAAATAAAGATGTAAAAGAATTCTGCATGAAAGTTCACCTTTTCAGTGCTGCATCTTCAACTGGATGTGCTAACTACGTCTTAAATCATCTTGCTAAGGAGAGTGAGAGTGTGTCCTCCAGGCTCACAATTCATTATGAGAGACTTCTATGTTGATGACGCTGTCACAAGCATAGCAGATGTGGATGAAGCTGTTCAGCTTGCAAAAGAAGCCCAAAAGTTCTGTGCTATGGGTTTACTGTGACTAAGCAAAGTTGTGCATAGTCGTAGTGCTTGAGCGTAAAACCATCTGAGCGTGCAACTGAACCAAAGGCTCTTGATCTCATCTTTAATGATCCATCACTGTGAAGAGCCTTAAGAACCCACTTGGACATTGAATCAGACAGTTTCAGTTTCTATACAGTTTCAGGATCAACCAGAAACCCGACGTGGCATACTCTCCACAGCTGCCTCTCTTCATGAATCATTAGGGCTTGTTGCTCCTTTCCTGCTAACTGGGAAGAGGGTGTTTCAAGAAATTGTAGGCATTTCACAGGCTGGGATGTCCCACTCATCAGTTAACCTCAACCAGTCTGAAGATGCTGGAAGAGTGATCTGGCATTTGGAGAAAATCACATGCCTCACTGCTATGTATCAACTGACTTTGGAAAGATCAAATGGTTATGGCCAGTGTTAATATTTGAGACACGTGAATGAAAATGGATCTCTTAATTGTGATCTGGTCGTGTCAAAGTCCACTGGAGCTACATTCAAGGCTGTGACAATCCCCAGGTTAGAGCTGACTGCTGCTGTTGTGTCCATCGCAGCAAGCACTGCTCTAAAGGAAGAACGTGGAATTTCAGGGATTGATTAATATTTCTGTACAGACTCCAAGGTTGTACTAGGGTACAGCAACAACAAACCATGTCGTTTTCACATATTTGTATTGAATAGGATTCAGAAAACTCATCTCAGTACAACTACTCAGCAAAGGTGATATGTCTCCACTAACAAGAATCCTGCAGACCTTGCTTCCGGAGGTTCAAGTGCAAGCAAGCTTCTCACATAAAACTGGTTTACTGGACCCAAGTTCCTATGGGAGAAAACAGTGCCTCCACCTGCAGAGGTAATCCCAGAAATCTCACTTGGGTGACCTGAAGTTAAAAAGGTTCAAACACTAAATGTGCAGACTGCACATTTCTGTCTCTCTCATCCAGATCAGATTAACTTCATTATGAATGCTCTCCATTCAAGCCATGTAGGAGGTGTGTGGGAGAGACAGATCAGAACAGGAAGGAATGTACTTCGGTCCAATCTTCCACCCTCACGTGAAAGA
Organism: Rhamphochromis sp. 'chilingali'; assembly: GCF_963969265.1. Taxonomy (NCBI): domain Eukaryota; kingdom Metazoa; phylum Chordata; class Actinopteri; order Cichliformes; family Cichlidae; genus Rhamphochromis; species Rhamphochromis sp. 'chilingali'. The sequence continues at coordinate 17,085,322 of NC_137945.1, read as the reverse complement.
TTGGATGATGCCAGTGTCTATTGTGGACAGTCGTCTACTCACTGTGGATAGCCTAAATGATGCAGATGGTCCTGAACCACTTACTCCCAATCACATACCATGAAACCATGAAACACACTTAGTCTTACCACCTGGAATCCAACACCATCAGAGAGGACATTCAATTCAATTTTATTTATATTGCGCCAAATCACAACAACAGTCGCCTCAAGGCGTTTTATATTGGACAGTAGATCATACAATAATAGATACAGAGTAAAACCCAACAATCATATGACCCCCTATGAGCAAGCACTTTGGCGACAGTGGGAAGGAAAAACTCCCTTTTAAGAGGAAGAAACCTCCGGCAGAACCAGGCTCAGGGAGGGGCGGGGCCATCTGCTGCGACCGGTTGGGGTGAGGGAAGGAAAACAGGATAAAGACATCCTATGGAAGAGAGACAGAGATTGATAACAGATATGAGTCAATGCAGAGAGGTCTATTAGCACATAATGAGTGAGAAAGGTGACTGGAAAGGAAAAACTCAATGCATCATGGGAATCCCCGAGCAGCCTACGTCTATTGCAGCATAACTAAGGGAGGATTCAGGGTCACCTGGTCCAGCCCTAACGACATGCTTTACCAAAAAGGAAAGTTTTAAGCCTAATCTTAAAAGTAGAGATAGTGTCTGTCTCCCAAATCCAAACTGGAAGCTGGTTCCACAGAAGAGGGGCCTGAAAACTGAAGGCTCACATGCATAGTTCTAAGAGGTGGTGTCACATTCAGTAGCAGAGCAATTCTGGCCCTGCTGGAGGAGAATATCTCTCTATTATTGCAACTAGACAATGCTGGCGTGTTTCTAGAAGTGATCTGAAAGCTGGTCACAGAGTCATCAAAAGGGGAGATGATCTTTCACGGACTGAGTGGAGATTAGCCATAGTTGTAGAAACGGTGGCTGATTAAGATGGACTTGTGAGGAAAGTTAAGATTCGTCTTGTGGAACAGAAAATGAGAAAGGAGGGACAACATTCTGGCAAGCTGAAGACTGATCTTGCTCTTAGAGGCTGTTTAACGCAATGACTATAGTTTTTACTGTATGAAGACTTTATGTGTGGACTTTATCTGCATAAATAATTCTATTTCCAGTGTGTAAAAAGCCTTGTGGTTAAAGGTCATTTTGTGTTTAAAATCATTAGTGTTATATATCTCTTTTTTGTTAGAACACTTGTGATTTGGTGGGAGTGTAAATGACCTTTGAATGCTCAGACTTTTTTGAGTAATACTTCACATATATTTGTTTTAATAAAAAAATATTGTGTTTACTATATGGTTAACATGATGTTTTTATATTCAAACATTTGGGAATTAAGTCTCCTGCCTGGCATGTCTGGACACCATCATGGTGATTAACCTATTTAATCTCCTCGGGGTTAAATTCCCCTGTAGGTGGCGCTGTGGCAGCAACAAATTTTCCCTTCGGTATGCGAGAATGAAAATTTGGAGGCAGAGAAACATGACTGCAGGTAAGTCAGAGTATTTAAATGTTCCTCAGAATTGATGGTAATCACAGACTTGCAATCAAGATTTTCATAGTTGGTCGGAGCTAAATGTTGAGTTATGAAGCATTTTGTCAATAACACTCAGCTGTCCTTCAGAAATGCAGTCTAAGAACCTGAGATAGGCCTATTGTGACGAACTGATTTGTGTTCTTCATTCTTCATACAATGTCATTGTTTGTTTTGAATTTTTAGTTTAACATTAAAATACACCATAATGACTATTGTGCGTACTTATGACTGAGAAGAGCAATTTTGTCATAATGATGCATTTTTTTTCCTTTATGTGGTTTTTCCCACTGATGTTTATATATTTATTTAGATGTTTCAATAATAGTTTCAACTATTACAAGATTATTAACTACAAGAAAGAACTGCAAACAATTACCAACTAAAGATTCAGTTTTCTGTCTCTCCAGCTGTTTTGCTGCTGTGTGCTGTTGGAGCGCTCTGCTCTGATGATGTGAAGACTCCAGTCTGTGTATCCAGTCATGAGGTAAGAGCTGTTTTAACTAAACACTGAATTGTTTGATAAGCCCCTGTTGAACAGTCAAACTGATACAGTATGGCATTGATCTAGAGATCTTTCCACCAGTGATTATTTCACTGTTCCTTAATGAAGGAAGGTTAAATGTTGGCTCTGGTTTTTCAGGCAGTATGTTTGCTACCAGCTGATTATCTGAATCCGTCCCATCAGCAAAGAGTTGGCTGTGGGTAAGAAACTCATCATCTCCCTGGAGTTCCTCTCTGGATCTCCTGTCTGTTAATGGATCAGAGGAGAAGACCGAGTAATGACAGCATAAGTGACCGTCTGTGTTTCTTTGTGTGCTTTTATCTTTATACACTGATAAAAGCTATTTTGGAGAGAGGTATATATAATCTATGCAAATCATATAAAATTTACTCTATTATTGCACTCAGCCAAGGAATTATAAAGTAATGGGTTTATTATACCCTTTTCTTAAGAGTAACAACATTACATTAAAAAATGCAGTAAAATATACCCCCAAACCGTGAGTCTTATGTTCCTAATTTGCCATGCGCCAGACCGCGCTTTTTGACTGAGCGGGACTGCAAGAAAATTCTGGGGGGGGGTTTTCGGCTTCCATCGAACCCGATCGAACCACAGAAGTGAAGGTAAGCTATTTACACAGGGTGAATAATATATAATAGCGCATACAAATGGTAATTTTTGAAGTGATGAGCTATTACACTTTACTTGCATTGCTTAGGTCTGTGTAATGCACCATTACTTGAAATGAAACTTTTAATCTGTTGCTGTCTGTTAACTGTCTAGACAACTGCTGGTAAGTTGCAATGAAATGTGTTCGTGGTGCGGTTTTTATCAGTCAGCATGCATGACCAGTCCCGGACTGGTAATCGGAACACTGAGGTCGTGTCCAAATTCATGGGCTGAATCCTCCTGAGGACCCGGCCTTCGTGGGCTATGTGGGCCGGGTCCTCAGAAGGTCGGGTAGGCCGGATGTAAACCTACGTTTAACCTGAGTAGCGAAAGACAGCAGTGATCTGAAAATGATGTGCCGGGAGTTGTGCCGTTCTCGGCGGCTCTAGTGACCCTCGAGCTCCCGGCTAGCTATCGAGCTGGTGGGTAACAGACGTCTCCGAAAACCTCGAAGCACTTTTGCAAATATGCGATATCTTGATAAACCGAGCAGATATTTGAAGTTTACACACCCTCATTCTCGGCTGAAAATATGTTAAAAGTTTATTATATGACCCAGAAAGAATAATAAGAGTAATTTTAAAACTTAGTAGTGGCCGCCATTGCCGGAAACTGGAGTTTGGCTGGGCCGCGCTATGAATTCTGGGATATGGTGGGCCATGAGGGACACACCCGACCCATCCTTCAAATTCGGGGAAAAGGAGGACACATTGGTCAGCCTTCGGCGCGACGCTGTGACGTAATCGGTCTACAAATGCGTCCCGGGAGGATGCAGCCCATGAATTTGGACGCCCCCAATAATTACAATCGCGGTCTTTGCAAACTACTTTCCTGCCTTGATGGAAAAGAAAATGGACGTCAGACGATTTTTAATTATTATTTTTTTTGAGAAAGGAGAGCGGCAATCCTTAAGTTGTGGTGGCTCTGCTTCTGGGTAAACACATAAAGCAGGTAAACAAACTTAAATCCGGTATGTCTTTGAGATTCTATGAACACTGGTAAATGGACTGATTCTTATGTAGCGCTTTTCTACTCTCCCGGAGTACTCAAAGCGCTCTATACAACATGCCTCATTGCCATCAAACACGACTGTTGGGCAGATTATTCCCAACAGTCGTGTTTTAAAACTCTTAAAAAACAGCTGTTGCATCCGTCTGCTTCTCCCCATTGATCTTCACTGTAGCTCATCATCCCGGAGAGCTCACTGAAAGCTTTCTCCCAGCTGTAACTGGCGGCTTTGTTTTAGCAGCACCAGAACTTTCTGAAAAAGCTCTGAAGCATGTTTGCTTGTATTTAAAAATGTGCGCAGCAGTAGTCGATTGTTCTGTCATGCAGATACCGCTTTGCTCCCGTATCTGCTTCATAATCCGCTCAGCTGTTCGCACTGCGGGGAAACACTGGGACACAGCAGCATCATGAACTCCAGCTGTAGGGAGATTTTTCAGCAGCAAAACGAATAAAGCCAACGCGAAACGATCAGTAAAAAACAAAGACTGCTCTGAGAGTTTGAATTATTAACTGTATTTATTGATGTGTGGTTAAAGAGTATCTTACTCATCAGTAAGTAGGGGCAGGTCCTGCCTTCCTCACCTCTGATTGGATAGTGAAAGAAATCTCCGTCCCGGGTCATCCGTGGATCGGGTTTCCTCCGAGGCGTGGGCACATATAAGCAGAGTTTTGTCTTTACCCTATAAGATTCAAAATTATTCAAAGTAACACTCAGGTATGCCGTTCAGCAGGTTAGTTACGACGTCGGGAGTAGCTTGGGAGAACAAGGAAACACAGACTGCTTCAGGTTGCTTTCCCAAAATCAACTCAAAGGTTTATTCATCAGACAACAGTTTATATAGAGGAAAAAGGTTCGTGTGTCAGCAGATTCTCAGTTCAAACCGGTACAGACCAAATAAGGAAGCGTCTTCCTGCCCTCTGAGCAAAGAAGTATCCTTTGTATAGTTTATCAGTTCAGCTACAATTTATGATTATCCCAGCAAAATACACTCCTAGACATAGAATACAGAGTTCTTTCATTAGTGAATTCTGAAACAAACCACCTGGCCTTTAACAAGCTCTTTTCTAGGAGATAAAGAAGGGAGGATGGGAATAAGGAAGTGATCTCTGTGGTATTTTCGACCTTGGTACCAGCCTGTGATTCTTACACATTAATTCTTGGGTCACAGAGAAAGAGAAAAACAACTAGTAAATGGGCCTTATTGAGTAACAGTTTTCCTGTATAATATCACTATAAAACAATATCCTGTAAATGCTACCATGGTATCAAAATATCACAACAGATAGAAAGTCTCTCCTACTTACTTATGATTAAGATACTCGCTCACGGGGCGGGACAAGTGTGTCTGAGAGAGGGAGGGCGTCTCATGGGACCATCAGTGTTTCCAACGGTCTCTGACAGAAAGTAGCTGAAGTTCCCCATGGTGTCATACCAAAATAAAAGCGGGGGGGGGGGGGGGGGGGGGGGGGGTAAAGCTCTCAGCCTGAAATGTTGTCCCAGTCCAGGCCTGTGCATGATTGTCTGACTGCTTGTTTTAAGTTTAAAAATTAGTCAATGCTAGCTTTTTCTAAAATATTGAAATGGCAGATGTTAAAAAATAAAACAAAGTACTACTGTATCCCACTAGTATGTGTGAAAATACCCACTGTTGCTGCACCTGCGTTTAGTTTTGTGGGATCAAGTAAAATATTTTTAAATTGATTTATTATTGTATTGGGTAGTGTCAGAACATCAGTGCTTGATAATTGTTTTCATAATCATACGTCCCCAATTATTCAGCGGGCCACATATAGCAACCTGGTTCTTTTAAACACCTGGGGTCCAAATTAATTTTGAATATTATATGTCTGCGCTATAATTAGGAGCAATACGGCATGTTCTGTGAAGCATATTACATCTATGAATATGATCTATGCAGTTAATTCCATGAAGCATGCATATTAATCTATGCAATTGCAAATGCCTTTATTTTAGTGAGGTAAGTACACAATCTGTTATTTCTGCATAACAGACCCTTGTTAAAATCCAGTGGCACCAAGGTATCATACAATAAAATAATGTGATTAATACATAAGTAAAAGAAATTCCTATACATGCCCCTTCCTGATTTCTTATGTTTTAACATGTTTGTTACACTTACATGTTTCCAAATGTTGACACAGATGTTCAGAGTAAATACAGATTGTAGTTTTTTAAATGATGATTTCATTTAGTTTGGGGAAACAGCTCTCCAACTTTACCTCATGTAGAAAAAGTCATTTCCTTCTAAACCTAATAAGTGGTTTTGTCATCTAGCAAGAACTGCAATCAAGCATTTGCAATAACTAATAAAAAAAGCACTTGGGACAATTGTGTTGGTGACAGCTTTTGTTATAATATCAATAATATTTCTGGGATACTGTTACATGTTTGCATAGACTTTTGTGGAATATGGAGACACTCCTGGCATTATATGAGCAAAGTGAGACTCATTTTTTAGGGTTGGTGGAGATGAGTGTGAAGATCCAAACAATCCCTGTCAGTGATGGAGAAGCTTTGATGAAAATATTTGGTAAAAAGTTCACCAGCATGAAGGAAATGAAGTTTCAAACTTTCCTTAGGAGGAGCCCAGCACGCCTGCTTAAAGAAAAGTAAGTGTGGCGATGTGGATGCTTGCAGCGACTGCTGTATAGAGGCCATCCTGCTACACATGAAACACATCAGAGTCATAATTGTTATTTTAGTCACGTCTTTGTTTATTATCCTTATTGTTTTATTTGGGACTGTTTGCAGACATCTCAGAGAGAGGAGACACCAGCATCTGAACAGAGACTCAAACCAGCAACCTGCAGCTCCCTGCTTGGCTGCTCCAGTTTTCTCCTCACTCATGTTGCCCACCAGTGATTTCTAGCTGCCCACCCACACAGCAGGCTAGAATATGCGCTGAGCCTCAGCACCCAGTACTTGGACATGTTTTCTTTATTAAATAATGAACCAGACCCCAAAAAGTAAACAGCTGTTATTGCTAGGCAACGGGAGCAGCATTTGGCGATGCAGCACCTGACATTCCTGACCATGTGGGCGGAGCATGCATGGAATGGAATGTTTAGTAGAACTGTGCAACACAAGCACTTAGTTACAGCATTGTTCATTGTATCCAGACACAGCTAGAGACACATCTACAGCAGCATCTCTGTGCAGGACAAACGACAGTTGACGAAGAAAACATCAAAAACTTCACTCCTCTACAATACGTTGGTTTATTTGTTTAAAAGGCCAAAATGAATCGAGGGAGAATGAGAAGAGGATCGGCGAGTGCTTCACCATACAATACAGTACAGCTGATTAACCTGCAAGAGGAATTTCAAATGATACAGGCTGAAAATGTCAAATTAAAAGAAGAGGCAGAAAAATCAAGAGGAGAAGCTAAAAATTCAAAGTTTGAAACTGAAGTAGTATTGCAGGAATTACTGCATGTGGGTCTCAAACTTAAAGGAGAGAAAATGGGAAAACAACAGGCAGAAAACGAGACTGAAAACATGAAGAAAGAACTGTTGGAAGCTCAAAAAGCATTGGAGGAAGAGAAAACCACAGCACAAGAAGCCAAAAATAAATATCAAACTGCAAAGAAGGAGGCAGGAAATGTGATTCAGGAATTACAGGAGGTGCGGGAAGCTTTTGAAGAGGGAAAAAGGAAAATGCAGTTGGCAACACAAGAAGCTGCAAATGTAATGGCTGAAGCTGAAACACTAAGGAAGGAATTACTGCATGTAAAGCACCAACTTGAAGAGGAGAAAAAACGTAAACACGAGGCAGAAAATGAGATTGAAAATATGAAGAAAGAATTGTTGGAAGCTCAAAAAGTGTTGGAGGAAGAGAAAATTAAAATACAGGAAGCAAAGAAAGAAATGGAAGATACAAAGAGTTACACTCAAAACATGAAGAAGGAACTGATGAAAGTGCAAGAAGAACTTGCAGAAGAGAAAATTGAGGTGAAGGCATTCAAGAAAGAAATGACCGGCTCTGCGGTGACCAGGAAAGACTGCAAAGACGCACTTAAAGAAATACGAAAGCACAAAAAGGAAGCTAAAGAGCTCCTCAAACAGAAAGTGAAACTGGCCAAACAGCAGCTGAAAGAAAAATTTAAAGATGCCGAGGAGCAGCTCAACAAAACCTTAAAAGAACAGAAGGCAAAAGAAAAGCAAGCCGAGGACAGGAGGGGATTCTGGAGCAGACTGCTGAGAAAGAGCTGATCCAGCAGCATCGAGTTTGAGGAGATCAATAGTTTCTTCCTCCTCTCTCCACCTTTCTTTCACCCCATCCTTCTTCTTGGGACGTTTGTTTCTAATCTAAATACATGTACTGAAATACACAAATAAAATTGCCATAACTTGACCTCATGTTGCCTGCTTCTTTTCTTGTGTGTCTGTGGATGTAAAACAGTAACACACTTTCTGCTCTGTGTCTTTAATTGTAAATAAATGCAATATGCTTTCATTTTAAAATGCAGTGCAAAAAACTTCTGCTCTAAATCTTTTTTTTTAGCAAAAAGCTTTTTTTTTGCCTGTTGTGGAAGTTTTCCATTTAAATAAAGCCTGCAGACGAGCGGTGAGCGGTAGCTAACATTCCGCATGACCGCGGGACAGACGGTCAGCAGAGTCTCCCTGAGCCTAGCATGGCTCTCAGTTAAATACCTTCTCCAGGAACAAAAGGCAGTACACAGCTGTTTCACACCTTAAGGTTCACACTCCCTTGCTACCTCCCAGAGTCCTCGAAGACACAAAAGACTCTTCCTGTGGAGTTGTCTGCTTCCCCCAACTTCCTTACTAGACAACCACCATTTGTCTTACTGTATGAGTGTGAGACATGTTAAGTATAACAGACAGACAGACTTCTCAGATAAGAGGAGCAAAGAAAAACTGAAGAACAATATTCACCTTATGTTTAATTTCTACCTTCATTAAAGAGACTCAGAGAAATTTTGAGGTTAGATAAATAACTTGTAACCAGGTACATATCTGAAAATTTCTTTTGTGTAATGTATTTTCTTATTTTTGTTGCATGAAGAATCTGTGTATGTGGACACTCACTATTTGCCCTCTTTTTCAGATCCTCACGTGTGTCCTTTACAAGCAGAGACTCACTGATAAACGACTCTGTTACCAGTTCTAGGGCTGACGCACCCACCCACATCCCCACACCCGGTGTATCCTTTATAGGTATGCAAGTTTCTAAATGAAATAAATCACATTGACCTTAAAAATGTGGTTAATCTTAACCAAAATCCTCAGTTATGGGAAAATGAACTGGAAATGCAAGTTGTGCAACTTCACAACCACAAAAAGATTAGACCTGCTGAAACACGTCAGGCTAATACATGGGCATTTTGGTCGAGTCCACTCCATACCCTGCCTTCATGCAGATTGCCCTTGCACTGTCAAGACATGGGGTGCATTAAGGACACATTTGTCAAGGCATCATTCACAGTCATCCCAGCCAGGCAACATCCTTTCATTCACGTGCATTGTCTGTAATTCATGCTCTTTTGACAGTGAGAGGCAGTTTTTTGAACATCTTGTGGCCATCTAAAAAAGTTTGAAACTGTGCCATGTGTTTTTGAGGATTGTGATTATAAGGTTAACAAATACACAACATTCCACAGCCACAAGAGTAGAAAACACAACCCACATTCCTTGGAAGATTTCAAGACTAATGTTCTTCATCAATACCAAAAGAACCCGGATGAAGAATGTGACATTGTTGACGATGACAATGAATGTGGCTCAGTCCTTGAGGAGGATGAGGACTTAAACAAAATTATTACTAAGAAAGTGGGGCTACTCCTGAAAATGGAGAGCATTTTCAGTGTCTCCAATTCATGCATTGACGAACTAGTAGAGGAACTTCATTTCCTTACAGCATCTGCATCTGGTCCCGTCATTAAAGAAATAATTCTGAGCACTTTGAGAAAACATGGCTGTACATTGGAAGACTCAGTGATTTCAGAACTGGTCAAAGACCTTTGCTGGCTAAGCCCTGTCTGTGCTGCTTTAAGAGTGGAAGGGCCTTTAAGCAGTCAGTTCAGGAGAGAGCAATTTAGAAAGGAGCATCTCTCATTGACTGAACCTGTTGAGGACATACTTGATAGTACAGATAATAAAACTTTTCAGTATATACCAATCCTCCCATTATTATCTCAACTTGTGGACAACAGAGACATTCAAAACACAATATTACAAAACAAAAGGCCATCTGATGTCTCTTCAGAATACAAATCATTTAATGATGGATCTTTACTAAGAGAAAACAGCTTTTTATGTGAAGACGAACTTAAACTCCCACTCATCCTTTAAATAGATGACTTTGAGATATGCAACCCTCTGGGAACATCCCGCAAGAAGCATAAAGTCACAGCTGTGTATTGGGTGTTTGCAGACATACCTGCCACATTGAGATCTACACTGACTTCCATTTACTTAACCATTTTATGCAAGGCAAATGATGTCAACCAGTTTGGCTATGCAAAAGTTTTGGACCCACTGCTCAAAGATTTGAAGTCCTTTGAAGATAATGGTATTTTTGTTTCAAGTCTGGGCAAAGTGGTCAAGGGCACTGTACTTGCTGTAGTCACTGACAATCTTGGCGCTCACTCAATAGGCAGGTTTGTTGAAAGCTTTTCAGCTTCACATTTCTGTCGAAAGGTCACAGATCCAGGAGCATGAAGTAGGAGAAGGACTGTTTCCTCTACGGACTAAGTCATCCATGTCAAAGCAGCACTGTCTGATCCTGCAGAAGCTCACCACTGTGGAGTTAAAAGACAGTGTCCAATCTCAGACAGACTCAGTCACTTTCATGCTACATCAGGTTATCCCCCAGATGCTTTGCATGATTTGCTTGAAGGGATTGTACCTGTTGAAATTTCACTCTGTCTTGATGTGTTAATCAGGAAGAAATACATATCTCTTGAGCAGCTCAACCGTTCCATCCGTTGCTTTCCTTACAAATGGAGTGACAAAACAAACTGTACACAACCCATTGCCCCAAATTTCACAGCGCGAAAAAGTGTAGGAGGTAATGCACACGAAAACTGGTGTTTGTTGAGAATGATACCACTCATGATTGGTGACAAAGTACCAGAAGATGAGCCTGCTTGGGAGGTTTTGATGACCCTGAAAGATGTTGTTGAGCTTGTCATGGCTCCTCTCCACACAGATCACACAATAGGATACATGCAAAGTAAGATCTCAGAACACCATTACAGATATTTAGAAGTGTTCCCAGAGGAGAAACTGAGACCAAAACATCACTTTCTCGAGCACTATCCTTTGCTTACAACTGTTTACTAGGGGTTCAACGATACACAAAATTCACGGTTCGGTTCGGTTCGATACTTTGGTGTCACGGTTCGATATTTTTTCGATACAAAAAAAAATGTTCATGCCTTTTTAATTTGTCATTTATTAAATTTTCACGGCACATTCCGCACCACATCTCTGTGCGTTCATCATTTGTTTGAAGCCAGCTCACCTCCTGCAACTACTTTTCCGAGAATACGCGCTTCTTTTGTGGTTTGGACTCCTGACATTTCTTTGGAGGTGGAGGAACACCAAAGTAATTGCTTAAAGGAGCTTCTTCGACATCTTTAAGAGTTCTAAACAAATGTCTGTCCTCCTGAAAATCTTATGTACGCAAACACGCGTTGCAACTTCCTTATCTTGTGCGCATTTTTTATTTTGACAGCGAATGCGCACCTGCGGACCACTTATGTGCAGCCCTGGTTATTTAGCTCGTCATATTGCAGCCACAGAAATTCTTTTGTCCATGAAACCATAAAGCTGCACTTTCTTTTTGCCTTATAGTCTGATTTGTCATAACTTTTCCGTTTTGTGGTAAGCTTTTCTTTGGCTGTCACTTCTTCACCCTGACCTGTCTTATTTGGCTCAGCAGAACTAAAATATATATCCTTCTGCTTTTACACACGCACTCACATAATGCTCAGCGATCCTCTGCGTGATCAACCTCTCACATGTTTAAGCTGCCAGAGATTTCACTTGTCATGTTTGCATAGTAAGCTAACGATGTCAGAGGAATTGGTGCGCAAATTATCGTCACTCACCAATCAGTGCTGTCGCTCTCTATACATAGTTCGCGCGATTGCAAAGTGAAAGCAAAAAACAAGCGCAAATTCAAACGCGATTTCAATATGTCACTGTGGAATACACCAGGCACAGACACACGCACACACAGGTAGGTACAGCCAACTTCCACATTTATTCAAGTGTTGTTGTTTTGACAGCTGACTCAGTCACACAGTCTGACAGCTCACGAGCCCAGCTGATCTCTCTTCTGGCCGCTCCTCCTCGTCTCACTATAAACACAGCGGAGGGAGACCATCATCAGTCCATAAACAACATCAGCTGTTCTTACCGGCCTCGCAGCGCCGCCCTGTTGAGCCTTCCGCTCCACTCCTCCCCTGCAGCTGCGCCCGGGGCCACGCCTCCGCCACACACCCCCACCGCCCGTTCGAGGCCGGGGAGCCGTCCGGCCGAGCCAACTCCCCCCCCCGCGAGTGAGAGAGGAAATCGGCCACTGCCATCTGTGCCCCCGGCCTATGGATCACCTTGAACTTAAAGGGCTGCAACGCCAGATACCACCGGGTGATCCGGGCGTTGGCATCCTTCATGCGGTGGAGCCACTGCAGCGGGGCGTGGTCCGAACAGAGGGTGAATGAGCGTCCCAGGAGGTAATAGCGCAGGGAGCCGACCGCACACCAGATGGCCAGGCACTCCTTCTCCACGGTGCTGTACCGGCGCTCGCGCTCTGCTAGCTTCCGGCTGATGTATAGGACAGGGCGGTCGGCCCCCCTTACCTGCTGGGACAAAACGGCTCCCAGCCCTCTGTCCGAGGCGTCAGTCTGCAGAACAAAAGGGAGGGAAAAGTTAGGAGTGTGAAGCAGCGGCTCCCCACAGAGAGCCTTTTTCACCTGCACAAACGCCGCCTGGCACGGCCCCGTCCGGCGTCCCCGGGTTCCCCTGCTCCAGCGGCAAGGTGGTCCTCCGCCAGCGTCACCGCTACCTCCAAGCTTGCGGGCCGGTGGCACCGGACCCATCTCGCCGTCTCCGCTGGCAATCCCTCCGTGAACTGCTCCAGCACCACCTTGTCCACCAGCTTCGTCTCCCCCTCCGATGTTCCCGGTTGCAGCCAGCGTACCGCCGCGTCGCGCAGCTGCCGGGCCCAGGCGAATGGTCGGTCCGTTGTAGCCAGCCGACAGGCCCGGAACCGCCGGCGGTGGTCTTCGGCGGTGAGCCCTAGCCTGTCCACCACCGCCCGGCTCACGTCCGCGAAGCTGCTCCTCGACGCCGGAGGCAGACTCAGGGCCGCTGTTTGTGCCTCCCCGGACAGCAGGGGGAGCAGCCGCGGAGCCCACTCCTCCCGCGGCCATTGGCAAGCCTCCGCCGTGGCACGGAAGGTCTCCAAAAAAACCTGTGGGTCGTCCCCGTCCCCCATCCGGGGCACCGCCACCGACAGTGGCAAGGGCTTCGGCGTGGCAGCGGCCCCGACCAGCCGCTCCAGAACTTGCGTCTGCCGGTCCGTCTGCTCCCGCAGCGCGGCCAGGTGGGCACGCTGGTCGGCCGCCTGATCCCGGCTCATCGTCGCCATCTCCGCCAGCATCTGCGCCAAGAATTGCAGAGGCTGGGCGGGTGGCGCGGCCTGTGGGTCGGACATTTCCCCACCGGCACTTTCCTGGGTTTCGGCACCACTTGTGGAATACACCAGGCACAGACACACGCACACACAGGTAGGTACAGCCAACTTCCACATTTATTCAAGTGTTGTTGTTTTGACAGCTGACTCAGTCACACAGTCTGACAGCTCACGAGCCCAGCTGATCTCTCTTCTGGCCGCTCCTCCTCGTCTCACTATAAACACAGCGGAGGGAGACCATCATCAGTCCATAAACAACATCAGCTGTTCTTACCGGCCTCGCAGCGCCGCCCTGTTGAGCCTTCCGCTCCACTCCTCCCCTGCAGCTGCGCCCGGGGCCACGCCTCCGCCACAGTCACATATTGACAGTGGCTCACCGATGCCAATGACATAATTACCCGGCTACATTTCCGAAAGAATGCAAAAGCATTGACATATATTTTTCCTTCCTACGATAGGCCGACGGGCAGGGCAGAGATAGATTTTGGTAGCCCAACTGGAAAAATTTTGCGAGCCCTGTATCTGATTGAGGAATCACTCATCTTTGGAAAAGAGAGTTTATTACAGAGAAATGTCCCTTTCCAAAATAAAAGCTATACTATACGCTTCTTCTGGGCTATATTCTCAGCAGCATATTAAACATATCAGGTCCCCATAAGGAGAATCCTGTGCTAACGGCTGTCTAAATGACTCGGGTAAAGTTTGTAGCATGCGTGCTTGTTGTTTTTGTCGGCTTCCACTTGTCTTTGCACTAGGATGATGTCGGAGTAAATGTGCAGTCATATTTGTTGTGTTCCCACTAGTGCTTTCAGGTTAATCTCGTTGAAATGACGTTAACGCCACAACACGGCAAATCTCCGTTAACGAGCTACCGCGGATCGCCCTGAGCGTGGGGCTGGACGGCCAACACGTTAACGAGCTAACTGCGCTAACACACTAGCTCCCACCCATGTAATTGAGCATTGCGTGGCACATCCAACATACTGTTTTACTTTAGTCCATGACGCGCTTACCTTCAGGGTCATACGTCACATGAAAACCAAAATAGTTCCAAACGCCAGATCTGAATGAGGATGGGGGAGGTTCAATTTGCCATGTTGCAAGGAGAGCTTAACTTCTGTCTCGCTAGCTTGCCCTGCGCTCAGTGAATCTGCACTCGACTGCTCCGCCTAGGCTGCACTGTCGAGTGCAGATCCACTGAGCGCTCAACACAGACAGCATCGTCAGAAGGAAAGTTGATAAAATAAATTAAAAATTTTGTATTGTTCGATACATATGCGTACCGAACTGCACTGTATCGAACGGTTCAATATCGATACGAATATCGTTGCACCCCTACTGTTTATGGGCCACTTGTACATTTCTGGACTATGCGATTTGAAGCCAAACATCGATTCTTTAAACGGATTGTGAGGCAGACTGGGTGTAGAAACATCCTCATGACAATGGCGAGAAAACACCAATCGATGATTGCATATCATACCCACGATTACAACCACCAAAGGCCAGCACTGTCAGTGTCCCAGAAGACTCAAGTGGCAGTCGATGTTCTAAAAGACAGCATTAAGGAGTCCCTTGCAAGGAAGTTCCCCAGGGAAGACTTTGTGAACATGACGAATAAAGCAACCATTTTAGGCACAGACTATAATATTGGCATGATGCTGCCGTTTGGCTCAACAGGAGGCCTACCTGACTTTGCAGAAATCCATCAAATAGTCATTGTGCACAGAACTCCTGTGTTTGTTCTGAAGTTGCTTAGAGGCTGGTACTGTGAACACCTGAGGAGTTTCAAAGTAGAGCCCACAGGAGAGACAGAAATCCTTAAACATTCTGAACTGAAAGAAACATGGCTGCATACAATATAGCAGATGGCCGTATGGTGTCCCTTAAACACTTCATTTGCACATCAGAGTAAGTGTAATGGGTTGATTATTTCTGTTATATCAAATGTTTGTGCACTTATTGAAATTATTGAAAAAATATATTATTTTACCAACAACTTTATGGGCAGGCATCCTGTCTTATTTGTTTATTGTAATGTTTATTTAACAGGAACAATACATATAACTTTGAAAAAGAAAATAGAAGCATGTGATGCACACTTAACCCTCCTCTCTTCTTCTTCCCTTATCTCCCTCTTCTTAAAATGACAATCAAAAATTATTTATCCAAAATTCTACTGAACTAAATCTCTGCTTTTATTTCTCTGGCAGAAGATAATGAAGAAAATATATGCATGTAAGCTTATCAACTATTAATAACCTGTCTCAATTTCTTTTCTTTCTCTGTCTCTACAGCTGAGGAAACACAAACCAAACAACAATGGCAGTTCAGTTAAGAGTCGTTTTAGAAGAACACAGCATTCAAAAGTTGACACTTCCAACAGGAATTCCTAATACAGTGGATGGGGATACATGGGGAATTTGGACTGCTATACAAGACAAAGACTTTGACAATCAGTTTTTCAGTGTCATCTCAACTGCTGACTTGTATGACAAGGCCACTGTTAACGTGATCCTTAAAGAGCCAGTAATCACCCTTGACTTACAACCAGTATGTGAATCAGGATCATCGTCTGCATTGAACTCTTCGACTTCAGTGAGCACCCATCCTGCAAGTACTACTGAAACGGACACCTGCCCTGCCAATCATGATGCACCCTCACAGGTGTCTGACTGCGCATCGTCAAGTTCCAGTGACACCATCATTCTCCCTGATTCATGTCGCCCTGCTGCGTGGCCAGTGCCATTTCAAGTACCGGAGTTTTCCCGAGACATACAACTAATCCTCGCTGAGGCAAACAACTCATATCGCAACACTGGAAGACCTTTCATGGATGCCAGTGTTAAATCAGCAACAATGCAAGACCTTGCAAAAGTAATTTTTTCGTACACTGCTTACCCAACCAATCAGCAGATCCTCTCAGTGGCTGAAGCCTTGGTTTCAAAGTTTCCGTGTCTTAGCCAGGATCATTTGCCGGCTTATATGGCTGGCAGCAACGCAGAAAAAACAAGATGCACAATTACCGTGCCAAGCTAAGATCTCGAAAATTTTCTTACCCGGAAATTGAAATTAATGCCTTAAAAAGGAAGCATCCAGCTGATGCAGTGCCATCAAAGAATGTAAAAAAGCCAAAAAAAAGCAGAGGTTAATTATCTCCCTCCGCATCCTACTGGAGAAACCCAAGAGACACTGGAGAAAGAGAGGCTTGAATTAATTTATGAAATAACAAAGAAAAACAACGCAAAGATAATTGCAGATAAAATGAATAAAACGTTCTCTAGCCGAAGACTTGGAGTGGTCAGCCTCTGCCCCTCTGTGGGTGAGTTAAAAGAAAGGTGGCCAGCATTATTCACTGAGGCTCAGGTGAGTATGTGTGATAACTATTCCTATCCACCAAAAAACAAATGTCAAACAAATGTCAACAAATTGAAATGTCATTTTTTTTGTCCCCTTACTTCTTAGCTCATCGAAGAGTTCAGACGCATCACCACAGTTTCTTTGGTGGAGACATTCATGCTGAAACTTGATGAGTACACACCAGGTCTTTTGCAGCTTATGCCTGCCAAAGGAGGAGCTGCTGGTTCCAAGATGAGACCTCTGCTGGACACTTTGAATGACCTATGTTATTTGACTTTTTTCACAAATATGTAATTATGGAGGGCTGCAGTGGGTAGCAAGAAGGTCCTGGGTTCAAATCCCGGCCCAGGGTCTTTATGCATGGAGTTTGCATGTTCTCCCTGTGCATGTGTGCGTTCCCCCCGGGTACTCCAACTTCCTCCCACAGTCAGAAAGCATGGCTGTTAGGATAATTGGTTTCTCCAAATTGTCCTCAGGTTTGAGTGTGTGCGTGCATGGTTGTTTATCCTGTCTGTCTCTATGTTTCCTTGTGATTGACTGTCCAGGGTGTACCCAGCTTCTCACCTGTTGAAAGCTGGAGAGAGGCATCAGCCATGTTTTTGTTTTTAAGTAATTCAGTCTTAATGTAAGTAAAGCACTCGACTTAGTCTTTTCACTAAGTTGTATCTCCCTACAGACACAGAGCATTGAGAAGAAAAGGGATCTCCTTATCTGCTGCCTCATTAGCTACCTCGGGGAAAGACAAGAAGATCTTTTTCATGACTGCCAGGTTTGTCATATTGATAACAGTTTACTTATTAACTCAAGGGATCCTAATGTTCTTCTCTCCTGTCCTTTCCTATCCCCTGTTCTCCCCTTCTCCATTCATCTTCTGTCCGCTCCCCTCTTTAGATCAACTGAAATATATTGAAAAAGCATCTTAAATAAAATAAAACGTGTGCATGCTTTTTGTTTCTTTCTTTTTAACACGTAGGAATGTGAGGATTACACAGACAATATGATGAAGGTGATCGTGATCCACATCATGGCTGAGGAGGATCCATCAGATGTGTCCATTGTGTGACTTGGGAAACCAAGTGATGGAGGGATGTGGAAGCCGAACAAAGGCATGTGTACTGCTGATGGGACTGATATATGCCCTCAACCTCGAATATCCGAAGGAGCTGAAGAACACATTTGACACTTTTCAAAAACTGTTTTTGGAACTTGACGGGGCGAAACTACTGAACAAGGTCCACGGCCTCAAAAATAAGCTTATGCAATGCATACACCTTTCCCCTCTTGTTCCCAGAGGACATAGCTTGATGGAGCTGTATTTTTCTTCTGACAGCAAGCACAGAAACTATTGAATGTTGGTGTTAGTGTTCTGTTCTATCTATCCATATATATGTTTGATAATGTACATGCACAGAAACAACCTTGTAGAGTTTCTGTATGTGCTTTTGGCTTTTAAAATGGACTGAGTGGCCTTTGAAAGTGTTGTCTGCATTAGCCGTTGTGTTGCACTTTATTCTGTATTTTTATGGAATAAAAACATTGAGATGAGGAACCATTTGAATATCTTTTTTGGGGGGTACATTTTACCTTATATGAATAGGTAATGTTTATCAACTGATAATAATTAAATTTTATTACTAATTATCAGGTATTACCAACTAGCAAACAAGAGATAATTTTACAGAGCAGCGTAATGAACAAAGATGAGGTATCTAATGTCACCCTGAGCGAAGGTCAGTCTCTGCTGCTTCGCTGCAGAGTTACAGGATTCAGTCTGAGATCACCTGTGTGGGAGAAAGGAGGAAAACACCTCCATGTCAGGACATTATCATGTAAACCAGAGAAGGAGGAGGCGGTACAGTAATGTCCTGTAATCAGGGAGAGTTTCCTTAAACTTTCTTGTTATGTTTGTCAGAAAACTGACCGACCTCTTTAATATTCCTCAGTCTGAGACACAAAGTACTTCATTGATAATCATCCTCACAAATAAAATCTGGGCCAAAGTGTATCATGTTATCTCTCCTGTAACATTTATCTCCAAAAAAAAAAAAGTCTGTACAACTAGATAAGTGTAGACAAAAAAACCTTTTCATGAGCAATTCAGTTGAAGTCCAGCACACTATGTGCTCAGTGCTGGGATATTGCTTGAATTACAAGATTTCAGTCAGGAAGCCTATTGGCAGCATCTATGCATCTTCCTATGTTACCTCAGAAAGATCTTCCTGATTGAGGATTCCAACAGGAAGCAAAACAGTTCCATTTAGGAGGGACAGAGAGGCACCCTGGGATAATTCCCCATCGCCCGGCAGACAGTTTTGTGTGATCAGGTAAGGCCAATATTTCAACCCTGTTTGCATTCATCTGTGGTCTTTTCCTGTGTTTCTAGTTGGAGGTGCTGTATTTCACCCGTGAAGGCAGTTTACCTATTCGATGTATGGAGTAAGTTACATTACCAGTACTTTCTTAACATGACCTCACTTTTATAGCTAAAGGTAAGTTGAGTCCTGTTATTCTGCTTGTGTGTGGATCACTTTGTGCAGATAAGGAGCATTCTTTCTCAAGCCAGTTTCGCTCTCCTGGCTCCCAAGTCTGTGCACCACCAGAGCTCAGTGAAAAGACTTCTTTTCTTAAGGACACATTTATGTTGAGTTTCCTCTTTTTCCCTGACCTTTTTTTTCCTTTTTAATAATAGTTTGAATAATTGTTTAAACTAAAGATTCAGTTTTCTATCTCTCCAGCTGTTCTGCTGCTGTGTGCTGTTGGGCTGCTCTGCTCTGATGATGTGAAGACTCCAGTCTGTGTATCCAGTCATGAGGTAAGAGCTGTTTTAAATAAACACTGAATTCTTTGATAAGCCCCTGTTGAACAGTCATAACTCACATTGATATAGTATGGGATTGATCTAGTAATCAGTGATTATTTTACAGTTTCCTAATAAAGAGGAATTAAATGTTGGCTCTTGTTTTTCAGGCAGCATGTTTGCTACCAGCTGATTATCTGAATCCATCTGGTCCCATCAGTAAAGTTTTGGCTGTGGGTAAGTGTCAGAGGATTTTTGTTTTTAAAGGTTTTATTATTCATATAATAATCAGCTAAGAGTGTTTATATTTCTGTCTTGTACTCAAACAGCTGCATATTTTAACTGCTGGCTCTCTACTCTATAACGGAAACTGTTTGCCTTCTTATTAAATGTCAGCAGCAGGAAACCGCCACCCAAGAGTAAGAAACGACCTTGTGGAGGATACAAAGTTCTTGAGAAATCACACCTGCTTGCTTGACAAGATAAGCATGATATTTCCTTTTTTGTATGCTTCCTGCTGTGTATAAATAAAGGCAGCGAGCTGCTCCACGGGTGTGAATCTCTGTTGAGGTTTCACCCGTGCACGTTAAACTGCTGAAGTGTCTGAGTGTTATTTCATTACATCTGAGTGCTTGATAAAAGAATCTCTAACAGTGAGAAACTCATCATCTCCCTGGAGGGCTTCTCTGAATCTCTTGTCTGCCACTGGATCAGAGGAGAAGACCGAGTAATGACAGCGTAAGTGACCGTCTGTGTTTCTGTTTGGGTGCTTTATATTTCTATGTATTTAAACTGAGATGTTTCCTTTAACCTCAGCAGAAATGGGAGTCAGTCCATGGTCACATCACAGCTTTCTGAGACAGATTCAGGGGAGTACACTCTGACCTGTGAATCCAACAATGTCACCATGTTCTCCACGACTGTGATTCTTCATGTAATGAGTGAGTAACAGCTTCTCACCTTATTTCTTCTACAATACTCAAACAAACTCTGTTTGATGATCAATGAGTGACAATACAATTAATTTAACTGTTTTCTTTGATGTTGTTTAGAACGTCCAACAAAACCACAGCTGATGCTTGATGGTGTTGACGTGTCTGATACTTCTCCCCGTTTTAAGTGTGTCTCTGTGGGTTTCCCAAATCCCACAATTACCTGGTCTGGGTAAGATGTTGTCTTTTACATTTGTATGCAAACTTTAGAATAGCAACACTTCTTCTGTCTCATTTTAGACTGGATCATTTAGAGGGACACTTTGTTGGGATCTGTGGTTAGGATAGGGTATCAGACAGCACAAGAAAACAGCAGGTAAGTTGGGGGAGGGGGGTTTCTCATGGAAAAGTGGAACATTCACATAAGCAAAGGAGCCAGGCTTCACTGTTTGTAGTTCAACTATCCAGCAAAAGAGTCTGCCACTATCTTACGTACGGCTACAAATGAGGATATCAGGAACATGTATGTGATTTTTCGCACAGAGGGCAGCAACACGAGACGAGTACCACACCTGCAAAAAAAAACACCACCACCCCCAAACCCAACTCCCACCACCACACACATACAGATAGTTAAGAAGAGAGAGTGAGTGTGCAAGAAGAAAGAAAGTGGTCAAGACTGAGGGACTATGACAGTTTCCCACCACTAATAATGTGATTTTTCTCTGTTTGAACAGAAACAAGAATAGTGATGAGGCAAAGATGTTTAAGGGAAGTGACGGAAGGAAAGAGAGCAAAGTATCAAGCACTGAATATTATAATACAGGAATGATGTGCTGTGCAACCAATACTGAAGGACAAGAGTGCTCCCAACTGTATGACTATGGTAACTGGTTAGAAATTAATTAATAAGATGTTAAATAACTCCACAAAGAACGTGTCCATATATTGTTACAGGAGTTAATTTGAGTAAAATTTGGTTCAAATAACTTCACTTCAAGAAGATCCAGAGATTCACTAACTAATCTCCGAAAAGCAAATATTTCTTACTTGAGGCCCTGATGTGTGTTTCAGACTTACAGAGCAGCGTAATGAACAAAGATGAGGTATCTACTGTCACCCTGAGCGAAGGTCAGTCTCTGCTGCTTCGCTGCAGAGTTACAGGATTCAGTCTGAGATCACCTGTGTGGGAGAAAGGAGGAAAACACCTCAATGCCAGGACACTGTCACGTAAACCAGAGGAGGAGGAGGAGGTACAGTAATGTCCTGTAATCAGGGAGAGTTTCCTTAAACTTTCTTGTTATGTTTGTCTGAAAACTGACCGACCTTTTTAATATTCCTCAGTCTGAGACACAAAGTACTTCACTGATAATCATCCTGCAAATGATCATTATTATGGGGTTTTTCTTCCAGATGTGCATTAAAAATGACTCATATTTCGGTGTTCAGATGGCCTACCTGTCCATCAGATCAGTGAGAGAGGAGCACAGCGGCACATACACCTGCACGAATGCAAATAAAAACTCAAAGTCTGTTCATGTTAATGTCTCAGGTCAGTAGACTTCATTTCATGTCATTATTATTTGAAACTGTTCCCACTGAATAAATCTGGTTTATTCTTGTGTTTCCTCAGATGAAGGTTTCCTCTCTGCACAGCTGGATGAGACCAAGATCATATCAGCTCAGGAGGCATCCAGCACCTGCTTGCAGGCCACTGTTTCCTACCATCCTGTTCTCCAGTACTGTTCCTGGGAGACTCCTGACAAAAACAGGACTAAATGTGTCAGGGAGACATGGGTAACACAGCACAGGTACTTCAATGACGCAAACTGTCATCATGTGGAAGTGTAAAACTATTCATTCATTCACGTTTTTCATGAGCAGCGACAGAGAACTATGCTGTCTGGTGTAATCATGTGATATGAGGACTGTAATGAACTGTTTCTCAGGACTGTGAAGCTTTGTGATCCACTCATATCAGGAGATTATAAATTACACCTGGAGGCTGGAGGACAAAAGGAAACAAAGACCATATCAGTGTGTGTTGTAGGTGGGTTAATGTAACCTTTGTTACAGTTTTATTATTACTTAAATTTAATTATCATTTATATTTAAAATGTGAGATTGTTTGAGATCATCTGATTTTTGTTCCAGATGAACCAAAGTTCAACTTCTTGTTTAATAAGGATGATGGTACCCTCAACCTTGAGACTGTCAGTCTGGTGCCAGCAAACTATACCTGGATGTTTTGCTCTGAGTTCAATCACAGGTATGATTACCTGCACAGCCGTTCAGCTCAGAGAGCATTTTAGCTCTGATTATTTAAACTCCTTTTATTTTGTTTCACTGCAGCTGTGAAACAGACTCATCCTGGGATGAGGTCCCAAATGCATTTAAAGCAGACTCTGATGTTTCCTGCAACAAGCCGATCAAGAGCTCAGTGAGACGAGAGCTCGGGGATGGACATCATTTAAAGTTTTGTCTGACAAACTCAGTTGGCTCCTGGTGCCAAAGTTACCACATAATCATCCCACCTACAGTCCAGTACTCTATAGGTAATAAAGAGTATTTGCATCAGAAAATATTTGATGAAATTCATTTAAAGCTGTCATGCTCACATTGTCGTTTGTAGGTAAACAACCTCAGGATATCATATTCCTGCTGAAAGCAGGCAATATAACTCTCTTTCTCGTTCTGGTAGTAGTCAGCACAGTGCTCATATTCTTCATCAAAAAGAAGGTAAATATATTCAGCTTTTTTAACAAACACAAATAGAAGAGGGCACCAAGTCATTTGTCTTTGCAATATAAACCTCAGTATCAGCCTTCGAGGGAGATTAATTGAATCTTTCATGGTTTTTGTTTGTTTCATAAGAGTTTGGTATCTCTGTCACAGTAATGTATTTGTGTAGCACTTTTTAAAACACAGTTATAAAGTGTTTCGCACTCAGGATAAAGCTGTCATATCCAACAATGGTCATGTTTTCAGAAGACTGTGTTCAGTTTTTAAAAGGTTTATTTTACAGAATTTCAGATCAACGGGGGAGAGTCTGGAGCTACAAGAATCTCGGGTGAGTGTGTGTTCACCGAACGAGAACGGTCTTCTGCTAGAGAAAAACAGGTGAGAGATATTTTATTGGGATGAGGATTTGAGGTTTTACTTGAATATTTTTCCAGAGTAGCTGGAGGAGTAAGTAGAAGGCCAGAGTCTAAGGATTCACTGGACCTGGTAGAGGACCCGAGCTTGAAGGATAAACCGCCCGCAGGGGCGTGCTGGGTGTTTTTATATATAAAAACACCCAGCACGCCCCTGCGGGCGGTTTATCCTTCAAGCTCGGGTCCTCTACCAGAGGCCTGGGAGCTTGAGGGTCCTGCGCAGTATCTTAGCTGTTCCCAGGACTGCGCTCTTCTGGACAGAGATCTCCGATGTTGTTCCCGGGATCTGCTGGAGCCACTCGCCTAGCTTGGGAGTCACCGCACCTAGTGCTCCGATTACCACGGGGACCACCGTTACCTTCACCCTCCACATCCTCTCGAGCTCTTCTCTGAGCCCTTGGTATTTCTCCAGCTTCTCGTGTTCCTTCTTCCTGATATTGCTGTCATTCGGAACCGCTACATCGATCACTACGGCCGTCTTCTTCTGTTTGTCTACCACCACTATGTCCGGTTGGTTAGCCACCACCATTTTGTCCGTCTGTATCTGGAAGTCCCACAGGATCTTAGCTCGGTCATTCTCCACCACCCTTGGGGACGTCTCCCATTTTGACCTCGGGACTTCCAGGTTATACTCGGCACAGATGTTCCTGTACACTATGCCGGCCACTTGGTTATGGCGTTCCATGTATGCCTTGCCTGCTAGCATCTTGCACCCTGCTGTTATGTGCTGGATTGTCTCTGGGGCATCTTTACACAGCCTGCACCTGGAGTCTTGCCTGGTGTGATAGACCCCAGCCTCTATGGATCTTGTCCTCAGAGCTTGTTCTTGTGCTGCCATGATTAGTGCCTCTGTGCTGTCTTTCAGTCCAGCTTTGTCCAGCCACTGGTAGGATTTCTGGATATCAGCCACCTCCTCTATCTGCCGGTGGTACATACCGTGCAGGGGCCTGTCCTTCCATGATGGTTCCTCGTCTCCCTCCTCTTTCTTGGGTTTCTGCTGCCTGAGGTATTCACTGAGCACTCGGTCAGTTGGGGCCATCTTCCCAATGTATTCTTGGATGTTCGTTGTCTCATCCTGGACTGTGGTGCTGACACTCACCAGTCCCCGGCCCCCTTCCTTCCGCTTAGCGTACAGCCTCAGGGTGCTGGACTTGGGGTGAAACCCTCCATGCATGGTAAGGAGCTTTCTTGGGGTGGCTGTAGCTCAGGTGGCAGAGCAGGTCAGCCACTAATCAGAAGGTCGGTGGTTCGATCCCAGGCTGCATCCTGGCTGCATGCCAAATGTCCTTGGGCAAGATACTAACCCCGTGTTTGCCTACTGGTGGTGGTCAGAGGGCCCGGTGGCGCCTGTGTCCGGCAGCCTCGCCTCTGTCAGTGCGCCCCAGGGCAGCTGTGGCTACAATGTAGCTTGCTATCGCCAGTGTGTGAATGTGTGTGTGAATGGGTGAATGACTGAATGTAGTGTAAAGCGCTTTGGGGTCCTATGGACTAGAAAAGCGCTATACAAATGCAGGCCATTTACCATTCTTGTCTTTATGTCAGTGGCTTCTATCTCCTCCTTTGGCCAGCCTATTACCCCAGCAGGGTACCTGATCACGGGCAGGGCGTACGTGTTGATGGCCCGGATCTTGTTCTTACCATTCAGCTGACTCCTCAGGACTTGCCTGACCCTCTGCAGGTACTTGGTGGTTGCAGCTTTTCTAGCGGCCTCTTCATGGTTCCCATTCGCCTGCGGGATCCCCAAGTACTTGTAACTGTCCTCTATGTCTGCAATGTTGCCTTCTGGTAGTTCAATCCCCTCAGTTCTGACTACCTTCCCTCTCTTTGTTACCAACACTTCTCCAGTCCGAACGACATTCCAATGTCATTGCTGTATAGCCTGGTAGTGTGGATCAGTGAATCGATGTCTCGTTCACTCTTGGCATACAGCTTGATGTCATCCATGTACAGGAGGTGGCTGACAACTGCTTCGTTCCGTAGTCTGTATCCGTAGCCAGTCTTGTTAATGATCTCACTGAGGGGGTTCAGGCCTATGCAGAACAGCAGTGGAGACAGAGCATCTCCTTGGTAGATCCCGCACTTGATGGTGACTTGTGCTATGGGCTTGGAGTTGGCCTCTAGTGTTGTACGCCACATCCCCATTGAGTTCCTGATGAAGGCTCTTAGGGTCCCATTGATCTTGTACAATTCTAGGCATTCCAGTATCCAGCTGTGGGGCATTGAGTCATAGGCCTTCTTGTAATCAATCTAGGCAGTGCACAGGTTGGTCAGTCTGGTCTTGCAGTCTCGGCTGATTGTTCTGTCTACCAGTAGCTGGTGTTTTGCGCCTCTGGTATTCTTGCCAATTCCTTTCTGTGTCCCGCTCATGTATTGACCCATGTGCCTGTTCATCTTAGCCGATATGATGCCTGACAGGAGCTTCCATGTAGTACTGAGGCAGGTTATTGGTCGGTAGTTGGAGGGGACCGGTCCCTTCTTGGGGTCCTTGGGGATCAGGACCGTCCGGCCTTCAGTTAGCCATTCCGGGTGTCTCTCGTTAACTAGCAGCTGGTTCATTTGTGCTGCCAGACGCTCGTGGAGTGCAGTCAGCTTCTTCAGCCAGTAGGCGTGAACCATGTCGGGCCCTGGTGCTGTCCAACTCTTCATACTGGAGACCCTTTCTTGGATATCTGCCACTGTGATGGTTACTGGACCCTATATATATATATATATATATATATATATATATATATAAGCATTATACCTGAAGTACAATATGTTTTATTCATTAAAAGAAAAGCTTGTAATCATATATTTGTGTTAATCATGTGTATGTGTCACGGGGTGGAGAGGGACAAGTTACCTAAGATATTTTTATTGTGCATGTTTGGTTGTGTTTTACTTTCTTTAATATTGTATAGTGTTGTATTCTTATGGGTTTTATTGCCTGTTTTATGGTATTCATCGGTGACTTGTCCTGGAAAGTCTCCGCCCCTCCTTGATTATGAACCCGACACACCTGTGAGGTCCCGGAGGCCAATAAGAGTGATGGGAGACGAGAGAGAAGAGACTGATGGTGGAGTGAGGACTGGGAGAGTGAACGGTATCAGGCCCAGACGGGCTGGTGCCGGTTGGTTTGCCACAGGAAAGCGGTGGCAGAGTTGAGAGCTCTGCCCATTCGGGAAACCGGAACAGAAACATTGATAGGGCGGCGAGACGCCGCCAGGTTTTCCCTTCTAAGGCGGCTAGAGGTGGCTAATGCAGGCACCAGCGCGGAGAGCACCAGCAGGAGGACCAGCGCGCAGAGGCACCAGCGCGCAGAGAGCGACAGTACCAGCGCAGAGAGCGACAGTACCAGCGCAGAGAGCGACAGTACCAGCGCAGAGAGCGGAGACAGCACCAGCGGAGGCTACGAGACGGCTGTGCCGATTTCCAGTTTTAAAGAAGCGGCGGGCGGAGTTGAGAGCTCTGCCCACCCGGGGTAAGTCTCTGACTTATCCCTTTTTTATGAAGTAAACCTGTCTGGAAAGAATAGTGACTGCCGCTTCCTCTCCTTCTTCAGCATATCAGGACGTGAGTGCGAGAGGGAGGCGAGGACTCCGCTGGTTCCTTTGGTTATACCACTTGCTGGATTTCTTAGCTCCCTGGGACTTTTAGGTCGTGGCGCAGGCCACTGGACTTTTTAATATTGTGTTTTATTGATTTTTATTGTGCTACCCCTTGGCCAAGGTTGTTTTAATTCATTTTGCATTTTTAACTATTTAAATATAATAAATTATATTTTTAATCATACAGTTTTAAATCGTGGGCTTTCCCTTGGCGGCTCCACTGCTCACTGGAGGAAGGTTTCCTTCCTTCGCACAAAACCACTGTGGAAGTAAAACCAGCCTTCCGGTGTTCCAGATCTACTGGCGTTTAGATCAACTGGCGTTGGTCGAACAGATGTGTGGCATTCTTGCGTTTCAGGAGCTACTACCGACAAACCAGCAAAAAAACGCCAAATGTGTCATCTGTGACACTTGTGAGGTTGTCTCAAACACACTCCGTCAGTCTTGATGCTGTTGAACAACAAAATGTTTAAAAATGTGGCGAGTTTACCTGGTGATATCCTTATGCGCAACGCGATCGCGAAAACAGCAAACAAGTAATACCACGCCGATGTTGTTCACAGGACAGCAAGAGTAAACGATCGGGAGACTCTTGTCGTCGTTATCGTTCCCCTTGCACGGTTTATTTCTCCGAATTCAAGGTTTTTGCTTCACAACTAAAGCGAGCAGTTTACTTTGTGCACTAACATGGACTCGAGTCAACCAGCGCCACCTCTGGCCAAGTGCCACAGCCTACAGCCAGATCAACTTGTGACACACATCTGCAGCACGTTTGATTTCGTTTCATGCACAACACATTTGTACCTTTCAATTGTGTCTGTTTGTCCCTAACCCTAATGATATCATATATTCCTTATTGGCCTACATTTGTACAAAATTCCAAATTATATACACAAAGTCATAGAAATCACCACTCCAATTGGTCATCATGATTTTGATATTCTTTTTCCATAACAATGAAATACGCCTTGGACAAATATGACACGTCAATATTTCATTAGTGTTGTCACATCACATCCTGTAAGCATCGTTTGTCTGTGTCCTTTCTCTGGAAATTAATATTTCCAGCCAATATAGGCAATCCATCAACATGGCTGGAGAGTTGGTAGTTATATACAGTCTGTATAAGTGTGGTTAATCCAATGAAGATTTGTAAGGAGATGGCAGTTACTTTGAATTCACAGCAGTTACACAGTGATTAGTAATAAACAGCCAGTGAGAGTGAGTGGATTTAAGAAAGTCAGTGACTCGGGTGTGTCGCTTGGTTTGTCATCTGTTTGTGAGACTGGAGGAGACGTAGAAATCTGTTTTAAATCTTAGTTAGGAAGATTCCTGTTTGAAAACAAGCACTTTTTGTGAGAAATGCAAGAAGTACATCTGCAGAAAGCACACAGTTACATTCTGTCCATCATGTGAACAAAATCGAAAATGTTGAGCATTGAAAAACTGAGAACGCTGGGCAAGTTCAACAGAAATGTGTTTGTAAGAACGAAAAACCAAATTGTTCCTAAAATAGTTATGGAAAGTCACTGTTGTATGTCTGTGTTCTACATGTTAATCTGATGGGAAATAAAGTTGCTATTGTTTTATTGCAGTTTTTGGATAATTCTGAGTGGATTTACACAGTACGGATCTAAATGACCCGCAACAAAATCAATGTCACTTTTTTGTTTTTCAACATAATACAAGGGTTAATTTCCAAAACTTCCATATGATCTTCAATTTGTAGCAGATCCACTATCACACAGCAGCTGGAGCAGTTTCAAATGGAGCTCAGTCCACTACTACCATAGCCTACTACTAGATTAACTTGTGACACATCTGCACCTGCTGCTATGATCACATTGAGTAGAGGCTGAGTGGCTGCACTTACCCCTGGTACATCCAAATCTACCCACAAACATGTTGAAAGATGCAATGCCAGCAATGTGGATTGTCAACACTGAAAACAATCAGTAAGCAAAGACAACAGGGATCACTTTTTTCTGTTTATTTAGCATGCGCAACATTTGTAGTCGCCTTCTGCACAGGGGAAGTCCACACACACACTGTGTGGTACCACTTTCCACAGAAGGTGCATTCAATCTGCAAGATTGAATGAGATTGTCAGAGTCATTGTCTGACTGTTTATTACTAATCGCCTGCTGTACATTCACAGTAACTGCCATCTCCTTACAAATGTTTATTAGTTTAACCACACTTATACAGACTGTATATAACAACCAACTCTAAAATGTTTGTTCGCAGAGTAAAGACACAGACAGACTACACTAACGACATGTGATGTTACAACACTAGTGAAATATTAGTGTCATTTCATTCATTTCAAAGGTTTATTTGCATGACGCACAAACAGACACAATTGAAAGGTACAAATGTGTTGTGCATGAAACGAAATCAAACGTGCTGCAGATGTGTGTCACAGGTTGATCTGGCTGTAGGCTGTGGCACTTGGCCAGAGGTGGCGCTGGTTGACTCGACTCCATGTTAGTGCACAAAGTAAACTGCTCGCTTTAGTTGTGAAGCAAAAACGCTGAAACCGGAGAAATAAACCGTGCGAGGGGAACGATAACGACGACTAGGGTCTCCCGATCGTTTACTCTTGCTGTCCTGTGAACAACATCGGCGTGGTATTACTTGTTTGCTGTTTTCGCGATCGCGTTGCGCATGAGGATATCACCAGGTAAACTCGCCACATTTTAAACATTTTGTTGTTCAACAGCATCAAGACTGACGGAGTGTGTTTGAGATAACCTCACAAGTGTCACAGATGACACATTTGGCGTTTTTTTGCTGGTTTGTCGGTAGTAGCTCCTGAAACGCAAGAATGCCACACATCTGTTCGACCAACGCCAGTTGATCTAAACGCCAGTAGATCTGGAACACCGGCTCCGTTACATATGTGTCTATTTTATTTTGGTCCCAAGGGAAAAGCAATCTAACTTTTATGAGAAGGTAAGAAGTGACTTTTATTCAAGTCAAAGTACTTCGCATCAAAATGTGTGAAACATGATGTCGTTTACATGTGAAGCCACTCGTCGATTTCTACAAAAAGATTGAGGAAAAACAAATAACAGAGAGCGAAACTGTACCATTTCCATGTAGGAGGGGCAGTGAGGCAGACTTCTCCAGATTAGGCAGTGTAGCATTCCAGCCGGACTTTATTCAGACGATGCACTCAATGATCATTACGGATGGACCATGGTGGGGTATTCCAACCCATTTATTCACAAATTGCCATAGACACATCGTAAGAGCTGTAATCATAACATAAAACAAATAAACATTCACTTGATATAACTACGTTTCTGTTATGCTAATCAATTCACAGAAAAGGCACAGGAGGTGCTAGCATCAGCCTGCTAGATCGCTCATAAACTTATTAACAATCAAGTAATACATTTACAAATTGTCCGAAATGTAAACAACAAGTACAACACACAAACATACCTGTTCGCCTTCCAGCTAGATGCTAATTTTAAGATGGATGGAAAACGATAACCTTCTCATTAATCCTTTCTGCGGCAAGCAGTTGCGGTACGATCTTCCTTCCCGGAAGTTGCCCGTTCCGAATTTCAAAATAAGAGTCTAATCTATATTATAAGGTATAATTCGTTCAGGGATTTAACTGTTTGAAAAATATCAAATAAACAAATAATCTGGGTCATTTACACTCCCACCAAATCATTAGTGTTCAAAAACATAACTCCATAAACATAGGAAGAAAGAACACAATGATTTCATAATACAAATAATGACCAAACAACAGAAGCATAGTATGCAAGGAATGGACTAGTCACCTTCCAACAATAAGACTAGTTTTTGAACTGGCCGTTCGAGCACTGACCGCTTAGTAAGACGTTCACCATTTTTGCCAAGTTTCCTGTCACCTAGACAGAGCTTCACTCTCCTAACCAGTCCATCTCTGTCCATTGTAGTCTCTACGACTCTTCCCAACCTCCATTCATTTCTGGGCAAGTCTTCATCCTTCATTATGACTATATCCCCGATCTGCAGGTTTCTCTTTGGGGTGTGCCAGCGTTGTCTAAAGGCAATGTTGGCTAAGTACTCTTTCTGCCAACGGCTCCAGAACTGCTCGGCCAAATATTGTACGTGGCGCCATCTCTTTCTCGCATACATATCTTCCCTTATGAACTTGCCGGGGGGAGGAAGGGCCATGGTAGACTTCAGGGTAAGTAAGTGGTTTGGTGTCAGTGGCTCAAGACTGTTGGGATCATGTAGGTTTTCAATAGTGAGAGGACGACTATTAACTATCGTCATTGCTTCATAGAAGAATGCTCGGAGGGAAGCATCAGGTAGGTTTCCAGGTGAGAGTCCAAGGGTCGCGTTGAGAACACTCCTGACTGTTCTAATTTGACGCTCCCACACTCCACCAACATGACTTGATCCAGGAGCATTTAGGATGAAGTCACACTGCTTCTTAGAAAGGAAGTTCGTCAGTTTATCACCATTTAATTCCGTGAGGGCTTCCTGCAGTTCATTCTTGGCTCCTAGGAAGTTACTGCCTTGGTCAGATTTGATCTGGCGTACGGCTCCACGTATAGCAATGAAGCAGCGCAGTCCAATTATGAATGAGTCTGTAGATAGATCCTCCAGCATTTCAATATGGATGGCTCTGGAGGAGAAGCAGGTGAAAAGGAGACCATATCGTTTTCGCACACTACGTCCTTGCTTGCTATAGAAGGGTCCAAAGCAATCCATTCCACAGTAGGTAAAGGGTGGAGATGGATTTACTCGCTCTGGAGGGAGATCGGCCATTTTCTGTTCTTCTGTCCGTCTCCGAAGCTTCCGACAAACTACACATCGGCGAAGATAGGATGCAACCGTCCTGCCAATTCCTGGTATCCAGTAACCTCTTGTCCTAATTGCACTGAGAGTCATTCCCTTGCCTTGATGTTTGACTTCTTCATGACAGTATGCTATGATCATCCTTGTAACATGATGTTCCTTTGGAATGATGGTAGGGTGTTTAACTGAGAGAGGAAGGTTTGAATCACGGAGTCGACCTCCCACCTTAATCACACCATTGTTGTCCAAGAAGGGGTTGAGGTGATGTAGCTTGTTATGAGGTGGCAGCTGACAACCTTTCTTCAGTAGCCGCACTTCCTCCGAATATGTTTGTCTCTGCAGATCTTTGATGATGAGGCGCTCGGCTTCTTCTCTTTCCTGCACTGTAGAGAGGCCGATTGACTTATCCTTGTTGATCCTTCGAAGAATGCGAGCCACTGCACAGATGGCGCGAGTCCAGGATGAGAACTTTGCCAGCCGATAAGTAAGAGAATCTTGTTCTACAGTTTCCGTGTTTAGAGTCCGTGTTTCCTTAACTTCTGGATCTCCGACTGACAGTTCCGGAGCCACCTCTTCTGAGAGGTCAACTCCCTTTTCCCATAGAAATGCAGGGCCGGTAAACCAGTCCGATGATATTAGCTCATGGACAAAACAACCTCTAGAAGCACGATCCGCAGGATTCTGGTCAGTAGGGACGTATCTCCATTGCCTTTGATTCGTGTAGAGATGTATCTTCTGGATACGGTTGGCTACGAATGTATGAAAACGTCGAGCCTCATTATTGATGTACCCTAGTACAACCTTGGAATCGGTCCAAAAATGCTCTTCAATGTCCGCATATCCAAGTTCTTCCTTCAAAACATTGCTGGTTTTCACAGAGATGACTGCAGCCGTCAACTCTAATCTTGGGATCGTGGTGACCTTTGTTGGGGCGACGCAAGATTTGGCCATGACTAAAGCACAGTGGATGTCTCCTTCTTCATTGCTAAGCCTCAGATATGAACACTGTCCATAGCCAGTAGTGCTTGCGTCGGAGAAGTGATGTAACTCACGTTTAATAACCCTTCCGAAATCTGCCGGGGCATAACTTCGGGGTATATTTATCCTCTCCAAGTTGTTGAGGTCGTTTTTCCATTTCTCCCACCGTGGACGAAGTTCGTTGGTTAGAGGGTCGTCCCAACCTGTTCCATGGCAGCACATCTGCTGCAGCACTTCCTTTCCAATGAGCAAAAAGGGGGCTATGAGACCCAAGGGATCGTACAGGGATGCAACAATGGACAATATGCCTCGACGTGTTGCAGGCTGTTCCTTAAGGTTGGTGCTGATCTTCAGGCAGTCTGATTCGACGTAGCATTGGATACCCAACGCTCTCTCTGAAGGTAAGTTATCAAAGGCAAGGTTGAGGTCTTTAATGTCTGATGCACGTTCAGTTGCTGGTATGCTTACCAGGACAGCTTTGTCATTGGACACAAACTTGTGGAGCCTAAGACCACCCAGGGCACAAAGTTTTCTGGCTTCTTCTGCTAACTTGATAGCCTTCTCTGAGCTGTCTGTACTTGTGACTCCATCGTCGACATAGAAATTTCTCAGAATGAACTGAGAGCCTAATGGGTATCGGTCTTTATTTTCTGTAGCCAAATGCTTCAATCCGTAGTTCGCACAGCCAGGCGATGAGGCTGCGCCAAAGATATGCACCCTCATACGGTATTCTTGGGGCTGTGCACCGAGATCTCCTTTCTTCCACCAAAGGAAGCGCAGGTAATCCTGGTCTGACTTCTTCACATGAAATTGGTGAAACATTTTCTCTATGTCGCACATCAATGCAGTAGAGTGCAACCGGAAGCGAAGAAGTACACCGTTGAGATTGTTCATCAGGTCAGGACCAGTGAGCAGATGATCATTCAAACTGGTTCCCTGGTACTTGGCAGAGCAGTCGAACACCACGCGCAGTTTGCCTGGCTTCTTGTCGTGGAATACACCGTGATGAGGTATGTACCATTTTTCGCCCTCTTTCCCATCATCGTGGACTTCCTCTGCATCACCCCTTTCTATGACCTCCTCCATGAACTTGATATACTGTTCTTTGTACCCTTCATCCTTTAACAGCTTCCTCTTTAGATGGCTCAGACGTATGACTGCAAGCTGTTTGTTGTCAGGTAAGGTAGGTCTCTCCTTAAAGGGCAACGGCATCTCGTAGTGACCTAGACTGTTCTTTTCGATGTGGTTCTTGAGTTTGTCCAGGAACAGGATGTCCTCCTGAGACACTGGTTTGCCGTCTTCCTTAGCATCCTTAAAGTCAGACTCTAGAATGCGAATGGCATCTGCCGGAGTGACTGGTGGGAGCTCCCTGACTGCAACTCGGAAGCACTGTCCCGCCGTACTTGAGGTGTCGGGGCATGTCGACGTACCACCAACTATGCTCCATCCTAAGTCGGTACGAATTGCATAAGGCTCATCGTCTCCTCCTGATATGACGTCTCTTGGTGCCATTGCTCGTGCGCAGTTATAGCCTATCAATAAACCAACCTCACAGTCCTGTAGAGGTGGAATCTCTTCTATGACCTTGGAGAGATGATTCCACCTTTTAGCTGTCTCGCATGTTGGGATATGGGCTCTGTTTACTGGTATGCAATCCTTGGTATAAGCAGGAGGAAGGTCGATGAGGAGGGAAGAGCGATAACCCCGAACACAAAGCCCTGAGACTCTTTGGCTCTTTACGATCACGTCGCGTCCAATCATCGTAGTTAACTTCAGCTTAACTGGACAGGAATCTGCCTTTAATACATCACTCAGTTCCTGGTCAACAAACGTCGTGTCGCTTTGCGTGTCCAGCAAGGCGTAAACCAGTTTCTCAGTTCCTGTATCCTTTTTTGACACCCACACAGGCACAATCATTGATGTGTTAGTTGGCTGTCCAGTAATCACTGACATTGAAGTTGCAGCAGCCTCCGTTTGGCCGGCATTGCTCAGGATAGTGGTTTCCTGTGGCAGAACTCTTTCCTTCTTTAAATAGTTGTCATCGTGTAAACAAGTGGGATGTTTACCCTTGCACGTGTTGCATGAGTGTCGATGTCGACAGTCTTTTGCACTATGTCCAGGTTTGGTGCAGCCATAGCAGAGCTTATGTTCTCTGACAAAATCTCGACGCTCCTCCAGAGTTTTAGCAATAAACTTGGGACATCCATGTAGTCTGTGTTGATTATTTTGACAGAAGGCACAAGGAGACCTTTCCTTTCCTTTAACTGGCTTGAGCCTCTCGGTGTCAGCCTCAGTCTGTGTGTTTAGAACGCTTGCCTTGTTCCTCTTAGGGTCTCTGCTGCCTTGTTTTGCAGTGCTCGACTCAGAGCTGCGGAGGGCATAAGCTGAGGTGATTGGATTACAAGCAATCTCTGCCTCTGTCGCCATAAATGCGGCGAAGTCCTTAAAACTGGGGAATTCCTTATTGCCCTTTAAGGCTTCAGTAACCTTCCTGTTCCAGTGAGATGCTATCCACTCTGGTAGTTTAAGGATTAGCTTCTTATTCTCTTCACAGTCGTTCAGTATTTCGAGGCTCTTCACATGTGTCATTGCATCTTGGCAAGCGTTTAAGAAATCTGAGAAGTCTCTTAATCCTTCTGCATCTCTTGGTTGGATCTTTGGCCAATCTGTGAGCTTATCTCTGAAGGCTTTCTGTATAATAAAGGTTTGGCCATATCTGTTATCCAGTTTGTTCCACGCATCCTTATAAGCGTCGCTGTCATTCCTATAGAAAGTTCCTTCTAATGTTTTACGAGCTGGGCCGCCTACATACTTCCTCAAGTAATAAAGTTTGTCTGCTGGGGAGATGGCCTTTTTGTCAATAAGTGACATGAATGAAGTTTTCCACTCAATGAACTGAATGGGGTCCCCACTAAATACAGACGGCTCTGGAACTGGAAGTCTATTTAGAGCCATACTGTCTTGTAGGGCTTGGGCAAGGGATGACACGTTTAGGTCGGGTGGCGATGCTGTGACGGTGGGAGTTGGAGGGTTGATAGCAGGGGGAACATGATGATTTCCCACTGAACTATTAGAGGAATGGAGACTGCCTTCCTGCGAGGCTACCTGGCTGTAGACTTGCAGTTTGGCCCGAGCAGCCCTCAGATTCCTTTCTGCTTGAAGGCGTTCAAGTCTGCGCTTTTCTACTTCCATTTTTCTGTGCTGTTCCTCTATCTTCTCCATTTGTCTCTCTTCTTCCAGCAACCCTTCAAATTCGACTTCCTTAGCAGCTAGCTCTGCTGCTGCATCCGCCTGTTTGAGTGTTAGAGTAGTGCCTTTGTGACTACGGATTGACTTTGTCACTCTAGATGCAGTGGATCCATAGATGGAGCGTGCGTAGCTGTTCTTAAGCAGCTCCCTGAGACGGCAATGTACTTGTTCTGCATCATAATCACCATCGAGATCTGACATTCTCTCGTAGGTAACTTTCATAATTTCGGCTGTAACTGCCTCACAACTGTCAACGTGACGTCTTAATTCTGGAGAAGGTGTAATGTGACTTCGTATTTCAAGGTAAGTGTTTAACACAGTTTCTTTCTCTTTCTCCAAAGAATCCATCAAAGATGCCAGCTCGCCTTTACTAATGTCTGACTTGAGCTGCTCTCTTGACTCTCGGGCTCGAATCTTCCATCTTTCGTACGTTGAGATGAACTTTCTTTCCCTTTTTCTTGCTTCCTCCTGTTGCATTTCGAGCGCCTTTGAGGTTGGGATTTTTGTTCGAGTGGAACGTCGGAGGCCTTCCTTAAGCTCACCTTGTAAGTTGTTCAACGTTTCTTCTCTGCGTTGAATTTCCTTCTCTAAAATTTCTATTTCCGTAGTTTCTGATGTGTCTTCAAGAGACGCCTTAAGCCCTTTGATTTTATTCTGCAGGTCGACTACCTGATGCTCTAGTTCTGCTTGTGAGGAGGGAGTCTCCATTTCCTTCATGTTTATGTTATTTACTTATCTAATTTGCAGGCTTTAGTTAATGAGCTGCTTGTGGTTACTATAACTTAAAGGCTGCATTAACAGAAGGGAGGAGAATCTTTGCACTTTAAACCAAGTTGAAATAGAAGCGGATAACCAACACAACATTGAGAAGAAATGTATAAAATCATAAATGCAACCTGCTAGCTGTTGCAAACTGATGTGGTAAAGTAAACCTCTTATGCTAAACACAGATCAATACACCATTACTATTGTACAGTTACAAATTGAACTAAATGCCCCTCTTTCACCCCCTTTTGGGTCAGTAGAAAGAATGATAAATATACAGTAGTGGTGGTAAATACCAATAAACAAAATTACTTCACTTGTTATTACTTCATGTCCGTTGTGTCTTAATGCAGCAGATGTCCACAGTAGTTGACGACCTTCTCTCTCCCTTTAACCACCACTGATGAGAATGAATGTCCTTTCCTTGTCGATTAGAATGAAATGTTCCATACCTTTTCTGACCGTCACATCAAACCATTAAGCCAGCTGCATGATGATTATAAAGTCTCTGTCTAGAAGACCCATAGAATGGCACTGAGTTGCTCCGTGAAATGTCTTGTCAATCCCAGACAAATAGCAACACAGCTCCGTGACTCGTCCTCGTGGTTCCGTGGTGCAGGATGGCAGCAGGATGATGCGGGGGATGAGCTCTTACTGTAGCATTCCAGCCGGACTTTATTCAGACGATGCACTCAATGATCATTACGGATGGACCATGGTGGGGTATTCCAACCCATTTATTCACAAATTGCCATAGACACATCGTAAGAGCTGTAATCATAACATAAAACAAATAAACATTCACTTGATATAACCACGTTTCTGTTATGCTAATCAATTCACAGAAAAGGCACAGGAGGTGCTAGCATCAGCCTGCTAGATCGCTCATAAACTTATTAACAATCAAGTAATACATTTACAAATTGTCCGAAATGTAAACAACAAGTACAACACACAAACATACCTGTTCGCCTTCCAGCTAGATGCTAATTTTAAGATGGATGGAAAACGATAACCTTCTCATTAATCCTTTCTGCGGCAAGCAGTTGCGGTACGATCTTCCTTCCCGGAAGTTGCCCGTTCCGAATTTCAAAATAAGAGTCTAATCTATATTATAAGGTATAATTCGTTCAGGGATTTAACTGTTTGAAAAATATCAAATAAACAAATAATCTGGGTCATTTACAGGCAGCTTTGGGTGAGCAGATACTTTCAACGTTTCAACCTTGTTTGTACTCATCTTTGCTCTTTTCCTGTGTTTCTAGTTAGAGATGCTGTATTCCGTCTGTGAAGCTAGTTTATCTATCGGATGTATGGAGAAAGCGTCCCGTTATGATCCAGCTGTGATTAATTACTTGTGTTTGTTTTTCCTTTGATATTATTAGGATATTATTAACTGTTTTGTCTTGTTCGTGAATATTGCTGGTGCTCTGTGAGTGTGCGAGGACCCCTCTCAAATCCTGCCCGTCTGGTGCGCAATATCCTCGCTTCTTGTCTTGTTTTTCCACCATCATAGAGACTAGCCCTTTTCATTTCCTTGGGATGAAATTCTCATATAGGTAGCGCTGTTGCAGCAACAAATTTTCCTTTCAGAATACGAGAAAGAAAACTTGGAGGCAGAGAAACATGATTGCAGGTGAGTGAGAGTTATTCATTCCTGCACAACAACAATCGAAGGTAATCACAGACTTGCAATCAAGGTTTGTGTAGTTGGCCAGAGCTAAATTTTGAGTTATGAAGCATTTTGTTTATGACACAGTTGTAGTTCATAAATACAGTCTGACTTAGAAAAGCAATCATTTCTTCTTAATGATGCATTTATGTTCCTTTTTTTTTGGTTTTGGTTTTTCCCACTGGTGTATATACATTTGTTTTGATTTTCAGTAATATTTAAACTAAAGATTCAGTTTTCTATGTCTCCAGCTGTTCTGCTGCTGTGTGCTGTCGGAGTGCTCTGCTCTGATGATGTAAAGACTCCAGTCTGTGTACCCAGTCATGAGGTAAGAGCTGTTTTAACTAAACTCTGATCAAATAACTGAAAGTGATACTGACAATGAAGTCTTAAAGCAGGGAATAGTTCTGAGATGACATAAAATGAACTATTATTCTTTAATAAACCCCTCTTGACCAGTCTGAAATATGCATTAATTGCACATATACATATCTGGGTAAACAAGACACCTATAGTCTAGAAAAGACAGAAGTGAACACCCATTTTCATGCTGTGCATCGACTCTTTAATGTTTGTGTAGCTCCAGCTTACCTTCGCAAATGGCAGTGTGTGTGTTATGGTGTACAGGGCAGCAAAAAGCACACAGCAACAGAGAGGGAAATAGTGCTAGCTGCTCTTTCTGTAATTTCCTGTAATCACTTTGTGTCATTCTAATACATTTTGAAGAGGTTTTAGTACAAGTTTTGTTCAGGTACAAAATATAAGCTTCGTTTGTTTTGTTTTTTAAAGGAAACATTTAATCAGGAGATCAACTTTTTTTATGTGTTTTCGGGAAAATCTAATTCAGATCTTGCCAGTGGTGATGATTTTACTGCTGCTAAATGAAGGAGGATTAAATGTTGGCTCTTGTTTTTCAGGCAGCATGTTTGACACCAGCTGATTATCTGAATCCATCTGGTCCCATCACCAAAGTGTTAGCAGTGGGTAAGAAACTCATCATCTCCCTGGAGTTCCTCTCTGAATCTCTTGTCTGCCACTGGATCAGAGGAGAAGACCGAGTAATGACAGCGTAAGTGACCGTCTGTGTTTCTGTTTGGGTGCTTTATATTTCTATGTATTTAAACTGAGATGTTTCCTTTAACCTCAGCAGAAATGGGAGTCAGTCCATGGTCACATCACAGCTTTCTGAGACAGATTCAGGGAAGTACACTCTGACCTGTAAATCCAACAATGTCCACGACTGTGATTCTTCATGTAATGAGTGAGTAACAGCTTCTCACCTTATTTCTTCTACAATACTCACACAATCTCTGTTTGATGATCAATGAGTGATAATACAATTAATTTAACTGTTTTCTTTGATGTTGTTTAGAACGTCCAACAAAACCACAGCTGATGCTCGATGGTGTTGATGTGTCAGATACTTCTCCCCTTTTTAAGTGCATCTCTGAGGGTTTCCCCAAACCCACAATCAAATGGTCTGGGTAAGATGTTGTCCTTTACATTTGTATGCAAACTTCAGAATAGCAACACTTCTTAATTTCTGATTTTAGACTGAATCATTTAGAGAGATGCTTTATTTTGATTTTAGATAGGTATCAGACAAGCTTTGGTAATAATGTTTTTCATAGACACAGCTTTCTGAAAAATATCAAAATGTTTTTTTTTCTCTCTGTTTGACCAGTAACAAGGATGGACAACAGAGTTTAAAGGGAAGCGACAGAAAGACAGAGCGCACAATATCAAGCACTGAATATTATAATAGAGGAATGATGTGCTGTGCAACCAATGCTGAAGGACAAGAGTGCTCCCAACTGTATGACTACGGTAACTGGATTTAAATTAATTGATAACAAATTTAATACATCCATAATGAATTTATCC
This sequence comes from Rhamphochromis sp. 'chilingali', assembly GCF_963969265.1. Lineage (NCBI taxonomy): Eukaryota > Metazoa > Chordata > Actinopteri > Cichliformes > Cichlidae > Rhamphochromis > Rhamphochromis sp. 'chilingali'. The sequence goes on along the minus strand of NC_137945.1, from coordinate 17,044,723 downwards.
ATAAGTTCTTTCTTCAAATACATATAGTGAAAGTGAAAAAACAATGTTTACCCAGAGATTCACTAACTAATCTCCGAAAAGCAAATATTTCTTACTTGAGGCCCTGATGTGTGTTTCAGACTTACAGAGCAGCGTAATGAACAAAGATGAGGTTTCTACTGTCACCCTGAGCAAAGGTCAGTCTCTGCTGCTTCGCTGCAGAGTAAAGGGATACAGTCTGAGATCACCTGTGTGGGAGAAAGGAGGAAAACAGCTCAATGCCAGGACACTGTCACGTAAACCAGAGAAGGAGGAGGAGGTACAGTAATGTCCTGTAATCAGGGAGAGTTTCCTTAAACTTTCTTGTTATGTTTGTCTGAAAACTGACCGACCTCTTTAATATTCCTCAGTCTGAGACACAAAGTACTTCACTGATAATCATCCTGCAAATGATCATTATTATGGGGTTTTTCTTCCAGATGTGCATTAAAAATGACTCATATTTCGGTGTTCAGATGGCCTACCTGTCCATCAGATCAGTGAGAGAGGAGCACAGCGGCACATACACCTGCACGAGTGCAAATAAAAACTCAAAGTCTGTTCATGTTCATGTCTCAGGTCAGTAGACTTCATTTCATGTCATTATTATTTGAAACTGTTCCCACTGAATAAATCTGGTTTATTCTTGTGTTTCCTCAGATGAAGGTTTCCTCTCTGCACAGCTGGATGAGACCAAGATCATATCAGCTCAGGAGGCATCCAGCACCTGCTTGCAGGCCACTGTTTCCTACCATCCTGTTCTCCAGTACTGTTCCTGGGAGACTCCTGACAAAAACAGGACTAAATGTGTCAGGGAGACATGGGTAACACAGCACAGGTACTTCAATGACGCAAACTGTCATCATGTAGAAGTGTAAAATTATCCATTCATTCACGTTTTTCATGATCAGTGTAATCATGTGATATGAGGACTGTAATGAACTGTTTCTCAGGACTGTGAAGCTTTGTGATCCACTCATATCAGGAGATTATAAGTTACACCTGGAGGCTGGAGGACAAAAGGAAACAAAGATCATATCAGTGTGTGTTGTAGGTGGGTTAATGTAACCTTTGTTACAGTTGTATTATTACTTAAATTTAATTATCATTTATATTTAAAATGTGAGAATGTTTGAGATCATCTGATTTTTGTTCCAGATGAACCAAAGTTCAACTTCTTGTTTAATAAGGATGATGGTACCCTCAACCTTGAGACTGTCAGTCCTGTGCCAGCAAACTATACCTGGATGTTTTGCTCTAAGTCCAATGACAGGTATGATTACCTGCACAGCCGTTCAGCTCAGAGAGCATTTTAGCTCTGATTATTTAAACTCCTTTTACTTTGTTTCACAGCTGCAGTGAAATTGACTCATCCTGGGATCAGGTCCCAAATGCATTTCAAATAGATTCTGATGTTTCCTGCTATAAGCCGATCAAGAGCTTAGTGAGCAAAGACGTGTTAAAAGGAGACCAATTCAGGTTTTGTCTGACAAACCCAGTTGGCTCCTGGTGCAAAACCTATTACATGATCATCCCACCTACACCTCAGCCCTCTATTGGTAATAACAAGTCTAATGAATATATTTACTGAAAATATTTGATGGAGAAAAAAAATCTAAACGTTGTCATGCTCACATTGTTTTGTTTTGTTTTTTAGGTAATCCACCTGAGGAGAGCTCCTTCCTGCTGACAGTATGTTTGGTTCTGGTTCTGCAAAACCCATTACCCAGTATTCTCTAAAGGTACAAAGAACTTTTTATTTGCATTACTTTTTAATAAAATGTCAATTATTAATTAATCAATTCTTATTATTGTCCTTGTATTTCTATATTATAGATGGTGTACCTACTTATAACAACATGATGGTGCTGAAAGTAGGCAGTTTGCTTCTGCTTCTGGCTTGGCTGTAGTCAATAAAGAGCTCATGTACCTCATCAAAAATAAAGTATATATTTGGTCTTTTTATAAACATCTTTTTATGAACAAAATAAAGAGCATAGCTCATCATCACTGTTTGACCAGCTTGTAGACTGAGGGCAGAGGGTCGGCCTGTTCACCTCCACAACTGGATGAATAACCATTATCACTCAGTCTCACTCTCTTTCTTTTTTTCAGCTTGGTTATAAAGATATAACCACCAGAATTTCAGCGACTGCCATGATCCACTGACCTCTGTGGACATTTCTGAACGATGTCTGTGTAGTCAGACATTTCAATATCTGAGAAGGATCTTCTGTAACCATCAGATACAGTTACCACCCATATATCATTTTATCCATACAGCATGTTACTTGATAGTCTTCTCACAATCATTTAGAGTAAAATCGAGTGTCTTTATCTTTAAATCAAATATAGTGAGCATTTTATACTTATTGCTGGAACTGGATAAATCATATTTAACCTAACACTTTTCATTATCTACCACAGTTTAACTATATACTACAGCTTAAGCAAACTGTACAAAATAAAGAAGGTCTAAATGTGAAAGATGCCAAGAAACTCAGAAATTTACAAGGAGAGCATTTAAATTCCAAAAAGACATGTCGTAACATATCAAGAGATTTATACCCTGAACTGTCTTGTGATGACTTGATAGTGCTAATCACTGCACCACCATGCAGCCTTGTGTAGTACTCATGCACCATCATATAAGTATACTTGGGCTGTAGAAACCGCATCTTGTATGTCATTCTTGTGCTCAATAAGCTCCAGTCAGGAAAAGTTACAGGCACACCCTGTCAACCCACAAAATTCCTCTCGTGTATCAGAACTGCACTCATTTCTGTGTATTTACAGCTACTCTTCAAAAGTTGATTCTGTTCATCTGGACGTAGCGTTTTGTGGGAGAAACGTTTTGTCACTCATCCAAGTGACTTCTTCAGTCTCAGCTGACTGCAGGTTTCCCCAAATCTTATAAACAGCACATTTGCATAATGATTGAAACCAGCCCACTGAAGGAACAATGGGCTGGGAGGTCAGTTCCTTAGTCTTAATTATGCAAATTCTCATGACCATTGATCAACAACCACTGATCAAAGCCCACTGATCAATGGCCATGAGTACCATTCACAGAGAGTTGGGGAATGGCTGCAATCCCAGCATTGTAAGATGGCGAAAGATGTACCCTTAGGCCCCCTCCTCAATTCAGAGATGGTCTTTCCCTTTTCACGTAAATGGCTTCCTTGACTCCGCGCTCAAACCAGCGTTCCTCCCTGTCCAGGATGTGTACATCCTCATCCTTAAGAGTGTCCACTGGCCTTGTTATGGTTCAAAATATTGGGGATGGAGACAAGAGAAAAACCACAATAACAACACTGGTCCGGCCAGGTTAAGTCAAACGATGATTTTAATAGTCACACGCGTGGGAGATGGACACTGTATGCAGACAGCCTCAGATCTCAAAATGGTGGAGCATTGCTCAAACTCTTATAGCCTCTGGTGCCTCCACCTTATCATAAAAAGCCTAAACATTCACATGCTTTCTCTCACACAGCGCCTAAGCTACGACCTTGGCTCCCTGTTTATCTGCTCCTGCTGAGATTGGGCAGAAAACTCCAGTATATTCTGTTCTCTTCTAATCAGACAAATAAGGCGATGACTTTCTGCAAACAGTATTTTCTTATAACTCAGCAGTATAATGCATCATAAAACAATATCATTCATCCACAATAAATCAGCAGTCTAATGTAATGCAAATCAGTTTAACTAATGCAATAGTTATCAGCTTCTTCTAATTCAGGAGAATAATGCAAACTAAAACTACATAATAATTCACAATCTTTAGTTAGGGGTATAACATGGCATAAAATAATATTATAATCTAACAGCCTGTAGGTGTAAATAGACTGCAGAGTCCTGGCCTGACGAAGTAGCTCTTCTGTGTTGTGCCATCCGCTTTGCCACAGGTTGTTTGGTTTCCCCGATGTATAAATCCTGGCAATCCTCCTGGTACTTAACAGCGTACACTATGTTACTCTGTTTGTGTCGGGGGACCCGATCCTTGGGGTGGACCAATTTTTGGCGCAGCGTGTTTTGGGGTTTAAAAGCCACAGAGACCCGGTGTTTAGAAAAAATGCGTCTCAACTGCTCCGATACTCCTGACACATACGGGATCTCTACAGGTTTTCGCTTGGGCAGCGGTTGTCCTTCTCTCCTGGATCAGCTGGAGCTTTCTTTAGGTGCCTTTCCAGCTTTGACAAAAGTCCAGCTGGGATAACCACATTTACTCAGGGCCTTCTTGATGTGCTGTTCTTCTGCCTCCCTGGCCGCTGTGTGTGTAGGGATCATGTTCGCTCTGTTTTGTAGCGTCCTGATGACGCCCAGTTTGTGCTCCATGGATGATGAGAGTCAACCTTAAATACTGATCCGTATGCGTAGGTTTACGGTACACATCAGCTTTTAGATGTCCCCCATTAGTCATGGAAATCTCACAGTCTAAGAAGGCTAACCTGCCACTTATTATATCCTCCCTTGTGAATTTGATGTGTCGGTCCACCGAGTTAATGTGACCCCTGAGATTTGATTTTCACCCAGGTTTCATCCACATATCTGAACCAATGGATTGGTGGTGTTCCAGGGTAGGATAGCAAAGCCCTCTTTTTCCACTTCTTCCATGGACGAAACGTTTCTCCCACAAAAAGCTACGTTCAGATAAACAGAATCAAGTTTTGGAGATTTACTTACCTGGATGATTGAGCATGCATCAAGACATTTACAGCTACTCTGACAGCTTTGTGAAGAGATTTCTACACATGCTGGTGGAGTTTGGTTGCAGTTATTAAGTCAAAGAGGGGGTCGAGACAGGTTCTGAGTGCTACTTGAAAAACTCAGTGTAAATGTTTTGAGGCCTCCAAGGCAATGCTTCCCCTGCCTCCTCATTTGATCTGTAGCATTAAGCTGTTCAACCATTACTCATTGTAAGATCAACTCTTCCTGTATAAATGCAGTAACCGCAAATGTCACTGCCCCCAGTGTCCAAATGTGCAACAACACAAAACAAAAACAATAAATGGCTCTTACACCCATGGCTGCTGTATTATGCTTTTTTTGGTTTCATGGTGGCCACGTTGTTATCCTGTACAAGCCAGACCTGCTCTGAGCAAATTGTCAGTGCAGGGAAGCCCCCAACTTCTTCGTTGCCATAACAGTGATGTTGTTTTCTTCTTGCTCCTGGCAATGAGCATTGAAAGTTTAAAGTGAATGAAAAAAAGAGAGAGAGAGAGAAGCTATGTGACCACAGATTTTTATCCTCATGCTCAAAATATTTCCACCCACGGAAAGTCTGCTTATCATGAAACCAGTCTCTCCTTTACTCACAAATGAAATGTACGCCTGACTGTATAATACTTTCTCTGCTATAACATTGTATCTAAAACAAACAAATAAATAAATAAACGTCTGTGCACACCTAAATGAGTCTGCTCTTTTCCTGGGGCCCTTCTCTTTAAAGGGGATAGAAAGGAGGAAATATGCATGCAGAGAGACTGGATGGGAAAGGGTTGTAGAATACTTTTGAACTGAAGCCCACAGTTGGAGGAAAGCTTTTTTTCTTTTTATTTGGCTGGTTTTGTTTTAAAAATGCTTTAGTTTTACCAGAAGGAAGATTCATTTCAGGGCTTATGTGTTGCTTTAAAAAAAGAATTGGACTGAAAACTGCTAGAAGTAACCTGTGCAGCTTTAGGAGGAATAGCCTACCCTGTAATGAGGAGGTGGCCAACCTCATTAAAGAGACTGAGAGTTGCATTCCCAGGATCTTGTGTGAAAACTCCCTCCCCATTAACTCAAGGCCCATTAAGGTAGATGAAAACTCTTTCTCAGGAAGATGCTGAACTAATTTTTGATTGGCTGACAGGCTGATAATGCTAAACGTTATGTCCTCGGGCTGCTGGCCAGAATTACACCCTCAGCCCACTAGCCTGCCTTGAAAGAAAAATAAGTCTTGTGTATCTTATTTCCAGTGAGAGTGTGGTGCTCACTAATAAAACTTTTTTTTCTTTTTTTGGACTGAGGCAGTTTTTGCCCATGTGATTTTGTGCAGTAGTAAATCTGTGTAGGAATTAGGTGTCCTGCCAACCATGTTTATACAGCATCATAGTGATCAGCCTTCCTAATTCCCTGCGGGTTAAATTGCCATGTAGGTGGAGTAGTGGAGTTGCAGTAAGAACATTTCCCCCTGCATACCAGGAGAATGAACATTTGGAGGCAGAGAAACATGATTGCAGGTATGTGAGTATTTCAGGATCCTGCAGAATTAATGGCAATCACAAATTTTAAATGAAGATTTTCGTACAATGTGATGCAGTATATGATGCCACTAGGAGAAAAGCTGTGTTCTACTTAAAAGTAGATTTTACTAAATGACAGTAATGAAGTACATTTTTTTAATGTTTCCTTTTTTAAAGTGGCGGAACTAGAAATCTTTAAATGGGGGCAAATGAGGGGCAAGAGGTCCAGGCAGGGTGGCACATACCTGTTAGGTAAAGCATGTAAAAATATGTAAATAGAGTCAACAAAATATCCACAAAACTATTTATTGTATCATTATCGTCATTATCGGGTCTAAGAAAACAAAGATTGTAGGTAGGTTTACACAATTAGTTTTAGCCATTCAGACTTAAAGAGCCTCGTTCAGGAAATGTGATCCCCGGAATTTGTCTGAAAACGCCATCATTTTCAGTGCAGGTCTTTTAGCTTACGTAAAATTTTCCTGCAGCTCTATCGCTACAGGCTATTCTCATGTAGGATCTGTCTGCTTCTTCCACCACTGAAGCCTTATCATGATCTCAATACCGGCGTCGCGCTGTTTTAATGGATAGCCGTCTGATTTATATTCTTTGCTGACCTTTGTTCAGCGCTAGGGGACGCCAGAGCTCAGAATTGTAATGCTGAATAAGGACCCTGCAGCTAAAATTTAAATCACTGTTTTCCTCCTATTTTACACTCAGCCAACTGTTCTTTCCAGTGTCAGATGATAGTTTCCATAAGAAAATATTAACCACTGCCAGACTATCCGGGGAGGGTGGGGGGTGTTCTGTGTGTCCAGCGGTGCGTTAACCCTTGTTGCAAAGTGTTGCGTAAAGGTCAACAAACACTGCCTGTGGCACCACTGAAGACTGTTCCCATAAGTCATGGACATTTCAGCTGTAAATGCTCTTTCTTACGAGGATTTTGTGAACACTTTCGGTAACGTGGTGGAGAAATGTCCTGTTATAACAGCCGCTGTGTGGTCGAGGCGTCCGTTTGTGAGCTTAAATGCTCTGGAGGCTGCCATCAGTGACTTCATCGACGAGCTCCCAGAATCAGGTGATCCACGGAATTAGTTTATTAACATTTCTACCCTCTGCTCGGGTTAATTTTTACGCGTTTGTTTAATAAGTAGGCTTGTATCAGTTTAATGCTCTAAACTGGCAGAAATGATCGGTTGTATGTGCAGGTAAAGAGGGGATCCTAAGGTGTCACCCCGATCTGGCCGGCAGGGACCTGCAGAGAGGCACCTTGACCCGGGAGTCGCGCCAGGAGCAGGCGGGAGCCGGAATGGACGTGCTGACCTCGGGGGAAGCCGAGCGCATGGCCCGTCTCAACGAGGAGTATAAAAAGCGCTTCGGCTTTCCATTTGTCATCTGCGCCCGGATGAACGACAAAGCGAACATCTTGCTGCAGCTGTCCGAGCGCTGCCAGAACGAGCGCGCAGTGGAGAGAGCGCGCGGCATCGAGGAGGTGAAGAAGATCTGCCGCTTGCGCCTCCAAAGTCTGCTGCCTACTGATGGCGCGAACAAATTATGAAGTGCCGGAGGTTGAGTTTTGCGCCAGTTTGCCTCTAAACCTCATCACTCCCAGGCTCAAAGGCTGTGGTATATTTTAATTCTGAATGTATCCATAAAATCTCAATCAATAAAACATGTGGATCATTGATTCTAATTAACAATCTCCATAATACAGCTTAGTGTATATACAAGTGTACACTGATGTATGGGAAACAACAGCACTGATAATCATGTCTGTGGTCCGCTGTCGGGAAAGGAGTTCGTGAATTTGTTGTCTCCGCGTGCCATCTGGTGTTGAACCTATCTCAGAGGATGTTTGGCGATGAAGAAACGTCAGTAAATAAGTCCTGAATCAACAGACTGTGGACTCCAGTCAGGGGGCTTCTGGTGGTCCAAGAGAAATTTCTGAAGGGTCCCTGTAAACGAGCACTTTACAGAAATATCCCCCCACCCCTAAATACCATCAATCTTTTCAGAAAAAAAATATATGTACATGTTTCCTAAAACTTGGATTTGAGTTTCAGTCAAAGTTAAAATGATCCCTTAAATATGAGTTCAGGTCTGAGTCTTAAAAATCTTAAAGTCTTAAAAATATATCCGCTGGATCTATGCGCTCTCTCTGGAGCCGGAGGCAGACAGACCGTGCAGAGGGGACACGGGGGGTGTGGTGGGGTGTGGTCCGTTTGAGGAGGAAACCCCTCCAGCGGCCTCCCCCTGGTCTCCAGAGGTGATGGAGGAGTCCTGGTCGGGGTCGGCCCCCCTCGCCCTCCTCCGGTCCTCCTCCTTCTTCCACTTCATGCGCCTGTTCTGGAACCAGATCTTGATGTGGCGCTCGGTGAGGCTGAGGGTCAGCGCCAGCTCCACGCGCCTCGGCCTCGAGATGTAGCGGTTGAAAAGGAACTCCTTCTCGAGCTCCAGCAGCTGGGCGCGCGTGTACGCAGTCCTCGTGCGTTTGTTTTCTTCATTCTCAGTCATCACGTATGACCCTAAAACCACACGGAGAATTAGCGCCCTTTAAAAACAAGAATATGTAATAAAAATGAATTTTTATTAAAATCTGAAGCACTTCAAGTGTAAATTTACATTTTTAATTGTAAACTATGAAAAGTGTTTTTTATTCATGTAAAAAATAAATCTTGAAAATGAATGTAAAGAAGAATCTCCAGCCACTCTTTATTTAACCAGTACTAACCAAATACTTGGCCAAAAAACAGGTGATTATTACGGGGGGTTATTCAAACAGGTGTAATTTAGATTTTAGGGATGAAGATTATTATAGATTACTTGTTTTAGAGATTAAATTAACATTTCCTTCAAGGACAAAACATATTTCCCAGTGCACGTGATCACCCAGAGCTGAAATTAAAGCAGATTAATTACTGTGCATATCATAAACCACAACCAGGAAGTATTTGCTACAGTCACTGAAAACTGTATATAAGTTTTAATTTTTTTTAAAGTATTTTCATATTGTTGAAGATAAAGACCGAAACAATATAAGTTTTTAGACGCCTTAGAAGAATCCATTGACCGCTTCTTTAAAATAAATGAATTAATTAATTACGACTGTTAAAAAATGATCTCTTCCATTTTCAATTATATTTTTTTACATTTAAAACAGTCAAGTAAAAAACAAAGATTTAAAATATTATAGAAAAGTAATTCTTGTCTTTATTTGCACGTTATCAGTCACGCATCAGTTAGTTTGAAGAGCTTCTACAGCGTTTTATTTTACCCGAGGACCCTAAATTCCCTCATATAATTTGTTCATTTTGAACATCAATACAAGAAAGACTATTCATTCATTTATGACGTTGAATGTGCAGCTAAATTTGTATTTAATACGTTCCAAATAATAATAATAATAATAATAATAATAATAATAATAATAATAATAATAATAAATACTGCATTTAATATACATTTATTTTCAAAGTGAAACTGAAATACGCCATCATGCAGACTATTTTTTAAATAGATTTACATAGTCAAGTTGTTAGAAATTAATATGAATCATGTGAAGCCACTGATTATAATTATTGCCTATTTGTAAGGCACTAATTTAGAGTTTCGATTCTGGGCATCATTCCCGTTACCGTCGTTCATGCTGATTTTAAAAACTTTTGTTTTTTTTTTAAGTTCATAGTAACTGTTTCAAAATGTCATATATAATAAGTTTACACTGTCCATTAAGTATCTCAGAATAATAAAACAACGTGGGCCTGCTATATCAGAGTGTAAGTTATTCAGTTTCGACTTTATGAGAGTGGCTCGTTCATACATGACGCTTCTATTGAGAGTTCTTTAGGAGAGAGAATCAGAAGAAATGTTTTCTGGGAATTTCATTCTGATGTAAGAAAAGTACGAGAACTTTATTTGCTTTTTTTATTTTAACCAAAATGGGGTTTTTTCCTAACGACGACACTGCTTTTACGCAAACTCGCTGCACGTAAAGCCTCTCCAAGTTTGTTGAAATTCAGTCCACTGAAAACTCTTCCCTAAAAAATACTTTCCTTAAAAAGTTCATTACATGTTAGAGTTTCTTTTTTGTTCCACGTTATCAAGACCACATTAGAATTACAAACGACTTGGCAATATAAAAGACCATTATTAGGCTGCTCGTGGCTAAAGATAGCGTGATTTGTGAAAATGTTTTTGTACAAACAAAACTCACATTTTTGTGACGATAATACCTCATATGAAGCAACCGCTCACCTCCCGGGCCTTTTACAAAAATGACTGACAGGTAAACTGAAACACCCAGGATCGTATTGTTGGGGCCATGATGTCATTAAAGGCCTCAGAAGGAGTTAGTTGAAAGTTATTTGTTATGTAGCTAAATTGTGCAAACATGACTGTCTCATATTTTAATTTGAAGCCCTCTTTGAACTCAAATTAAGAACTTTAACCCCCCTCAGTCAGATTCTGTAGTACGCTCATAATCACACTGTATACGCTGATTTGTTTGAGTGTTTACCTGCCCACTGTCCTTTCCAGGTGTGTGAGTGGGATTTAGTGGTTTTCATCCAGGGGAATGGCAGGTGATATCTGCTCTGTTCCACGGGGTCACTGTAGCCTGGAGGCGGCTGGAGCGTCTGCTGTTGCTGCTGGTGCTGGTGCTGGTGGAGGAGCTGGGGTACGCCAGGTTCCTCCCGCATACTCGGCAAACTGTAAGTGGTAGCAATGTCAGGAAGGCCGGCCTGCTCCAAGGCTCCCATGGACGGCGGTGTGTAGACGGAGTGGACCTGCCTGCTCATGTAGAGGCAGGGTGGCGGGCTGCTGTGGCTGTAGTCATCACCCTGTGATCTCTGGTACGTGCAGGAGTCTTTAAAAACCTGAGAGGGATAAAAGTGATCTTCCCGATTCATGGCTGGCGAGGACCCGTGTCTGCAGGGGGGCCGTTTGCGTACACACACGCACCGTAACCTGCGCCCTACCTCGGCGTAAACCTTCAGCCCTACCTGCCTCAGGCGCAACTGCGAGGCCCTTACTGCTCCACACAGGTGTGTCACTCTGCCACCATGTGATCCTGTAGCGCCCAAGCCATTGGTTTCACTATTTGCTCAAAAACGGCAGGCCGATAGCTCCCAGTTTCCAGGATATTCTGCAGCTCTGTGAGCTTTTTTTTCCAGCCAACTGAACAAGAGCGCGTAAATCAATGGTACTCTGTAAATACCGCAAGGTTTACCTGGCATCCACCTGTGTCTGACCCCAACAGCAGCGGCAGCAGCAGCAACAACAACAAAAACAGGTGACCGTGCAACTGCTCCTTCCACATGTGGGGCAAAAGAGGGAGTTATTAATCAAGAGCGTCTGGAAGGAGCACGAATCTCACGCAAGGCAAGCTGGATTGTCCTCAAACAGCACAGCCATCGACATTTTATATGGATATATCTCTCGTGTGCACACTGAGGTTGATAAATCGATACGTATGGGCGCAAACATTGGTTGACCCGCCAGATAAGAGACGTGGATGGAGAAACAGTTGTCTTGGAAACTCTGGCGAAAAGCTCAAACACCACACACAGCCCACTTTTTTCATTTATCTGCTTTTCCCCCCTCTAACGTTTAAAACGCGCCCATTATACTTTTGTAAATGCATCATTTAACACCATTTCGCACGCATGGACCCACGATCTCCGCACGCAGGTATCTTGGCGACAACAAACAAGAGCTCATGCGGCCACTTCGCTCGCTGCACTCTCGCCGGTGTTTGCTGGTCATTAGCCTTCAGCGGCGGCGTGTGCTCGCGCCATTAAATCAATTAGGCTGGAGTGACTGGACTGAACTCAATTAACAGCCGTGCGCGTGGAGCGTGTCTCCACAGCCTTCGAGCTCTCCGGTGTCGGCTTTACGCAACGCGGAGACGAACGCGATTTACTTATTTTTCAGGAAAAATTACAGGAAGATCGGGCTTTTACCTCGCTGGTGTGTATCAATAGACCGTATTTGCCCGGAGTTCTTCAGAAGCAATTATGCCACTTTCGACTGTATCTTAATGGGGCACTCAGCGATGCAATAAAGTTCAAGTAAACCAATTCTACACAAAACACCGCCTGCACTATGGCTTAATGGTGTTTATATTTGATTATTGTTTCAAAGAGGAAGGAAACAGTTAACCAGAGCCATTCTCCTCTACAGTGGAGACAACGTGATTTATGAAGCATGATGCGCCTCAGATGCACTTTAGCCAACTTTCAAGCTGCAGATTTTTTTTTCCCCTTATGTAATGGCCTAAGCGAGGAGTGACACACGGCTGTAATTGAGCCGTGTGTAATCAGGGCCAAAGAGCTTGACATTTGTCACGTTTATATAAGGCTGTGAAACAGTAAAAAATAAAAAGGAGGCTAAATGGAGAGGACACTGAAGGCTTCGGCAAACGTCCACCCATCCTCAAACCTTACAAAAGGTGAAAATACTGTATGTGTTAAAGGGTTAAAATACTTCACTGCCACACATAATCCTCTGGAGACCACTGAACCACAAGCACAGGCGCATGTAGGAGTGTCGGGAAAACAAAGTTTTTTTTCCTCTCTCCTTTGACAAACAAAACCCTTTGTGATAGCTGGTGTATACATGTCAAAAAGTTGGACAGGCGATAGCATGTGCTTACCTAGTGGCGACTGCAGCGTGGCCTATGTAAACATCATGGCTAGTGAATAATAACAGAAAAATGGTAATGACATTATGATTGAAACAAAGCCTGCTCTTATGGGCGAAGCATAACTGCATCAAACTATGATGAAGAGAATGAAGAACATAAACGTGTGGGATGTGTTATTCAGACAAAAGTTTACTGGGGGGAGGGGGGGCAGCAACTGAACCCATCATGAGAGACAATTGTCCACCTTTACAATCCGGTGTAACAAGAATTTAAAGTTTCGTGTAGCTCATTCTGAGCAAAGTCAGCAGATCCTCTCAGGTTTAAGTCCACACACACACACACACACACACACACACAGTTGGGCTATTTTAACTCGTGGAGTTTGTGTGTGTGTGCGCGTCTTTGTCTCGGCTCGGTCTATCAGTGCGTCTCCGTTCTCTGTCGCCTCCGTGGCGTCTGTCTTTGTCTCTATCCAGCTTCTTATCTCTGTCTCTGCGGCCGTCCCTGTGATGATGTTTATGATCAATGTGGCCTCCATTACTCTTGTGATCTCTGGGAGGCGTCCTGCTGCGGCCTCTGTCTGGGGAATCGCTCCTCAGGCGCCCCCTTGCGGTGGAGTGTCCGGCTCCGGGCTCGCCAGTGCGGCGCTGCAGGCCGGTGGAGCGCAGCGTGTTGAGGAGGAAGCGTTTGTTGGTGCTTCGCAGAGGACATTTCAACCTGAAAGAGAAGTGAAGGACACGAGGTTAGTTAGACATGTTACACTTACCCCTGCGACCATTAGAGAGACAGATGGATGGTCGTCACTGAGGTCAGAGCTAATAACCGCCACACAGGACTCACAGGACAGATTCATCTTTAAAAGTCCTCGCAGACAGAGCTGCAGCCACCGCTGAGGATACTGAGTGTTTCTGCTCTTTCCGCCTTTGAATCCTCATGAAACTGATTAAAAGCTGGCAGTATTTTATGGACTGACTCCAGCATTAAGCCTCCCTCAAAATCAATAAACAGTTCTGTGATTTTCCACACAGATTTTATCCTCAGAAATAGACATTAGACATCTCTTTGTGGTATTTCAAATATATATATTTTTAAAACTTAAAAACTCACACTCAGTGGCTTAAACTGGGTGATTTGGATTCATGACATCAGTGTCAGATTGTCATACAGGTTTAATTGAGATCAAACTGTTTTACAGCAAAAACTTGATGGAAAAAAATGACAATTTTAGTTTCAAGTTTGACTACTTTAAATGTAAATATCAGTGAGATAAAAAGTAGCAATAACTACACAATGCAGACAAGATCAAACATTCCAGGATTTGCCAGGACATCATGGTGTTTTTACATATTACCAAACTGGTTATATATGACCCTAGATTAGTTAGAGAACCTTATTAATGGCCTTAAAGCATGAACTCAGTGCAGAGAAAAGCCAAAAGCAAAGCAAACGTTTTTAAAACTGTATTTTTGCTAACAAGAAATTAATTGTCTCGCATGCTTGTTACACAATACCAAACATTTAACTACAGGCAAATTAATGGAAATAAACCCCCAATATAAAGCATTTTAGTAAGAGATCTAGTGACTGTGAAAGCCATGACATAAAATTTACATTTACATTCATATTTAAACCATTTAGTTCCCTGAGGATGGCTCCTGGAAGAGACGACTACCACCGGGATAGAACTTTTTCATCACAGGAGAAAGGCCATCGTTTAAAATCTTCATATTGACTTTCAATGAGGGGACAAACCATGCTAGGAGACTGCTCTCTGCCACTCAGGCGCTTATCCACCAGTCGAGAATACGACCACTTGCTCTCAAATGTGCACTGTTCATTGTAATGAGGGATGAATGCAGTGCAGCTCTACTGTAATTGTTTTACAGTAGGGCGGTTCTTGGTGACAGTCTGATTACATCCTGCACTGACATCCTCATTCATCTGAGAAGGAGTTGCTCTTTACTTTTACTGGGTGCACTAATGCACGACCATCACTTTTATCAAATGTGTGCAGTCGACCACAGCTTCCAACCCCGTTTTACTGATGCCTTTCCCATTGATCTAAATAGCAGAGAGCAGCATGGGACCATAAATCTAAACACATTCAATGAAAAAATCAATCAGTGCCTTCCATCTGTCCTCCTATCAGTATCAGATATTGTTTTTTTAGTACAATAACTTTATTGTATGTAATGAATCCATGCTTCCTCCTTCAAAATGAGTTACAGGCCCTCCGAGTACGCCTTTTTATAGTCTACAGTATTTCTCCAGAATTTTTGAATACTCACAACTTAGGAGGTGAAAAACAAATTGGAGCTTTGTTAAAAGCAGCAACCAAACCGATGTAACGCCTACTGCAAGTGTCAGGATCTGAAGTTTTAAAAAGGATATATTAGAGTTTCAAAAGCAAAACTGCACTAATTTAATATCTGTGCCATAGGATAACACAAGCAGGCCTTTATACCCTGTTTTCTTTTCTTTATCTGTTTTTTGGTCCAAAAAAAAAAAAAAAAAAAAAAAAAAAAAAAAAAAAAAAGCACTTGGGTCAATTTTAAATGTCAGATTGGAGGCAGGTCAAAACAAGATATATCATTTACCTACATTTTTACACTGGGGCCACCTTCTCCTTTGAAATCAAAATCATTTTCTAACACAGTCATGATTTAATACTACTTTCACTCTCACAGATTTTAAATTTGTGCAGTTTTGCTATTGAAGCTCGGATATATCCCATAATATTGATGCTCAAAGTTTGCTCAGGGGCTATAGAAAAACACATTACACTGCCTCTACTATGAACATCCTGTCTAAGATCATTAAGGACAGCGTAATGGGTATGTGTGTCTATTTTAACTTTCACTTCAAATTAAAATAAGTTTGTATTTGATGCATCTTATTTGTATGCACTGCTCAGGGAGATGCTCCAAATGTCATTGTGCACCTGTACAGAGACAAATACATGCATTCTCTCCTATTGTAGGATGTGACATTTTGAGCAGGTGTAAAGTTTATATGGTTGCACTTTTTAAACGGAGTATAAATGAAATTAAAGGTTCATTTTACGTAGATATATTTTGTAGAAGAAGTTATGAGGGCTTAAGACGGTAGAAGAAATAAGCCAAATTAAAAAGTGCCAAAATCTGACCCACTCATGTCCTCTTTGAGGGACTGCAACACTCAAAATTTTCATTCTGAAGGTAACATTTTGGCTTTATTAACCACACTAAATTAAAAAAAATAAAATAAAATATATATATATATATATACACACACACACGTGTGTGTGTGTGTGTGTGTGTGTGTGTGTGTGTGTGTGTGTGTGTATTTTGTTGTTTTAGTATGGAATGGCTCTGCTCTCACTTTACTCACTCCTCCTGCTGAAACACCAGGAGTTGTGTGACTGTCACATAGATACTTTTTCCCATTATCCCATTACTTAGATCATAATCTGAATCAGCAGGACCTGCCTAGGATTTTCCTACATGTTATGGATGCCAATTACTTAACATGTAGTGTTAAGTAATTGTGGTGCACCTTCGACCTTCAGTCATTTTTATTTGTCCTCCCTGTTCACACTGGATTAAAATTTGAGGTGGGTGGATCAATCCAAAGATAGTATCGATAGTATTGATACCAACACTGGTTTAGACACATACTAGCACAATAGGAACGATGCTTTGCTTCTATCCTCTAAGTTCAGTATGTAGCCCAGGGAATTGCTTTAAATCATTTTTTAGTGAAAAATATATTTCAGGCATGCACTATAAAAAAATTACAGGAATCTTTTTTAGTGTTAACCTCCACATCAATTTTATTTATAGCTTATAACACATTTAAGCTAGAGAATCTAACCTAGCGTGCTGCAGAGACAGGCACATTTACACTGCAAGTCTCCAAAAAACCCAATGCCACAAAAAGCTAAAAGATGCATTTTTATGTGTTAACTAATTGTAGTGAAAAGTAACAATCACAGCGATTTAATGCTCATTAAATCTTTTGCAAATGAATGACGATTCATTCATTTTCCTTTACAAGTTAAAATTAACGGTATTGGTAGGGCTGCACGATTAATCGTTAGAAAATCGCGATCTCGATTCATACTTATGTGCGATCTCATTTCCAAATGACAACGATTTAAAAAAAAAAAAAAGAAAAAAAGAAAAAAAAGATGATGACGATTGTACCGCATTTTGATCCGGGACATAATCTGCATGAAAACAAGCGCTCACTCTTCCTGCTCAACAAAAGACAAGGGCGAACATGATGTTCTTATGTTTCAGGTACATGGGCCAGACGTGGCCGTCAAAAAGGCTAGGTGGGTCTGGTACCAGGTAGTTTCTTGAGCAGAAGCTGTGCCATGTGATGCTAAAATTAGCAGGGAAAAAACAACGGAGAGCACGTCAGGGATGACGAGAAAGTGACAGGAGAAAATCTGTCCCGGTCAACCACCCAAACATCAATAACGGGAACCTTATACAGCGCTTCCCTATACACGTCGAACTCCCGCAGGCACAAAGAAATTACGGAGGCTCTTACATATCACCTGACCAAAGATATGGCTCCCATCAACACTGTGCAAAACGAGGGATTTAGGAAAGTGATCAACGCCGTAGACAAACGCTACACAGTGCCGTCCCGCAACTATTTTTCTATTGTTGCACTACCTGCTCTATACACGCAGTGTCGAGCAACGGTGGAGACGGAATTTCAAGCA
The DNA here is from genome assembly GCF_963969265.1 of Rhamphochromis sp. 'chilingali'. Taxonomy (NCBI): domain Eukaryota; kingdom Metazoa; phylum Chordata; class Actinopteri; order Cichliformes; family Cichlidae; genus Rhamphochromis; species Rhamphochromis sp. 'chilingali'. Next base: position 17,027,124 of record NC_137945.1, on the reverse strand, counting down.
GTACAACATTTTGCGGCAAGGACAAAATGTGAGACATTTGTTGTTTTTATGTTCAGTCTCAACTGTTACGAAGTTGATGTGCAGTTAATAAGTGCAATAAATATTTATACTGGAAATATTTATACTGGAATTTATACTGTATACTGGAATTATTATACTGGAATTATACTGGAATTTATACTGTATACAATAAATATTTATACTGGAAAAGAAAATCGTGAGAGAATCGTGATCTCAATTCTAAGCCAAAAAATCGTGCAGCCCTAGGTATTGGTATCGGCAATACTCGCCGTCTATGTACCTGGTATCAGATCGATACCAAAAATCTGCAGTATCGCACACTACTGCAGCCATTTTCATTAGTTCAAGTGCAATGCACACATTATGTGAGGCTCAACTACCAAGCTTTCTTACTAAAGCAGATAAGTAAGAGTCAGACAGATGGCATGTCAGACACTGTGCTCACCATCCTGCAGGGCCCATGGTCTCTGCTCTCACGCGGGCTCTGTCAGTCTCCCTGAGGAGCTCCTCCACTGCACGCCTAGATGGATAAATAAAGAGGAAAAAACGTCAAACACTGTTCACGTGAAGGGGAGGGAAAATGAGAAGCCGAGGACAAAGATGGCGCAAATCCTCAAGGGGGAGCCAAGGGGAGAATAATCTAATTAAGTGAGAGAAAACGGAGTGATGCGGAAGAGAAAGTGAATCATCAGGAGCAAAAGGGGAACAGTGTCCTGGTTTGACACGAGCTGCTGAATCGGCACAATCCCAGCAGAGGAGACCCGCTGATCTACTTTTATACAGGACAGGGAGCTCATGGTGTGTGCCACCACGAAGGCATGCTTTCCATACAATCACAAGCTCGTCTAACAACACAATAAATGAGCATCTTTTTTTTTACCGACGGAGCGTTGTTACAGATTTAGAGGAAACCTGCGTTCACCAGTGCGCAAATACCAAGTGAGGACAAATATTAACACGCTACATACTTTTCCAGCTCATTATCTTCTGCCATCGCGATCACACGCAAACTTAATTGCGGTAAAATCGATGGATGGTCGTTAATTAACCCAACATCGCTTGTTTACCTCCTCGCGAGGTCCTCCGACCGAGGACCCCGATGATTTTTGGTGCCCTGAATAATGCCCGATCATTTTTAGCTTCACCTTCCACCCGTTTCTCTTTTTATGTTTTCTACCATCTCCCAAATAACTTTCTTGGTCAGTAACCGACTAAATCGTTATAATAAAAAAAAAGAAATCATGATATTTCAGTATGGGCTCATTTTATCACACAGTTAACAAAATGTACCCGTTTAGGAAAACGAAAGCGATGCCGTAGTGGTTATTTTTAATTCCCCATTTTACGGTAAACTGGTATAAAGCTGCTGTGTGCATCAAAAATATTAGCTTAACTTAAGAAGTTGGCAGTGTTTTTGTCGTCATTATTTCTGACCATCAACCGACCTAAATTCTGGTGAGGTTTCTTTATTTCATTGCACTGCTTGGTGAATGTTATACGTCATGGGAAAGGTTTTTTTTTGTGCTAATTAACTATTAACATCTCTCAAAACTTGTTGAGAAAGGGAGACACTGTCATCTTTAAAAGCGGCATTTATCCAAAACTGAAAGCTGTAATATTAAGTTTCACTTATTATTTAAAATAAAACTAAGTCATGTTAATAAGTTTTAATCTCACGCCCCCTTTAAGCCTTTATAACAGTAGTCTACAATATAACCAGTAATCTTCAAAAAGAATAACTTACAGTATGAATACTTTTATTTATTTACGTTTTTATGTTTGTTCCATTTATTTATTTATTTATTTATTTATTTATTTATTTATGTATATGTAGTTACTTATAAATCTTGCATATATATATATATATATATATATATATATATATATATATATATATATATATATATATATATATATAGTTATATGTGTTTATTCGTGTATCGATTTACCTATGTTTGTCTGCGTTACAAATGTATACAGTTATCTATTTATTTTGATGTGTTTGCTGACTTATTAGAATTTCTTTTATACATAAATATATTTAAACACATTTTGTTTTCTTATTTATTTATTTGTCTATTTGTTTTTTAATTATGTATTTACGAAAAGGCGGTCTTAAAGCCAACCCCTAGCTCTCCTCTGGATTGACAACCGTATGCCCCGCCCACTCGGTTTTGACGGACAGCAGTGGGCGGGGTCAGCGCTGCCAAAGGCACGGGGGCGTTTTCGTGCGGGTTTTGCGGAACGGTCCGTTGCGGTGGATGCGTGATTGAGGTCCCGCGGCTAATAATCACCCCCCTTTTTGGGGCCGGAGTGCACGGCGCGGAGGAGCCGCCGGAAAAGGTAACGTCACATCACATCTGCCTGCGCGAGCGGTGTCAGTGTGTGGCTGGCTTTGCTTTCTATGCTGCTGTCGCCTCATCGGTCCCAGGTTTTTCCGCTTGTGGGGAGGGTGGGATGGAGTCAGACAGATGGGGGGCAATGATTAAAAAAAAATTCTGATATATGTAAGTGTGTCGGGCTTGCGTATTTGATCATGACACTGCAGTGGGAGCGCTCCCAAGGTAGATCAGGTCTATGCCAGAAAAAAATTATTGTACATGTAAATTAAATCAGTGTCATTTTTTTGTTATCTTTGTGTGTCTGGGTGGTGTGGAGGGGGGTGGTTTAAGAAAAAAAGGCAGCCTATTGCAACAGACCTTGCAGAACAGCAGCAGCAGCAGGCCTGTTCCTGCAAGTGGCTACCAGAGCCTTTTTTTTAAGATAAGAGAGATGGGGTTTTATGAAAATGTAGGCTAAGCCGAGAGGACCTGAGATTTTAAATCTGTGGCCTAAAACATCATTTCATCTTCTTTGAAAATGTAATTCCTGCACACTGGACTGTCGTGTCCTGTAAGATTAGATTGTCATTTCGAACAATAACCAGAGAGACAAGAGTGTTATTTACTGAAATGGAAAGCAGTGCAATGACAATAACAGCCCGGCCTTGGACTCTCATACACACATGTACACACACACTGTGTGGTGGGATTAAAAGAGATATTCTACAAGCATTTGCCAGTCTTCATATTGCTTGTATAAAGGAATCCGTTGCAACAGCTCTGTTTAAAACACATTTAAGTGCTTTTCACTGCTCTGAAGTGCCGTCACAGTGAAAACACGAAGACTTTACTTATTGATAAAGACCATTCACAGGTACCTAAAAACGCCCTTGTGCTCGACGTGCGTGTTTGCTTTTGGTTGTGTAGACTTACGCTCGCATGTCTACGCGTATATGTGTGTTTATATGTGTGTTTGTTTGTGTGTGTGTGTGATGTGGTGATGTCACAGCTTTGTTATAGAAACAGAGAAGCCTTGTGTCCTCATGATTAATTCATGTCCAGCTGCGGGATAGAGACAGAAGCAGCCAGTCACACGCAGACAAGAGGAGCACGTACTTAAAGGAGGCTGAAATAAGTAACTACCGGTGGGGTGGCCAAGGAGACAGGAGGGACAGGTTGTCACAAGGAAAAAAAAAAAGACCCAGACAAGATGAAAAGAGCAGAAAAAAAAAAACGACTCAAGGGGACTCTCATCATCATCGTCTGCGCTGTCTGACAAGCTTTCAGGCTGTACCGAGGAGGAGCAGAGCATCCTGCTGAGAGGAGTGCATCTGTTGTGTGGCTCCTCTGCATCCTTCTCTGGCTACACTCTGAATGTCAAGCCCCACTGAGCAGAACGGGATCCAGGTCGTCATGGAGACAGGAGCAGACCCTCGCTGGAACAGAGGCAGGTAGTCACTGTATCTTGGCTGGCCCGCTGAGCGTAGAGGCACGCCCTCTGCTGTCGGCTGATAGCATCTGGCCCCTTGGAGGCTGGGCTAATAGAAGGGCCGAGGGGGTCTGAGGGGCTTTGGATGTGAAGCGCTGTGGAAATGATCAGCGCACACTGTGGTGCATTAGCTCTGGGGACACGCTCTGCTCGCTGGAGTGCTATATTTCAAGACTTTGCTTTGGGCGTGTTCTCTTTCCGTTGTAGAGGAGACTGAGTTCATCTACTGTACCCAGCCTGAACCAAAAATATCAAGCGTTTTCCTTGGCTTCGCCCCCCTTCCTTTCATCCTCTCTTCCATTCCATATTCTTATTCTTCCCTTGTACCTGTTTTCACATCCCATTGATCTCTTCTTCTTTTTCTTCTTCCACCTGTCTACACTCCCTTCCGTATCTTGTCGGCATCACTTTCCTTTTCTGTTGCTTTCCCAAGCTCACTTTCTCTGATCTGTGCCCTCTTTCTGCCTCAATCCCAGATAATTCCCTCTCTGTGGAATTGGAAGATTGGAGCAGGCGAGAGCAAAAGAGAGATTATACTGCCAGATTAGTGGACAGAAGCAGCAATACATAATCTCAGCAGTGACATAAACGTGCACACACACACACACGCGGTGTCATCCTCAGTCTCATGCAAACACGTGGGCACACGTGCACAAAGTATTTGCCACATGAATAAATGCCCAACACTTGTTGTCTTGTTTTTTTTTCTGAAACAGCTGTTTAACTCTCTTGTTTTGGCCTCTGACCCACAGGGTGATGTGCCATCAGCCACTGGGGGGCATTTGTCCTCTCCGCCACCTGTTCAGCCTCTGAAGCTTATGGGATAGGAGTGTGTGCGCCCCTTCCCAACCGCTCTGCATCCCAGCTGGACTCAGTCGTGTCAAAGCTGAATTGCGTTGAAGGAGAAGACATGGGCAGCCCGGGCTCCGAGGTGGGTCTGGCTGGGTCCGTGGAGCCAGCTCTGGAGGCTCTGTGTCCCGAGTGTGGCCAGATCCACCGCAGCTGGGAAAACCACCTTTACAACTACCGTCTGGAAGTGGACGACGATCTGGTGTGCCACATCTGCCTGCAACCGCTGGTGCAGCCTCTCGATACGCCATGCGGACACACCTTCTGCGCCCGCTGCCTGCGTAGCTTCCTCCAGGAGAGGGACTTCTGCCCTCTGGACAGGACCCGGCTGCAGCTGCAGGCATGCCGCAGGTCCAGCATCCTGGTGCACAAGCTGCTGGACAAGCTGTCTGTGTCCTGCCCTTTGACCCCTGTCTGCTCCCTCAGCATGCCTCGCTGTGACCTGGAGGCGCACCTTAAACACAGGTAATAAAGCTTTTATGCAGACAGATGAATGCATGAGATCATTATGACACCGTGCATGCAGTCAGGATTTCATGAGCTTAGCTTCTCAGCTAACAAAGCCACCAGGCGATCGGTTGAACATCCTTTAGTAATAACCACAAGCAGCATTCAGGGCCAATCCGTCCTTGTGATTGGCTTGTTTTTCAGCTGAACCAGTGGAGATATCACAAATCAGAGTCCGCATCACATAGACTTACCCACCATTCTTAACCTTAAAGGTCTCCCCCATCCCGTGCACACGCTTTGGCTTTTGGCCCGTTTGGACCAGGTGCTGTGAGACCCTGCAGGGATTATTGGGCTGTAGGTCATGTGACGGGGGATTAGTGATTCCCTTTCGACAGTCATGGGTTGGCTGACCAGGAGCCTTCGTGTTCTCATTCTGCAACCATGCTGAGCAACTTCAACACCAGAGATCTTTTCAACCACTTCTTCTGTGAGACAGCCAAGGGCAACCCCGGCCTGTGGTGAGTCGAACGCAGTGGGGTGTGAGGTCAGCGTGACTCAGAATGACAAAAAGACATTATTTACTCGCTGGTTTCCACTGTTTTTGTTATTTCAGTCTGTATCTCGGTTTGCTTTGCCTCTTACTCTCTCTGTCCTGCTTCCTCTGTTGCCATGTCTTGCACTGAAGTGCACGATTACGTGTGCATGCATCGGTGTCAGGCTGTCATTGCTGCTTCAAGGATGTAATTCGTGCAGTATGTGATGATGTGTTTGTGCCTGGTTAAGGCATTAAAACCAGTGCTCTTGATCTTTAAGCAGACTCCTTTCTAGTTGAATTTTGACGTTGGTTTGTTGACTGGTTTTTCACTGTCCTCCTAACACCTCGATTAAGTTGAGGAGATTTTCCTTAACAAGATCAGGGTAACAGACTATCACTTACAGTCCTTTAAAAGCTTTTCTGAGTCAGCTGTTTTTCTATAAAAGAATCCCTTTTAAAGAAACGCTGTGTAGCAAAGTGCCAGCCGGTGAAGCCGAAAGTCAACAAGATAACGGTAAATGGTCAAATGTTGCGTAACAACACCAGTTGTCGTCTTCTAGTGAGGCTGTAAGGGAAAAATCTCTTGAGTGTATCCCCTTTAAACATTTATTCTTAAAAGTATCTGCATCCCGGTCTTACCTCAGGAAAGAATACACGCGTAAGGTTGTGTTGACAAGATAAGGAAAGATGGTCTAACAGATCACACAAGGTCACCACGAGGACTAACGCGACATTCTTTAGCAAAGCTTAAATCTCGGCCTCATGCGAACTCACCGCTCCCCTGCAGACTTCGGTTTAAGATAGCAGCCAACAGCCTGCCGTTGTGTTTGTGTGACTTTAAAAGTCAACATTGTTTTTGTTGAAGATTAGGGATCAGACATTAGATTCAAAGAGGAGGACACGGTGTTCCACGATGATTACGGTGGGCTGCTTCATTTTGTTGCCCGTGTACGTGTGAGGAATGAACTTTCACTGTCCCTGGGAAAAAAACAAAGGAACCAAATGACTACATCTATGTGAGCAGAAGTCTTTGTTTTTAGCATTTACCAGTTTTCCTGTCAAAATTATTTGTTCTTTGCAAAAACGAAAGATTAGACAAGGAAGGAAATTCATTAAAGAAAACAAAATTACTCTGTGTCACAAGGGATTAAACACCTGTCACCTCTAAGCTACCACTTACAGTAATGAAGGAAATTAAGGCTGACACCATACTGACCCTTTGAGGGAGTCGTTGTGCGTTTATTTTTAAATTGTTTCTAAGTGAAGTGTTTCTATTTTTGTAGGCGAAGAAGGGACACGTCGTCCTGTGTTTCTTTTTTAAGGAAACATTTTATAATTAACTTGTAGCTCATTATGTGATCTCAGAGCTATTCATACAACAAATCAGCAGTTTTCTCTGTTTTCAGCTTCTCAGATGTGAGTACTTGCTAGCCTTTGCCTTTGGGAATTTGGGAAAGACGTCTTTTTTCGCTGTTTTATGGCTTTGAAGTGCTTCCTAGCATAGAATTCCCATTCTTCCCAGAGCTTTAAGATCTTCATGTTGCTTGAAAAATTAGATGATGTTATTAATTCAAGCCAGTTTGAAGGGTCAAGGCTAATTTACAACTGAAAATCACAACCACAAAAACAGACTTTTTCTTTTTTTGCTTCTCTTTCCTGGGATTTTATCCTTGTAAAGCCTGAACCAGGACAAAATCGCCAGAAAATTTAAATTTTTAGTGTTTATTCAACCTTCTAACAAATTTTTAAAATCAAAAACCTTAAATATGAATTTGCATAGTAGTTAGGGTTAAAAAAAAACCTCACTATTGCACTATTCAAAGTGTCAGCATGTTTCTGGAGCTTCACTTGTGCTTCACTGATTTAATTTTGGAATTTTAGAAAGAACCTGTTAACTAAAGTCATTGTAAATTTCAGCAGTGTAAGAAAACAAATCTCTCAAGTTTTCTTCGCTTGTGAGCGAGCACCGCATCAAATTAACTGAGCTTGGTTTTCTTTACATGTCGGATGGGGTGATACGCTGACACCTGTTGCTTGATGAAAGGTGTCCAGGGATGCAGAGTCAGCAGACAAATGGGGACGGTCCACGATGCGAGAGCGGGGATGAGCGAGCAATGGTGACCAGCCCTCCCAGGTCACCGCATACACCACAGACAGACCTGAGGGACCGCACGCCGTCACCGCCCTCTGGACCCAATAACAGCTGCGGTAATGGGCCTGTGTGGACAGATGATGCCGGCCTTGACAACCCAGCCTTTGAGGAAAGCACCGAAGAAGACAGTAAGTTGATCTATCGGCCTTGGATTGTCAGTAAAGTTAATAATATAGCTGTCATCCATCTCTTCGTGTCCTTCTGCCTGTAGGTGTAGTAGGGTTGGAGTGTGTGGTCCCCAGGGTGAAGCGGCCCCTCAGTAATCCCTGTATCCATCTCCTGCGCTCCGTTAGCTCCACCTCCTCTGGCTGGGACTGCCCTGAATCCCCGCCTCTGTCTGCTGAGGAGGGTATGACATCATCTGTTCCTTTCACTGAGGATCTTCTCAAAGGGACCTTGGATAATGAAATACCTTACTTCCTTGCGAGCTGTAGTCTTATACAAAAAATGGATAATCACATCCAGTCAGCTTTGTACTAAAGGTTGGAAAGATGTGGAAATTACTTTCTTAAGTGAAGCTTTTTTTTGATAATGTCACTGGTGTCTCCTCTAGGCTGTGTGAAGCTCCCCTCCCTTCCTGAAGGAGAGATAACTGCCATAGAGGTCCACCGTGCAAACCCATATGTAGAGCTGGGAATCAGCATTGTTGGTGGAAATGAGACGCCTCTCATCAACATCGTGATTCAGGAAGTTTACCGAGACGGGGTCATTGCAAGGGACGGGAGGCTGCTGGCCGGGGATCAGATACTCCAGGTGAGAGATCAGTTTCAGGTGTAAATTTTCAGTGTTTTCAGAGAGTGTTTGGAAGATTTGTTGAAGACAAGAGCTTAATAAACATTTTATTAGGAGTCTGTGGGAGATGTGCTGCAGATAGTGCAGCGCTGAGAATATTGTAAACAGTGGAGTAGGGCACATTGTTCTGGATATGCTGTGTGACTGCAACATTTCTAAATTATCCTGACTATCAGTTTCGACATTGTGTTTTGGGGAAAAAGATCTATGTATATATTTTTGGATAGTTTAGAGCTTCACTTAGAAATTAGCCAGTTGTTTTCTCTCAGCACCACATTTACTTTCGTCTTAGTCAACTTTTTATTTTTGGTCTACTATTAAAAGCTCCTCTAATCAATAGTCTTCTGTTAATGGTAATCAGATGAGTACTTGTAGTTGAAAGGGATCACCCTTAGTGAGCAGTTCACTAATATTCAAGATCTGTAGATGTTAGCACCCTTTGGCACACTGTTGTGGTTTCACGGTTCTATTTACAGTCCATTTCCCTGAGAAAGCTCGAGAGCAGACAGTTACCTTTCAGACAGGGGAAGCTATAAATGCTGTATTTCTTTCTCAGTTGTTTTTGGTGTTGACCAAAACAGAGCTAAAAGAAAATGAGTGTGCGACTTAAATGCGTCAGATAGCTAAGAATCTGGTCATGTTTCAAAGCTAGCTTGCTCATCTAGTTTTTATTTTCCATTCCTCTCCACTCCAAGGTGAACAATGTGGACATCAGTAACGTGCCACACAGTTTTGCTCGCTCCACCCTGGCCCGCCCCTGTACCACCCTGCAGCTGACTGTACTCCGGGAGCGTCGCTGTGCCTCCCGGGCACCTCCCTCCTCTTCCTCCTCCACCCCAGCAGTCCCCCATGCCCCCTGCTCCACTCCCGAAGTCACCCCACCCAGCCCAGCCACTCTGAGAATCACCCTGCATAAGCGAGACTCCACAGAGCAGCTTGGAATCAAGCTGGTACGGCGAACGGATGAGTCAGGGGTGTTTGTGTTAGATCTCCTGGAGGGAGGCCTGGCTGCCAAGGATGGCAGACTGCGGAGTAACGACCGCGTGCTGGCAGTCAATGAACAGGACTTGCGACACGGCACCCCAGAGCAAGCTGCTCAGATCATACAGGTGCAGTTTGTTCATTTGGGTCTACAATCCTGGATTTCCCTTTTGGTTTTACAGACAGGGGCTGAAAAATAATTTTGCTACTTCAGATTTGTCTCTAAAGCACAGATTCTGCCCTTTCAGGCCAGTGGAGAACGAGTCCACCTGCTGATTGGCCGACCCAGCAAACCAACTCCACCGCCGCCGCCGCCAAAATCAAGCTCCACCAGAGACCTTTACTGCCTTGATCACTTCCTGCCTAACCACAGCTCTACCCCGAGTCCTGTGGCCATACACCTGTCCCGCACCAGCACCCACAGAGTGAGGACATGACTTGCCCTTTTTGTTTCACCTTTACTTTGTTATAAAATTAGATTTTATGAGATCAAAATCTAAACTGAGGTTTAAAAGTAATACAATAAAAAGAGTATACTTTTTTTTTTTTTTTTGCCGTATTGAAATCAAGCCTGTGTTTCGATTGCTCCCAGGACCTGTCCCAGTGTGTGACCTGTAAGGAGAAACACATCACTGTGAAGAAGGAACCACACGAGTCTCTGGGCATGACTGTTGCAGGAGGGCGGGGCAGCAAGAGCGGGGAGCTGCCGATCTTTGTGACGAGCGTCCAACCGCACGGCTGCTTGTCGAGGGATGGGCGAATCAAAAGAGGTGAACGCTTCCTCTGGACCGATTGAGCCACAACCCAAACATCACATCAGAAAACCACTGCATCTTCTCGCTTCCTCTCTCAGGTGATGTGCTGCTGAGCATCAACGGGCAGGATTTGACCTACCTGAGCCACAGTGAGGCCGTGGGCACCTTGAAGGCCAGCGCTGCGTCGCCCTCGGTCCAGCTGCGAGTGCTCGAGGTCAGCATGGTGGAAGAGCAGGACCATGATGAGCTGCTGCCTCACACTCACGACAGTGACTTTGATGCCAACTGGTCCCCCTCGTGGGTCATGTGGCTGGGCCTGCCCAGGTGAGCACACAGAGGAAATACAATATAGTTCTGGATGTGTGATTGTGTTTTGTGATATGGTGGTGTTGTCAGCAGCTTCAAACAGGACATTATACAAGAAAGAAAAGCTTGTATCTTCATTAAATGTCATGTTTTTCTTGTTTTTATCTTAACTAATTATATATTAACTTTCTGATTTGTGGGCTTTGTGCTGATTGGTTGGTTATTTGTCACATTTTCCCATTTTTTACTATGTATTAAAAATATCAACATGAGCGTCCTGAATCTGTTCGTGGGATCATAATCAATCTATCTGTCTGTCCATCTGTCTGTCCAGCCCTCCTTCACTCTGCTCTCCACCCTCTCCTTGCAGCTACCTGCACAGTAGCCATGAGATTGTTCTGCGCAGGAGCCATCCTGGCAGCTGGGGATTTAGCATCGTCGGGGGATATGAGGAAAGCCATGGCAACCAGGCGTTCTTTATCAAGACCATCGTCCTCGGCACACCCGCATACTATGACGGCCGCCTCAAGTGAGTGATCAGTTGTGCTTTATATGATAATCTGTGGCTTACAAAAACAGGGGGGAGGGGAATAAATAAATAACTTTGTGGGATTTTTACTTCAGGCTTTAAGAAGAAATATGTGTATAATGATCATTATAATCCAGGCTGTCTGCTTGAGGCTTTTGAGGCTTCAGCAAGTACAGAGCAAAGGGTTAGTTCAAGCTCTGCTGTAATCCTGGCAGATCAGCTGAGCTCTGTGCCAGCCTAAATTGGACAGTGGCTCATCTGATACCTTTCATCCAATTGGTAAATCTCAGATAGGGCACTGTTTAAGCTGCTTTAGCCTGCCCAAAGTTGTTGCACAACTGCTGTCCACTTTGCAACCCATCACCACCCTGGCTCCTCCTTTTCACATTGTGTCTGACCTAATCAGTGTTTTCATACCTGATCTCCCTGTGAAATATAAATTACTACAGAAATAACTATTCTTTTGATTGTAGTGGTCCTGACTGAACTTATTTAACAATTGTAAAGGCTCAAAAGGCCCACATTTGTAGTGTGCGCTTATTTTTTATGCTAATATTTAGAGGCATAACTGTCTTATCTATTGTCATAATGCAGCTAGCAAGCAATAAAATAATTCAGTTCTGTAGCTCATCTGTCCATATATCAAAACGAATAACATCTATTGTAGGTTTTAAAAAGTTACAGTAGATATGTCTTCTCTCTGAGTATTTTCCTTCCTTTCTCTGTACCCTTTTTGTGTCAGTACTACAAAAAAATATTCAGAATAAAGGCTAATCTTTCCTCAGTGATTGAAGAATAAAGGTAGCGATATTTTTTTTCCTTTTGCCAAAAAGTCTTTTTGGGAGAAAAAAAGCAAACAATGAAATAATCCTAATAAGTATAATCTGTATGCCACAGAGCTTTGTTTTCTAAAACCTATTAAAAACACCTCCCCTAGCCACTCTGTTACACAAGGTTACATGTTACTAAAATACAGCTGCACAGCTTATTGTGGGAAATTCATAAGTGCCATTAAAGATGTTGGAGTTCAAATTGTACCCTGCAATTATTTTTAATTGCAAATTAATACGCTGATGATCACAGTCATCTCAAAAGGCTCGTCTTCATGTATGTAGTGCTGTTTGAGCCCAAAGCTATCAGGTCCTGTTTCTAAGCCTATGATAACATGTCTCTCTTTGTCATCTCAGGTGTGGTGACATGATAGTGGCAGTCAACGGCCTGTCGACAGCAGGAATGAGCCACTCGGCCCTGGTGCCCATGCTGAAAGAGCAGCGCAGCCGGGTGGCGCTTACTGTAGTCTCCTGGCCTGGCAGCCTGGTATAGCTGGGCCAGATCATGAGCAGGCTGCGCACTCCATAGAGTCCACCCAGAATGTTCTATATTGGGAACGACCTTGGCCAAAGTGAACTGGTACGTGCTACTGTACATCGCTCCATATCGGGCTTAATCCAGGACCAAACGCATTCAGAACTACTGAAGACCCAGCAGGACCCAAGCCTGTCCTGACCAGGTGGGAACTGATCCAGATCGTGCCACGTCACGCGACAGACTGCACTCTCACACACACTGCTGTGATCATATGGTCATGTTGTCTTCACTCCCACAGGGAGAATAGTACTGCAACTGTTAACAGGCAATCTGTGCTGTAGTCACCTCACCAGGCAGTTGTAGAATCCAGGGCTATATTCAGGTGGATGCATCGATGCAGGTAGAGATTAAATATTTTTGAGGAGTAGTCTGCAATCTGTGATCTAGGATAATGACACTTAATCAGTTTAATCGAGATGTTCTGCAAGACCAGTGCTGTATCCAGCTGAATGAGCCTCAGGCCTTATTAGAAACCTGCCGCACCCTTGGGGCTCAACTGCCCTTAGGCCTCATCACCATGATAAACCAGCTGCAATAGCAGCTGGAGTTTTATACATGTGTTTGAATGTGTGCTGTTTGTTTAATAAACACTTCCTGCAAAGGATTCATGACTCTACAGTGTCATTTTCTACTTTGTAAGCGAATGCTGAAAGCCATTTTGGCATATTACACCAACAGCTATAGAAGCATTGCTGCAGTAAGTGCATTGATGAGGCTTTTATTCAAACAAAAACAGAAATGTGATGTTTCATCATTAAAGAACACATCCAGATCTTAACGCAGCCTCAAGGTCTGTTATTCTCCAGAGTTGTGCTGTGTAGCTTTGCAGCAAGCTCGTTGGCCTCCGCTTGATTGGCTGCAGCTGCCGGTCCGGCCCGCTGTGCCATGGGCAGATTCTTTTTAGGATGCAGTTTCTGGAAGAGGAGTAAAGAACCAATGCTGTAACATATTCAAGGACAAAGTGGGGAAAAGCCATCACCCCAAATCCATTTTAAGGTCAATAGTACCTTAAGCTTTTTCTTTGCTGGGTCATGCACCACTCCATGTCGCCACAGGCTTTCCTAATTAACAGCAAAGCAAGGAGAAAATAATTTAGTTTCTGGATTGGGGGAAGAAAAAGAAAAAGCCCTGCCATATATAATGAAGGTTACAGGAAGTTGGTCATCACTGAAAACAATGTAGTCTGAGAAAAATCTCAGTTTGTCAACCACGTCATCACCATTGTTGGACAACACTGGCTTGAAAGTTATACATTTTATTCTATACACTGAAGTGCAGGTTCACCTTCATGGCAAAGCTCTTGTTACAGCCAGGAACAGCACAGCTGAAGGGCTTCTTCCCCTCATGGTCTCCCAGAACATGGCTCTCCAAGTTGAAGCGGCGAGTGAACTTTTTCTCACAACCTTCTTTGGGGCACGGAAACATTCTCTTTTCCCCGGAGTGGACGCGAAGCTCATGCAGGCGCAAGAACCAGAAGTTGCTGAACAGCTTGTTGCACTGTCCACACAGCACCTTGTCTGAGACCAGAGGAGTAGTTAGCGTTTTACAGCTGGCATGAGTCACATGGCATCAGTGCTTCCTAGAGTTTCATTTATACCTTTGTGTTCTTTTCTGTGCTTCAGATAATTTGACCAAGTTTTTCCCTGAAAAGGACACCCTTCAGTCTCACAAGGGTAGCCTGCCGCAGAAAGACGAAGGTTTTACTTGAGCACACGCTTTAAGAGAAATTCACTGCTCTGGTACCAACTTACCTTCATGTATTTTCTCATGATGCTTCAGTTTTTTAAGAGTGAGAAATTCTCTCGTGCATCCAGTCAAGGAACAACTTGAAAAGAAATAAGAGGTTAAATTTGAAATGGTCAAATACATGGAAAAAAACAAGTCCTTGCATCAGCCACTCACTGAAAAGGCAGACTCTCTTGGTGCTCACACTGATGAGCTTTCAGCTGGTTCCTCTTGTTAAATTCCTTTTCACAGCCCTGATGATCACACTGAAAAAGCAGCAGAATTAAACAAATATAACGAAATCACAGGACAACTTAAAAGAAAATAAGCCTAGCCATACTTGAAATCTCTTTTCCTGTTGCTGATGGACTCGGGCCATGTGGTTCTTCAGGCTGGCGTTCCTGACAAAGGCCTCGGAGCAACCATCAGCCGGACACCTGGAGAGCAAAGAAGGTAACTGTTCAGAGCAATCAAGTCCTTTTTGTTTTGTTTTTTTTAAACCTAATGACTTGACATTTAGGCACAAACTGCTTGCTTACTTGTGTGGCTTTTCCCCACTGTGACTGAGCTCATGTCTGGTGAGTTGGTAGCGGGTGCAGAAGCTCTTGTCACAGCTCTCACAGGAGAATGGTTTCTAAGATTTAACATAAGGCCAGGGAGCACTTAGCAGCCATTCAATCCGCCGCATTCAATTCTCACATCAGCTATTTATTGTTTCATGCTTCTAGCATTTCTGAGCCACTTACCAATCCTGTGTGTTTGCAAAGGTGAGCATCAAGCCTCCACGGTTTACTGAATGTAGCTTTACAATCAAAAAATGAGCAAACATAAGTTTTTTGACTTTGCAACCTCTCCCCCATCTTAAATAAGAGATGTCAGGTGTGGCCAAGGAGTAAACTTTTGTTTTCTGTTCGTCGGTGCAGGACACTGAGTGACCTACTTCCACCACATCTCGTGTATTTAATTTATATGATTGGAATGTACCAATTGAGGCAAAAGGGGGTGTCGTGCCTCAAAGAAATGATAAAATGTTAAGCATTCTGTACTCACCTACATTTACGGGTTACTTAATTTAGCATGTAAGATGCAAGAAAATGATTTAGACCCAATGATACTCAAACATTATAAAAGTCCAAGAGTCTTTCCTCTACAATGATTGATACAGGCTTTAAAAATGTCACCCGCAGTCCTTGCAGTAGGTTTCTCTATTAGCTGATCTGCTGTGTGGCACACAGCCCCAGAGAGAGGCGACTGCCTGTCTCCATTAATCACACACACACATTGAATTTACTCCACTAATCTTACTCTTATCAACCCTCCAATAAGGCTCTGTGATTGGTGTGATTTATGGTTGTCTGAAATATTTCTTCAGTGAGCTCCTTTGTAAGCAGCACACCTGAAACTAAATCAAATCACCTTTGAAAAGAAGACATTAGTGCAAATATATACAAATATATACATATATATATACACATATACACATGTATATATGTATATGTACATATACATATATGTATATATGTACATATATACATATGTATATATATACATATGTATATACATATGTATTCAATAAAATTAGTCACACTTTAATTTTAAAAATATTTTTAACATATGAATTTCTCATTTTGGTGTTTTAAGTGTTAGCATTTGTAAAAACATGTAACTTAAGTCGTGTGTGTGTGTGTGTATGTATGTATGTATATATATATACAGTATTGCTAAATTCAATTCAATTTCTTTATTGTCCCACAAGGGGAAATTAGTTTAGCTGCAGGAGGATAAAAATAAACAGAACAATACTATAAAATAATAATAACAATAATAATGATAGAAAGTTCAAGGACAATTATTTGCCATTAAGGAGACAATACGCAGTAGGGATAAAAGAGACCTGGAGTCTTTTAGTCCTCCTCGGAGGTACTCTAAAACGGCGGCCGGAAGGCAAAAACTCAAACTCACTGTGAAGTGGATGGTTCACACAATTAATAATAGAATGAGCCTTTCTAAGCACATTTCTATTGTAAATGGCCAAAAGTTCATCTTGCCAGCGCCCTGAAATTTTGCTAGCAGTCTTTACCGGAAGTCCCAACCAAATTATACAGCAGTATCCAAATAATATAGAGACACTATATCAACAAACTGTACTTAATAAACCCAGGATGTTTGATATTTTATAAATCCAGTGTTGCAATAGAACAAAAGTGTTCTTTCACACATTTTTAAGACTTAAATAAATTGAGCCCAAATTTTAAGGCTTTAAAAAAAATCATTCACTGACAATCCAGTGACATTATCTGCTTGTCTAAACATTACAGATCGCCCTGTGGGCCCATGCCGTGCTCTCATGTGAAACCTTTGACTGATTTTTGTGAATAAGGCCTATTGAGAGCCTGTTGGGCGTTACCTCAATGCCCTCCCACGCTTCAGGCAAGCATGCTGGGGTCAGTTGACACTGTTATCAATGTCCCCCTCTTTTCTTCCGGCTCCTCCCCCGACTACCAACACCACCGCCACCTGTGCTGTCAGGGACGGAATCAATACAGCTGGCCCAATACCTACATGTATGGCCGTGCCTACACCTGTCTCTGATAACCACACAGACTCTCACCCCACCTATCACACCCACAGATACTGCATGTTTGACCTGCAGTGGGATTTTCTTGTGCTTTTGTAAGCCCTTCAGGCCTATCCCAAACACTCCGTCACACCCACACTTGCATCACATTCTCAGATATTAGTCTCACAATCTCCGAAGGTCTTTTTTTCCAACCAAGAACAGGGAGAATAAGAGGAATGATGAGGCCTCAGATGGGAATAAGATCACAATGAAAACCGCCAGTTCACCCATATGGCAAAAATACATATCCTTTGTTGGTTTTCACTGGAATTTCACATGGGCTCCTCACAGCACAGCAACTAAAGTAGCTAACTCAGTTATTTCAGAACTCTGGGCTAAAGCAGAAGGTTGAAGTAACTGTAGCTAACTTTCATATTTACATAAGATTTTTAAGCAAGTTTAATAATGTTACAGATAAGTAGAAAAAATAGTTACAAAAAATAAATAAATAAAGCTGCTGGAACATGAAATACCCCTAACATCAACGTTTCAGCGGCAATACAGTCTACTGCACGTATAGTTGAATATTCTCTTATGAATCTTTTGTACATTTACTCAATCGCAATCATGAAAATGGAAGAACTCCTTAATTTTTCCTTAGCTACCTGTTTTTGATTTATTTATTTTTTGAGAAGCAGCATAGAGCACATGCAAGGAGGATCTACCCATCGCTGAATCTGTTAGGAAATACCCTGAATCATCAGGGTGAATCCAAATAAAAGCCAACAACACACAGAAAGGTGCCCTTTAAAAAAAAAAAGACTGCAGTGCTACAAATAACTAAGTGTGCCCCGTGACTCAGGAGCTTGTAGAATCACAGTTAGCAGCAACAACTTCACGGCTTTTCTTCTGTATTACTTTATCCTGTCTCTCACGTCGCCATTGTGGAATGTTGTCTTTTTTTTCAGGTCCCGCCACAGCATTTCAATCAGGTTGATGTCTGGACTTTGACTGGGTCATTGAAACATCTTGATTCTTTTCTTTTTCAGCCACTCTGTTTTAGATTTGCTGTTTTGCTTGGGATCATTGTGCTTTAAGTTTTTTATTTTTATTCTTTAACTATTAAACAGATGTGGGTCCAAAACAAGTTCAAATCATGACCCCTCCACCACTGTGCTCACAGCTGGTATGAAGTGTTCGTGCTGACGTGCTGTTTGACTTTCTCCAAATGTGGTGCTGTGCATTACAGTTAAACATCTCCACTTTGGTCTTGTCTGTATAAAACACTTAAGAAGTCTTTGTGGTTTGTTTAGATGTGGCTATGCAAACTTAATCTTGTTAAGCATGTTCTTTTAGCTATTAGAGGCTCCCTCCTGGCAACCGTTCCAAACAAGCCATGCTCGTTCAGTGTTTTTCTAAATGTGCTGTCATGAACTTTAACATTTGTCCTCTTCTGGGAAGACTGGAAATCATGGCAAATGTTGAAAAACAAGTGGAACGATGGATTTCAGATTGTTTGGAAATGGCCTTATAACAGCTACCAGATTGATGGGCAGCAACAGCTGTTTTCCAAAATCATTCCAGATGTTTTTCTTGGCATTGTACTGACACGCACCTGAATGCTCCACACCAACAAACTAGTAAAACTTCATCTGTTTTTCTAGAGCCAGTCACACTTAGTAAGTGCTACTTATCCTCTCAATTCCCATTGAAGCAGTAACGGTGTGTTTTGTTTATTACAATTGTTTCTCTTTTGATTTTTTTCCAGTACTTCCCTTCAGTTACAGCTACCACTTTTCAGAGAATAAATCACAATGGGAATAGAGCTTATTGGGACATTTTTACTTTTTTTGAGAGATTTCAAACCCTGGGCAGATTAACCAAATAAATCTCAAAGATAATACTAACTCTGTGTTATTCAGGTAAAGTGGGAAAGCAGATACTTGTGAAATGTCATATCTGCATATCTTGCCATGTAAGTTCTCCGCATAAAACTCTTGTCTGTGTCCATGACCAACTATCTGCTGTTTGTGTGTGTGTATGTGTGTGTGTGGTTAATATGTAACGTCCTGGGTCGATACAGCTGCTCCGAGCTGCTGGCTGAGCTGACAGACTCAATCTGTGTGTGTCAAATGTGTGATTAAGGAGTTCATAGTGCTCCGCGGCTTTTATCCACAGGCCTCGTCTTTCTGCCCTCCTCCCTCTCGCTTGCTTTCTCTCTCCTATTTACACTCTGTTTCCTCAATCAGTAACTTCTATGAGTCAGGGCCACACATGACACTCCGTGTGTCTGTGAGAACAAGCACACACACACAGGCTCTGTATGTGAGGTGAAAATCACAGAATGAAATAGAAGCGGACAGCCAAAAAATCACAGACATCCCTCTTTGGTTAGTGACCACAAAGTCTTATTGAATTTGTTCTGTCAGCTTTTGCATCATCTCCTTGGCTGAGAATAAAAAAACACCCAAAAGCATGAATCTGATTCATAAAAACCTGGGGTGGCCTTTGTCAGAGGACCAATATTTAATTTTTAATTCAAATGTTCAGCCGATATCTGCATAGATGCCATTTCTCTTATCTAGACACTCCAAGTCAATTCCAGACCTTTCCAATCAATACCAAAGGCTTTGGCTGCCAGCCTGCTTATTGACTGATTACATTTTGTTTTTCAGGTTGTTGGACACGTATTACAATGGCCTGATAACATCCATGCATGAATATCATGACCTCAGGTCTGCAGGGTTATGGATAGGCAGAAATGAGCCTTTTAGAAGTATACACTTTATTTACAAATTCTTCTACAAGTATTTTTTCTCTTTTTAAAAAAAATACAAACTCGGATAATACAACTACAGAAGTAATTTTTTTTTTAAGTCCCTTGAGCTCATTCCTCCTTGCGGGCGATATCTCTGTAAACTGGTCCTAATTTGTGTAAATATTAGGTAGAGCACTGAGGTGGGATGAGATAACCTATTTGTCACGTAACCAGCCAGCCATTCAGCCTCCACTGATTAAACAGCCCACATCAAGCGGTCCACACACAGGTACACAAACACTTACATAGGCATGACCCTGTGTACACATTCTTGTATTCAGCCGGGCAGGTGGGGGGGGGGGGGGGTCATATATCAGCTGCCAAACAGTGAAACTTTATGATTGTTTAAAATATCCTTATTTTTATGAAACACATAACTTAACATACAATGTGGGGGAAAAAAGTTTTCATGTGACTTTATGCAGTCCTGTCACAATCTAAGTGCACTTTTCCAACAAAGTTGCTTCTGAAGGAGCCACAAGACTTCTGGAACAATGTCCTTTGAGCAGATGAGACCGAATTGGAGATGTTTGGCCATAATGCTGATAACATAATGCTGGTAGCTTATCAGCACAAACACCTCATACCGACTGTCAAGCATGGTGGTGGAGGGGTGATGCTTTGGGCTTCCACCCACAGGACCTAATCCAGTGTTTTACCCTGACTCTGAATTATTGTTCCACATCAAGGCCATCGGTCCCGCAGCTAAAGCTGAGTCGAGACCGATTCATGCAACTCATAGGTACGCCAGCAAATCTACAATAAAATGGCTGAAAATTAAGAATCAAGATGTTGTAATGGCCCAAAGTCCAGCCCGGATATTGCAAAACATAAATATATGGTATTCTGAATCTTTTAAGTGAAGTTTAAATTTATTGATTTGGCTTGTTAGTAATTAATCTAATAATACAAAAAAAAAATCTTCCTCACAGGTCAATACTTTAGATTTGAGATGAATTCAACAGATAACATCATAATTATGAACTCCCTGTAGATTCATCCAAGTGTTTTAGAATCTAGTATTATCTAATATAATATTGAAAATGTTATATCCTGCTTTATTTCATTTTTAAAAAGACTTCATTGGCTTCCCACAGGAACAAATATAGTAACTATTGTTAGAGTATCATCTTGTTAATAGATGCTAAGAATTTAAATTGCTATTCAAAGGCTTCTAAACCACAGATTTTATCTATTAAATGAGTAATAAGACAAAAAAAAATTACTAAAGTCTAAATTATAAATGAATGAAAACTTAAAATGCCCTAGTGCAGAGGTAGGCAGGGGACATCCTAATTATAACATATAACCATGATGTTTGGAGTATGTTTGAGGGAACTGTTGAATCATGTTCTGTGTACACCTAAGGTAAAGTCGTGGATAATACTTCCCCTGGTGACAGTCTCTCACATTCACCAAATATGATACATCAGCACACTTTAGTTCATCTGTCCAGCCACACGCTTGATGCCTTCAGGCTGAGCTCAGCACACACCCTGGTGCACACTGCCACCTACTGTCTAAACAGTAGAAACCCAGCTACCTGACTGAGACCTGATATGCATTTTCATTTGCCTGCTCGATCTAACTTGCACACACCTAATCACCATTTTTATTTTTTAATTCTCCCAGGGAACTCTCGGGCTTCATTTTCTCCCCTTTGATGATATTTAATGAGTGATACATGCATTCTGTTTCTGTATCACTAAATTAAACTGCAAGATTCAAAGCTGTTTTGTTTCATTTAATAAACACGTGGCAACAATTTAGACTCTGAAACCGAGGCTTGCTTTCACGCTTTGCAGGAGTGAATGGGTCTGTAGTGACAAACCAGTGAATGATAAATAACATAATAATAATATATCATAAATAATTAGATAAGTGGTAAATATAATTTAAAAAACAACACTATAGATTAACTGATAGCTGAAAATGTCATTATTTGCTCATTTTTTATACAGAAATGCTCAGCATTCTGAGTTCACCTTTTCAAACCAAAAGTTGCTTCTTTTTTTTAAAGGTCTGGAGTGTTAACGTAGTGTTGGTGTTGCCAGACACTGTAATTGAGCAATCGTTATGACAATAAATTTAGCTCTTAAAAACCTCCAGAAAACTGAGCTTTTCTCTGTTGTATAATCAGTGCCATCGCTTTTTCTCATTTAAAGTCATTCCCCCTTTTATCAATGCCCTTCCACTTATCAGGGAAACAGCTACCCACAGAGCAAGAAGTGGGGCGGCAACCCTTTACAGGTTGCTGCCCTGTTACAGAGCCAATCATTTACACTCACATATGGACAATTTAGAATTACCAATAAACCTAACCCCACTAGTGCATTTCTTTGGACTGTGGGAGGAAACCAGCGTACCCAGAGAGAACCCACCAAACATGGGGAGAACATGAAAACTCCACACAGAAAATCCCCGGACAGATGGTGGAGTCAAACCCTGCTCATAGGACCTTCTTGCGGTGACACAACAGTGCTACCCTGCACCCCTTTTTATACAAATTGTAATTTATTACTTTTGTTTGGCATTACTGAGAAGATATGGACACATGATCCAGAACAGGGGAAGTTTGTCTGGTTTTCACAGATCTAACTGAGATAGTGTACAAATCCAGACATACAGCTTTCTTCAGAAAGCAAGTTTACGATATTTAAGATTATTCTCACTATTGCATTTGGGTGTAAACACCCATATTGTCCTTACCCTCCTGTGTACTCACAGGGGAAATGTAAACTAGTAGAAACCTGTCAGCTACAGCTGTGCAGATGTGAAATGCTTGTGACATGTGTGCCAGTCACTCTCAGTTCGCCGGTGAAATGAAATTCTCTTTATTTCATTTAGAGCAATCAAAGGAGGAGAATCATCACTGAGTGATGGCTCATCATGACACAGAAATACATGATCAAATGTGTGAACAGATGACAACTGCAAGGAGTGTGTGTACAAATATCTTTTATTTTAATCAAGCACTTTACGCCATGAACTCGTATGGGATGGGCTCCAGCAGCTGTGGCTCATTTCTCTTAGTGGTGACAAAGTGAGCCTCACGAGGAGGAGCAGGCTGAGGAGACAGGAAAATGAATACAATGAAGCACAAAAATACTCCTTTAATAAATCTAATTATATTCAAATTACACATCTGGGTGGTCTTTTTACTTTTTGAATATTTCAGGCTTTAACAATTCTCTATTCACGTGTTACAATAAACTCGGCTCATACCTGGCGCTTCAGTTCCACCCAGGTGCCCTTCTGCTTGGCCTCCAGCTTCTTGCGCTCATTTTCCTTAACGCGCTGCAGGAAGCTGTCCCTGCTCTTTGAGTGCTTCACGTGCTCAATACGCACATTAATCCTCTTGGCCAGGATCTTGCCTCTGTGAGTGTGAACAATTTCAATTAACAGTTTATAAAAAAAAGAAACTGGGCAATGGTAACGTTTCCTTTAATTGTGTTGTGAAAATGGTCTTTCAATGTCCAAATGTCTCCTGCATAAAATCCCAGGTCAACACAGAGGAAGGTATGCTGGGATTCTTAAGGATGAAATGCTTTCCCCCACATGAATGGCCACCATGGACAGAACGGTTCATGGTAGCAAAGTGAAGATGGGGTCATCTTTCCTCTCACTAGGTAAAGTGCATGAGCCAACACACACCAGTGAGAGCAGACAATAATGATCACATAGTTGGAATCAAGACTTAACCCGGCCATGCCAAGTTGATCAACAGTTTCTCTGATTAGTTATTAGATTCTTTTATTTGTAGACGTTCTAAGACATCTGGTGTGTGCTAGCTCAAAGTGCACAAATCCAAACATCCAAAAATAAAGGATCTTACTTACTTGACCTGCTTGTTGACAATGATGCCGACAGCATGTTGGGTTACATTGTAGATGCGTCCTGTCTTGCCGTGGTAGCATTTATGAGGCATACCTTTCTGAACGGTTCCTGTGCCCTGAAACAAAATCATAATAGTTTTATCAGTTGCATTTCTACAAACCACTTGTCAAATTCTTTCTCATGGGGAGTAGCTGCTCAACATGTGATGCTTTTATTTAAATTAGGTCTGATTTGAATTAGGCACACTTGGTCATTAAAACACATTTTAAGACATGCACATTTCCCAAAGCACTTTATAAAGAACTCAGCACATTTACTTCATAATCACTGGGGTGTCTCAGTCAGGTAGTGCTTTGATCTTGCTTACCTTGATGTCAACAATGTCTCCCTTCTTGTAGATACGCATGTAAGTGGACAGAGGGATTGGGCCTGTGAAAGAGAGAGAAGGAAAGACACGTTACAGACTTTATACACACACTTGTGAGCAGTTTACCTGCACTTCAAACTTGGGACTCACCATGCTTGCGGAATGGCCTGCTGAACATGTACCTGGTCCCCCTCCTCTTGCCTCTGGTGTTCGTCATGATGCCTGATTACTGAGAGAAAACACTTAGATTAGACACACGTAAGTGTGACCATTGCCTACTAATGTAAACACGTAATTTTAGCAGGTGTGTAATAATATAAGTCAATAAAGGAGTTTATTTACATCTAACTGCGCCAGATGATGGGAAATTAGACCGACTGTCACTTAGAGAAAACATTGTTTTCAACATTGTAACATAAACACGTGGAAGTTCATATTCGTCACATGACTACAAACCTGCTGAATGAGCTCTTTCTACACAAACAGCCGATAAATAAAATACACGACCCCAAATATCCCTCACTTTTCAACAACAGAGGTGCATTAGCCTACAAAACTACTATACATAGCCAGCGCATCACGAAACATAGCAATGCACAGCCTAGCAGGGACAATTCAGTCCGCTATACTGAGCGGTAACTAACATTTTAGAGCCACGTCATGAAAAACGCTTTAATGAAAATGTAAAATATCGGTGTTTCGTGTCTTTCAGTAGGAATAAAAGGGTTTCGGAGGGAGCAAAAAAACTGCTTCTATTAAACGCTCCTCTGCCTGGCAGGCCCACATGGAGAGCCACGCTACTGAACCGGAGGGCTGTAAACGGAGAAAACTACTCCCAGTGACGCATTTTCAACCATTAACAACACCGTGGCGCATGAGGGAACAACTGCGGTGGATATATAAGTGAAACTGTGCATGTAAGAAGGGATAATATAGATGAAAATCGACTTTTAAACAGAGAACATCTTACCCCCGGTCTCTACAAGATGGCGGGTACGGCGGAAAGAGAGAGCAATGGCCCCGAAACTCCGCCTTGTGAAGCTGATTCAGGAAGCCCGTGAGATTGCCTGAACGAAAAAACGACCGAGAGAGAGCAGCGGTAACGCCTAGGTTGAAGACGAATGAAGAAGTCTTGGTTTTGTAGTACATGGATGGCAATTGTCAGACTTTCACATTTATGAAGTGCTGATTAATACAATAATATAATACAACAAAAAAACACTTTCCAGACGCTCAAGTAGACATCATCAGGTTGGCTCTGTGGACAAATATGATATTTCCTGATTATATTTTACTATAAGCCTAGATCGTTTTTAAAACGCATGATATTGTTTCCGTGTTTATTCTATAAGTCTAGTTTTAAATTTTGTTTCACCTAAATAAAATATTTTCCAAATGAAACATTCATTTGGAAAATATTTTCCAAATGAATGTTTAACTTTAGTTAGCTATAGTAACATTGGTGGAAACACTACAAAATGGGTTTTAGAATTTAGAATAGAATTCAACTTTATTGTCATTGCACATGCACAGGTACAGGGCAACGAAATGCAGTTTGCATCCATCCAGAAGTGCTTTAGTGATATAGATATATTACAATATATATTAGCAATAATATAGATATGTGAGTATATTACAGAAATGGGTCTATTATGGTATGTTACAATGTACACGGTATGAAGTATGTTGTGTTTTGGGGCATATTTTAGGACTGTGGTATATTTTTAATATTAAAATACAAAAATCCAAATTTTCCTAGTACTGAACAATGTTTCATTAATTTTTTAAAATTATTTTAGCCAAATTTTTTAATTCATAACCTGAAATGCCTATATAGGTTAAAATAACAAATGTAAAAATAGATCTGTATTGTGTTCATTAGCAGGGTGGATCAGTGAAACTAACTTTATATAGATAATATCTTTTTCACGTTCTTTCATTGTAGGGATGTTTAACTACACATCTATCTATCTATCTATTGAACTGATTGAATTTAGTTGATACCCTCCTTCCTCTAATTTTCACATTTTGAAAAGCCATCAGTGTGCAAGACTGAACCCCTTTGCGGGCCTGTTCAGGTCCCAGAATTATATGTTTGACACGTCTGTCATATGTGTTTTCTCGCAAATTTATTATTTGTTCCGGTAATTTTAACGCTAGGTATTTACTTAATTAAATTTGATTAAATTTTGTCCTAGAATGGCAGTCTTAAAATAAATTATTTGAAAAAAGAAAAAATGAACATAGAAGAACAGTTGTGTGCAACGCAATGAGGACTTACTCAATGGCTCTGGATGCAATGTAAGCATGCGCAACACTTGACTTCAGTCAACCTTTAATTTCTTCAGTGACATGGGCCTCAACAACACGTCACGTGATATTGCTTGATTTTTATTCGCCAGATAACTGCATCTGAGTAGGCATCGAAGAAATGTCATAATGTGTGGATACAATAGCCACAAGCTTTTTTATATACGCTGTATTGAAGCTACTCACTTCCGTGATTAAAGCTAAAACGGAAGCACCCGACAGAGAACGCTCTCGCGTTCTTGAGCAATTGGACCTTCCGTCGCGAGCTCCGCAGAATCTACCCTCACGAGGGGAGCCAGCCCAGTCTTGTCAGCGCGCTGCGGTGTGGTGGAAGATGGCGCTAGCCGAATGGAAATCCTAATGACAGTCTCCAAATTTGCCTCTTTTTGTACCATGGTAAGTGCGCGGCAGTCTCATACTGTTATTAGTCAGACTATAGGGTGGTACGGAAACCGCGGCTGCGCTGCTATTGGCGTTTTAAGCCGTGGAATTAGAAATGAAAGCAGTAAATTTTGCTGCCAGTGCTAGCCAAGCAGTTTTTCGTCTATAGCCCAGCCAAGCAAGCAGCCACCCACCGCCTTCTCCGCTCCCCGCTTTTTGTTAACGACAGTTGACGGGCACACGGGAATGCTTGCTGCTTTATTACTCATAGCTTGACGACTTATTTGGTTAACATTTCTCACAGCTTCCCCGGTGACAGTGCACCTGCTGCACCTGTGATTTACAGCTAACTAGCTAACGTGAAGGTAACTAAAGCTAAACCAGTGTTTCTGCTTGCCAGCAACTGAAACACAGCTGGATAATGGGTGACTTCCGAGGATTAATCTGCGGTATGTGACGGGAAAACAATGAGGAGAACAGACAAGTTGTCGTGGGAATCTGCCAGATAATATTAACGCGGGCAATGACGACATTGTTTAACATTAGCTGCGCAGTTGTGGACCCATTCCAGGTCCAGATCTACTCTGCACAGTTTGTTGCTGTCTGCACGGCGCGTCCTAGCCTTTCACCCGTACTAAATAATACCAAAGGGATACATATGCAGCCACCGAGTCATCGTAAACTTCAGAAACCTTTGAAATTGAACGTTTTCTGTTCTGAAACATGCAGTTTTGATCAGTTTTGCTTCTCGTGTTGACTTGAGTTGTGTCTAAGAACAGTTAAGGAATTATGACTCCTGGCAAAAAAAGGTTTAATATGAAAAAAGCTGGTCTTGGAGCTTTAAGCACCCACTGTTTTTTTCCATTTATAGCAGCATACATGACCTTGAAAATGTGAAGCTAAGACAGGATTTGCATTGGGATTCGGATGCAGTGTTGAAGAAAATTATCTGTCTTGTTTGAGGACAGTAAAATATTTGTCTGTCTGCTGTGTTTACAGGGCGCCAATGCCTCTGCTCTGGAGAAAGAGATTGGATCTGAGCAGTTTCCAGTCAATGAGCACTACTTTGGTCTGGTCAATGTAAGTGAGCAGTAACACTACCTGTGTTGCATCTGTACCTGACAAGTGCTCACATTGGGTTTTCCTCTTGTTTGTAGTTTGGAAACACTTGCTATTGCAACTCAGTGCTGCAGGCTCTGTACTTCTGCCGGCCTTTTCGGGAGAAGATCTTGGCGTACCGGAGTCAGCCTCGACGGAAGGAGAACCTGCTTACCTGTCTGGCTGATCTGTTTCACAGCATTGCCAATCAGAAAAGGAAAGTGGGAGTCATACCACCCAAGAAGTTTATCACACGACTGCGCAAAGAGAATGGTGAGAGGAACTGATCCAGACAGGGAGATTGGTGGAACAAAAAAAGACATTGCAGAGAGTGAAACTATAATTTGCTGACCTGCAGAGACAGCAAGTAGGGCTGGGCGATATGGCCTAAAATCCATATCACAGTATAATTTGAAGCATGTGCGGTAACGATATATATTGCGATATATTCTTTCCTTCTGTATAACGTATTTTACAAACTATAAGGCACACTTAAAATCCTTTAATTTTCTCAAAAATTGACAGTGTGCTTTATGTATGAATTGTGGTTGTGCTTACTGACCTCGAACAGATTTTATGTAGTAAAGGTGCACAGAAATCTGTCAAAAAATGTTTTAGTACGACTTTGGTAAGCTATGAAGCTGCACCGTTTGATGGACTGCCAGAGCATTACAGCTACCGTAGTCAGGAGCCTTGCAGAGTAATCTGGGTCCAAAACTCCGTCTGCTTCAGGTCCCAAAGTCAAAGGAACACTGCGGCATCACTGAGAGTTACAAACTGTCTAAATTCTTTCATCTTTAATAAAATGATCAGCGTTGCTGCTTTACCAGGTGTAACAATTAAGTTTAACATCCAGGCATCCATGAAAACAGAATTTATTATATTTAACAGAGTTAGAAGTTAACAGAAAGTTAGCTGGCTAGTTTCCACCTAAACATGATATAGCATGTTCTGACTGAGAGATGTCTGAAAAAATTCAAACGTACAGCTCTGCTATCACTTCCAACATAAATGAAGACAGAAAACTAAACAGCAGTGACTGAAGTTGGACTAGCTGGTATATAATGTTGTGCTACGTGATCGCTAGCTACACAGCTACGTTAGCATAACATTAGCACAGTGAAGCTCGAGGATGAACGCTAACTTTTTTCCACTCGATGAAAGTTAACGTGAGAGTTTCTGGTGGTTAGGGACAAATGCAATCACATGGCAGGATCCTAAAAACGGACCAAACTTCAGTCAGGAGAACAACTGAGATAATCCATCCATCCACAATAAGAGGTTAGTCATTAATATACTGCACCAACATGGGAATAGAGCAGCTGCGAGAGAATTCAACATTAATGTTGAAAGTGGAGGAAGCTCAGGTTTTGGCTTTCCCCATATTCCAAAAGTGCTTCTCTTTGCTATTACTGCCGCCCGGCATAATTTGCAGATGATGTTGTTTGTAGCTGCAATGCTTTCGACCAAAACAATATACCGTTTATACCGCCCAACCCTGACAGCAAGACATCCTGTTGTTGTTGTTGTTGTTGTTGCTTCTGAACTTGGAGAAACGCTAAAAATGCTGCTTTTTGTTGCGATTTTTATTCCTCAGAGCTCTTTGACAACTACATGCAGCAGGATGCTCACGAGTTCCTAAACTACCTGCTGAATACTATTGCTGATCTGCTTCAAGAAGAGAGGAAGCAGGAGAAGACAAACGGCCGCCTGGCCAATGGCACTTTGGACTCGCAGAACAACAACAGCAATGCCACACCTGCCCCCACTTGGGTCCATGAGATCTTCCAAGGCACTCTGACCAATGAGACGCGCTGCCTCACCTGTGAAACGGTGAGATTCTTCACTTCATTCTGACACATAAGGTGTCATATCATCTTAACAAGACGGTTGCTAAACAGATTTGTTCAATATGCTTGCAAGGATAAAGCTGCAGTGGCACCACAGAGCTTAGTTTTTGTGCAAACATTGTTTAACTTAAGGAATTAAAACCTAAGACCTGACCGTGTAGTTTAACAGTTATTCTAACCTTTACAAGTCTTTTTTGTTTTTGTTTTTTGTTTTTCAGATAAGCAGCAAAGATGAGGATTTTCTGGACCTCTCTGTTGATGTAGAACAGAATACCTCCATCACACACTGCCTCAGGTAAAGCAACACTGCTGCATCAGCAATTGAAGGAACAGGATTAGTAGCTCCGTGCAACGATTGTGAAAAATGACACCTATTTGATGGTTCCAGGCTCTTAAAAGATAGCATTTGCTGCCTGTTTTCTTCTTACACTTCGTTTCTTTGGGTTTTGGACTGTTGGTTAGACAAAACAAAGCCATCTGGAGACAACAGGCTGGGCTCCTGGAAACTGAAATGGATCATTTTCACTGTCTTTCGATTGAAAAGATCAAGTAACTGCAACCATTTTAGATCTTTCCTAACACATCTTGTTGAAGCCCACTTAAGTCAGACTGAAGTTATTATTAACATTTTTGTTACCGGCCATTTCATGTCAGAATAGCTCCTGCAAAAAGGCCTGTTATTAACTGGAAGTGAGTCACACCCTGCATTTTGTTGTATTTTTAAATGTGGAGTTAAAATTGACCGATTTTCTCTTTTGATTCCTCTCAGAGGTTTTAGTAACACAGAGACACTGTGCAGTGAGTACAAATACTACTGTGAAGAATGTAGAAGCAAGCAGGAGGCACACAAGAGGTCAGTGTATAGGTTCATTTTTAATGTATGATTTTGTTTGTGGTTGGACATTTATATCCAGCGTTGCACTCGTCATTGTTCTTTTAATGTAGGATGCGTGTAAAGAAGCTGCCGATGATCCTAGCTCTGCACCTGAAGCGCTTTAAATACATGGAGCAGCTGCAACGCTACACCAAGCTGTCCTATCGCGTCGTCTTCCCCCTGGAACTCCGCCTCTTCAACACCTCCGGGGACGCCACCAATCCTGAGAGGCTGTATGACTTGGTCGCAGTGGTGGTGCATTGTGGGAGGTGTGTATGTGAACACATAACCGGTATAGAGAGATAAACACTTAATTCTTTGTTTTAATAATAAAATACATTTGAACCCGTAGGCTCAAGAGTAAAGTTGCATTACATCTGAATCTCATAGGGCAACATGTAGACTCTTGTGCATGGGTGGTGCAGTGGTTAGCACAGTTACCTTAGTTTGAACCTTCCTGAGGCGCCTGTGGTGTTAGCTTGCTATGTGTTACTACCTTTCTTCTAGCTACTCCGGTTTCCTCCCATGGTCCAAAGGCGTGCATGTTAGTAGGTTAACTGCTGATTCTAATCTGGCTGTAGAAGTGGAAATGAGGTAGATAAAGTAGATATGACAAAGTTTAGCTCATTTAAGTTTCCATCAATGCTCAGCTGTGTTCTCCTTTATGTCTGTACTGCCTTTGACCCAGTGTCACTGGGAGTTAGTCTGTCAGTGTTTATTCAAGGTGTTTCACTGCTTTTCAGCAAGTGGATGCTGAAACAGAGTCCAGTTTTCCACAGCTGTTTTAGGAATAATAGATTACACTTGAGTTTTTCTGTCTCCTGTCGAACTAAATTCCAGGGATGAATTCGTAGCATGACATTGATGGTCAAGGCTAAAGCCGCTGATTAGTCACAGAAATAAAACCGACAATTATATCATGCATCAATTTCTCTCAATTTTTTGTAAATTGGTTAGTCCGTAAATGTAAAGAGAAAGTAAATATTTCCATTTAATGAACATTACTCACTATTGAGAATGAAGAATGACACTATCAAGTCATTCTTAATTGGGGGTTCACTTTTCTACTCCTTATTGCCTTCTTACTGGGTGCAAGTGAAATACTTCAGTGTTTACCTTTGACAGGTGAACTGCTCATGATGTTACAGAGATGAACCGTACCAAAAAAAAAAAAAAATGTCTTCCAAGTACAGTTTATATTGCCCTTTATCTCTTCCCAGAAAAGCAAAATAAACAGCAACTCTAAAATATATGGTAGTGGTCTGCCAGCTGTTCACCGCACATCCGCCACTTGTTTTTCCACCTGTCTGGACATACTTATATTTAGGGGTCATAAAATATCTTAACAGGCTTTTACTGCAAAACTTTCCAGGAACCTGAGTTGGTAGAAGCAACTGCATCAGCCACATAGTCTGCCAATCATTCTCTGTAATGGAAGCCCCAGGCTCTATCCCACTTTTCAGATTTCAGCACATTAGTTGCTAGATTTTACTTTTATGCATTATGCTCACCGAAACTTTGTCAAAGACCAGAAACAAGGTACACCAAGAGTCTTCCCCCAGCAAGTCAGCGTGCCCTCCTTACCACAAAAACTAACTAACAGACTAAAACCAGGAATACAGTGGGTGTGTGGATTCTCTGATTTCTTGTCCTCATCACTTGCTCTGTGACACAGCTAACATAAAAAACGGACCCCGTACCGTTTTTGAAAGATGCAACACGGGGAGCCACTTCTGAAATGCTCCATCAGCTCTGGTAGCTGCGATGTACCTATACCCAGAGTATTCCTGGGAAACTCTAACCCTCAATGTGATAAATCTTGGCCTCACAACCCACAGGACACTGTGTACTCCAATGTCCGCTCTCTGACAGGTCACAGCTGTTTCAGAGGCACAAAGGAGACCTAAACAATAACAATCAGGCTGACACTTTTAATAACTGGTCTCATAATGATGATTCAAAGCTTGCATCGTTAAGCTTGCCTGCTTAAACTCGGCAACATTAAGAAACATCAAATTATGATATGTTTTCTAACCCTTTCCTATCATTTCGTCAGGCTTATTGCATCATAAGAATAGAAAGTGTTACATCAAAGCTGCACAGGTGAAGCTGAGGTTAGTCGAGTTAGACAGAATTAATAACTGCTTTCGATTTCAGTTTTATACAAAAAAGGGCTTGAGGCGCTTCCTGGCATATTGTTGTACTTACCAGACTTGCTTGCAGTCGTGTTAACATTTTCATAATTAATAGTTAAAGCTTTGATTGTACCCGTCTTGGCACTTAGCAGTAGAGAAGTGTCTGAAAACCAAACAAATGCAGATGACTCACTTCAAGTGAAGAGTGTTGATTTATATTGAGTGTTTTATATACAGAGTGTTTTAATCCATTAGTGCTTATAAATTGGTAATGTAGAAGTCATTTCTTACCCTTTCTCTCGCATGCTACTGAATCTGTTGTATTATTACAAACCTCCACGTTGAGATGGTCACTGTTGATTTTAGACTTGTGCAGTGAATCTTTGCAGAGTATACAATGTAACTAACGTATGTAAGTGGTAGATGTACGCCATAGCCTCGATGTCCTCCATTGTTCTCTTGGGTTTGTGTTGCATACAAATTATGTCATTGGGCTTTCGGGCCACCTTTCTATGACAGCCCCACCCATATTAAAGTGGTACTCAGTCATAATGGGGAAAATGGCTCAAACTGAGTGGACCTGAGTAAGTGCTTGTTGGGGGAAAAAACTCGAGTCGTTTTGGCAAATCTCCCTCCATCAGTTTGCTGACGTCTCTGTCCTCATATTGAGGTGATGATTGTTATTCTTACTGATTCATTCAAAAACTGCAGTGGAAAAGTAGCTGGAAATGCACAGGAAGAATTAACAGTACCGAACAGGCTAATCACGAGGTTTTGTTACATTTCCAGGGAGTTGGATGTCAGATTAGGGTGTAGTTTTAACACCGAAATATAAATCTCCTGTCAGGCTTAATGGTTAAAAGTGACTTTGCTGAGCTAATGTGCTGTTTTATTTCTCTTCAGTGGTCCAAACAGGGGTCACTACATTGCCATTGTGAAAAGTCACGACTTCTGGTTGCTGTTTGATGACGATATTGTAGAGGTGAGCGAGTTTATTTGTGTGTTTGTGTGATTTAGAGTTCACTGTAAGCCTCTATTTCTAAAGAAAATCATTCTCCATTTCTGTTCCACAGAAAATCGATGCACAGGCCATAGAAGAATTCTACGGTCTCACTTCTGAAATCTCCAAGAACTCTGAGTCGGGCTACATCCTCTTTTATCAGTCCAGAGACTAAATTTGGATCCTTGTGTGTTACTGCATAACCCAAGAGAAATGCTCTGTTTCCTCTCCGTGGACGGCGGCAGACTTTAAACGCACCACAGCAGCCTGCACGGTGTCATACCTGTCTGCACAGCTGTAATCCATACCTGTGCTTTTTACACACTCGGCAGTGCAGCTCAGCTGTGGAAATTCCCCATACGTACCAGCCTGACCCCGTCCTTCCTGCCCCTTCCACAGCCCCCCGCCCATGATCCGCTGCTGCTGCTGCTGCTGCTGCTGCTGCTGCTGCTCGGACAATAAGACGATACTGAATGCAAACTGTGTCAAGATTGTTTTTAAAAAAAGAAAAAGACTTTGAATGAGGGTTGTACAGATGTTTGTTGGTTGTATGAGTGGCGTTTTAGTTTTTGCTTTGGGTGTGGGTTGAATGGGTATTTAATAATTCATATGATGTAACATTGGCCTGGTGTCTTCACCCCCCACATTGTGACCTGGAACGTACTGAGAGAGGATCATGGATGTAAAGGAAGATCAATTGTTGGGGGGAGTGGGTGGGTGTCCCACATAGAGGACACACCAGGCTGTGTATTTCTACAGTGTACAGAATGGTATTTGTATAAATATTACAAGAAGATAAAATTATCATAGGAAAATGTTAGACCTTGAGAAGACGTATTAACACTATGGTGCACTTTTGATACCGTTTTGTAGGTGTTGGCAAGCTTAATGTGAGGGTTTGCTTGAAAAAAGGCCTGTTGTGAAGCGATCATTTTCTGTTTTAAAGAAAAAGAAATAAAGCCAGTAAGAATGAGGCTGGGTGTGCTCCCCTTTTCGAGTCCCACAGGTGCACACTGATGACTCATATGGGGGACTCAACATCGCCCCTTAGTGGTGTTACTTGGTATTCCAGCTTTCCCGCTACAACAGGAGCTATTTTTAATCCATTCAGGCCCAAAAAGACAGGTGCCTTTAAAGAAACGCGCACAGCCGTTGTTACCCCCTGCATGGTCAGTTAAGTGTAGTCAGGTGTATTCACCTCCCCACCCGATTCACTTCACACGAGGTGTCTCTGAGGCAGAGGTGCAAGGGGATGTGACAAAGAAGATGGAGGACAGCGGGAACGGGAGGAGGTTGGGTGACACACATCTGGGTAGCTGTTAATAGCACAGACGGGACCAGAATAGCAGGGCGTCGCGGGAGGAAACCGAGCCTCTGCATCCAGCACCTTCACGCGTGAAACGAGTCGGGTAGCAAAAAGGAGAAAAAAGCCGGGTAGGGGTCATAGAAACTAACAAAACCCTGCAGATCAGGTGATCAAACCTCATGAGATTAGGATCCAGTGTTGCACTATCATATGTGTGCTCTTTGCACGGAAATCGTGTCAGAAAAAGCGAACCGTGCCGTACTAGAGCGCAGACACCTGTACGCGCGCTTCACACCTGTCTTTGTCCTTGAGACGCCACGGACTAGACACATTTAGCTCTTTAACTGAGTTTACCCGGTCTCTGGCAATCTGGCCCATTTGGGACTCCTCCTCCTTCATCACCCCTCCACCCCCCTCGCACTCACACCTCCTCTTCATCTCTTCCGCCGCTGCTCCGCTCGCTGCTCCCTGCACAGCCGCAGTCCACAGCGATGCGCCGTTAACGGCTGAGCCGCTCCGCGCTCTTTTTCTGCTTCCATTTATTCCCCTCTCCCGAGCTGCGTCTCCGTCCACAGTGAGATACCGTGGAAATGTCAGGCTGTCGTTCTTCAATTTAGACCGGGAAGTCTCAGCTCACAGAGTCAAGGTAGGCTGGGTGTGGAGGCGCATTATTGAGCATCCTTGACATGCATGGAAAGATGCCGCCTGTGTGTGTGCGTGTGGTTTTTTCCTCCCCCTACAGCATCCTTTTGCTGACGTGGAGCAGCCAGTTTCTTATGCAAGGTGCACAGGATAAAACGGCACTTATGGTATGAGAGGAAGAAACAAGCAATTCCTGAAATAACGGGTGCGGTGTCTTCTGTTGTGGAGAGCGGGACTTGTCTGTGAATTAACTTACTGCTATCGCCTCTGGTAGTTTATCGATATTTGGCTGTCTTGGCCTGGGATTTTTTTCTGCAAAGCATGCTCTGCTTTATGTTATCCTCTTGGGATTTTTTTCTCTTGCCACATTAAAAAAAATGTTATAATCTCCTTAGCAGTCACGGGTTAAATTCCCAAAGGAAAATACCAGTTAGCCGTATGGAGCAGCGTATTTCTTCAGCGCAGGCTTTTATTGTTTTAAAAGGATGAAAATGAAAAATACAGATTTTTCTTTTATTTAATTCAAGCAACACTGAGGTAATGTGAGGGTTTGCTAATTTGCTCCTAAAGTTCTGTGCACCACCTGCACTGTATATAACCTTGACTGTCTGTGGAATGAGTTACCCTGGGTCTTAACAGCATGGATTGAGATGTACGATGCAGACAGTACTGATGAAACAGCCCCTGTTTTTGTCTTCCCGTGTAAAAAGCCCAAAACATAGAAAAAGAGGCACTTGTGGCCGGTTTATATGATGCTTCTTGTGCTCTTTTTGGCCATCAAAGTATGCATAACATCAGAGTGACCTGTATTTGTTTTTGTCAATTTCAGACGGGGGGCACAATGAGTGAAGAGCCACCAGTCACCCCCAGCTGGCTGGCTCCTGATTCCACAGCTTGGGCCAGTGGAGGTGGTGGACCAATGGACAACAGCACCAGCCTGGGGACGCTTCCACCGGAAGACTCCCTGCGGCCCAGCCAGCTGCCGCTGCTGGTCAACCCCTGGGACATTGTGCTATGCTCATCTGGGACTCTGATAGCCTGTGAGAATGCTCTGGTGGTGCTTGTGATCTGGCAGAACCCGGCGCTCAGAGCTCCCATGTTCCTGCTGATTGGCAGCCTGGCATTGGCTGACCTGCTGGCCGGCCTGGGCCTCGTACTGCACTTCACCTGTGCCTACTTGCTTCGCTCTGATTCAGCCCAGTTGCTGACTGTGGGCTTGATAGTGGCCTCATTTTCTGCTTCTGTCTTTAGCTTGCTGGCTATCACTATTGACCGGTACCTATCATTGTATTACGCCCTCACCTACAACTCAGAGCGGACAGCGGCCTTCACCTACACCATGCTTGTGCTGCTGTGGGGCCTGTCCCTTTGTCTAGGCCTGCTGCCCGTCACAGGGGTCAACTGCCTAGCAGAGGCGGCTACATGCAGCGTGGTGCGGCCGCTGACAAAAAATAACATCGCCGTGCTGTCTGTCTCCTTCTTGCTGCTCTTCGGTCTCATGCTGCAACTCTACGTCCAGATCTGCAAGATCGTGATGCGCCACGCTCACCAAATCGCCCTGCAGCACCACTTCCTGGCTGCCACACCCCACTACGTCACAACCCGAAAGGGCGTGTCCACCCTAGCCATCATCCTGGGTACTTTTGCTGCCTGCTGGATGCCATTCACTGTTTACTCGCTCATCGCTGACTACACGTACCCGCCGCTCTATACCTACGCCACACTGGTGCCTGCCACCTACAATTCGGTCATAAACCCGGTCATCTATGCCTTCAGGAACCAGGAGATTCAGAAGGCGCTGTGGCTGGTGTGCTGTGGCTGTGTTCCCACCAGTGTGGCCCACCGTGCACGGACTCCGAGTGATGTCTGACCAAGCAGACCCAGGTGGGAAGAAAGAGAGGCAACCTGGGTCAGCTCTGCTCCTCACTGGATCTTACCAGTGCCAAAGAGAGAGCAGCAGCAGAGGAGGTCCGGGGCAGTAGTGGAGGGTTGTGGCTTGAGCTCTGGCCTGGAGATGTCATTGGCAGACGCAGATTGGTTAATCATCCACAGCCAAATGGATGCATGGATGGATGGCTAGATGGCATTTTTTTCTTTGATACACGTACCACAGGGCAAAGTATCTCACTGTCTTCCCCAATAAAGACCACTATCGGGACTTCCTCCCGTTCAACCCATGCCACA
Source organism: Rhamphochromis sp. 'chilingali' (assembly GCF_963969265.1). Lineage (NCBI taxonomy): Eukaryota > Metazoa > Chordata > Actinopteri > Cichliformes > Cichlidae > Rhamphochromis > Rhamphochromis sp. 'chilingali'. The sequence continues at coordinate 16,989,489 of NC_137945.1, read as the reverse complement.
CCCTTCCTCATGTCTGCAGAGAGCACTGAGTGCATCACATGTTAAAGGCAGCAGCTGTATATATAAGACATGCATACACTAAGCGGAACCGGACCACTTGAGGACATGTGCTTATTTTCCACCAACAGGGAGGAATTGTTAGTTTGCGCCTGCGTGTGTGTTTGTGTAAAAACCTCACGGCGCATTAGTTTGTGATGAGCGGAGAAGGAAGGAGGGAGGGAGCCGACCGCGGCTCAGTACGCAGGCATTTCCACAGCAAAGCCCGTCTGGAGCAGCAGCAACCCGGCAGCTCTGCTGCTGCACTCTGAACGTGCGTCGAAAGCTAAACAGCCGCGGAGAGCTATAAATAGACCCGGAGCTCTCTGATCTGCGCCCTGCGTTCTCAACGGAAAGAAATCAAGCCGCTCCCTCTTTCTTTTCTCCCCTCTCTCATGTTCTCATCCCTTTTTTCCACCCTTTCTGGAGGTATTTTAGTTCAGCTCGCATCTCTGAAGGCCAAGACAAAGCACTTGAGAGACTTTCCCCATTAGCCCCCTCTTTCATTTTTTTATTAGTATGGATGGAGGCATCAAACCATATAGAGGCCTGTTGGATTAAATAACATGACTACATACCTCTCCTCCTCCACCTCCTGAGGGGAGATTTACATTTCAAACATATAAAAGAAAAACAGCTGAGGAATAACATGGGTGGTGAAATTAACACAGCTGATCAAATAAATGGAACCAGAGTAGCAAAATTATACTGTTTATTTTATTTGATCATGTTTCCCTCCCGAAGAGCCTCAACCTCATTAATAGGTGTGCATGTAATGGCCCGGTTTAATTTGCATGCAGGTCCCTCATTGCTCTTCCCGAGTTCAGTGTGGTAGGTCACACAGGTCGCTGCAGGCAATGTGCCGTGGTTTCCTGATGTCGCCATGACCCAAATAATTGTGTTTATGTATAATGTACCTCACATTGAAAGAGCTAAAATCATTGCACCAAGGTCACAGGAGAGGTTTTTGTTTCAGCATTTTGCTTCAGATGCTCTGATAATGATCATTCCACATCACTCCTCAGCTGCTCTGAGTTAGTTCTCCAGAATATTTTGGTTTAAAAACAGGTCTGCAACCTTCTCGAAATCGCCAAGTCCTTATTTTCTATTCAGCAATAACTAGCCTGTGATTGGTAGTTATTTTTTAGACGCGAAGCAATACTCAGACAGCAATAACATCCGCATCCCACCGCGACTTCTTCCTACAGAGTCAAGTACCATCTTGGCGATGTGTTGCAGAGAACAGGCTCAGCGAACTACGAGTGATGCTTCAGAGATACATCTTCAAATGGATGATAGACACATAATCACTCCCATGGCTGAGGGAAAAGAAAAAAAAGAGGATGAAACTACTCATTCATCACAGTGACACCACTGCCTCATTTCTCCACAACCCTACATCGGTCTTCAATCATTTATCACACCGGGGTGAAAATGTGAACTTTCTTTTCCTGTTGCCTCTGCCTTTTGTGAGCATACGAACTGTCCGTCCTGAGTTTTGTAATCTCAAATGTGTGATTTGGGACTGTTTTGCATGGTCTCTGGGTGTGTGCATGTGTGTGAGTGTGATCCATCAGCTCAGCAGACCAGAATCTGTCTCCTTGTGTGGGTCAGAGGGGGAATAATGTAGGTCTGAGACATATCAAGTCCTGTTGACCTCTGACCTTATAGGAATATGCTGTAAGTCTTCCTGTCAATTCTGAAATAAGTGGCCTCGTTATGTGTTTGTAGAGCTTCTTGGAAGGAGATGGGACTAGGAGGTGGGTGCAGTGGCTGGAGGGAGCTCCAGCACCTCAAGCCAAAGTGAAACGGACTCTAAATGAACTGGGATCCTAGTCCTGCTGGTGTCTTCTGTCTCCTCTATCAGTAATATTTTACTCTACGTTAAACAGTTTAGTCTGGTTGAGGCAGGTGTCCGTTAAGTGACCTCTGAATGATCCTATGAGCTAAAAAAGGCTACTTCCAAATAAAAAGATAATGTCTCTTCTTTCCTTTCTTGCTGCTTCCCCCAACTCTCAGAGAGCCTGATTTGTGGGGCTCCCAGTATTAATCTTTCTGGCCTCAGACCAGGTGGGATCAGTGAGGAAAGTTAAAGGACAGCATTTCCAAGCATTGGAGTGTAGCCCTTGTATGTGAACTTGTGCACAGTGTCAGACTGCACCCTGTAGTCATTTGATTAGCACCGACAGGTCAGACTGGCACACCACAAACCATCACAAACTCTTGTTACTTTACCTTTGAAGAAAAGTCTATTTTGTTATATTCATTGAGAAGTTCTATTTTTTTCCACTTCAGTCTGGCTTGACTTCTTTCGGATTCTGATGTTGTCTTGATATATTAACCGCGCTGTAAAGCCTTTTTCTGAATGTAGTATTTATCAACTTGTTTAACCGACTCTCTCGACTTGTGTGTTTCTGTAAATAAGGCATGCCGAAGAGGAGGGACTTTATACCCACCGTGCATGGTGCTACCAAAGCCAGTCAAACTACAGGATGAGTTAAGGTTGCACCATATTTTCAGTGACATTTCTCCACTTTGGCTGTTAACGTGGACTCTTTGTTCAGTTAAGACTTTACTTTCCTCGCTTCAATATGCACCAGTTTGTCAAGGCTGGTTATAGGATGATTAGGAAGGCTTGGGTCAGCGTATGGGAGATGTTTTGGTGGTACGTGACTTTCTCTCATTGGTGAATGTGAATCTCTTGTGTGCAGCCAACAGTATTGTTGAGATTTTCATTGTTGAACATGTGAAAAAGGGCTTTGTATCCAAGAAAGGCAAACGACTGTGATGTTGGATGTAATACTAACCTGTAGACGCACCTGTTAATGTACCCAAAGGTTTCACGGTGTCATAGTACTTAAGGTTGTGTACTAAACAGCGGTTATTTTTGGTGGGTAATGTTGCCAGTAATGGGCGCTTAGTTAAGCAGGAGAAGACCTAATTTAGAGCTAAATATCAAAACACTCAAGGGTAGGGATGGGCAATTAATGCTCCCAAGGGGAAACCTGAGAAACTGAGACTGTTGTGGAGGGCCCCACCCTGCTGCCAGGGTACACCCTGGACATGTCAACGTCAAAGGATAAATTGGAGATAATTTACCTGAATTTCAGAGTTTTCCGTCTATATATGAATCCCACTGCCCCACTACAAGCAGTTTGTTCTTGTTTCTGCGCCCCACCTCTCCTCTCTTTTTCAATTAATTCGTCGCTCATTTGTACATGGGGTTCTGCCTGGCTCGGGAGCCACCGCCAGTGCCCTTTGTGGCCTTCCCGGACCATATCCTCAATTCATGCTTACGCCATATACCGTTATCTACTAGAAATGCTGTCAAATCTAAATGAGGATATGGTCCAGCTTAGTGATATTATTTGAGTAGAATTCAGCAAATTGGTTCAAGCTTCAACAACAGTCCCAGTTACTCATGTGATCCCTTAGGAAAGGTAATTGCCCAGCCTTGCTCAAGGGTCCGCGAATGTGTGGGTATGTGTGTGTGCGTGTGTGTTTTAGGGTTGGGTTTGGAGATAGGGGCGACACCACGGAAACGGTAAGAGGATCTTGTGTAAACGTATGCGTAGTTCTCGATGTGAAATGCACTTTATTTTTGGGGGGATGAAAATGGCACAACAATTTAAGTATCTGCAAAATATAAACGATAATCAACATGCACTAACTTAACTGAGATATTGTAAAAAGAAAAAAAACACATTTGTGTGACCGTGCTGTCTATTTTTCCAAGGTGTTAGTTGTACTTTTTATTGCTTTGGTTAGTTCACTCAACTGAGAGATCTTGTTAATTTTGTATTAAAACCAAACATGTGCTGTGCATAAAACTCCTGCCTGGACTCCCTTTGTTCATCCTTGCCCCTCCCTTTTCGCACTCTTCTGTTTCCCTGGCAACTCCCTTCTTAGCTGTACTGTTCCCATGGAAACTGAAGGGCCAGGTATTTGTCGTTCCTATGACAACAGGGAAGAGACACAGAAACCCAGTAATTTTTGTTCATTCATCATTTTATTTTTCTCTGGGTCAAAGGTTACACAGCTGACACTAGCATATACATGCCCCCGCCCTCCCCAATCCCGATATCCCTCCCTCACAGCAGTGAGCGACAGCAGGCGGCTCAATAGCCTATCATACTCTTCATCAGTAAGTCTCTCATCCATTCTTCCATCCCCAAAGTATTTCAGATGCTTGTTCTGGTCATCTGTTCTGCAGCCAGCTCCTCCATAAATTCCAGTTATTGTCTACACATCAAAGTCTCGCTTGGTGATCTACATCATAAGTGTTTCAGTAAAAATAGTTTTTAAAAAAAAGGTACATTGGTTAGCTCAAGAGGAAAGTTTCTAATAATTCTAACACTCTCAAGCTTTAACTATACATAAAATAACAACCTGTTCTCATTCCCAGGACGTTAAACACTCCTTTTTTTTTTTTTCTTGACCATCCCAGCTTTGCCGTAATGGACGTTAAACACTCCTGTTTGTCTGAGCCGCTGGGCCTCACAGGCACGCACAAAGTGGCATGTGTGTTGCGACGGAGGATCTATCTCATGGTGCTAATAAAAGACCACTTGGCAGCACATTTAAACACACGGCGTAATCAGCATTTTTCAAAATGCAGGATTCATGTTGAGAAGGCCTGTATCTCGACATAATCGAGTGCTTTTTAGCACCTCAATTGAAACGTGAAAGAATCACAGAACACAAAGCCACCCATCCATCTCCCTAATGAGGGTTTTAGAGACGACTGTTATAGGTGTGACCAGAGCTTAAAGCATAATTTATGGTCCTGCAAATGCGTCTGTCTGCATATGTGTTTCTGTTTGAACACCGTACTAAAAAACGTGCTCCTGTCCAATCCTCCGAAATCCCAAACTGCACGCTGCTGGACGCACGCGTAGGTCAAATGCTAATGACAAGGTTTGACGAGTGGGCTGGAATAGGGAGGTGAGTGACAGCGGAGTTCATTGGGAACAAGAAAAGCATGAAATTAACATTAAAGATCAAAACTTCAAGAGCACAAAACATACGCTGGAGCTCATTGTTTTTGACTATTGGTTCCTCTTTAGCTCTTTGTCTGTTAGAAGTTATATGTATGTGTGTGACCCACAGACCGGTTGTACCGCATATTTCTGTACACTGCCTCCATCTGACAACAAACACTCTCCGCAGGCAGACGGGCAGTCCGGACTGCTTTCGCGCTGCCCCCGCTCAAGTATAAAACGCCTAAGCCTCCATTACACTCGTCTGCAGATACGGACACGACAGCAGGGTAAACATTCCTGTTATATTTCTTTGACATCTGCCGCCTAAGGCACAGACTTCAGCCCACGTGGTAATGACCCACATGCTTTTTCACACCTTGTCTAAAGTAACTTGCATGATTAAAAGTAGGTTAAATACCCTCAGCACCACCTCCACGGTGACAACCCCAACAGAGGTTAACAGCTGGGAGTCTCCATCGATCTTCTTTTAAAAGTGACAACTGACATCACTCAGACGCTAGCGGACTTGCAGAAAGTACAGCGCACATTTTAGTTAGGAGTGCGTGGGTGCCATGTACCGTGGCTGAGGCCTTACACCAGCGTCTTTTATCTATCTGTCTATCTTTTTGTCATCTAGTCTATTAAGATTTAATAAATGCAAAAATGCTGCAAAATAGAGGACGGGTATCTCTTGGCCTGTGATATTGCCACAGATAGGATGCCAAAGGCCAATTTGTGTGCAACTGTGTGACACGGTGATATATGACAGGATGCTTGTATTTGACGCCCAGGGATGAGAATGTGTTGAAAATAAGCACCTTCACAGGGTTTCTATAGTGTAATAACAGGTAGAGAAACATCCACTGGGGTGTATTCACAATGCTTGTAATGTAGTCATCAGTTCTCAGTGTTAGTGTTTCACAGGGTGGTCAGCATTACATTATATTACTTGTCTCTTTACAGTGTTTATGCATCCCAAATACAACCCCAGATTTTCAGTCTTGGACCATTCAGCTTATATCAACCCACAGCATGTGACTGTGTGTAGGTGTAATGTGTGTGTTTCCAGCAACTAAGCCTGTGACGACCTGTGAACGTGGAAAAGTGGGCGTTTTTCAGGTGTGCGTGAGAGCAATCGACTGCGTGTCTTTTGGTGTGGTTGTTTACGTCTTCGTGTTAATCTGACCAATCATTCTCCTCCAACTCGGAGTCATCCTCCGAGTCGGAGTATTCCACAGCGATGCGTCGCGACAGGATGGTGGCCACGTCATTTCCAACCGGCTCTCTCTTTGCCTGCTGCTCCTGCTGCTCCTGTACTTTCTTCAGCTGTATGCCTGCAGAAAAATATGAAGTGTTTTTTTAACTACACAATTATTACACAAGTTATAAGACAACGTGAAAACTCATAAAAGGCATCGTTAAAAATAAATACATTAAAATAAATGTAAACATGTCCAAAGAGGACAAATTTACATCAAAAGGACACACAGGCACAGTTCTTACCCATACGTATCGCAGCCAGCAGATCGCTGCGGGCGTCGTTGACCGCTGTGGTCTCAGCGGATGCGGCGGAGGACATCTTGTGCGTTGTGGAGTGGGAGGCACCAGCTGGAAGTGGAGGAGGTGGAGGACCAGGAGGAGGTGGAGCAGCCTGGGCTCCAGATACAGGTGGTGGAGGCGGAGCATAGCCGACAGCACCAGCCATTGGTCCGGGAGGCATCGGACCTCCAGGAGGTGAGGCAAAGGCCGTCTGAGCAGAAGGGATGACAGGAGCAGGAGGAGGGGGAGGAGGACCAGTGTTGGCATAGCCGTCCATACTGCGAGGAAGAACAAGAGAGTGAATAGAGTTAACAATAATTTTGTTTTCTGACACTTCTGTGACTTTTTCTTACATTTCCCTCCTTAAAAGTAAAGATGAGCATGATAACGTTGATGTAAATCAAATGTATTCAGCTCCGTATCAGTTCATATCTTCTGGTGGGAAGCCCACAGTTTGAAGACCAAAAAATACTAACTCACTAGGTGGCAGCATTAGCTCAAACTTTACAAGAGTAGACTCAAGTAAGAGATTTGTGCTGGCTTTTTTTAAGTATTTGATACAGCCTAAAATATAAAAAGAAATTATAAGAAGAAAGTTTTACTTTATAAAATAAAATAGGGTCAAAGTCTTCTGAAGCAGCAAAATCACTTTCACTGGCGACCTGTGCAGGAACCTGAACCTGCCTAATGACTGCTGGGATAGCTTCCAGCTCCTCTGGGACCCGAAGCTAAATAAGGAGCTGAGTTGTGCTGGGATTTGATATTTATGTCTCATGTTTCTGATTTGTTTTCTCATATTTAAAGACTGCACCTGCCCATGGGCCCTGAATGTTTTTGTTTGTTCAAAGTCTAAGTGTATCAGCATGTTTAAATTTACATTTTTTTAAATGTAAAATAATGCAAAAGCATTAGCATTGGGCAGAAATGTGAAGAAAATACTGAACTATTAGTGATACAGTGGATAATTAAATACAGCTTATGGCAAAATAAACTGTCTGGCCTACTGTATAGCGTCAGTAGTGATTGGGATGAGGTTCCTGCATATGCACTGTGCATAAAGTTTAAACATATGTATGCAGAATATTTTGTGAAGCTTTTTTGCTTTGCTTATTGCTGGAAAAAGCGAGAGAACTAATAAGCAGACGAATCCATTTACCTGTAGTCCACTGGTGGGAGAGACATAGAGCCACCGTTCATAACCTCAGTGGGTGGAGGAGGCAGTGGAACGTGGTGGTGGTGAGAGCGGCCCAGTGTGCCACCCTGATAGGCCATCATGGTCCTGCCTCTGTTGTCGTGTTCCCCTCCTCCGCGTGGTGCGTGTCCGGCAGTCATCTGGGCAACTAGGGCGCTGGGTGGAGGGCCGGAGTAGGTGTGGGCGTGACCAGCATGGTTCATACTGTTGGGGTAGTGGTGCTGATCCAGCCCGTGTCCCCTGATGAGGAAAATATAAATGCAGCCTCATGCGTAAGAATAAAATGTGATGAAAACTAAGAGCACACTGGTGTTTGCTCATCTACCTGTTCTCTGGTGACATCGAGCCCTCAGAGGAAGCGCCTCTGTCCCGGTGTATGGTGTGTCGATGGTCTGGCCGCAGCTCCTTATCCAAAGCCATCATATTCCACTCCTGCCGACGGTTCCTCGCTTTGCGGACCTTCTTGACCTCCCTCTGTAGTGTCCCATCCACACAGCGCCTCTGCTCCTGGAAGAAAGTAAGCCAATAGGTTTTAGGTGATATTAGGTTAAAATAAGCAGCACTCTTTATTAAGAGTTGTTTAAGATATGAAAAATGTACATTTCTCTATCCATCAGAATCAGTTGGACTAAAAATACAATTTTATGTTGTATGTTTGGTTATCTGCCCAAGAGCACCTCAAAATGTAAAATTGCAAGCACCTGTGTTTGACACCCAAATAAATGCTTAATATTAGACCTGTCCTTGCACACTGTATAATATCCTCTAAGTCAATATGGTACCTTCTGCTTCCTTTTCTCTTTCCTCTTGTCCTCTGTGTCCTGCAGCATCTTTTCTTTCCACAGGTCAAAGAAGTAGGAGGGGTCTGTGTAGAACTTAAGTGCCTCCTTGTGGTCATCCCTACAGAGACGAACCCCGAGAAAGTTATGACGATAAACAACCGCCTCCTTATGCAAAGCCACGTTAAGTAGAATCAGTAAGTGTATTGATCCTTAAGATACAAAGAGATGATGGACACAGTGACAGCATCATTTGCTGGAAATGAGACACGCAAATACAACAGATTCTGAGGCTAATGGAAGAAAAGGAGTGAAACTACTAATAGAGCTCCAGCTTTTTTATCACAAAGAGAACATAACAGGAAACGACAGGATAAGGCAGAGCGATGCCGAGAGAATGGAAAAAAGTGAGCAAAGTGTGTCATGTAGTCAGGATTAGGAGTTGGGATTCCCACTGGAGCAAGACATGCTAAATATGTAATGCACACAAGTACTAAAAAGCACACTGCATAAAGGCAGTGACCAAACATGGTACGAAATAGTACCAATTCTGGTTTTTCACTCTTCATGTAGAAGCAAGAAAAAGCCAATGAAAACCTCCTGAAAATGTTTTAAGATTTAAGCCCTTTTTAAAACCACTGAATTAAAATCTTCGTTGGACTGACACTAACCAAAGTAAGAAAAATAAGAGTCATTTATTATCGCTTAAGCCCATCAAGCTGTTTGGGTGTGTTGTGCCTCAGCAACACCAACCTGTAAGGTGTTAGTATGTTGAGAGGTGGAGGCTTGTCGCTCAGGTTGTACATCTCTTTGACCGGAGTGGGAACGCTGCTCTTGGACACCACCTGCTGGTCCTGAGTGGTGGAGCTCTTGAAGGCCTTCCTCATGTTGATATCTTGCAAGGAAACTAAGAACACAAAAAGAGGAAAAGAGGACAAATGATTCATCATTGGAAGGACAAAAATAGTTTACAAAAGCCATTCAGTACGCAGAACATGAGATCAGCAGGACTTCACCAATGAACGATAGCTTAGTGTGCATCCCCCCCACACCAGACTTCAACCCTGTGACTCACCTTCCTCCACAGTGGAGTCCAGCTGTGTGACCTTGACAGCCAGCCGATCAATGCGATCCTGGAGAGAATTGGCACGCAGGTAGAAGGTGTTGGCCTCATTAAACAGCTCGCCAAATATGTCCTCCGCATGTTTGCCTGGGAAAAAAAAACAGAAGGAGAAAGAGAAATATGAGAGAGAGACTTTTAATCGTTACCTGGAGCCAAGAGAAACCCCTCAGAGACCAAAGTCCAATCAATACACCGGTAATGTGACACAACGTGAAACAGGAGTCTGCAGGAAATGGTGTCTCATACAACTCCATATAGCAACAATCCTCATGAATAATTGATTGTTAGCTGAAAACACACAATCCAAACCATAATATGAACTCGTCTGTGTGGATACAGACGCTACAGTGACTAAAGCAGCTAACCAGGATAGTAAATAACACATTCTCTCCTGCCTCAACAACTGCTGTTACGTAATAAATAAGCCTCATTGTCAATGTTTTAAGTAAAAGTTGAGTACTGATAATGCTCCATCTAAATATAAAGCAGTTTGCTTGTCGTCACCCATTTGATTTTAACAGGTCACTGCTGCAGATGAATATCCAGGCTCTCGCTGTACACATAACCCTCCTCTTTATTTCCATGCAGCACACTCCCTGGCTCAAAAATGGGGCAAACAAGGAAGTTCCAAAAACTGCAGTACCTTAAATGACCAACTCAGGCTGACTCAAAAATCCCCATGGACTCCCATGACTCTTAAAAAAACTTTTGGTCTCTATAGCAAATTTGCGGCATTTGTTTTTTTGGATCAAGTTTGATTTTTCAGATTTTCACATATGTATAAACAAAACTGACCGATCAGACCAATCCGGTGTGCTCATAGCTAAAACCACACCAAGGTACTGGATGTACAACGATATGACCAGCAAAATGAATAGTAGGATAATACGGTTTTGGCACCAACATGCAGCTAGACGTCGCTTGAGGTTAATCAGCACTCTGAAATTATTTCTCCGCCTTCTTAGATGTGGTCCCAACTCTGCCAACAAGAACTCAAACTGTGCCAGCGACATCCTGAAATATGTACAAAAGCGGCAGTGATACAGCTTCATCTCCTGGATCAAACCATAAAAGTGCCCCTACTGAGCCTTCTCCTGAGAAGTGGATGAACTCAAAATCTTAATATCTTCCTTTTCTTGTTTAGAAACATCAGGAACTGCTCATCATCTCTTAATGCCGACTTTAATTTTTTGACAGTGTGTTTTTGAGGATGGATTTTGAGCAAAAATGACCAACCATCAGCTTTTCAGCTATGAGCACCACCTTCCATCAAGGATGTGCAGAGGAACAGGCCCAGAAAACAGAGGTCATTTCTCGGGTTCCCTGCTTTGTTTTCACTCCCTGACTTTATTCAGGGAGTTTATTCTAGTTCACTTAGCAACAATAATAAAAAAGCCTGCATCACCTATAATTGATCAATTTCTGAGTTTCTTTTAAAGGCACTTGTTCTGGTTGTGTTGTTCAACTTGAGCCCCACCCATGAGTTTCCAGGGTCGCTCTCAAGGTCTTACCCCAGAGCAGATACTTCCTCCTGCCACATATATGGCCCTGAAGAAGTCTGACAGGGGAGGTTCTCACTGTGGGAATGCACATAAAGGTACGGGACACACCCACAAACCGCCTGATGGAAAACTGCCTAATCTTAGCACAGAACTAATGGCTGCAAAAGGCCCTTCACTACAAGACTGTGGATCTGGGCAGTAGTGAAACAGAAACATATTACAGCACAAAACAAAACAGAGCACCTCCGGTACAATTCCAATAAAAATATTTAAACATAAACACTTTGTAACATACAATGTGTGGTATGACAAACACATACTGAGGGCTATTTCTGTCCTTCCCGCTGACAGGATGGGCTGTAAGAAAAACATTTAAAGGAAGGAAGAATCGCAGATCTGGCATGTAGAGCCCCGGTCAACTCTGACCCCTTCAGGGGATTCCTATGGACACTTATACACATGTGCTCACAAACACACACGCAGTGTCTGCAGATATCCCCCCACCAGGCCTGTTAGAGCATTTATATTTAACCCGCACAGCTGCTGTTGAAATACCCACTCCCTGTGCAGGAACTTGACACAATAAGAGACAGAGAATGGATTTGAGGTCAAAGAGATGAGGTGTTAACGTCAGAAAGGACAGTTTAAATTTATGCTGCTGAGTTTCAAAACAAACCTTAAACACAATTGCCATGAAAGCAGAAGGCAACTGTGGATAACGGGGGCAAATGGGAAAATAGCTGCCCTTTGTGCTGTTATAATGTAATGCAATAGAAAGCCAGCATATAATCGATATGAAACACTTCTATACACACACACACACACACACACTTACAGTCACATGTCCACAGCTATAGATAAGTTCATTTTTTGCGCGCCTGTCTAAAAGGATTACATTTCGACCCTCCGTGTTCCAATGTGAGGCTGCTGCAAGGCCGCTGTGAGCCCAGTGACCTCAGGCTCTATAACCATGACAACGGCCAAATCAATCACAGCTTCGGGATTAACGATGAAAGCATGTGATCTTGGCCCGTATACAAAGAGGCTACACACAGTGTGTACCATCGTCACGCTGAAATTAACGGGGTTACAGCCTGAGGATGCTTTTCATGTTCCCAAAAAAAATACTTGTATGCTTTTTTCTACTAGACCCTTTTAGCAGCCTTTTGTTTACCAGGACGGGCGTGCTAGTGTTGGTGAATGTGTCTGTGAATGTGTGTCTTACTCAGGCTGCTGAGCTGACGGATGATGGCGGAAAGCGTGTTGTTCATCACACACTCCAGCTCGCTGCCGATGCCCTCGGGGAGCGCCCCTCGGCAGAGGTGGCGCGGCTCGATGTTTCTCTTCACCAGCGGCATGGTGAGGCTTCACGCCGGCACGCAGACTGCAAGAGAAACAGAACGGCTTTAGACACAAACGCAGGTGAAGTGTCCCAAGTGAGGACATCAAATAAAATGCTGATCACTTTATTGATTACTACTTTGGTCTAAAAATATCAGAAGTTAGAATAGAGCCATAAGCCTGCAACGAACCTTAAATTCAGGGTATAATTTTTACGCATGCGTGGCAGTAAGAGATTGTATTTTGTTGTAAACTGTCCCTGTTTTTCCTATTCTTGCTCTAAAAACGCAGCATTTTGAGATCAAAAACAAACAAAGTGTGGGTGGGCTGTTGACCAGAGAGCGATGACCAAGAGTGTGCCAAAGCCAGGAGACTTCTGTCGACCAGCACGGAGATTAAAGCATTAGGGATAGGAAGATACGACCTGCCAGCTAATCCCAGCGCCAGCTTGTCACCGGCCCAGCTGGAAATCTGACACAACCAGAGATTCGTGGATGTGGTCAAGACCAAAAACAACAAATCCTAACACAAAACCTGCAGCAAACAAACACACCCGCATATCTTTCTCCAGATACACTGCTTTCTCATTTTGCTTACACCCACCGCTACTCTGAACTTTAATTGAACCCTGATTGCCTCTGATCAGACACTCCGAGCCCTCTGTAGTTCAAAAGAGGAGAAATCCCAGAGCAGCCATCTTATCGTTGTCTCCTCCTGCTTCCTGTTTTTGAGGTCTGAGCCTGGCTCCTGTTTCCTGGTCCTCCTCCCTGTGTCACATCTCTCCATCCTGTCCAAACACTTGGCTAGAACAATGTAGCTATGGGAAGAAGCTTCAAGGAGGACAAACAGGGGAGACGGATGGAAACGTGCACAAACACTTGTTTCCAATGAAATATTTTTGTTTCAGATTTGCAAAAAAAAAAAAAAAAAGGAAACAAATTATTAATTTTGATTCCAGAGTTTTTACTTTGCAGATATGCCAAAAAAAGCAGGTTGAAAAGACACAGGAGGCCAGTCAGAAGACTAATAATAGCAAAAGATAAAGGGAACCCCACTAAAATTTAATAAAGACAGCATACTGGAAAGTAGATTTTCAAAAACTCATTAAACCATTAAAACTATAAAACATAGACATCCTATTCTTTGTCAATACTTATGTCACTGCTTTGCTTGCACTCCTCATACCTTTAATACAATAAATTGCCAAAAATACGAGCAGGAGTGCTATCAGTGTCCCAGCAGGAGACTACTGTAATTGCAGATTGTGTAATTACAGCTGTTCACAAAGACAAGGACCACTTGTGTTCATCAAGGCCAATTCCCATCAGCAGACCGCTCATTTGCCCCTGTTTTTTTAGCCAGCGACCCCCTGCAAACCCCTGACAGCCTCGCGCCAACAAGAGAAAACAAAAGGGTAAAATTACACCATCATGTGTTCCCACAAAAGGACCCTGAATAGTCAGCAAGGGCTGGTTTGGCACAGAAAGGCCCAGCTTAGGTTTAGCTTTGTGCATAAACATTTTGGAAAAGCGGCGCTGTCTGCTGCTTAAAAATGAGGTGATGCAAATTAGAAGATTGCATGTTTTTGCTTTTACTGTCTGACCGGCATGACAATCACACTGATGAAGCGAAATAATGAGGGACCGGGAGGGAGGAGGGTGGAGGGGACAGGAGGAGGGATGAGGCCTTGTGCTGCTTGTGGGAAATGGGGGGGGCAGAAGCAAAAGCATGAGAGAGACATGAGAGAGACATGAGAGAGACACCGAGCGGGACAAGAGTGTGACCGAAAAGATCGAGTGAATGAGACTAAGTGTAAAAGAGAGAGATGTGACACAGCAGAGGCAGACAAAAAGTGTGTGTGTGTGTTTATGTGTTTGTGTTTTTGAGGGAGAAAGAGTGTATCGAGTAGGGGGAGGGGAAGGAACAGGGACCTCGGGGAAGCTGTTGAAAGGTTCCCGGGACAATAGAGCTCCGTTCACAGGGCAACAGCACTAGCTCTCCCATGCATCCTCCCCCTTCCACCTCCTCCTCCTCTTCAACGTTCTTTAAGGGCCCCTGTGCTCATGTGATGAAAGAGTAGCAAGCGAGCGCTCCTCCTTCATCTTCCTCTCACTCAGGGAGGAAGATAGGAGTGAGAAATGGAGAGTAAAGCCTGCTCACAGCTGCAGAGAAGAACACATCTCACTCCCACATCCAGTGTCTGCATCTTCTTAAATTATTACAAAACCCCATGCACAGTAAGTCAGTCACACAAATGGGTACAAACGCACCAGGTAGGCTCTCAAATGTCCCATTAGCTGCATGTAAACAGTCCCATCAGCTGTAAAAATGCCTCTGATCCCTTGATCCGGCACACTTTCCTCCTGCGACATACCCACAACTGTACACACAGAGCTTCCAGAGGACTTTACTACAGACGTGCGAACTCCATTAAGAGCTGAAAGGGAGAGTCATTACCAATTTATGAACCGAGTAGCTTCTTGTGTTGGAGGCTGTTCTGAATAATGCAACTTGGATTACGTCAGGTCACACTGCCCTAAATATGAATAAATATATATATAAAAAAATATATATATTCCTGTTTTAGTATTTCTCAGAGGCACTCATGGTGAAACATTGGTGGTGCCGTGCCTTGGATACAGTGAATCCTACTGGGTGAATAAAAGGCCAGAACATAAGGCTTTCTTTCATTTTTCATTCATTTACTGTTTAATATAATCTGATGACATCACACAGAGTTGTCTAAATTAATTTTGACATGTTACTGAAATATTAAAAGTTTTCCCAGCATATGAAACATGCTGGCACCCATCAAAGAAAAACCATCAGTACTGTGATTAAAAAATATATTTTGAAGCAGTATTATTTTATTTAAAGTGGGATTTCATTTACTCACATATGAAATACATTTCTCCTGTAATTAAATGACCAGACATAACAGGAAAACACAGATCCATGGCAAGAGAATCAACCCTCAGAGGCCCATTTAACCCTTGAGAGTGTTTGTTTTGTACATATTTTTTTTACTTAATAATTCACATGTGATTCTCAATACTTCAGCTTAACCACCCACGGGATCATTCTTACTTACTTCTTCTTACTTCTTACTTGAACGCAAGTCAGTATAAGCCAAAGGGATAATAACCCAATGAGCAAAGAGGCTAACTTATTTGTCAATTAAACAATTTAGATTTTATCAGGAATATACGGAAATCTGTGAGGACTACTTCATTATGCGAGATTTAATGGCTTTTAGAGGCTGTGGGTTAGCACTTTATATTAACTAAGCATTTCTCACTTTGATTTCAGAGTGTTTTATAGATCGGGTCACAGAAAACCAAACTGTCATCATGTCATTCATTATTTCATCTCTAACACTTTATTTGGATTACAGATTGAAAGAATCACGTGGATGTCACGCTGGACTGGATTAAATGCGCTATTTTGATGATTTATGGATTAAAATCCACCCACACACACACACACACACACACACACACACACACACACACACACACACACACACACACACACACTCCTTTTCTCCACAGACGGATAAGCGCACATTCACACACGCTCACACGCGCGCAGGCGTAAACTGATGGCAACCGCGATCAATCAGTGTTCCGCACCATCGCTTCCCGTTACCGATGGGCTGACCCACATCTGTTCATCTACCTCCGTCCCTGTGAGTTTTTGCACCGGTTCTAATATGAAATTTAAATAGCTGTTTTTTTGTCCAGGCGCCTAATACACTGAACAAAACGCCGGTGTACCGCCAGCATCAGTCATATGCTTAAAAAAACATTAAAGTTACCCTGTAATTGTTTTATAATATTCAGTGTTTGAGGCTTTAAGTCCGTTTATTATCCTCAAATCGGGGTCCGCTCCAACTGACCACTTAGCTAGCTCATGTCCAGTGGTCGACTTCTTAGTTTGGACTAATGAGACAAAAATAAGCAGAAATACCCGCACAGATTTCACCATTATGATAAAGGGTGTTATTATTCGCTGTAAAAAGTATCATAAGGCCCTCACCAGCACTTGAAATATTAGAAGAAATCAGCCCGTCCGCATGTCCCGTTAGATACTCCTATTAGCTCTGCCATCCTGTGTCCCCCAGCCCGTCTGGCCACTCCGGGGAAAATCCTTTGAGGACGGGGGCACGCCCACGGACCATATTCACCAATCAGATGTCCAAGAATAAGCTTTAGCGTTTGATAGACGTTAAAGCCAACCAATGGCTTCTTTGATATATAATGAGTGACAGGGAGACTCCCCGCTAGATAGCCGTGTTGAGCTGGAAGAGGGCGGGGCTAAGGTTGGGCGTTGCTAAACAGCTTAACGAGCATTTTTTCCTCCCTTTCACCTATCCGGGTCTGATACTTGTCAAAATTAGAGGTGCTGTAATTTATCTTCGACTCTCTCGGTGATGTGTAGACATGTAAATAACCTAAAATAACACCTAAAAACTAAAAAACTTTTTAAAAAATGTATTTAAAAAAACAACAACGAGATAAAGCATCCTTTTCGGGGTTAGTGAGATTCTCAGATTGATGCTGAGGATGGAGAGTATTGTATAACAGAACAAAATAGCTAGGCCAGCATCCTGCAGGAAGCGGTTCAGTGAGGACTGGCTATACTTAGATCAGTGGTTCAGTCTCTCAGGTATGTTTGTGGAGAAAAACAGCCATCAAAGCAAAATAAAAACAAGGATGCAGAGAACTGTCTCTTTTCTGTAGACAGGATTTGGTAAACTAAAAAGGGGAGTTTCAGTATATAAACTGCACTTCTATTCCTGGATAAAGCCTAAATTTATTAAGCAGCTGCTACTTTGTAATAAACACATAATTTAGACAAATATGTGACCAAATATGGGAATTTATGCTAGTTCATATGGACCTCTGAGGCAAAAGAACTCTTATTTAATTTGAATGTTTAGTAACTGTGTGAGGCTATCATATCAACATGGACCACACAAGAATTAAGATAGTTCTAAAGGTAAAAGTGAGTCCAACTCAGACAGACCTTAGTCACATGGCAAAGTGTAATTAATGAAATGTCCTAAGAGTGTATATTATCATTTAAATCAAGGGTGCAAAACATTAGGCCCGGGGCCAAGGGATTGTGGTCTGTAGAAGACTACACTCCAACCCACTTGATGTGATTTTACAAGTGTTAGAGCTTTCCCTACTGATTAAGACCACCGCCCATGGCCATCCATACCACACCAAAGTACGAGGGCACTTTCTGTGAATGAATGAAAACTCTATACTCTAAAATGATAATTACAGGAGCAACGATCTACTAGAACATTTTCTTGAACATTACATGTTTATCATGTTTCATTGGTGTCACACCCACTTCACATCAAAGCATCAAACAATTTAACATGAATTTAGCTGCACATCTGTGATTTAAATATCTGAATTTTTGGGGCCACAAAATTGCAGTTGGTTGACTTTTAATGGGTCCTATTTTCTTTTTATACATTTTGTACATTAATTTAAAAATTTAATAATCTGAGAATTTAACAATGAAAACAGTGGTTAGTTGACGGCCTTTTTAAACATGATTCAGCTAGATCTCTACTATAATAACCCATTATTGAGCAAGATTTCATATAGGCCTTATTAAATAAATAAAATTCAGGACTGATTTGATTTTCTCTCACTGTGGTAATGTCAAGTGCACATATTAACATCTGGGTGGTTAAGTTTTTTTTTTCTGTCCGTTTTCAAACAGCAGTACTTTGTGAATGCCTCGTGCTACCACGATGCATCAAATATCATCAGCAAAACTCGTCTTCTCTTCTTTCCCAAACTGAATTTTGTCTCAAGAATTTTGTGAAGCTCACATTAGGGGCAGATGTCAGGTGTTCCCAGAAAAAGAATAAATAGGATGAAAGATGTTACTTAAAATTGCTTCACAAATAAGAGTGACAATGTTGATGTTTCCACTTTTATTGTCGGGATACTTGCTTCATGTAAAATATTTCAATACATTACAGTACAATGCATGTTCCGCCTGCCATCCTCCATGCGATTGGTTGGTTTTGTCATCATGTTGTAAGGCTTAACCACAGCACATGAGCAGTCAGCTATTGCAAGCTGCTTTGCCGCTCTCGCCATGAAAACAGAACCATGAAAACAGATTAAATTAGAAACTACTAAAATCTTTTTTTTTTTTTTTTGTCCTCTCTGAACAAAAACCCCTCAAAGCCACAGCTGCGAGTGGCTCCACATCCTCCCAGCATGTTTCACAGCAGCTCAGTAAAGTCCTCAGCTGAGGCCCTCGTAGGGCCGCTTGCACAAAATAAACAGACAGACAGGAGGACAGGAAATCTGTCAACGCTGGCAGTCACATAGCAGCTTTCAGTTTCGTCCGAGCTTCGACAGGAAAAGGGTAAACCGGCCGGGGTAGGCTGTAGGTAAAGGAGACAGGTTAAGAAGAAAGGGGGAGGATATGACGGAACAGATTAACATTTCCTTTAAACCACGCCATCTTCTCTTACATCCGAGATCCGAGTAACAGAAAAAGATTTGATTCAATCAAAATTTCCTTTTTTTTTTTTTTTCCCTTTTTTATTATTATTATTTTTTTTTTAAAACCTTCCTCCCACTTTGTGTCTCACCTATCACGTTTTCTCTATAACTGTGTTTCTAATACTGCGGTGTGTTATCTTTATCTGGAACAAAGTGAAGACCATTTCTTTCAGGCCTAACGCACTGCTGTAGAGATGGTGCCCTCTGTGAGGTGAAGTGGGGTGAGGCAGGGTGGGTTTTGTTGCCTTGGACGCCCCCCACATCCCTCGGTACATTCGTTCAGGTGGGCGTGGTGAGGGCTGTGTGTGTACATGTGTCTATTAACGTGTGTATGTGTGTGTGGGAGGGATGTTTCAGTAGCGGTGGGTCTGGTGGGAGTACTGGGGCGGCTGTTGGGAGGTAGAGGAATATCCCATGCTGCTCTGGGGCAGTGATGTGCTTGGTCCAGGGTTCTGGTAGGCAGCATGTGGATTGGAGCGCTACAGGAAGAAAACAACAAAGAAAGCAGTGACATATTCACAAAATCTTCTTTGTGTAATGGTTTAATTTGCATTTAAACTCAATGAACAACATATTCCAGTAAAATGATCACACTTTTAGTGTGGTGACATCTTAAATTCTGCATGCAAGAACAGTTGGATACATGGAAATTTCACTGTCATGTTAAGTAAAGTCACTTTTATTATGCAAAAACACCATCACTCCACGTTTCCAGTCAGATTAGATGGATTTGTGTCTGAGCATGTGTGTCACATCTGAAACACGATGATCCAACATTCACATCCGCCTCATGTTGCAGATCAAAAATGGTATTTGTTGCCATTTCTGGTTATGTGTGCAGCTAAAAAGCCATTTCCACATCATCCAGAAAGTAAAATAATACATATGTCAAGCATGAGAGGGTATTTAACATGTTCAGTTCTGCCACTGCGAAGAATATTAAAAGTATAAATCTTATAGTATATTATATTACATAGTATATTACCAATACTTACATCTCATGTAACATTCTTTTCAGAGTGGTTGCTATAATATTTTTGACCCTAGCCCACAACATCTTATGCTGTCGAGAGATTTCTAAACTTGTCTAGCCTGTGAATGGAGCGTTTCGTCTACAAAACAAAGCTATGCTATTTCACTGTATATGTATTCTATTAAAGTCGCTCGCTGATTTAATAAACAACAACATAGATGACAATCCAGAAACAGTGACAGTGAATATATGAGAAAGATGGATTTACCTGGTAGTCTGAGGTCATAATGAGGCCACCTGAGGTAGTGGTGGGCGGGACAACTCGCACTTTCTTTAGAGGCGGGCCCTGGGCGTGGCTGTTGTCTGGGTTGCCTGTGTGCCCCGCCCCATTTGTGTGGTTATTTCCCTGTTGCTGCTGCTGGTTTTTCTAAAGGGCACAAAAATATCACTTAAATTACACCCTGGACTGTATGAAGTTTCACTACATGTTACTCAGCTTTATTGTAAATTTTCTATATTTCTCATTTTACTTTTCTATATTACACCCATCTATATACCAATCAATTAATGTTTAATGACTTTAGTAATACAGCATGTGGCGTATGGATATGTAATATTTACTTTGTCTGCCTTGTCCTCTGGCTCCTCCTCTGTCAGAAACTCCCTCTTGGGGTAGGGAATCTGGCAACCTGCAAACACACTAGAGAAAAAAAAAGGCAAAGAGGCTTCTTCATCTTCAAACATTAATTCCCATGACTCTGAGCTAATTAGCTAAGAGACCCGCTCAAGGCATCCGTAGATCATGTGATTTAAGCTAAGGACGAACACAAGACAAAGAAACTATCTTGTGAGTTGAATGTAGTCTGTGTGTGTGTGGGAGTGTGTGGAAGTGTGTTCGGTGTAACTCACTCAGAGGTGGGTAAAGGCTCCTCTAAAAAGTAGGGGTCCTGCATGGCCTGCTCGGATGTGATTCTACGGATGGGGTCCATGGTCAATAGCTTTTGCAGCTGTAACATATAGTGCACCCAGAGTTAGTCTCAAACATGACACAAATTCACACAATGAAAATGCACACTTTGTTTGTTAACTAACCACACTGGGCACTTTGCAAATCACACCCATTTAAATGCTTGTTAGGGAAAATTTCTAAGTAAGCCAATCACTTGACACAAAGTCAGTGCATTTAGACATACAGTCCTGGTCACATGGATCTGCTAAAGCTCAAACTGAACATCAGATTGAAGAAGAAAGGCGGTTTAAGTGACTCTGGCTGGCTGTTAGTGCCTGGTAGGCTGATTTCAGGGTTTATGACAATCTGTAGAGTTTACAGAGATAGTCATATCCCATAACGAGTGAATCTCTGGGGCCAAAAAAAAAAAAAAAATGATGGCAGAGTCACTTGTCACCACAAGGTGTCCAGTAGAGCACTGCCAAATTTGCAACATGTCACAGCAAGAGAAGACCACACTGAAAGGCACTACAGTGAGTTTTGAACAGTAAATTAAGGCCAGTGAAGACAGGCTTGCCAAAACTGCCCAGTGGAGGTTCGGAAAAACAATTCCTAATCTGATGAGTATATTGATCCATCCAGCATTCCTATCCCCAGCTTCTTTCACACAGGGCTGTGCCTGTATTTCACTGTTCTGTGCAAAAGGTCAGCAACCGAATAAGGAGGCCACATCGTTGTTCCTGTAAGACAGCAGTTGAGACCCAATTCCAATACATCTCCTATGTCCTCCTACTCTGTGACGAGTGTCACATCTGCAGCTGCCGAAGGGTCTCATGATTAAGGGGTAGGGTGGAAATGCCGTTCAAGTTCTTTGCAGCTTGTAATCAGCATCCTTGGTGATTTACACTGTAATCAGACATTATGTCCGTAACTTAGTGGAGGCGCACCTCAGTTTGTTTTAAATGTCACCCCTTTATTATAACAGTGTACCATCTTCTCAAGGCTACTTTCAGCACAATAACGCATCGTGTCCCAAATCTCATATCATCTCATATTTTCTTGCCTCCAGTCAACAGATATTAATGCAATAAAGCACCTCTGGGAGGGAGAAAATCACATCATTGAGATGCTACCCACAACTGCATGATGCTAACATGTAAATATGTTCCCAGCATCTGAAGAATAAAGGAAGCTCTAAAAGCAAAAGTAACGTCAGGTATAAGCAACAAAATGGCAGATGACTGTAAACTCTTGCAAGTAATCGTCCTACTTCTCCTATCCTGACACATTTTAACTTACCAAGTGGAATGCTTTGCTGTCTGGTTTAACTTTATGTTTTTCCATGTACTTTATAAGGCTGCAGTTTGTGTATCTGTGGGAGAAAATTATATTAATGGCATGCCTTCAGTGGATTTATCCTGCATAACAATTATTAAATGAGTAAAAATCACACAAAGCACCCAGAAATGTCTTAACCAGCAGACCTGCTTTGCTCTGATCTTAAAAAAAAAGAAAAGAAAAAAAAATAGGGCAGTGTTGCTCTGCAGACTCACGTGTTCCTCCTAAAGTCTTTCATCAGCGTGGAGTGTTCTGGCATCTTTTTGATGTCCTCCCAGTCTTTATCTGAGGAAAACACAAGATTACAGCGTGTCACACCCTCTCACAAAGGACATATTATGTAGGTTGTTTTTATTTTAAGCAAAAACGCTCATAATTTCCACACAACGCCCCATTGTTTATACAGTGCATAATCAATCTGCATTCTGGCAAACATAATAAGATCTATTTCCTACAAAACTGACATGAACTTGCTTATCTGGTAAGCATTCACATCCATCATCTCTAACCTTTTCAGCATAACCCCATAAATATACTTGCCAAACATGGCAACGAGACTGTAAGACTTCCCCCCATTTTCTGCAGAATCTAAACAAAGTCCATCAAATACACTGGTGAATTATACAGCAAGACCAGGAGTGATAGTAGAAGGAAAAAGAGCAGGAGCAGCTTAAGTGAGCTGGAAAAAATAGGCCCAAATGTAGCCCTAGAAGTACAAGTTTCTGTGTTTGTGACTTGGCTTCATCTAACATGTCAGAGGATTGATGTGCAGAGCACTTAGACCACATTACTGCCTTTAAAAAAGAGAAGCCTGAAAAAGACCAAGGAATGGAAAAGGCTTTTCTTTCCACACAATTTCTCCACTGAATATGCAACACACTTTGTATAATAGCAGGTTAACCCCATTAATAGAAATACTGTGGAAAATCCGGTAAATCATTTCATGCATGTTTTAAATCGGGTCAATCAAGACTCACCGGCAGGGAAGCCCATGACATTAAAGATGCGGTCCAGCTGGTCATGATGGTAAGGGTTACTGGTCTTGATATCCTCCTGGCGACAGTGGAATATGGGCTCAGACGTCAGCAGCTCCGCAAAAATGCAGCCAATCGCCCAGATGTCTGTAAGCACGCACTAATTTCAGCTCAACTGGTTGCACATGTACACACAAGGAGGACAGAAAGACAGATGGTGCCGCACAATCTCACCGATGGCTTTGGTGTAGTGCCGAGCTCCCAGGAGCAGTTCAGGTGCTCTGTACCAGAAGGTGACCACCACAGGGTCGAGATCGGCTAAAGGCTTCAGCGGTGAATTGAAGAGACGAGCAAACCCCATGTCCGCTGCACAATGGGTATGTGTGTCAATGAACCGACAGATAAACTAAGCAGCAAATAAGTTTTAAAAACGAAACACTATACATACCAATCTTTACTCTACCCCTCTCTGGCCCTTCCCCCATCACTAAAATGTTCGCTGGTTTCTGATGGAGACAAAGACACACAAACACAGATAAAAATGTTTCCACACTCCAGACATCTGACAGGAAAACTTCCCAGTAATTAATTCAGCTTTGTTTGGCCCAGTTTCTGAACTACAGCCCTGCATGTGTAATGCAATCAAAACTCTTTCTTGCTGCCCTCTAGTGGACAAATGACTGCAATTTCCCGAACAGGAGAGAGAAAGTCTACCACATTTCGATCTCACTTACGGCAGAAAACTGACATCCTGTTCATGTGTTAACAAGTTAGTTACTCACCAAACAACCTAAGAATACTGTTCATTTACATATTCATCTGAACACATACAGACTGACACATGCACTCCACATATTCTCAGCCCAATAGCAATCTTTACGTCTCTCATTAACAGTTTAACCTAATTTTCCCTTGTAGCCAAACACCCTCCTCTCCCCCCAATCCTCTTACAAGATCTCTATGAAGGACCCAGTTAGCGTGAAGGTAATGGATGCCATCCAGAATCTGATAGAGCAGAGACTTCACCATTCCTCTAGGCAACTGAAGCGGCTTCTTGTTGGCCTTAGATGCTCTGTGGAACTTAATAATGTGCTATGGAAAGAAAGGGTAAACAGTGAGCAGGGCTTTGCACGTACAGACTGACTGAAATGCATGTTCTTTTGCTACAGATGATCACAAAAATGTATGTGTGCTGCAGGCGAGTTGAGAGAACCTAATGTTTGTGGCATGTGTTTCCACTTCCTTGGGAGGGGAATGCAATTGTTGGAGCTCTGTGGCAGAAAACTGCATCTAACTCAGTTCTGATTCTCTGCCAGCTGTTTCTGTCAACTGTAATGCAGCAGAGGTTTAACTGCTCAACGTGGAATACTTCTTGGTGGATGCGTGTGCTTTAATGAGACTTACCAGTGCATAATTAGCACTATTTCAAGTCTCATTCCTTATTACTGGTTGAAGGCGAATGTGAATGCATTGGCATTAAAAGGACATGCAAAAAAAAAAAAAACAAATAAACAAAAAAACAGCTATCAAATTGCATGCACATTTATGACCTAATTATGAAGAGAGGCCTATTTTAAGTCATGTCTTTGTGCTCATAAAGATAGGTGGAAATCTGCAACCCATGCATGCATATGAATATAAACTAATAAAGAAATGCTTAAAACAAACTATTTAAACCCCCCCAACATGCATTACCCCCATAATATGTGTGATAAGTCATGTCATGCAGGTCAAGTGTGTGTATATGTGTGTGTTGTGTGTTTGCATTTTACCCAGAGATCATGTTCAGCATAGTCAAAGAGCAGCCATACTTTACGGTCAGCATGTGACAGGAAAACCTTCTGCAGTGAGATGACATTGGGGTGCTTCAGCTCCCGCAGCAGCTGCAACGTACAAACCCACTCAGAAGGCCAACCACACAATCTCATTACAGACATCATGAATGAAAATGACGTAACGAAAGAGAAACTTTGCGCTTATTTTTGTGACTGTATTGATTACCAGAGATTATACTTAAACAGGGGGGTGGACACGATATCATCTCCTCAACTGAACACTTTCAATCTTTGGCAGTAAGATGCTTTTTTTTGTTTGTTTTTTTAAATGCTTGTGAGGCAATACTTTATATCACTAATTCTGTGTCTACTCTCTATATGCACTGCATTAACATCTGCTTCCTGACTTTCAATTTTACGATTGCTTGCACAAAAACTAGCGTGTGAATGTCATTCAGACGTTACATAAAGTGCCTGGAATGGCACAAAGGTGTTTAATCACAGACCAAACAAAAGGAACAGAGTAAGCCAAGCAGCTCTTACTGCAATCTCTCTGCAGGCTGACATGGAGATGCCAGTGCCTTCAATCTGCTTGAGGGCGTAGTCCTTATCATCCTTCCTACAAACACACACACACAGAAAGGTAGAGCAACATCAACACCAGACCAGTCCAGACTGAGGGCCCCCTGAGAGCCGTTTGCACAGCAACATAAAGGGGGGCACTTGGCAGCTGCCAGTGGGACTCTGAGAAGAGGCCGAGTTGCATTACCTCCAAATTTGTGTAATCAAGCTCACCTCTGAGGGTCAAAACAATAGAGAGGGAAAGGAAACAGGGCCTGTCTGGCAGCTGGCAAGGGACAAACAGAGCACTGGCACTGGCGCTTACTTGAACGAATTGGTTACAACCCCTCCCTCTGCCGGGCCTAAATCATCTCATAAACCCAAGCTTTGTGCCTCCTCAGGCCTCGTCCAAAAGCAGCAGCGCAACTCTGCTAAAAAGTCTAATAAAAAAGCAGGCTCCTAAAGCGAAATACAGACATCTTTAAACACTTTAGGGCTCTTTTGTGTGGTTCCTGCTGCCAGTATGTCCGGGCTGTAATAACGGGACTAGTAGCTTAAACCATCTTGAGCTCTCCCCCAGCTCTGGTCCAGACACAGTTAAGGCTGTTACAAGGCTGGCATTAGAAACAGCAGGAAAGTTTTAGGAAGAAAGGTGGGTGGTGCCCTGGCATCCTGAGGGATTAGCACACTAACCACCACATGAGTCTACAGTTTGGGTTCAGCTAGTTCCCTTACTTTACTTCATGCAAAGGCTAAAAGCATAAAAAACCCCGCAAAAATGTTAAAATTGGGTAAAAAACAAACAAACAAACAAAGAAAACAAAAAAAAAAAAAACACTAAAGAGTGCAAAAACTGGGCATAACTAAAGATTATTTTTTGAATTCACACAAAATCTTGTATAAGTCTCTTTGCAGCCATGTAGCTCATGTATAAGAACGACTTTAAAAAAAAGAAGAAGACATCAACAAGTGCTTCCACATGCACCTGCTGTATTACATTTACAACATCACATGGGAGAGGGAATTAAAAAAACACTTTAGCTTAAATAAATAAAAAAAAATTAGTACCTAGAGTTAGGCATATAAGTGACAAAACAGATGCATGAAAAGGGAAAGCTCCAATCCCGGTGGTAAACCGTATGTCGGTGTTTTTTGTGCGCGACACAAAGCTCCATCAGCATCCCAACAGTGCGAGCTCAAACTGCTCACTTTTGTCTCTACACAAACCCAATGCAACACTCCCACATCTGCAAGTGGCCTTGAAAGGGGGAGGAAGAGGAGAGAGGTAACATTTATTTGGAAGATGAGAAGACAGGCAGGAGGCGGGGGGTAAGCTGGCTAAGGGTTCACTGGCTAAAAGGCCTTGCTGCTCATCAACTCACCCATCTTTTCTCTTCGCCTTGTATACATGGCCGTAGGTGCCTCTACCCACTTTGCATCCTTCGTACTCAAACAGGTCCTCGACACGCTCTCTTTCGCCGGTCAGCTTCACTTTAAAATCATAGTCCATTTTCACCACCGTCTTGCCTGAATGTATCTGCTCCTTCCTTTTTTTTAAAGCGTCGCTTGGGAGGCAACTAGGCTCCTCCACCGAGCTCGGTTTGGTAATTCAGCTAGTTGCCTTCTCCAGCGTGGCTCTTTCCTTCCTCCAGCCCGGCTTTCACATCGAGTTCTCGTCTTAAAATTAAAGCTCCGGAGGAGATAGGCGGTGCTCCGAGATAGTCCAGGTGCAAACGGAGCCCCAAATATATTCCTTTATCTTGTTGCTGCGTTTCTCTTCAGCCGGTATCTGCTCCAAAGGGACGCACTTCACTCGGTAACGACGGCGTATTCGCGCACGGCATTGTCGTAAAACGTCGTGAAGACAGCCCTGCAGCAGAGAAAGAGCCAAAGAAAAAATGGGTAGACTGACTACACCACGTGGAAATTCTCAGTCTCACTCAAATATAGCTGAGATATGACTTGATTTCATCATATCGTTTTTATGCTAAGGAGAAGTTAGCTTATTCTTTTCCGTATTGTGGGTTATTACGTGGCTATAAAAGGGCCGTGCAAACAAATATCTGCATATTCTGTCCACCACAAAGAAAGCAGACATGCGTTTGATTTTAATTCAAGAGAATAAGTAAAGTATGGTTTAAATAGCACTATATTACGAAAAGAAAAAGACTGTCCAAACAGATTAATGTTGAATGGGCAAGCACGGGATAAAATAATGAAACAATATACTTTTAAACTCTTTTTATCATCTTCTTTTTGCTGCTCCCTTTAGTGGTCACCACAGTGGATCATCTCCCCCCATCTCACCATATCTCTAGCATCCTCCTCTGTTACACCAACCCTCTGCATATCCCCCTTCACTACGTCCATGAACCTCCTCTGTGGTCTTCCTCTTTTCCTCCTCCCTGGCAGCTCCATCTTCAGTACCTTTATTCAATATATCCACTATCCCTGCTCTGCACATGTTCAGCACTCTTGAGGTGTGCCTCTGATATGCTAATTTCTAATCCTGACCCTCCTGGTCCCACTCCCATTGGAAATCTAAGGGAATCAGTTTAAAGTATTTTAAAAGTGGAAAACTGCTATGATTGGTCCAAGAACCTATCAACTCATCACCATACCCTGAGATGTTGGAAGAGCTATTTTAGTTTCTGCAGCCAGCAACCTATATAATTTCCAATAAAGAATGGCAGTTATGACTGAGATACAAGATATGATTAGCTGAATATTTAAAATAATTTAAACGAAGGCAAACAAGAACCCTAATGTGGTATGGAAGCTTGTTCCCACCACTAAAAAAAAGTCAAGATTTCTGGGTTTTAATCTGAAAATTTCATCTTACTAACTCACATTTCTGAGAAAATAACTTTGAAGTTTTAGATAGTATATTTGATAGTATAGTATAGCTGAATAAAAGTATACCAACTTTATAAATGATGCTTTTACACTGACATTCACTGCTGTCACCTAGGTCAGCCAAACCTTGAGCTTAGCTTTGATGTTATGTTAGGTAGGAACTATTATAGCCGGGCATCTTGTTTTTGACCGACGCTGTAGTGCAGCACCGCTGGTCCCATCTTGATTTGAGAGAGCAGAGGGAGCAAAGCGAACCGTCCATATTACAGCTGCCTCGTCAGGTACGAAATTCTTTTATATGCCACTGTCAACTCTTATAAAAGTGTGTTAGGGTTAAGTGATAGGTTCCGTGTACTCCCACTGCTTGAGAAAATGTTGTGTCATAATAAATTATGATAAGTTAATGAGCCTCGCAGCTCGCTGGTGGGTCGGCTAGCGGAGCTAAGTGATAGTCGCTAACGCTGGTTGTGCTAACGAGCTAGCGCTGAGTTAGCAGCTGAAGCATTGCGCACTTAAATGGCTTTTAAAATATCCACAATTCTAATTGTAATGTTGAGCCAATGTTGTCGTTAATCGCTACTATGTGTCAACATCTTGATTTTGTAATTCTCTAATAGCGCTGACGAGATTCTTTGTCTTTCACTGTTTGCCCTGCGTTTACATGGAGGAAGCCTCCCTTTCGGTTTATCACGGCCCGCCTATGTTCAACACTGATTGGACGCCTGGCGTGTCCGTCTTTGAGATTACGCCGCTGATTGGTGGCTAACCAGGATGACAACGCCAGTTTTGTTGCTTTATTCCGCTGCCTTCAACATGGCCTTCCGTGGATACTGTTGTCACTGCGTTAATGTTAGGTTTCGTGATGACTGCTTCATTGTTACACTACCCCTTAGATTTACCGTGGTAGGGATTTAACTGAGCATGTGCATACATATTAAATTTGATGAATTTTCGGCGCTAGCCTCTAGGCTAAACGTTAGCAAGATTAACGTAGCCATTTCCATTCTTTTGCTGTAAGTGTTTCGACAGAAAATGGATGGCGTTGATTTAACTGTTGCCCTTGGGTAGAAATAGTCACTCAAAGACAACGTTGAGCAAACAGCTCATATTTGCACTGTGTTTTGCGCTGGTCTTATTTATAGCAACTGCTCGCGTTATAACAGTTTGATCTTTGCCTGTCCATAACCGAATCGGATGACCATTAGCTAATACATGACTTGTTCATCTGCAACATATTAGAAAGACAAATATCTACAGAGGGTAAATTTAAGTGACAGATCATCCGTGACTGACTCTTGCTTATTTGTCTGCCAGCACTTTATACGGTGATGGACCCTCCTGGTGGGGGAGATGAACGGAGGAGGCAGGCAGAGCGTCTTCGAAGGGAGGAGGCGTACTATCACTTCATTAATGAACTGAGTGAAGAAGAGTACCGTCTAATGAGAGATGGCAACCTGCTGGGCACTCCTGGTAAGGAGGGGCACTTGATGCTTTTGCACAGTGTTGTTGGATCTGTACCCACAGTTATTTTTATTGTACAAAAAAACAAAAAGCCCATGAAATTTTGTTTTATAGGGGAGGTGACTGCTGAAGAGCTCCGCCAGCGTCTGGATGGAGCAAAAGAGCGTTTGTCATCTCAGCCTTCTACCGAGCAGCACTCGCAGACTTCTGAGTCTGGAGAGCAGCAGAGCAGCAGCGGTGAGGGAGAAGAGAGAGGTGCTGGAGGGAGACGAGGAGCAGGTAGGAAGGACGACTTCCCTTAATCTTTCCAGATCTGGCTTTCGTGATGTTTTGTTATGTTAAGCCCCAAAGTCACTTTTGAGTTAAATGGCTCTGTGGTATAGTGGTAGAACATTCACCTTACATGCAAAAGATCTGTGGTTTGATTCTGGGGTGAGAAGCAGACCCAGCTGTTCACCATTAGCTGTCGTTTTGTCTGGTTGTGCACCTCGTGACTTTTGTAATCTGGCAGATTGTGCTGCTAGCGCTGCAGCAGGGTTTAAGATAAGAGTTTACAATCATGTCAGTTTTCGCTGCAGTTTTAAAGTGTATCAGTAGAGAAGGTCAGAGATTCGCAGATTATTCCCAATATATAGGGAGATGCTGCAGCAGTTTGAAGAGATGGAAAAAAATTTGCTCTGGATTTATTTCAAATGTCTTTACTTTCAGTTTTGTCTACTTCTCTTCCTATATCAGCGCTAATGTGGTATTGTCTGAGTCGCGGCACCTGTCATTCATCAGAATACAGCAGCAGCTACCTGCGCCTGTCCAATGAGAGCAAATAGAAGTGACTATGTGACAAGCACTGGTGACGTGTGAAGTCACAAACAAAGGGGTATACCGGGGTCTTTAGGGATCCATCTGCTGTGGTGACCCCTAAAGCTGTGTACACACTGGAAGCAATTCACAGCAATGTGGCGACTAGAGACCCTAGAAAGTCATCAAAATTCAAGTGAATAAAGACAAAATGACTGCAGGGGAAAGGAAGTAGGTGTCATTCGTGATAAACCTTTGTCAACATTCAGAGGAGTAAATGAACAGACTAGTAATGAGACTAAAGACTACCCATGATTGACATATGACCTGGTAGTAAACTTATTAGGGGGTTACCGAGGGAACTGGAGCTTAGAATGTCCACAAATGACTGGCCATCAGCTTCAAAGCAATGTCCAGTGAACGAATCATCCATGGCGGTGTCTTCTTATATGTTGTTCCCCGCCTGGATGCACCAATCACGGAGAGGCACCTGCACACTCAGATTTCATATTACACAAAATAACGACAACAGTTGTAACACAGCCAAAAGTTACTTAATTTTTGATTTAAAAAAATGTGACAGGAAAAACACAAAATAATCTTTAAGGACTTGACTTTGGCAGCAATAAAAAGAAAAAGGAAAAAAAAGGATGACAAAAGACAGGCTTCGCAATATGTCCTGTGAAGGTCTTGTATTTATTTTAAACCTTGCCTAAGCTGGTACCAAACAAGACGGCGTGCTTTGTAGAACCGTGTTTGTATTTATGTTTTAGCCTGACAGTAAATGCAGTCTAAGTACTGGTTTTGAATAGTTTAAAATGGCTTTCATATTGTTGCAAGAGAACAAAAGCAAGATTTCTGCTAGAGACCTGTGTAAAGAGAAGTAGATTTAATGATTTTACCTAGTCGTAACCTTTTTTTTTTCTCTTCTACTTCTTCCTACAGGGGGCGCAGAACCCGGAGCAGAAACTTCTAATGGTGACTCATTACTGGAGTGGCTGAATACTTTCAGACGCACTGGTAATGCTACTCGCAGCGGACAGAGTGGCAATCAGACATGGCGTGCTGTCAGCCGGACCAACCCGAACAGTGGAGAATTCCGCTTTAGCCTGGAGATCAACATCAACCATGACCAGCCAGAGCCAGGGGAGCATAATGAGACTGTGGATGCCTCAGACCCACCAGTGACTGCCCCAAATACATCACCCTCAATACGAACTGCTTCCTCCTTTTCAACCTCTCGACCTTCAACCACGCCAAGGCCTGCCCCGTACCCTACCCCCCGCCCAGCCATCAGTAGGCGGGTGCAGACACGGCGTACACGCAGCAGCACTACCACACTTTCTATGAGCCCCCCTGCACTTCCTCCACCAGTGGCGTCCTCAGCTGCTATTCAAAGGAGAGGTGGCACTTTGCACTCTTTAACACCTCCTCCCAACGTTCCAAACCCTCCTCCTGATCAAACTATACCTGTACAACAGCAAGCCTTGAATGTAGAAGGAGAGCAGGGGCGTAATGATGCGCCTGCTTCTATAGACTGCCCCCGGGTGTCATCCCAGTCTGCGACACAGGCTCCAGCAGCGGGACACGAATCCCGTGGCAGTAGGACTCGATCGCATGGTCGCACACGCAGAGCTGCATATGGAAGTGGGCTTTCATCGCGCGTGTCAAGGCGAAGTCGTTCCCCTTTACACAGAGTTAGTGTTGCTAGTACCACTCTGCCATCCAGTAGTGATTCCAGCAGCTCATCCATTAATACTGTTGAATCAGGCAGTGGCACAGCCTCTGTGTCAATGGAGACTGGAGAGGCTGTGTCAGAACCCGTTGTTCCAACGGAGCCAGCTGTAGAGATGGTTGAACGTGAAAGTGAATCACAAGTAATAGGAGCAGGAAGTTCAGCAGTGCGAAGACATCCGACCATCATGTTGGACCTGCAGGTGAGAAGGATTCGACCTGGTGAAAACCGCGATAGAGACAGCATCGCCAGCAGAACACGATCTCGTGCTCGCGTTGCTGAAAATACAGTGACATTTGAAAGCGACAGTGGTGGATTTCGACGCACCATTTCTCGCTCTGAGCGAGCTGGGATTCGCACCTACGTCAGCACTATTCGGATTCCTCTGAGGCGTATCAGTGAGACAGGCCTGGGTGAACCCAACTCCACTGCCCTACGTTCAATCTTGCGCCAGATCATGACTGGATTTGGAGAGCTTAGCTCCCTAATGGAGACAGAGGCCGATTCCGAAACTGTTGCACCTAACCATTCAGATCCTAATGGTACAAACGGTAACAACAGCCCAGGCAGTCGCGTGAATACAAATGAGAGTGCACCTGGCCAGGTTAGTACAGGTGGGGTAGTTCACGAGAGGGTGGGGCTGGTGAGAAGTGATGAGGACCAGAATGGGCAGGCTAGGCTCGGAGGAGTAGTGAGCACCACAGATGGACGGCCTACCAGCAGGGACACCAACAACCTAGTAGAGAACGGTACTCTACCCATCTTGCGGCTGGCACATTTCTTCCTGCTCAATGACGAAGAGGATGATGAACATCCGAGGGGCCTGACCAAAGAGCAGATTGACAATCTATCAACGCGTACGTATGGTCAGGCCAGCCTGGAGGGGGAGATTGGTCGAGCCTGCAGCGTCTGCATAAATGAGTATGTCCAAGGCAACAAGCTGCGCCGCCTGCCCTGCTCTCACGAATTCCATGTCCACTGCATCGACCGCTGGCTCTCTGAAAATAACACCTGCCCCATCTGCAGGCAGCCTATACTTTCAGTGCATCATGACTGACCTATTATCTCACAAACACAACTATCCCGCTCCTGGCTCCCTGAACTGAGCAGATCCGTGGGCTTTGCATGTACATAGCGCTTTCATGGTTTAATTTCTTTGATTGCTCATTGTGTTGAAGAAGGTTGAACCAAAAGTGTGGAATAAGAAACTATAAATGCAGAGAATAAACAAAACTTTATTTTTTTAGACCTTTGGTTTTCAACAACTCATTATTTTCTTTTCTTCTTCCTGTGACCTAGTTCGCTTGACTCTGCGATGACGCTTCAGAAACTTGTCTATAGAAGGCATTGATGCTTATTAAGGAGCTCCTGTAGCTGCTGCTGAATAGTCTCACTTTAAATCTTTGATGTCTGACACGCGGCAACGTCTCTGTGACGGCTGGACTATACAAATCACTTCTAGGCTCGATTTCTCTTCCAGTATAGGATGTAAATAACTCACCACTGCTTATATTTAAGGGTTTTGAAGAAAGCTGCTCTTCACATGCGATTTATTCAGAATGGAAGCAGGAAGCTTAGCTTATTTTAGCTTCATTTTTCAGCATCCATTTTAAAGTGTCCCATTACAATTGGTTAAGAATTGTTTATTTGTCGGGTATAAATGAGGAATGTCTTTAATTTTGAAACTATACTCTGTCCATCTAGTAGTATTTGTTTAAGCCCTTAAGTCCCATATAGTCACAACATAGTAGTCATCCATTAAAGTAACCTGCTAAAAACAGCCACTTTGA
Organism: Rhamphochromis sp. 'chilingali'; assembly: GCF_963969265.1. Lineage (NCBI taxonomy): Eukaryota > Metazoa > Chordata > Actinopteri > Cichliformes > Cichlidae > Rhamphochromis > Rhamphochromis sp. 'chilingali'. The sequence goes on along the minus strand of NC_137945.1, from coordinate 16,955,243 downwards.
AATCATTAACATTAGCCATATGAGCAGCACAGTTTCAATGAAATGCAAAATGTGATAATCAGGAATTCAGACTTGTCAGTATGAGTTGTGCAATGCAGAGGGGAAAAAACAGTATTGTTTGTTTTGCTGTTCATTGTTGTTTACATTGTAACGCCTGAATATCATCTCCACTTAAAGTCTTGTTAAGAAATTGATGTTTGTTCTTGGTTCCTGTTTTTAGGTCCACACCTGACAGGACCTTTGTCACGAGGTTGCGTAGTTAGCCTCTCACATGGAATTAAAAACAAAAAGAAAGAAATTGATTTTCAGTTTTTGCGGTTCTCTGGCTAACTCATAAGTCTTTATTCATGAGACTGGTGCAGGAAAAATGTTTTTTCGATAATGAACTTGTCCAGAAATGTTCTGCTAATGAGAACCTGTTTACTCATTTTTTGCCCCCCTGATTGGGTCTGTGCAATGATAGCTATCTGTTAAAGTTTCATTGCAAGTGCACACGTGTGAATAAGGCCGTGCTAGTAATATATTTCTCTTTGCTCTTTGTTTGTTTTTACATAACATGGACAAATGTTGCATTTCTAGTGTAAAACAGGTGGGATATTTAGCTGAGCCACCCAGTCAGCATTTTCCCCACCAGTGTCACTTTGTACATCGGTGATTGCACAAGAGCTACTCTGCCTGTGCAGTTAACACATCACTAACAAAGCTGCAGGATTTGTGCAGTTTAGTCTGTAAGAGTGTGTGTGCGTGCGTGCGTGCGTGCGTGTGTGTGTGTGTGTGTGTGTGTGATAATTATGTGCGTGTGAGGGGGGGGGGAGGTCCGGTGTACCAATCAAACCTGGTTCTCAGAAGGCTTCTCTCTGGTGCATGTTCACCTTAGATAAAATTGTGGGCAGTTCAGGAGTAACTATTTATTCTGTTTGTATTTAATAAGATGGAAATCGACCTCTGAAATATGAAATGTTACAATGTGATGAGAGTAAATGAAATGGTTATGATGAACATGTTACTATGTAATAAAATGAAGACGGTTTTCTTCTCTGCTCCTTAACAGTGTAATAAAATGCCGCTTTGTTATGCTGGAATTTCTACTGTATGGATGTATATGGTTGAAACTGTGTCTGCGCAGTGATTACGGCCAGGGCATCATCCCATGCCACTCTTTAGAGGATATAATAGATTAATCATCACACTTTAAATCAAACAACCACCACCAAAAGAATTCACTTTAATTTTATTATGGTGATCTTACAAGTGTAATGAGGAGAGTAACTTTAAAAAAAACCCACACACACACAAAAAGAACAGTTATTGAAATAATCTGTGTTAAGATATGAAAAACAAAGTTTGGACATTGTTAGTTCTCAGTTTTCAAAGCTAATTCATTAAAATGTACTATGAACACACACCTATCTATACGAGATCATTTGCATAATTATTAAACTAATATACAATAAGCTCAAACGTCCCAATGTTTTTATACTGAAAAATCAAGCAAAAGTATCAAATTTCACTCACACTCAGCGAAACTGATCATGAGCTACATCGATGTAAACCATATATTTGATTGGCACTTTGGGCAAGTTTTCAACTTGTAGCAATTTTTACATTTATATTTCATTGTATTTATTTTTCTATTAGGTACCTACTTCTCTTCTCCGTGTTTTCATTTTGTTTTATAGACCTGTTTACCTGGTTGCCTTAGCGACAGAAAGCGAAATAGAGATTACACGCGCTTAATTATGCGCGTCTTTGGCGTGCGCACCAGCGTGCCATGGATACGCAGAGACTCTGTCTCCGTGACGTGCGCTTCTTCCAGGTTCCCAAGCAGGCCAGAACGACCCTCGGTCCTCCGGGAAACGTGGCAGATGTAAACAGCAGCACTGGCTACCAATAATCGGATCTATTTTTAAAGACCTTGTTAAATCTGAACTTCCACTCAGCACTTTTAATTGACCTAAGCGATAAAAGCATAAACGATTATATAATAATATATAAACTTTTTAAAAAGTACTTTGAAAACAAAGTTGCTGAGAATTTCTAATAACAAGGGAAATCTTCTAAAAGACTTAGCTGTTTGTTCAGTAAAATGTTTCTGGCTGTATCTTTATGTATTTATCTCACACTGAGCCTCTAGAGACCGGGAGCGCTTGCGCGTCTTATCCTCATCCCATGCGCGCTCCCGTGGCTTGTCTGAAGCAGTGTCATAAAGCAAAACCGAATACGAGCAAAAATGTCTCGCCTTTCCTTAAAAATATGAGCCTATTAAGCGTTCACTAAAACCATTTCCAAGTAAAATAAAATAAGATTTAAAAAAAGAAAAGAAAATATATTGTGAAAAAGTGGCTGTTTTCACAATATAACAAACATTTACAGTATAGATATACTGTATATAAATATATATATATCGTTAGCTTCATAGCATAATTGCCTAAGTCATTTGACTAAGTCAATGACTTAGGCACTTATGCTATGAAGCTAACGATATGTTATAATATATAAGATATATATTTTTCATTTATTTATTTTATGCCCCTTTTATACTTTATATTTTAGACACAGAAAGGCAGCCAAATGATAGTTGGCTTTTAATATAGAATATAGTGAAAAAAAGATTTAAATAATTTCAAGTGTTTTGTGTGTGTATATAAAAGGAAGACTTTTATTTTATCCTTGTGACAATAAAGCTTTGAAACTTGAAACTACATTTTGCTATTAGCAGGTTATGTAGCGTGACAGTTATTAGTGTGTGTACTGTTTGTTTTTTTCACTTTAAAAACAAAATCAATTAATTTATTTTCTATCCTCTTAAAGCCCGAGGAATAAAACAATTGCCAGAAAATTATATATATATTTTTTTGAAAATGGAGGATTTATTGAACCATCTGATTAAATTAAAAAAAATAAAAATAAATATTAATTTCTAATATATTTATTTTTATTTTTCATTTTATTGCTCAAAAACTTGTATAATTTATTTCGGTTTTTCATTAGGGAAAAATCACACGGATGACGTCTCAAAAAAAGGTGGCGGAAATACGATACAGTCGTCTTTACAGAATCCGAATCAAATAGAGTTATAGGGTTAAATAACCCGTTTCTCTCCTATACTGGACTTTGTAGGTTTAAATATGCTTCATAAATAAAACTGAGTGCACCGAAAGCAGAAGCAGGTCACCGTTTAACCGCAAACTTAAGCGTTAATTGACCGGCCGATGTCATGAATCCAGTTTATTATAGTCTAACGTAATTTTATTTTGAAAACACTGACCGGAAGCAACTATTGTGTCTAGTCTGACGCGACGCTGGAGCAGGCTGCCCTCTACACCACATCTCCGCGGTTTGACCGAGAAATAATGATCGCTGAGAAGCAGCAGCAGCAGCATCGGCGGCAGCGGCGACCGCAGCCCGAGCCCATGCAGAGCGTTGCTCCCCTGCTCCCCTCTCCGTGAGCATGACACCGCTCTGGCCTCCTCGTTCTAGCCGCACCGACTCTCGTTCACCGCTCGCAAGATGTATTTCAACCGGAGAGCCAAGAAGATCCACAGCGAGGGAGGTAAGCAGCACGAAGAAACGTGTTATTTAATCTTTGCACGACCCGGGTTCCGCCCGCCGCTCTCTGCTGTCACACATCACTGTGAAGTGAATCCCACTAACGGGCCTGTCCTTTTTTCTGCATACAGCGGCCTGTGTAGAAAATCGTGCGCTTTTGATATGTGCTTGGCATAATAACGGGGAACCGTTTTATTCGGGACTGCGGCATCCACACGGAGGGACATGCCGGTGTTTATCCTCCAGTCTCGCTCATTTCTTGGCACCGGAGAGGAATGCAAAGGGCAAGCAGACTGCAGGTGCCTGCTTCAGGTCTCATTTAGAATAGCCTGGCATCATTATGGAGGAGCCAAGTGAAGGAATTTCTGATGACCTCAATAGTATTTATCTTCCACGGGTTAAATGTGTGACCTTATCAATAAATATTGACTGCCTTGTGTAAATCTGACCTATGGCCTTGTTATGGTGTTATATAATTATGCTGTAACAGATTTGTGTTCCTCCTGTGCTGCATCATAGTGTCCGCGATTGACTCTTAGAAAAAAAGACAATGTATTAACCTACTTTTGCTGTGATTGAAAGCGAAATATTAGCAATATAAGGTGACAAATTTACCCCCAGGCCTGCAGATCGGTCCAAGAACAGCCTATTACCTCGCCGACTTAAATGCCACGTGACTCTCTAAAGCGCTCTCCTTATCTCACCTTTATCTCAACCTTAAGGGCATCCACATCCACAGCGTGTTCAGTTTTAAAGTGCTTCACACCCTTATGTTGAATAAAGGGATGTTTCAGTCTGTTGCTCACGCGTGAATCTGCCTCATGCAACAGGATGCATTGAACCCCCGTTCATGCAAGAACCTGCACTGTCTCAGTTTTTAGCAGGAAAATGTCCTCATCAGCTAACAAGCTGGCCAGAAGGTGAGGATGCTGAAACAACCTGCTGCATCAGATGATTTCACACATGGCAAGCAGACGCTGGATTGGATTGTCCTGGAAAAGAAGAGCACGTGTTCGCCTCATCCAGTGGCTTTTAATAGTGACCGGCACATATTGTCAGGCTGCTCTGCTGTTGTGTGTGTGTGTGTGTGTGTGTGTGTATCTGTGTGTGAGTGTGGCTGCATGCCTCTTGCAGCTTCCAGAAATAGAAAGCAGGGTAAATTGTGAGCGCCAACTGGGCCATACTATCTTCAGGCCAGAAGTTCCACATATTTATTTGTTGTTAAAAAAAATGCATTTCCACTTTTTACAAGCAGAAGGTCAAATGGTTAAGAAAGTGACATTGTTCCTGTTTTGTAGATCCCTCCCACCCACTTATTATTTGCATATATAAATATGTTTTAAACTGAATATCAGGTGGTCTCATGATGAATTTGTTACCTTATTTACACTGTGATTTTCAGATATAATCCTGCAGCTTTTTTTGGTTTCGTGGGGTCTAAAAGTTGCTTTAAAGCTTTTATACTTTAAGCACAGGATGGTAGTCTAGTCAACGTCTGCATGTTTCTGCCTGGGTTCCTCACGGTGCTTTTACTGTAATCTCTTGAAGCCTGACCGCTTGACTCTTTGCTCCAATTAGCGAGCTGCCACATGCCTGGCAATGACGTCTGCAGCTGCCAGTCTGTCACATTTATTTACACACATTTGCAAAGAGAGTTATAGTTTTAACTGTTTGTGTTTAAGAGGAGCCTTAGAAATATAAAGCATGTGTGTAGTAGTGAGTGCTGAGTAAAAGCATTCTGCTCCATTTGAATATCAGTGTAAGGCCACATTTTCTACTAGTGTTGATGTGCTTTCTTAATGTGAGTCATGCAGCTCAGCCAACTGTCAACAATACATCTGTTTAGGGAAGATAATGACTGGTTGTCATGGCTGCCAAGCTACCTAAGATACCATTTAGGAGATAACAGGGAGGCCCAGTAAGCTGCTGAAACAAGGCATTTACATGAAGTAGCCAGGAGGAGGCACTCCTGGGCAAGCTATGAGGGGTTTGGTCAAAGTGATTTCTGAGCAGCTGTTCAGGCTTGCATCCATCATATGCTGGCATGAGTCTCATCTCAGCTCACACACAAACAAATCATCTGGGTAGTCACTGACACGTGGATGTGCTGTGTGAGGTACAGTCTGTGTGTACTGACTTGTTGTCTTGTTTGTGTGTGTGTGTGCTGTCCTCTCTTGCCGTGGCCTCTCTCTCTTGGCGTCCACAGAGCAGTTAGTGTTGACCACCATTAGGCAGGAGTCTCCTGAGCTGCAGGACCCAGGCCAGGGCGCCGGTGCTACCATGCGTGCCCGCCTCGCAGACAGGTTTGACAAAAGTGAGTTTGCTCGAATTAGACTGGATGATGCCCCCATCTGTGTCCGGAGTCCCAAGGTGCATGTACCAACAGCTAGGGGCAGGCGTGTCTCAACCCCCGGCCCTCAAGAGCTACAACATTGAGTTACTCACATTAGGATCTCAGGGTCTTTGCAGAAAAGGTTATGACACGTTATCACTGTTGTGGACTGATCATCTGTAGCTCCTTGGGGCCTGGAGTGCGATGAATGCTGAACAGGACCCTCTCACTGCATGTGCTTGTAGATATTGGTGGCATACCTGTAGTAGTTCATGCTGGTGAAGACAAAGCTATATGGGGTATTTAAGCAAGTGCATCTGCATGCTGTAGAACTCAGCACATGCACGCATAGATATGGCATGCCTGAACAGCATGTACAAGAACACTGCTGCATGCATGTAGGTACGACTCTGGGTATAGAGAGGGGCATGGGAGTAGCTGCATGTCGATGGGTCTTTTTTTATGTTTTATGGCTTTAAAAGATTTACTTTCACCTGTTTGTGTGTGTGTGTGTGTCCATAATGCAGTGTCAGTGTGTGTGTGTGCATTTGCATACATTAGTTTAAGGTGTATGAGCGTGTTGCAATCGCACCTGTGGGATTATTAGGTTATGGATGAGCAGCAGGTGAAGTTGCAGAGCAGACACAGAGGGGATTATCACGCTTGCTCACTTGGGCCGTAAGAGGCTTGCTCGCCTTACTTCCTACTCTGTCAGAGCGGCCAATGGACCCACTGGGAATGATAGACGCCAGGTCTCCCGAGACCTGCAGATAGGGCGTGCAGGTCACCTAAGAGAGCAACGACAGCCATGGGACGCAGGGGTCGCCAAGGCAGACGGCGCTCTGTCGGTAATGCTTTCCTGACAACACACAGCCATTTTATTCTTGACTGGATTCAATGCATGTAGGCAAAGATGTGGGGTTTTTTGGGTGTTTCTTTTTTCTGAACTTCATTAACGTTAAATGGGGAGGGGGGAGTTGGTGTTTAGCTCAAGAACACTTTGACAGGCCTTCTTGTTGTAGAGGATGACAAATGGAGGTTTTGCTGTTAAGGGATGAGCTAAGACACTTTCCTGCCATTCTTTGAGGCAGGGATACCAAACACAGAAATAGAGTACTTTCATTTGCATTGTACATTCAGATAGTTGTTCAGATAATGAAAACATAGAATGAGCCAGAGGATCTGTCCCAAGTGTGGCTTGTTTGGAGTGGAAGTTCTTCACCAACCGAGGATAATTGTATTCTGCTATAACTGCTGTTAATTAGTAGCTATTATCTTTTTGGCTAATTTCATTTCTGAGCTGAGAATTGTGTCTGCACCAGGCATGATTGGATTAGATGCCCAAGCATCTCTGAAGCTACATTCGTGCCATTTCAAACTCTATTCTGACAGGCAGTGAGGGACACCGCTTGACAGTGGAAAGCTGTGGGCGCAGCACCGGGGCGGAGTGTCTGGTGAAATATGCTCTGCCATACTGGAAAATGTTGATGAATTATGCAGCTCCCATCTATGCATTATTTATAGCCTGGCCAGCTTTTTAAACTGTGAAATTTTGGCACGAGGCCAGATCAGATTGGATTCAACACAAACCCACAACAAATTAACACCGTGTATTAAGATATTATGAAGCTTGTGATAAGTAATATGCTTTGTTTTCCCATCTGAGGCCCTTTGCAAATGCTGAAACATCACATTTTGCCTGCTAGCTGTGCTAAATGTGTTTGGCTTAATCGCCTTCTCATGACACATGTATTCTCAGCAGAGAGTTGCGTAAAAGATTATCAAGCATCGTTGCATAATGGATGTATGTTTTCCTCGGAGCGTATGATTGCTCTGAGGAAAGGAGACGTGTTTTTGTTTAAGACTCACCAACAGAATGGGTGGCTGGTAGCATCCTGCAAGCAGAGTAAGAGATCAGCGTGTTAATTGAATTGGGATCAGTCTAGTCTTACCTGTTGTGGCTGCAGGTCATCAGACCTGCGCTACCTGTGTGTGTGTCTGTCTTGGGCGCTTCACGTGTAATTGACCTGGCTGCTCTCTGAATGGGGTTTGCTGCTGAGTCATCGCTGGCCTGTTCGGTAATGAGTTACGGAGGTGGTGGCATTTCTGCTCCATCAGAGATGAGTTACTGAGGCATTAATCTCCTCAGAAATGAATTATAGCTTGAGTGGGTTGCTGAAAAAGCCATTATTGATCTCCTTGGAAAGGTGTCTACAGGGGTTTTAAAAAGTGAAGTGGAAGGATGAAGTTTGTTCAATAAAAATGTCTGCCCGTGTAGAAATGACCAAAAAAAGGCTGAAAACATCAGAGGTGCTCGATGGCATTATAGTTGGCATGCATTGCCGTTTATTACCTTTACCTTTGAATGTTCCTTGATCACTTCCTCGCAGCTCTTTACTATCTCAGTTGACTTTGTTGCAGTTTGCACTGTGGAGAGCTGAGCTGTGATTGGGTCTTAAATCTCCGTGTGGTCCAGAGGTAATAGCTAATGGAGATATAGAGATAAGAGGCTGTTCATTTTCTGTGGGCTTGGTTAGACTTTGACCCTTCCTCTGTGTCATGTGCGGACACGTCGCGGGCTTGTGTGGAGCGGTTGGAGTGCGCAAACTCTTGAAATGTCGAGCAGTTTTGAGGTAAAAAGCAGAAAACACGAAAAACTCACAAATATAATACCACGGAAATACGTTGGGTTCACATAACTCCCTGGTAAACTATTAAATAGGTGTAGCCGTTTCCTGTAAGCACACGTAACCTTATGTCTCTTTCAGTGGAAAAAGTCTGATGGGCCAGCAGATTTGATCACGTAAGCCTGGCTCGCTTACTTCTGGGTAATTTTACAGTTTATTGGCTACTTTAGAGCCGCAAGCTTGAGTGGAATATAATAGTATTAAACTGTTTGGTTATTGATGAGGGGAGAAGATGACTCGTCTATTGTTGGAGTTCGGTAGTGCTGCAGAAATAGAGTTTCAGGACTGTGGAAATTCAATCTTGCAATTAGCCTGCTGTTGTTTTCACTTACAGATTCACTGACAGAGAGTACACAGATCCCAACAAACTCAGAGCATTGTGATGCATATGATTTCATTATGCGTTATATTTGCAACAGCTTTTAGGGAATAGTATAACAATGACACAGCTCGTACATTTGGCCTATTATACATTGCAATTTTGGACATGCAGAAACACAAACGACTATATAATCTATACAACCTGCAAGAAGTGACTGTTGCTGCTGTTGCAGAGGCATCACAGTGGAGGGAAGCAACACGAAGTGATCTGATGGATAGCTCCAGCTTCACGGATGTTATTTGACCCATCTGGTAAAGTGCCACTAGACCTTAAGGCGATATCAGGCTTCTGGCCCTTTAAAGACGAAACCCCGGCTTTGCCCCTCCGCAGCACTGAAGGAGCTCCATATGGCTTCCTCTCCTTGTCTGAGCTGGTAACAGCGAGCGGCTCGATACCACACCAGAGGGAGGAGATCGTCCAAAAAAGAGACGGATAAAAGCTTCAAGAGGCGGCAGGTGGCCAGATGACACGGCGGCGGAGCTTCTCGGGCCAGTATCTTTCAGCACCGGGGCTGGGAGTTTCCTGCTCAGCAGAGCCGAAGGAGGGCAGAGGGAGGACGGGCGTGCTGCTGCATCTGTCCTCGCCCAGGTTCGCTGTTGTTCCAGCTGAGTAAACTGTGGCGTCCCGACCTGTTTGGGTGTCCGTCACTCCCCTAACGGCTCCACAGAACCGCACTTGCTCCGCGTTAATGCGCACGCTTGATGATGAAAAACTGCCCGGCTCCCGGAGCTCATGCGGGGGTGAATGAGCGGAGATCACGACGCTTTAAAATGGTTGGAGACGACAAAGCCGGGAGGGCGGGCGGGCGGGGAAGCAGCGAGTCTGCAGGAGGAAAAGCGTGGTGCATCCTACTCTGCCACTTTCCCCCCCCCCCCCCCCCCCCCTTTTTTTTTTTTTGATAATTTGTTCTTAATGATGGTCGCGATGCGCGAGGAGGTTTCTCAGTTTTACATTTGAGCAAGTTGAAGTGCTGATTTAAAAAAAAAAACAACAATAACAAAAACCAAACCGACCCGGTGTGTTTGTTCGCCATTGTGCATCCCTCAGCACATCCATTATACGCGGGGGGTCCCGTGGGCGTCGGGAAACGCGCGTGTGTGCATTGACGGTACCTGAAAGACAAGAGGGGGGTGTTTATAACGGGAAACGTCATTGAATCAACCCCGCCGGCTTCAGCATACATCAGCATACAGTAGCCTCTAGTACTAATTAGTCGCCCTCGCTTTTGAACCTAAACCACGTCTCCAGTCTCTGTCTCTCTCGCGCTCTCTCTCCCCTTCCCTCCCTATCTCTTTCTCTCTCTCTCTCTGCCTCTCATTCTCTCTCGCACTCACTCAGCCTCGCCTCTCTCCCATCAATCCAACGGTGCAGGACCTGCTTGCTCGTCCGCCGGTTACCGCAAGGCAGATGATGAGATGTCCGGGACCACTTCCCATGCGGATCCCGTAGACGCCTCGGCGCGGACGGTGCTTCTCAACCGGCCTCAGAATACCAAGTTCTGCGACAACCATGTCAGGTAGGCGTCACCCCCGAGCTTTTAACTTTTGCTACAAAGCATGCCTTGCGTGCCCTGTGGTTTTACGCACTGCTTTTTTAGGAATAGAGGACTGTGCTTCCTGACTAGCTGTCAGCAGAGAGAGAGAGAGAGGCGGGAGGATTTTACCCAAAATAATCGAAAACTTTTTTTTTGTTGCTGTAAAAAAAAAAAAAGCACTTCAAACCGTTGCACACCTCAAAAGTCGGTCAGACTGACTTTTGTGCAGATTTTTAATTGTTTGTTTGCACTCATCTTATTATTGCTGACCCATCTTTAGTACGCCTACATTTTATTTGTGCATGTACCATTTCAAGTCAAAGCACACAACCAGAGTGTAGACATCTGGTGTTGTACTAAAGAACACCATTTGCTCACAGGGGCTTTAGACCAACCTTGTCAGGGTGAAGTACCCTCTCTTCTTCTGCAGAGTAGTCTTTGGACGAGTGAGACTTAGTTTATTGTCCTCTTGTAATAGCTCTCTTTGTTTTAGTTTTGATGAAATCACACTGAATGTTTTACTTTAGAATACTATTAGGGGTGGACGTCTATTGACAAGCCAGTTTAATAACTCACCTATTAAAAAGCTTGTTTGTATCTCTGCAGCAGTCTAAAGGCTGAACATATGTCCACTGCCTAAAGGACGCAGGAGGATCTCAGTGGAAAAAGATTTAATCAGTATACGTCCTCATGAATAATTTTGGATGTTAATCAAAATAAAGATACATGTTAGAAAGAAAATTTAGAAGAAGGTTTCTTTTTCTGTTCCCCTGTTGTCACAGTGTCTACTGTGCTTGTGCTGATTAGATTTCACTGAGGATCAAAGCTGTCCACTCTTATCTCTCATGACTCAGTCAAAGATCGTAGCTGTGGGGACTACAAAAGATTCACCTAGTGTTTTGGTGGTCCCCGGTGCTTCTGCAGCCAACATATGTACTAATCTGTCGTAAGTAAGGTTCACGGGCCGAGCCAAACAGCCTGTGCTGCGACAAAGAGTCTCTTTTTTCAATCTCTTATTGTCCCAGCTGTCATTAGAATACTTTACTGGCTCAGCTGTAGTAATAAATAGAAACTCAGTCAAGTCTGATTCAGGCAGACACCAGTGAAATTTGGCTCGTTGCTGTTTGCATGTTGTAACTGAGGACGGTGCCATGAGGAGACCAGGGTTCGCGGTCGGTGAGCGAAAGGCTCGACGCTGCGCAGCGAGCATTCAGTGGGCTTGCTGTCATTGTCGGGAGAGTCAGTTCCACTTTTAAAAACCCCCCAATTCAGCTCTACAAAGAAGATTAAGGTGGTTGCTCCCTTGCTCCTCTGATTGGATCATGCATGGCGTGTTGCCCCCACTGCATGGTGATTGGAGAGGCGGGAGCACTCTGGCTCCAGAGGCATGGCCTTTGATGTCTCCGTGTTCCTGTAAATCTTCAGTTTGTGTTTTAAAAGTTCAATAGCACTATTGATTTTTTTTACGGGGGCGGAGATTAAAGCCTTGTAGCTTTTATCTGTATACTCAACTCACCTCTTCTCCAATTTCCCAGATCCATCGCTTCCTTTTTTTTTTAATGTTGTTGTTTTCATAGCACATTGCCATTAAGCACAAAGTAACTTGTGCATAACTCATGTTCTTCCCATTATATCAATGACTCTTCTCCGACCTCGGCCCAGTTCTTAATGCATGAAGAACTCAGTCTGTTTTTTATAAAAACATGTCAAAGCCACACAACTGCAGGAGAGCATCACCCCTGCAGCTGACAGCTGTTAACCCCACCAGCAAGTTGGACATTTATGCTATAAAAAAATAACACCGGCAGAAGTTTTGGGTTGTTTTCTATCTTTTTTTTTCTTTTTCTTTTTTTTTTGCTAAAGCACTGGAAGCCGGGGTCTTGCTCTTTGTGGCATCTGGTATCACTTGTCTGTGGCTAGATTGAGGCTACCTTATCTGCTCGATCATCGGTGTAGCTTCATTGACTCTGACGTAACCAGAGCATCTGGGTTAGACTCAAGTTCTGAATATGTCACACAAACAGGTTTTCATATTATAAAATCAAAGTTGGTTTAGCGCAGGTTCAGAAACAGTCACGTACACTGGGCATGTGAGTCACAGTGAAAACAGAAAGCAGACAGTTGGTTGCTTGTACACAAAACTGCAGGAGAAGAACTAGAGTGCCAACAAGACTTCTTTACTTGGATCGACCATCAGGTGGTACTCTTACTGAAAGTATCAAGCGAGTATATGGTTGTCATGGCAGCAGGGGGGGAAAAAGTAATTGCAAAGCAAGTATGGCGACATTTTTAAGAGAGGTACTGGGGGGCGTTATCCATCGCCAAAGGATCGTAGGGCAGTGGAAAAAGGAGTACCCACGTGAAAAGGATCACATGTGGGCTTAGCTAGATGTGTTTTGACTTAATTATGGCGATGGATAGAATCCAATTAAAAAGCGACTGTAGGTGTTTGCATCCAAAAAGTCTCCATTTCTGTCCAAACTAAGACGCCGTTTTAATTTTGTTTAAGTTAAAACTGGATAAACAGGATTTTCAAATGTCTCTACTACCCTTTTGGGTGTGTTAGAAGTTGCAAAACACTACAAAAGTTACGCAAAAATGCATTAGTGTGGCTGTACCTGGAGGACAGTGTGTAACAGTGTGACTGAAAAGCATCTGTTGGGCTTCTGTCTTTTTAGTTTTTTGGTGTGTGTGTAACATCCCGGCCTTTATCGTTCTGTGTCTGAGTGTAAGGCAGATGGCGAAAGCAGTTTTGGGTTCATCTCCAAGGAGATTCTGAATTGTGATAGAGGAGTGTGTTTTGCAATTTGCTGCATGCAATCTATGCCCTCACGCACGCTAACGCACACTGTCCATTATGCAGTCGGAAGCGGAGGCTCTTACTGTTCACTCAGGCTGCACGGGGGAAAAAAAGAAAACAACACAAAAACAAGGCAGGCCTTGATTTGAAGGGTGACTTCTTATTTTTAGCTCATCTGAAAGCTCTTACTGTAGCTCCTGGCTATAACAACGCTAATCGATACAGCTGTCTGATCAATACAGATGACTGACAAAAAGGTTGCCAAGGCTTCTTTGCGCTGTTTTGGGGTATTTTGGGGTCTAAATTTAGTGTTGGATTAAACGTCTTGGCCTATTTATAGACGTAATGGCTCTGTTTTGCACTCTCTGAGCACAATTTTGTGTTTGTAAGAGATTTTCAAGTGCTGCAATATTAAAACCCAAATGGACTTCTTTGTTATTCAGCCTTTAAGGTAATGCTACTCAAGCATTCCCTGAGTGAGGAAAAAAAAATCATTAGCTCACAATTTATGCATGAAGTCCCAGCTTTGCTAAAGCTTTACCTGACTTTTCCGGCATCTCTTTGAACGTAAACAACTTTCCCTTTTTGTCTTTCTTTTGTTCTCACTGTCTTCTTCTACAGCACCACAAAGTATGGGATTCTCACCTTTCTGCCGCGCTTTCTGTACGAGCAGATCCGACGTGCTGCCAATGCCTTCTTCCTGTTCATCGCACTCATGCAGGTAAACCCCAGCAGCTGCCAGCGCTGTTTGCTCAGCGAACTGTTTGTTTGATTTCTGCACTCAGCCCAGCCTTTAGATGCTCCGTCCTGCAAAGCCTATTTCATCGCATGTCAGAGTGTGCAAAAGTCCACCTTTAAGGGAAATGCGGTGTTATGAAATGGCATTTCTTCTCTTTGCGATCAGCTCTATCAGCATCAATTTCTCTCTTTCTCCCTCATTAGCAAATCCCTGATGTGTCACCGACCGGTCGCTACACCACGCTCGTCCCGCTTATCTTCATTCTCACAGTGGCCGGGATCAAAGAGATCATAGAGGACTATGTGAGTATCACCATGTGAGTATCACCATAAACTGGAAAAGTGATGCGTTGTGGGGCTAACTTAATCGTCGTTCATCTCGCCACAGAAAAGGCATAAAGCAGACAACACGGTCAACAAGAAGAAGACAACAGGTATCACGCGTGTGCTTGTTAATGTGCTTTCTGTTTTTCATGAGAGTGCTCGTGTGTGCGTGTATTTGCGTGGGCTTTGTTTTCCTTTCATGTCAGGGTGAATGGCTGTTGTCTATCAGTCATTATAGCGCAGGCCGCCGTGCCCCAGACAAATGTTTAGTGGCTATGAATACTGCATGAGAGCTGCTCTATAGGCTGACTGATGGCTGTGTTGTCCTTGTCTCTCAGTGCTGCGGAGCGGAGCCTGGCAGACATTTATCTGGAAACAGGTATCGTCACATTCTTCGACTCTCGTGCTCTGACTTATCTCTCTTGCTGTTTCACAACACTGATTAGCCTGTTTCATTGCCACGAGCGACGTCAAATAACGTTGAAAGAAGTATGAGAAACTCTCTTACTGTACTGAATGAATTTCAGGTATTGTAAAAAAGCATGCAAAAGAAACAAAAAGTGAACGCTTCGGAATGAAATACTTCAAAGCAAGAGCAGTAACCCTCATGAGATGATAAAAAATAACAGTTAGTACATCTGATTATGTCCGTTAGAGCTAAGAGATGGCTTTTAATGTGGACTTATTCCACCGTTTCCCACACCTATTTTTTATTTGTTCAATAGACTGTCCTATGAGTACTTTGGATCCTTGACAGGCAAAACATGCTTGTCCTATTAGTAGTCACGTTTCATGATCAGATAACAAGCGCATCTAATTGTTCTTCAGGGGATTAATTTGTCCAGTATTTCAAACAGGCACATCTTTTTTGTTGAATAGTTGCGTTTTCTCCGGTGGTTTGCAGTTCATTGAACCGAGTGAGTGTATAACCCGCTCACACAAAGCTTTTTCCTTCCAGTCTTTTTTGTCATTTCTGCAGGGTTGTGAATGTTCTTAGCGGACATGCCCATTAACTGAGTCCAGCTGTGCACAGTCTTTCTCCAGCAGGTCAAGTCAAATCAAATTTGAGCCCTCGTTATGCAGAAATTAAGCCCCATTGTTTCACAGTGACACGACAGGTGCAGGAATTTGATTCAGTCGCCCTTCAAGCCCTTAAATAACTTTTCAGCAACTTTGGGTTCGCTAGATCATAAAATCAGTTTTTGGAAGAGTTTTTGCTTTTCTTTCTATTAATGAAAGTCTGAGGGATTCTTTAAAAAAGTCGCCCTTGCCCTTCATACGTGATTATAATAAGATGCAGGGTCAGTACAGTAGTTTTTTTTGTTTTTTTGATTGTGTAGGAATTGGCAGTGTCACAGTTTACATCCTATCCAAGATTGTCACATTTCTTGAAGCGAAGCTTACCTCCCCCCTTCCTGTGTACTTGGAAAACAAGTTTCCGGCTGCTGATCCGAGGAGAACCGACAGCCTGAAACACTTGCGTAGTTTCTGCAGTGCCTGATGTAGCAAACTGGCAGTGTTTTAGCATGACTGTCTACAGTTATAAAGTCAGCTCCACATGCTTTGCCCTGACCTTGGTTCTCTGAAGTTATCATGCATTCCTTTTTTTGGAATTGGGTCATTTGGGGAAACTTCTCAGCTACACGAGGACTTTCTTTAGGAATTGTAATGTGTATATACTTTTAAATCAGCTGCAGAATTTCCTGGAACACTTCACAAGACAAAAGTGTTCCTTCTCTTTTCTTCTTTCTTGCTCATGAATCGCATAAAACTTCAAACTCGTCTTTTTTATTTGGCTGCATCCTCTGCTGGTCACATATTATTAACCTGCCCATTGTTTCCTCTCTGTCTTCATCTCTTACCCCTCCTGTTCTCTGTTACCTTCTGCCTCAATGCCCCTCTTCTTCCCTGCCTCATGCTGTTGCACTGCTGCGTCCTGGCCACAAGGTGGCAGTAGGAGATATAGTGAAGGTGACTAATGGCCAGCACCTCCCAGCTGACATGGTTATAGTGTCCTCCAGGTCAGAGTCCTGTGTCTCTCTGTCTGTGTGAGCATGCTGCATGTACCTCATTAATATATTCTAAACATCTGTTAAGCTGCTTTTAAGGGCTGCTGCTAATGTTTATTTTTATTTGTGGTTCATTTATTATTTTTGTTAAATGGATAAAAATAATAAGTCATTTTTAGCTTAATTACTTCCTAAAAATGTAGCTTATTATTTATCAACTTTAAATTAAAAATATTATAGTTATTTACAGATCTTTGCAGGCAATGTTTAATGTTCAGAAATAACAGTTTATGGTTTTCTGTGCATTGTTGTTTATCTTTATAGTGTTTTTAATCCAAACCTGCCCTCTTCTCTGCAGTGAACCACAGGCCATGTGTTACATTGAGACCTCTAACCTGGACGGAGAAACCAACCTGAAGATCAGACAGGTGGGTTGTCTGTCTGTCGTTCGTACGTCTCGTGAATGTGACGTCTCTTCAAATGTCCCTCATTTTGCCCCAAAGGACGACTTGAAAATTGACCGATTAAATTTTCAAAGGCAAAAACAAAGCAAATTTGTAATTTTTTAAAGAATTTTGTACAAAGTCCAGTAGTGCAGTTGCTTTCTCATACTTTGTCTGGTTAAACCATTGCCTCAGTAAGCGCTCCTTGACTTTACTTGTCATGCCTTTGCTTTCCAGGGTCTCCCACTCACGGCTGGGTTTCAGACCCTGGAGGATTTGATGGCACTGTCTGGTCGTCTGGAGTGCGAAGGCCCCAACAGACACCTGTATGACTTCACTGGCACTCTACGGCTGGAAAACCAGAAGTGAGAGACATACTTTTTTTTCCTCGTCACTTAGGTTTGAGCTCTAGCAAATGCTCTGTCAGAATTAGGTGCTAAAATCTGTTTTGTTTTAAACTTGCACAGCACTGGTTCCTCACGGAAGACATGCAGTGATTCGCATTTTTTGTGGATTAAAAAAACAATTAGGAAGTAAAAATTGAGAAGCAACTTAAAAGTAGAAAAATTAATTGCATAAACTGCAGAAATCGACATTTATTTACTTGATTTGGGGCTAAAAACCTCTCTTTCATTCAGTCCAGTCCCTCTGGGTCCAGACCAGGTGCTGCTGCGTGGCGCCCAGCTCAGGAACACGCAGTGGGTTGTGGGAATTGTTGTCTACACTGGCCACGACTCCAAACTGATGCAGGTAAATCCTCTGCTGTGTTCTAAGTCAGTAAACTGTGAATAAGCATGAAAAATCCGGCATTTGAAGCCAAATTTCAAATTGTTTATTAATTAGGATCTCTTCGTCATCCTTGCCTGGGCGAGTTTAGAGCTTTCAGTTAACCGTGACACATTCTTAACCGGGACTGCATCCAGACTAATCTTCAGCTACAGTCTTTGGATTGCTCGTGCATTCTCCTGCTAAAAATGGATGAAAATCGGTCATCTGAATTATGCATTTCTGTTACTGTTACTGCAATAATTAATTGAGTAAAACGTAGCTCCTAACAAAAGCCTTTCCAACTCCCAGAACTCCACCAAGGCGCCACTGAAGCGCTCTAATGTGGAGCGGGTGACCAACATGCAGATTCTGGTTCTGTTTGGCATCCTCCTGGTCATGGCACTGGTCAGCTCTGTGGGCGCAGCCATCTGGAACAGAGAACACACAGACGAAGCCTGCTGGTACCTGTCCCGGGCCGGTGAGACCATAACGCGCCAAGATTGCTTAAGTCTCATTATATTACTTGAATGTTTGGGTAAATCTGGGTTATTACATGAAGGAATTTTGTCTGCGACTTCAGGCGACATCTCCCTGAACTTTGCATATAACCTACTGACGTTCATCATCCTGTACAATAACCTGATCCCCATCAGCCTGCTGGTCACTCTGGAGGTGGTGAAGTTCACACAGGCTCTCTTTATTAACTGGGTATGACCCGTGCATCATTTTTAATGCGTGCTTATAAACTACAACTGGTCGATTACACACTTACTTCAAGTGTTTTTTTGCTCTTGTCCTCAGGATGTGGAGATGTACTACTCAGAAACGGACACGCCAGCCATGGCGCGAACGTCTAATCTTAATGAGGAACTGGGCCAGGTCGGTTCCTCGCCCTCTTCGTAACGAGCTGCTCTAAAACATCCTGCTTTTGTTCTCGTTACTCACCGTCTGTCTTTTTCTAGGTCAAGTATCTGTTTTCCGACAAGACTGGAACTCTGACCTGTAACATCATGCACTTTAAGAAGTGTACCATAGCCGGGATAACGTATGGGTCAGTTATCGCATCTGTAAATAAATTCTCACCTCTTTTTCTCTCAGATCGTCTTACTGATATTTCCTTATCGGCCTGTGTTAGATGAACTTAATTAGCATTAGCTGCTGCTCAGTTGATTAATCTCGTGCATGCTTAATTAGATGAACTAATCAAATTCATCAACTGATTTCAAACTAATTCCTTTTGCATTTCCACCGCATTCATTACTGCAGCCACTTCCCTGATCTTGACTGTGAGCGTTCAATGGACGACTTCAGGTTAGTGACCACCTCCCCTCAACATCAGCCTTTCCCTTTTTAGTGGTTTTTTCCTCATTTTGTGCATTGGACTCTTTCCTAAATGTTTACCTGCTTTTATCAGAAAATTATGTCTTGTAGCCTGCAAAGACCCCCCCCCCCCAACACACACACACAAAATAAATAAAATACATTTGGATTCTTTTTTTTTGTCTTTTAGTAATCTGCCATCCAGCAGCCACAACTCCACAGAGTTTGACGACCCAACTCTGATTCAGAACATCGAGAAGGACCATGTGAGGCTTTTCTCTTTCTTTCTTTGAAGCCATCCGTCTTGGAGGCTGTTGCTAATAACCACGTTCACTCTGTTTGCTTGCGGGCGTTCAGCCTACATCACCTCAGATCTGCGAGTTCTTGACGATGATGGCGGTGTGCCACACGGTGGTTCCAGAGAGGGAGGACGACCAGATCATCTACCAGGCCTCGTCCCCTGACGAAGGAGCACTGGTCAAAGGAGCCAAAGGGCTGGGCTTTGTCTTCACTGCCAGGACCCCTGATTCAGTCATCATTGAAGCTGTAAGTGTGTAACCGCACACGTCTCTGGAGTCGCAGCTACTTTTTGGACAGGAGCTGACATTTTTTTGTGGGTTTCAGATGGGGGAAGAGAAGAGCTATGAGCTACTGAATGTGCTGGAGTTTTCCAGGTGAGCTTGAAGTTGATGTTTTTCTTAACCAGTGATAAAATGCTGATATGAGACTGCTTTGGGTTGAGACTAAACTAAATTGTCTTTACAGTAACCGTAAACGGATGTCTGTGGTGGTCAGGACACCCAATGGGAAGCTCCGGCTGTACTGCAAAGGAGCGGTGCGTTTATCTCATTATCAGTAAATTCAGATGTTAATGAATGTAAGGTAATGGTTTTAATTTAATGGTCAATTCCTTGTTTTTGTAGGATAATGTTATTTTTGAACGTCTGACCGAAGCGTCTCAGTACAAAGACTTAACAGTTGCTCATTTGGAACAGTTTGCTACTGAAGGTAAGAAGGTAGATTTTGTAGTTTTTGATTTTTAAGGCTTTTCCTCTGTAAGTCAGACTTAAGTCACAAATTTGTTGGCATTTGGTGGATGTCTTGCAGCTAACAGCAACTATTTCAGCTCAGTAACAAGGCTTTGACCAGCTTATCTTCCTTCCATCCACTCAGGCTTGAGGACACTGTGCTTTGCGTACGTGGACCTGGAGGAAGAAGCGTATCAGGAGTGGTTAAAGGAATATAATCGTGTCAGCACCATAATCAAAGACCGCGCTCAGAAGCTTGAGGAGTGTTATGAGCTGCTGGAAAAGGTAAACACAACATCTCTTTGTCTAAAATGATGTGTGTTGGTGACCTCCTGTTGGTTTATTCTGTTGTATTTATCCGCGACACCTTAAAGGCCGGGAAAATATTTTTTGACATTAAACTTCTTCACCTTCTGGCTGAATATTGGACATATCATCTTGGCAGAACTGGTAGGGTTAAAGTTGTGGCATTAAATACATTGTAATTATGTACAATTGTCTGAACTGATGATCTTGGAATCCTCAGTTGATTAGAAATGGCTCCCAAAGATCTTCCAAGTTTATGTAAATGTACAGGTTCCTTGGATTTCCCCATTGTTTTGAGTATTGATCAGTCCAGTGAGTGCTGTCAAACAAAAAAAATTATGCTGCCAAAGAGAAAATACCAGTTGCAGTCAGTCATGATCACTAATGAGAAGTTAATGGGCCTTGGTCTCGTCAAGTTAAAAGACAGTCTACTTCTGACCCTGTGTGGATCTGAGAAAATCCAAAAAGAATTCAAGGTTATACACCCAGTTATTGTTTTTTAGTCATTAAAGATGCCTAGTGTACAGTCATTCCACCCTGGAAAAACAACAGTTCAAAGAAGTCATTAAAAGCCCCGGATTATCACGAAATTCAAGCCCAAGATGAGTGTGTAAACTTCAGACCACAGCTGTCTCTCAGTTATTCACCCTGCTGCATTTTCCGAGGTATTTTTGTGTCTGGTTGGTAAGCGTGGTTGTGGTTATCACTCTCCACAAATATGCTACACGTAAAACTGGAGACTGATGAGCAATCCCCCCACCCCCACCCGCCCGGAGCCTACAGATGGATGTTGGCGTGGTGGAGTGGTCAAAACAGCAGGCAGCAATGCAGGGTGGCAGCAGTGGTGCTGACATGTCAGAGGGAGAGATGACACATTTTGCAGCTTAAATAGACTGCTAATTTGGGAGGGCATGTTTGGGATATGACGTGAGGAGAGTGAGGCACGCTAGTCCGTATGACACAGTGCAGCTTGAAGTGTTGCTCGTCTGAACAAACTCTGAGGCTTTGATCCTTTTAGTTGCACCGTGGCTGAAAGATTGTAAGCAAAATATTTGGAAAAGGCTGAAAAACTGAGGTAAACTAACAATAAACTGAATAAAAATACAGTCAGATTGAGGAGACATGGAAGTATTGATCTGATAAATTCACAGTGTGATTCACTCATGTAGAGAACGAAATGCTGCTTGGTGGCCAGCAGGTGGCAGAGTGGCTCCATTTAGGCCCACGCTTGGGACTGGGGCTGGTGCCATTTCTTTAGGTATTCATTATGTTGTTGTTTTTTTTTTATTTGGAAAACACAGTTGAAGTCACCTTTTAAGGCATTTAAAAAATAATCATGATTTAAATGCTAGTCTGTGCTCACAGGTAGAACATAGTGAAAGTGAATTGCTGTTTTGGTTTTTTAAAAAAAAAGGATAAATAAGAGGATATGGGGATTAACAGTAGAGCAGTGAATTGTTTGGTGGGGAAATCAAGGTTTTAGAGGAGAGAGGCAAGGTGAGAAAAGTAAGTGAAGAAATTAAAAGAAAGAAAGAAAGAGGAAGCAAGAAGAGGGGGTTAGGTTTGACTGGAAGACCGCAAGGGTAATTACCTTCACCAGCATGCCAAAAGCCCCATAAAACTGGAGTGAACAACACATTAGTGTTAACTTGTGTGTCTGTGCATGTGTTTGTGTATGTCCGAGTGTGTCTAATGAGGGTACACGTGCATATAAATGCTGAACAAATTAAAGCGGGGGGAGGGTTATGTCTTGGCATGGAGAAACAAAGTTGGTACAGAAATCTAAAGTGAGCTGAACCGAATCCGCTGGCATCGCTCTCGCCCTCAAATTAGACGTGGATGATGCCGTCTGGGGAAAAAGAGCCCTCACATACACTCTGGTGATGTCTATTTCTGGCCTAAATATGATTGTTTTTAAAACCTCGTTAAGTATTCTGTGCTATGTTTTGTTCCCTCTCTTTTAGTCTAACTTTATTTCTTTTTAACAGAATATGTCTGCATGTCTTTCACGCTCCTCTGCTCCTCTAACAGAACTTAATGCTGTTGGGTGCCACAGCCATCGAGGACCGTCTCCAGGCTGGCGTGCCAGAAACAATTGCCACTCTGATGAGGGCTGATATCAAGATCTGGGTCCTCACTGGAGACAAGCAGGAGACTGCCATCAATATAGGTGAGAGACGCTTAAATAACAATGTGAGGGTAAAATGTTGCTTTTAGCAAGTAAACGTGCTGCTGCAGTTTCATGTGCAACAGCGTAGCAAACTGAATGTATTGTGGAGTTAATGAAATCATGGCTGGAAGAATAGCAGGCATTATGCGGGCTGTGAGATGCCTGAGATGCCTCCATTCTCTAAGTGGAAAGTGCCTGCGACCAGTGTAGCCACCGTCTGGGGGTGACATGAGTGGGTTTAGTGTCTTGGCAGTCGTGGAGAAAGTTGGTGGCAGACGTCCAAAAAAACAATGACGGGAAGAGGAAAATGTGAGCTGACACTTGTCGCTCCAAGTTTAAAAGCTGGGGCATCCTCAGAGATGGCGCAGATCATCTTGTCAAAGTGTGTATGAGCGTTGATTTCCTGATTTACTGCAGGGAAATAAGGCTGGTCACAGGCTGGTGAAGGAACTCATATTGGTGTGTGTGTGTGTGTGTGTGTGCGTGTGTGTGTGTGTGCGTGTGTGTGTGTGTATGTGTGTGTGTGTGTGTGTGTGTGCGTGTGTGTGTGTGTGCGTGTGTATGTGTGTGCGTGTGTGTGTGTGTGCGTGTGTGTGTGTGTATGTGTGTGTGTGTGTGTGAGCCAGGACTGTGTCGAGTTTTCACCTGTGTTTTGGGTTTGAGAAAACCCTCCTCCTCCTCCTCCTCTACCCTCCACTTATCTGTTTCTGTTTCTCAGGTTACTCCTGTCGCCTGGTGACACACGGCATGTCCCTCATCATCGTCAACGAGGACTCGCTGGACGTGAGTAGGCAGGCCTCTTCCTCCTCCTTCGTGCCTCTGGATACTTTGTACAGCGTTGAGACTTTTTGTTGACTTTTAGGAGATAGTGGGCTGTGTGGTGGGGGTCTTAAGAAGGTTACCGTGGGAACAAGGGTGTGGTCTGCAGCCAAGATCGGTGGGTGGGGCTCTTTGTGTGTTCACAGGTGCAGGTAATTAAAGTCTCTGGTGTCCTCTTTGGAGAAAGGGATGAAAAGAGACAAACACTGCGCTATCGCTTCTTTGCCCCTCGGTCTCTTCCACACACAGCGCTTTCAGTGCTCTTACAGTGGTCTCTCCTTCTTTTATCATTTCCTATTTCAAGCTAAATCCCAGAAGAATGAACACAGCTTATGTGTTCAGTCACTTTATGATCCTGTTGCTATTTTGAGATCTGAGACATTCCTTTACTCTCGATTAGATTTTCTAACCCCAGTTATGTGTTCTTTGCATTCAACCTCCTTGTGTGACTGCTTCACCTAAGTGGCTTGATTGCTGTCATGTGTCCCTGTCTTTCAGACAGTCTCCCTGAGTCCCATGTGTGCGCTCGCACAAATATAATCACCATTACTCGGTTTGTTTTTATGGAAGACACGGGAGATTATGACTCGTAAATTTCAAGTTTAAGCACTCTGTGTGTGCCCTTGTATTAGTTTATTTGTTTATATGTGTGTATTGTGTGGTAAGCATTCATAAAGAGATCTCTGTGTTTACATTCAGAATTTTCTAGCCTCATATAAGTCAGTGTGCAGATGGTGTGTTTCCTGGACTGTGGGTTTGTAGAGTAATTGGATTTGTCTCCGGCATGATCCCTCCATAATATGGTTTACTGGTCTGAATGGATTTTATTGTTGGTGACGATTATGAATTTAAGTGTAAAGCTGTGCACTTTTAATTGTTTTGGATTCTTGCATTATGCTGAATTGTAAAGCTCTGACTGGTAAAGTTTACTCTGTCAAAATTAGCAAAGTGATGTCTGAAAGCTCTTAGATTTGGGGAACTGCTGGTCAGATAACATGCAGGCCACTTGGATGCTAAATCAATTGAATTTGATGGGGTAAGCATTTAACGTTAAGGTAACGAGGGTACTCTACACTGGGAATTGCCTATTAGGACACAAGGGTGAAAACTAATCTTAGCGCTGTAAGCGGATCAATCCTAAACTGGTTTGTAAAATATATTTTAGCAGACTGTCTCCCACGCTGATCGTGTACAGTTTCAAGCCTGATGGGTTTGTGGTACTCCATCTCAGAACTGAACTTTCACTTGGACTAAATGTAATTATCAAAAGGTTTTTTAGGGCTAGGAAAATTGGAAATTAGTGCAGAGATTTCTTAAAACATGTGCATTTATACATGGAAATATAGTATATAAAGGAAGGAGTTTGTACAGTTCTAACAAGCTTAAAGGTTAATATTTGGTGTGACCACCTTAATTTTTCAACACAGTCTGAACTCTCTTAAACAGCTTTCTTGTAAATTCTTTAAGTAGTCTTCAGGAATAGTTCTCCAGGCTTCTTGAAGGACATTCAAAGCTCTTCTTCAGATGTTGGCTGCCTTTCGTTCTGTTTTCTGTCAAGATGATCCCACACTGCTTTAATATTGCTGAGGTCTCTGCTCTGGGGAGGCCGATCTATGGCTACATACTGACGATGATTCAAACCAAAAAGCTTTAAATTTGGATTAATCACTCCGTAAGAACATTTTTGCATTTTAATGATCAAGGAACTGGCCTCACAGCCCATTGTTCATTCAGTGGGCTGGTTTCAGTCATTGTGCAAATGTAATGTTTATAGGATTGGGGAAACCTGTAAGTCAGCTGAGACCGAAGAAGTCCAGATTAAGAGAATCAACCTTCTGCCACTCTGTAAGACCCGTTGCAACTGATTTTCAGTGGAATTTTAAGCCCAACTTCCTTATAAAATTGCTCTACACAAATAATGAATAGGCTGAGGTAGGCTCAGTATCATCTAAGTTAAAGGTTCATTTTATGTGGGGCTGCAGGTCAGAAAAGAAAACTTTGTATTCATACAGAAGTTAAATTTTTCTATACATGAGAGTTAAATAAAATCACATTGCAGCTAAAACTAAGGAGAAAAAGTCTGATATAAACACGTAAGCAGCCACTGGATATTTTTCAAAGTAAAACCTGAAACATGCCAGGAAGTGATCTTTAATATGATTCAGTGTTTTTCTTTTGATAATAAATTAAAACAACTTAGCAGGAAATCTATTTTTAAGCTTCAAAGTTTGGCCTCCGTTCACTTTAATGGGGACAATTCACCCTGCTGATGTGTCCTTGAGCAAGATTTCAAATGTTCACCAGCTCTAGGGAGGCTCTTCTGTAGTTTGTTCCAACTTTCTTGTGCAGCAGGGTCAGGACAAAAGGCAGAATCTCATAAGTCTGAGTTTAAAAAAAGAAAAAGATACTGTTTTGATTCAGATGGACTTGTTTGTTGGTTGAACAAACACATTTCATTTGGCTGCAGGTCAAAAATGCAACTTACACACATAGGCAGGAAGAGTCACAGCTGGCTGACGTGAAACATAAATGAAGCGCCACGCGTAGCGATATAAAATATGCCTTCAAGCTTGCGGTGTTTGCAGGACGGACGCACTTTAAAGTGGTTGTAAATGCAACGCAGCAAAAAAACGACACAGGATGACATCCCTTTGTCATCGCTGTTTACTCATCCCGTAAACATCGAATTAATCTTCACATGTTTGCAAGACGAGAAACATGCGAGTGCGTGCGCTGATGACAGTCGTGCCTTCTTATCGGGACAGCCTCAGAGAGCTCTGGTCGTGAATGACGCAGATGAAAGCACCGCCGTCTTCGGCGACACTTCTCTGACACTTAAAATAACTCAAAAGTGCGACTTGGACATGAGTGAATGCAGAAGCTGTGTCACTTGTTCTCTTTTTTTTTTTTAAAGTCTCACGTCTTTCACACCCTCTCTTATCCGTAGGCAGGATGATCTTTGCAGTGGATCTAGGCCAGCAGATGCGACACCCTCTCCTCTCCCCTTCTTCCCCACCGAGCCCCGTTCTCCGTTTCGTCTGCTTCGCGCTGCTGCCTCCACATCTGTCAGCGCTCTCTCTTCGCACAGGATTTGACCACACACCCTGTGTGATTTTGTAACAGCAAATATGTGTGTGTGTTTTAGACAGAGAGTCAAGAAGAGCGGCAAAATCTGTGTCCATCTTTGCGCAAACATGAGAGTGTGTTTATTGTGCTTTATGTATGATATAGACAATCTGGAAGCGACCGGAGGACGAGACTTAGAAAAAAAAGAGGGGGCGAGGAGTTTGGCTTGAACCATGTGAGGGCGATGAGTGAGTGGTAACGCGATCTCCTTTTGGTCCTCCTCCTCATCAAAACAAACCCTGTGAGCAATGCCTCCTGGGTAAACGGTTTGCGAGCACTGAAGCTGTGACAAGCGCCATCTGTCACCTTAAAATCACATGCCACACACATACAGCCTGACACACATCTTTGCCCTGGCTGTTTCTGTGCAGTCATTAGAGAAGTCTCGTTCTTATTACCTCCATACATCTGACTTTGAATCCACACACATACTTTGCACAGTCTACCCAAGAAGCAGTGGCACATGTTGCCCTCATCACCTTGTTAGTCCTGAACATAAATTTCATCCAGCTTTCCCACAATCCCCAGGCCCTCGTCACACTGCCCGCAGTACAACTCCTAAACAAACAACACCTGTCTTCTGCTCATTCATCATTTTTATGCACGCGTGCAAATGCAGACACGCACATTTTGTTGTGCCTCAACTTGCATTCTCTGTCGTTCCGACATTTCTTTTAAATGTTTTTTACATTTTTCAAGGTTGTAGAAGTTTTTAAACAGCAGGCGCCTTTTTGTTAAAGCCTAACATGTGTTCCCGTGTGCTTCCAGCTCCAGCAGCAGAGGATGTGGATGTTTGCACAGATGCACAATATGATAATTAAACAGTGTATTAAATCTTACCGGTGACAGACTGTGCACTGCAAAAACGAGCACATCCTTCTCCGCCTTCTTTTCACTCAGCGGCTCTCTGTGTTTGAGTTTTCCCCTGCGTCTGCTTCACACTCCTCGCCTTCTGTCTTTCCTTCTTTCCTTGTATTTTTTTTTAAACTTCTTCTCTCTTTAGTCGCCTTTGTTTTGTATATTTTACACTCGAAGGACATTTATCATGACGGGGCGAGTGATTACGCCATCTTTGGAGTAGGTGGCCTGGAATGAATCAAATTCAAGCGTCCTCCTTGCGTTCATTTATATAAAGGGAGAGACGTGCACGTTTGTTTCTGCGTGCGCTGTCTGCGGTAAAGTGTGCAATAAGGGAAGGAGACCTGCGATATCTCAAACCGCCTCTATGATCCTGCTCATTTTGCGATCCAAATATAAACCTGATAAAATTCCACGCAGAAGGGCCTGTGAGCATAGTGTGCAAAGAGTGTGCGCATGGAGTGTGTGTGTGTTTAGAGGTTAGAGAGTGTCTGGTTTCTTCCAGACCAGATGCATATGAAAAATAAACATTTAGTTTGGAATCTAAAATGCTTGCTAATGAGATCTGTCATTTTGCAAGTGGTGCAATCAAAGAATTACACTTTTTTTCCTCCAGGGTCTCCAAAGATAGAACATTTTAGCGTGAGAAATAGAGAAACTACAACATATTGCATTATTTTTCCTCCAGGATTTTTTCTTTCCTTTGGGAAAGTGTTAGAAGATTGTCTTAACACAAAAACAGCTCAAAAGGATCCATAACAATGTTTAGTCAGGAAGAAAACATTTTTATTGTAGTTTTCTGTTCTGGAAACGGATACTTTTTAGCTTTAGGAGCTAGCTACTGTACCTTAGTCGTCTTTTTAAACTTCTACGACTCTTTGCAGGACCTGTCTGCTCATTATGTCCTGTTTTAACTGCCAGTGAAATGTTGGCTAAACTTGCTGTGACAAGTCAATGTGCTGTACTAGTAACGCTTAACACCCCCACCCCACTACCTCCCATCCCTCCCACCTTCATGATCTGATACTTAATCTGGTTAAGGCAATGATAAATGTCAGATACGGTGTATAATCTGGATGTTTTTGCTTCCACTAAGTAAACTGGAACATGAATGAGAAAATGTAGACTGTCTCCAAACACATTCGATCGTGTCATGTTGAGGAAATCCTCAAAAATCAAACCCACAAACCGTTCTGCAAGACGTCATTGGTTGGTGTTTTACTTTGCATTGTGCCTGTCCACCCCTGGCTCAGAATGGACCTCGTGCAGTAAGCATGATCCATATGTACAGCAAAGGCAGTGAGTCTGATAGTGATATCTGATTAGACAGAAATCTGTGCAATTTATATCTAATATAGCTACAGAACTGTGCAAACGTTTTGAGGGGTGGCTCAGGGAGAGGGAACAGGAGAGACGTGCAGTGATTTATTGAAACATGCAAACATACATGGAAACACAGTATATAAGGCAACTAGAGGTTGTACAATTCTAATGAGCTTGAAAGTCGATATTTGCTATGACCACCTTTATTTTCCAACGCAGCCTGAACTGTCTTTGGAAGCTTTCTCGTCATTTCTTCATGTAGACTTCAGGAATAGTTCTCCAGGTTTTTTAAAGGAGCTTCAAAGCTCTGCTTTGGATTTTGGCTGCCTTTTGTTTTCTGTCAAGATGATCCAACACTGCTTCAATAATGCTGAGTTCTGGGGAGGCCGATCCATGACTGATAGTGTTTCACTGTGTTTTTTATATCAAGGCATGGTTTAACTGCATTGGCAGTGTGTTTGGGATCATTAAAATGAAGTTGTTGTAGATCAGATGTTTTCCAGATGATATTATATGGTAGATCAAATTCTGATGGTAGTTTTCTGTGTTCGTAACTTCAGTAGTTTTTAATAAGATCTCCATCACCACTGGCTAAAATACAGTCTTCTTCGTGGCCTGTAAACACACACTGTTGTACTGTCCTGACCTGTGAATCACCTTGTTTGTTTAAAAATGCTATTTTGTGCCTGTCAAAGTGTGTTATTTTGTTATTTTTCAGAGATTCAAAGAAAGAAATTGGAACAAATGTGCAGACAGAACACTGGTTCATCCCTTGAGTTGGGTGTCTTTTTTTATGGTTGAGTGATTCACAGGTCAGCGGTCAGTGTTAAGTGGCTTAAACAAACTAAAACGATTCCCAAGAAAATGATTAGGTTCTGGACTGAAAGTGAGTGAAAAAGCAGCCAGTGTCCAAAGAAAAACATGGCAGGAGAGCTGTTGCTCAAGACCACTTCATAAAATTCCATCCGAGATCCTTGGAAGCAAAACGTAAAGAAATGAGGGAGTGGCTCAAGATTTTTTCCACAGTGCTGTAATTAGTCACTTTTTTTCATCAGAAACAGACATTGTTGACTTTTTAAAATAAAAATAAATGACTGTTGTGCTTTTTTTAATAACAGTAATAAATTATTTTAATATAACATTAGAAGTAGGGAGAGGGGGTTTACTTCCTGTCCTCATGCTGTGATGAGCTGAGGGAAACGTTTTTGTCCAGTCTCCATCTCTCACACACACACTGCATGCGTACACGTGCCTACATGCAATCATATACTCTCATGCATGCATACACATGGTTTTCTCCCCTAAAAACAAGATGCAAAGACACAGCCAGACACACACGAGAGCCACCTTTTAGATTCAGAACTCAGACAACCTATAATCTCCTTTAATCCTTTCATTATGCTTTTGTTTTCCTTTCCCCCTGTTTGGGGAAAAAAAAAGGTGAATGCAAACAGGAATTCCGGCATACAAAGAAAAACACACAGCCTCAGGCTGAGAAAACAAGAGCAGGGAATTTTTGGGGAGAGGAGGGACGCTTGTGTGCCGAGGGTACGCATGTGTGCATCGCTATTTGGCGAGAAGAAGAGAGGCGGCATTGTTCAGATGATTGCGTTACATGCATGTATATGTGAGCGTGTTATCTGCGTCGTCTCTAGCGCATGCTGATCAGTGGACAGAGGGGTCGTCTCTCTGTCAGTCACGGGATCCTCTGAGGTCAGACGGGTGCCAATAACCCGCTGCGAGGGCCCGAGCGGATTCTTACCGGCGCCAAATCTTCAAGTGTTTGCGCACTTTTGTGTCTAGAGTTTTTGTCTTGTGTAGCAGCTCGCCATGTATTCAGCTCTATTACTCATGTTTCCACAAACACTTCTTGTTATAGGTCATTTCATTTTACGTCATTCCTCGTTTATTACGGGAATAATCTGAATTCCACATGTAAAACTACCAAAACTGTCCCCAGGTAGAGCTAGCGAGCTGTTTGCTCCACTTGATGGATAAAACATTCAAGCTCCATCTGTTTAACGCTGGAGTGGTTTTGATTGGCTTTCCGCTTTTCCGAGTCCACCTGGCAAAATCCTGAATGTAAAACAAGTCGCCACAAAGTCAGAGCTGCGACTCTGATTTGTCTTAGCCGTCTCTGTTTGTTGGATGATTATGGATTCATTTCTCACCGGTTATCAGCTTCTATTTGGAAGCTAAAGGCGCAGTTAACAATAGGATGTGTGCGTGTGGTGGCGAGCAGGAAGGCTTGTAGCACGTCTGCCTCTCCACATGGAATTCATTACATCCCGGTGGGATGTTTATTTTCTCTATTAATCCCTGTTCCTCTATTATCAAGAGCTCCATCAAAACTGCCCCAAACTACTGGCCTGCAGGCGAGCTGGCATTAACACAAACACATGTACACATACATGTGAATGATGCATTTAGCCCCGTCTCGACATTAGTTTACCTCATCTGTCTTTGTTACCTTTTCCCCTCTTGTTATGTGCCTCTCTCTCTCTCTTTCTCTCTCTCTTTTGTTGCTGCTTTGTGAGGAGAAGCTTTAGGATTTAATTACACGATGAAAATGCCTCCAGGACTTCATACCATCAGCATGTAGTGATGAAGTCTAGAGCAACTGTGAACTTTATATTGGCGTTGTTAATTGTTTGGTGTACACAGAAGCAAATAGTTTCTCCAGATGAAAGCGAACTGCGCGACCAGCGCATGCAGCGTATGTCTTCAATTTACTGCCAGCGGTTTTGACCTTTCAACAAATTGGTCTCTGTGTTTTTTGATGTGTGCGATTTACATTTTTTTACTACTTTGCGAGGCCACAAAAACGTAAAAAACCTGGAAATGCGGTTGTTTGAAAGCTCTGCGGCAAGATCGCGTAACACCGAGTCTGATTTAGAGCTATTACTGGTTATGGCGCAGATAAAGATCCAAGATGTTTGGCGATTAGTAGTGAGTTCATGGTTACAGGGTAGCTATGAGTTAGTTGCTGACTTTAATGGCAAACTCAGTCCTCCCTTCTGTGTGTTTGTCTTCTTGCAGGCTACTCGTGACACGCTGACAGCTCACTGCTCTTCCCTCGGCGAGTCTCTGAAGAAGGAAAACGAGCTGGCGTTGATCATCGATGGCCAGACATTGAAATACGCCCTGTCCTTTGAGCTCCGCCAGGCCTTCCTTGATTTGGCATTGTCCTGCAAAGCCGTCATCTGCTGCCGGTAGGGAAAGCTCATTTATCAAATGCATATACATATACACACAGGTATTATTGGTTATCTGCAATTACTCATAAATGCCTGAAGTAATTTACAAATAGAATCACAGGTTGAGCAGGTATTCATCTCTAAATGCAGCAGCCTGTGTTTGACTCCAGGCCTGTGTATCTTTCCCCAATCTCTCCCTGTCTCTGCTTCACTGCCCAATCTAACAAAGAGAAAAAGCCCAAAGAAATAATCAAAGAAATGGAAAGCGAAATGCCAGATTGTCTTTGTTTAAATCATAGAAAAAATGGGTTTCTCATAAAAAGGGCATGATCGCTGATAATCCTGTTGAAACGTGTGTTTCAACAGCGCTTTGTCCGTAACACTTTGGACAAAGTTTACAAATTACTCTGCAAAAAGTCATTTTTTTCTGTGAGGAAAACAATGACGCTCTGTACCAAACTGTTTTACAGATACACAACGTGATTGTGCTGCTGTGGGAAAGTCCCAGTGTGAGAATGAAAAATGAAAGCTTTTCCACAAACTTATATTTGCTTTAATGCAAAATTTCTACCTGAAGTCTTTGGTTTTCTTTATTTCAATACCTCTACTCAGCTGGGGTAAAATATGTAGACTATCCAAACACAAAGGCAGCAACAAAAGAAAAAAACTAAATATAAAGACAGGCTTCTACCTCATTATCTTTTCTACTTAGACACAACTAGTGTTGCATTGCCTAGTGTGGAAATGTGAATCAGTCTGAATGCATCTGGCCACAGCTGAACAGACAGAAAAATGTAAACACACTACAGCGTGCAGAGACGTCAATCATCGTGCTGCAGCCGGCTGATATTAAACAGCTGTGATTGGCCTGGCCTGGCCTGGCCTGGCCTGGCACGGCACGGGCACGGTCGAGTGAAAATCTGTTTAAGCAGGCCAGACGCTTCGTGCCAGAGATGTTAAAACACGTGCTCGCAGATTTATTTGGTTCCCAGGGTCGATACCTGTGTGAACACAGCTGTTCCTCCTCAGGTGATTTCTGAGGCTGCGTGCTGTAAAGACACATTAATCTGTGACGTTTTAAATGCCCAAACAGCTCCTTTGAATTTGTGAACTTCATTAGAACAATCATCTGAAAGAAAAAAAATATACACAAGCACTTAAGAAAAAGATCCACTTCACACAGGCGGGTTTTTAAGTTGTGGATAAAGTGTCCATGTGGAGGACTTCATTACCTGCACATGTGCCAGTTTGCAAAGGTTACCGGTTGCCCACAGACAGCAAATGAATGAGGACGATAAAGGCCTGTCCTGTTGCACAGCAGGGACGATGTAATACACTAGGCTGCTTGGAAATGTCAAAGTCATGACTCACTTACTGCCGGTACCCCTGGAATGGGCACCAACACACACACAGACACACACACACACCTAGTCATGACCGTTATATATTTCCATTGATACAAAGTGTGGTCTGTTCAATGAATGTTTACAGCATGTTCCCTTTTTTGGGTATGTTTCACTCAGCAGCAGCAGCTGTGATGTTTAAAAAAAGAGTTTCCACTCGTCTTTTTGTCTCTCTGCATGTGTGTGTGTGAGTGCAGACGTGC
This sequence comes from Rhamphochromis sp. 'chilingali', assembly GCF_963969265.1. Lineage (NCBI taxonomy): Eukaryota > Metazoa > Chordata > Actinopteri > Cichliformes > Cichlidae > Rhamphochromis > Rhamphochromis sp. 'chilingali'. Next base: position 16,921,924 of record NC_137945.1, on the reverse strand, counting down.
GTGCGCGTGTGAGCATGTGTTAGTCGGGAGGCACGTAATTGACTCTTCCTTGCACTTACAAGCCATATCCGGACTCAGGTCTCACAGGCCTTGCAAACAGCCTCAAGCTTCCTTTCCTGCATCCTTTACTTGCTATACCCTTGCCTCTCTCCCTGCATCTCTCTCTACCTTCCTCCCTCCCTCGTTCGGTTTCTCGACTCCTTCCTCCTCTGGCTAAGACATGTTAAACGTTAGCAGACTAGACTGAACAGCATCATAATTAGTTTAAGCACATCTGCTGAGCCCTTGTCTGGTTTTAAAACACATTTGAATAAGCAGGCCCTCTTTGAAAACAGCTGCACTGAAAATATATTATAATTTATCCAAAAACTGCAAAGAAATGACTGATTCTGATCAATATTTGGGTGTTGTTAGGTTTTTTTTTTTTAACAAAACAAAAAACATGGTAGGTTTGCCAACTGCTTTGGTGTAATAGTGTCTAATTTCAAGGTTCCTGGATATCACAAAAACAACATAGATTAGAAAACGTTCAAAGGCAAAAACGCAGCTCACTTTGTCCTGTTTTGTTGTCTTGTAATCTTACCATGACGCCATTTATCTTATGTCCCCTTGGGAGGTCCTATGCTGAGAACCAATACTCCTTTAATGAGTGGTTACGGTGAGGTTGCTGCACCGAGTGCCATAGCTTTGACGTTAAAGAGCCGGATTGTCAGTTAGTTGTTTCTCACCTAATGTATGTGTGCGATGTTTCACCACGCGGGAATGCGTGCGCGTCTCAGGGGCCCGAGGAGCCGAGCGCACTCATACGCTTGGGTTCCCGACTCCACTGCGCGTTTGTTTATAGGAGGACTCGGTGGCTGCTTATTTTCTGCTCAGTTCCACCGTGAAGAGCGCTGGGAGCCTTTTATCTCCCCCGACTTCACTTTACACAATCGCAGACACTGTTAGCGGTGTTTAGGGGAAAGGTAGAGTGAGACAGAGAGCGCGACGAGGAGAGATTTGCGGTTTGAGGCCAAGAGACGCAAAGGCGGACTTGTGCGCACACACACACACACACTTCGGATGCAGAAACAGGAAAAAACAAAGAGCAGAGGTTGATCCCATCATTCAGCAGTAGCTCTCTTTGAGGTTTCCCCCCTCAAATGTCCTGTGGTGCAGGGTGTGAGGCGTGTGTGTGCGCTGGTCTGATTTTTGCTTCTTAAGCATGCCAAGCAGACCTCCCGGTTCTGTGATTCCAGCTCGACTGGGACATGCTCTTTACATATTCACAGAGGACAGACCGTCTTTATGACCTGCAGACCTCACGCGCACGTAATTTCATTTTCCCATACCCTTATAAAAGCATCATATTTTGCTCTGCTTCCATGTGATGGCTCATACAGCTGCACATAACTTCATTTTTCTAATATGATTACTGCAAAACTGATGAATGAGGTGGTGAGTCACTGCTTGTGCTGAGCTCCCAGGAGTGAGGCCTGTTCGTACCATACAAACAGTCATTGTGAGGGTGACTCCTCCTCTTTCTAGGAAAAGTATTGGGCACACTTTTAAGTCCAGTGTTGATTCTCAAATTCCCATCACCTAATGCATCACAGAGGCTCAGGTAATAACTATAATCAGTGAAATGTAATATAAATATTTAATAACTGGATTTGGACTAATCTCTTGTAATGCAGCCAGTAGCTACTTTCTGCTGCCTGATAACTCTCAAAGCCACTTTTTAACTCCAAGTGAGGATGATTTATTGGATGAATCTGTACTTAAAAAGTGCCACGTTTTTTATAAAAAACACAAACATCCTGTCTTAAGATGCTGTACGATGTTTTTGTTTCATACTGTACTGTAGGGAGTGGCTTTAATCCCAGCCCCAGTATCACTTTTCTCCCACGTCTCGTCCTTTGGAGACATATTTGCTTTCACCGTACGACATGCAGGTAGTAATGACAAGACTCGTGTAAGCAGCGTGCATGTGAACGGCACGCAGTGGGAATGCCTCCTCATACGAAGCAGGTTTTGCAAACAGAAGACAAATTCAGTCTTAGCTGCTGTGTCCAGAATGCAAGCACTGAAAATGTAAACAGTGTGTGTGTGGGGCTGGATTGCTTTCCCACACAATCTCCGTCAAAGCTCGCCAGCCATGAGGCACGCTCTGTCCCTCGTTACACCGTCTTGCTAGTATTGAATTCTTTAAATGGCCCAGAAAAAAGAAACTCCTCTTACATATCTAAATGCATAATTCACCACGTATATTAAGTCCTGGCATAACCAGTACCCCACCAGAAACGAAGGAATATCGTATTTCTCTGACTTTAAACGGGAAAACTGCATCAGAACAGCAGCTGAATATATGTTTATAAAACTGAACTGTTACTTGTGTTTTTCTTAGAATATCCCACTTTAAATTAGCTAAAGATAATAATTTCCTCTAAACATTCTAATAATCACGTTCTAATAGAAATCTTTAGGCTTATTATACAACATCCATCATTCACCCTCATCACCACTTTTTTTCCACATTTAAGTGCTTTTTCTATCTGACATTCGCACACATTCATACTACACATAACATAAATACTTTATTGACCCCTGCAAGGGTAATTACTCTGCTACTGCAGCAGGTTAAAGATTAACAGTAGTCAACAATAAAAAACCGACACAGTTAAAGTAAAAGTGACACAGGCGGATAGTAAGAGCCTGAGACTGAGAGAAATACAACATTTGATATGTAGAACGGTGATTAAATTTATTTTATTAAAATAAAATGATGTTAAGTTAAAGTAAAAAAAGAAGAGTGAGACTGTAAAAGAGAGTAGTGCAAATTGCAGTAATAAATAATATGTGCGCTATAAATCTGAGAAACAGCTGCAAGAAGGTTTAATACAGAAATATATGTGTGTGGAATCGAATGCCCGACAAGTGTGCTCACCTGTCACAGAAAGGAGAGTTATTGTACAGTTTCACAGAGAACTGCAGGAATGATTTCCTGAGGCGTTGTTTCGGCAGCTGTGCTGAATAAAGTCTGAGGGAGAAGGAGCTCTGCTGCCTGGAGCGGGTGAGGTAGACTGTCCATGATGGAGAGCAGTTTGTTCAGCGACCTCCTGTCCGTCACTCACTCAAAGGCCTCCTGATTCTGGAAACTGATGTTCCCAGCCTTGTGAATGAGTTTTTTGATCCTGCTGGCACCGATGCTACCGCAGACTGGTAGAAGATCTCCCAACATCTTTCTTCACACATTAATAGATCTGAGCTTTGTCAGTATCCTCATCTTCTTCAGCGGGTTAAATTCACATGCTAGTTTGTGCTTTCTGATTTAAAGCGTTCACAGTTTCTTTCACTGGTAGGGAAAACAAATGATTACTAGGGGTAAAAACAAAACAAAAAAAACCCCCATCAGATCCCAAAGTTTTTTATTAAAGCCAAACAGAAATCCAGCACAACAGAAGGAAAATTAGCCACAGCCCTGGATGGGGCTTCTTCTTATTTGTCTGCAGATGAATTACACGGCACCATAAAATTTGACAAAATATACCCATCTCTTTAGCAAATGCAGCATGACACTTATCCACTCTCTGTGGCCCTGAGGGAGGCGTCTGTAATCGGATCTCTGCACGTCTCCATTGTCACTGAGGAGACAGAACCGGTTGTAGACTGAGGATCAGTGATACAGGTCAAGAGGGTGGAGTACTGCTGGAAGCTCCCTGCACACACACACACACACACACACACACACACACACACACACACACACACACACTTTGCAGTGCTGTGTTTACTGCACTTTAACAGGTATTAGGAAACAATGATTCACTGTGCTGCTAATAAGATGTGGGGTAACTTGCTTTTGATCTGTTTATACAAATGTGCACTTACATGGGTTTGTGCATGTCTGTGTGTGTGTGTGTGTGTGTGTGTGTGTGTGTGTGTGTGTGTGTGTGTGTGTGTGTGTGTGTGTGTGTGTGTGTGTGTGTGTGTGTGTGTTTCAGCCTCTCATCCATCTCTTTCTTCTTCCCTTCCAACTGTTTCCCAACCTGTGCTTCCCAGGCTTTATTCTTCTTACGCAGTGGCTCGCTTCTTTGCTTTCTCCTCAAAACACACTTTAATCTTTCCATCGCCCTGCCTCCAGTTTCCTCCAACACATTTAATATCGCCTCTTTTTTTTTTTCTTGTTGCGTCTGCAGGGTGTCTCCGCTGCAGAAGTCTGAGATCGTGGATATGGTGAAGAAACACGTGAAAGCCATCACGCTGGCGATCGGCGACGGCGCGAACGACGTGGGGATGATTCAGACGGCTCACGTTGGAGTGGGGATCAGCGGCAACGAGGGCATGCAGGCCACCAACTCCTCCGACTACTCCATCGCACAGGTGGGTAGAAACGTAGCGCGGAGACAAACAGACGTGCACGGCTAGGTTCTTATGAAAATGTTTACAGGCTTTACTCGAACACAGATAAGGAAGGGACGCTCGTTCGGCTTGAAACCCCTGCAAAGGGACAGGCGCTGACTGCTGACCTGCTCACCGTTCAGCTCGTGTTGATCTTTAACCTTCCCTCAGGGGACAGCTGACTTACACGGATCTGTGTAGGATCATGTTATCGATCCGAACGCTGCTCATCACAAACATCTGCGTCCTAAAATAAAACCTAGTCAAACTATGAGCTGAAATTCCTCTTTTTTTCTGTTTTTGATGCTTTTTCATTTCAGAGAAGGTTTCATTGTCTACTTGTATGCACATTGTTTAGCTCTGTAAAGTTTTATTTGTATCATATTTGCTACATACAACATTTTATTTATTTATTGTGCAATTCATGTAAGTTTTTCATGGAGGAAAAAAATCACTGTTGATGTCGCAGTCTTAAAACCTTACAAAAACTCTAAAGGAATGCTAGAGGAAGGCATAATTATCTGTTATTATACTTTTAATTATTTGCTTAAAATTGTCAAGAAGGAGTTGAAGCTATGGAGGGTAGTTCAGTTTTAAAGGATTGTGAAAATAGCTCTCATGGTCGGTGTGATTGCTCTAAAAGTTGCACTTATATTCATTTGAAATTGGACCCTTTTGTGTTGATATTTTGTAGCGTATGATCTGGATCTGGTTCTGTTCACCCACTCGTACTTTACTGCGATTGTTTATGCCAGCAGCTGTTACAATAAGTGCCACCCTCCTGGCTAAGAGAGAGCTTTAATCTCAGTGAGACTTTAACCTGCATAAATTCAGGCTTTCCTAGATATAATTCCCCAAATCTCTCTTTTGTGTAAATAAAACCTCTGTTATGTGTATCCGTTGTTCCCTTTGAAGGATGAAAAAAATCTCTCTCTGTGTCCTAGTTACTCTGGAGTCTTCTTTGTATCTGTATCTCTCACACAGACACATTCTGCCACTTTCACTGTCTGCGTTGCCTGTCTCTTTGCTTATCTTTATCAGCAGGCCTCCTCTTGCCTCAGCTTTCCTTTCTCCCGGTCGCATTCTTGATACATACCCTGTGCTCCATTACTGCCTCAAGTTTTTGCTTTCTAGCCTTTTGTTTTCCCTCCGAGTGATTGACCGAGTGTCTGTCTTTGTCTCCTCTCTGATTCGGTAGTTCTCCTACTTGGAGAAGCTTCTGCTGGTCCACGGGGCGTGGAGCTATAACCGCGTCACAAAGTGCATCCTCTACTGTTTCTACAAGAATGTGGTCCTCTACATAATAGAGGTAAGAGCGTCGCCACCACACCCTGTCTCTTTTACACACACACAGTTACATTAACAGAGACATTTTGCAGCTGTTTGTCGACACGGCTGACAGTGATGGACGAGGTGCCCTTCTGGTGTCTGCTTTCTGTCCTGCTTGCGTTTGCGAACACACACAAACACACACACTTAAAAAACTGTGTAGCACTGACGAGACCTTGGCTCCAAAGGTCGACTGTTGTCTCTCTGTGTGTGTACTTGTATTGCTCATGAAGTTGGGACATGTATCTATTTACACAGTCACATAGCTGGGGCCTCAGGGCCTTTTGAGGACAGAAAATCCTAATAAATCGTTAAATTTCACAAGGAAGACTTGGTTTAAGGGTTGAAAGGTGTAGTTGTTGTTATAGTAAAAGTCTTAAGGAAATGAACTTAAATCAGTTTGTTGTCATCAGAAGTGAAACATGACTGCGTTTGCGTGTGAGTGATGAAGGGGCTGCTATGAGGGGTATTTGACAGCTGTGCTCTCTCCAACCCCTCTTACCCCTCTGTCTGACATTAAGGATGCCAGCAGGTGCAGGTCCTCATGTAGCCCACGGTCCCACTCACACCACCACTCTGTGTGTGCGTTTGTGTGTTTCCACAATTATCTCACATAGCTGGCTTCCAGCAGAGCTCTTTAGGCCAAAGGTTATAGACTGTCTCTGTCCACTTAGTGGAGACAGCATAGGGGGATGGTGCGCACATGCGTGTGTGTGTGTGTGTGTGTGTGTGTGTGTGTGTGTGTGTGTGTGTGTGTGTGTGTATAAGAGAGAGGTTTTTGTGTATCAGGCCTCACCCTTAGGCTGTATTCTCCACTGTATGCCCCAGGAATGCCACAACTCCCACCAGCGGCCCCAAACATTTTCTTTATCTGTCCACAGATCTGCCTGTGTCTGCTGTCGGTGTGTGTGTGTGTGTGTGTGTGTGTGTGTGTGTGTATGTATTAAAGAGCTAATGAGGGTTTACCCGAGGCGCATTCAGTTACAGTGTTTCGGTGAATTAGCTGAAATTGATTTTGAGGTCCAGACAAAACCGGCATTAAGAGGGGGTTTTAATGCTTGTTAGCGGCAAAGCAAGTTTAACTGTTGTACGAGGATTTTTATTATATGCATATAAAGACATGCTGTTGCCATCTGAATAATTAAGTCTTAAAAAAGGACGTTTTTCTAACACCACTACCTCATTTTGTCATTTTCCCCCTGCTGCTTTTACCTCGAGGACCTCCCTAAGGCAGTTTTACCCTTCACTATTGTTCCTCTCATCCCTCTCTTTGTGTCCCAGCTCTGGTTTGCCTTTGTGAACGGGTTCTCTGGCCAGATCCTCTTTGAACGCTGGTGCATAGGCCTCTACAACGTGGTGAGTATCCACCCTTCACTATCTGACAATTTTCCATTACCCCACTCACCCTCCTTCGCTGTTACACTTTCCACTTGCTGGATATCGATTGTTATCTTTCACTCTATCTCTCAGTATGAGTAGCACTCTGCTTTGTCTTCTCCTCACAGCTCTTTTGGTTTGAAAGTGTATGCATGTGTTCTGGTGACTGCGAATTACTTCAGGGGAAATGCAGAGCACTTTTACTTACAAAGCAGGTGTTGTGTGCAGAGGTGAAGCCGTTTTGATGCTCATAGTCTGATATAAATAAAGAATATGTGCAGGCACTGTATTTGTCATTAAGCGTTTTAAAGGCTGCGCATGTGTGACCTCTGTGTGCTGCAGATATTTACCGCTCTGCCTCCGTTCACTCTGGGGATATTTGACCGGCCGTGCAGCCAGCAGAACATGCTCCGCTTCCCGCAGCTCTACCGAATAACCCAGAATGCCGAGGGCTTCAACACCAAAGTACGTGCGCAGATGTTCGCAGACACACACGCACATTTAGATCTGTCCTTTTGGCTTCAGGATTCGATGAGTGATGCCAGCTGTTTGTTTGGGACTTTGGCAAGTAAACAAGGGGGGGGGGGGGCTATGGAGTCTGGGATGTTTCCATTGCAAACCATAATGAGATTCATAATGCGAGAATAAGGAAGTCTTTCATTTTACAGGGTACACCAGCAGCTTAACCTACTCTGTGTGCGTGTGTGTGTGTACCAGAGCTCACTTTTGATGGCACTAGAACAGTGGGAGTTGTGTGCTCTTGTGAGGAATTGCTGTTTTTGTATGTTTTTGTGTGTTTAGAAGTTTAGGGGGATGGAGCATTTATGTGTTTTGGCATTAATTTATACTGACTTGTTTTCCACTGTCCCTCTCCTCCACCTCCACCTCCTCTCTTTCTGTGTCCTTCTCCTTCTTTCAGGTGTTCTGGGGACACTGCATCAATGCACTGATTCATTCAATTATTCTCTTTTGGTTTCCACTCAAAATGTTAGAGCACGGTAAGTAAGCCTGCCCAGATCATCCTTCTGCAAGCGATGAGTTTGGTTTGCTGACACTCGCATGCTCTCCGCAGACTCTCCCTTCAGTAACGGTCAGGGAAACGACTACCTGTTTGCAGGAAACATGGTCTACACAGTAAGTGTCGTACTGGAAATTTATATGTGTCTGCTTTTGTTTTGATTTCTGCTTTTTGGCGCAGATTTGTGCTTTTTTTTTTTTCACCTGCACAGTGTTTGTGTACACAGCACAGTGTTGCTGCTTCCTCAGAGCCCTTATGAGTCTCCAGTCAATCTAGTCCGGTCTAGCCAGCCTGTCTCCCCTGACATTCGTCCGTCTATTTTCTCTTTTCGCTTCGGCGTCACACACTCTCTATCATTTTACTCCCTTGGAGTCTCATGTGGATGTCGGTGGTGTTTATTTGTTGTGTGTGTGTGTGGACTGCGAGGGATTGTGGGACTCCAGAGTATTTTAACAGACATTGCTGAGTTTACTGTATAACATTATTGTTTATTATCTCCACAGTCGCCAGTCAACTAATCCTGTTTCTGTTTTTTTTAATTTGCCCACCCGCTCCTCTGTGCGTGTGTGTGTGTGTGTGTGTGTGCGTGCAGTATGTGGTCGTTACAGTGTGTCTGAAAGCTGGAATGGAGACCACAGCTTGGACCAGGGTAGGAGCATTAACACACTCTTAATACACCACACAACATGTGCTGTATTTTACTCCAGTGTTGACAAATAAAGGGGAGGGTTGGGGTAGGGTGGGGTACTCTGTGAGCCTTTCAGTGTAAGTTTTCCATACGACCTGGTCTAAATGCTTCATAGTCAGGAAAAGCATGGCAGAAGATGTGGTCTACCTTGATGTTGTGGTGGAGGTTTCTCAAACTGCAGTTGCTTGCACCTTTTCTTCCAACTAGTTCCTCTGCAGCTTTTTCCTTTACTCGGTTTTTCAGATGTAGCCGTTTAAAAAAACAAACAAAAAGGTCTGGAAAGTGCCAGATCTTGACAAAGAAATCACTACTAAGCATTCAACTCAAGCAGAGATACTTAACTGCGGAGCAGCTGCAAGAACAGCCAAATGTGCTTGAAGACGTTCAGCTTGTAAGCAACAAATGGAGCTCAGGCCGTGCATAGTGAGGCGTACAGATATTAAAAAGTTCATCAGAAATCTGATACATGATGCATACCTGAAAGATGCATTATGCCTTTCAGTTGATCCGTCTACTGAAGCCTCATCAGAAGCGGTCTCAGTGGAAGCGTGGCTGTCGAGCAATTCTTAGCTGGAATACCAATGAAATACGGCAGTGATGATGCAAAACAAAGTAAGGTCTTGCCATTCGTGAGACATTAACTGATTTACTTCACAGGTCACTGACAGGCAGGGTGGTGAAAGGGACTGATAATAGTCGTGTTAACGTGATTTAAAAAAATAATCCTGCTGTTGATCGTCAAAATATACCAGCTGTCATAAGAAAATGCAGCAGCTCGTGACATTACACAGCAGTATTCTACACAGGCAAAACTTGGAGCACTGCTCCAAAGACTGCTCCTGAACTCTGCCTTAGTAAATAGAGATAAAACAAAGGAAAGAAACAAGTGGGCTTAAAGAGGGGAAATTCTGAAAAAAGACATAGAGAAAGCTGAGCATGTGGCTTCAACTTTCAGTTCTAAAATAACAGCAGCCAAAGTGGAGATGGAGTTTAGGATAACAGCAGCTCCAGCCATGACAGCCACATCGTTTGCTTTCTTTTTTTCCTGTGGTTGGAGAGGAAGGAGAGACTGGCAGGATGGACAGAAAGGGACTGACACCTCTGTCCATTCAGCTGTCCGCACAACAGTGTGGCGGTAATGAAGCCCGGGTCCCACTGGAATTCACACAGAGTCCCCTTACAGTGGATCACACACAGGGAAAGGAGGGAGGGGAAGGTTGTCTATATTGGGATGAGCTGTATATAAAGCATTTGACCTCATGCTGTCTCTCTTTTCTCTCTCTTAATCTCTCCTTAACTCTCGCCGTCCTTCTTTCTTCTCTCTATCTCCCCGTCTCTCTATTGTAGTTCTCCCACCTGGCGGTATGGGGAAGCATGGTGCTCTGGATCGTCTTCTTCGGTGTCTACTCCGCCATCTGGCCCACCATCCCTATTGCTCCTGACATGCTGGGCCAGGCAAGTCTCTCGCCATAAACACGCGTCATTCATTTTTATAACAAGGTGCAATGGTGGAGGTTAGAAAAAGGCCCTTCCTACTACATCTCTTCTCTGCAAAATCACCTGCCCCTCCCTTCCGTTTTGGTTGCTGTTACATGGCGCCTAAAAGACTCACCTCTTGGGTGTTCCACGGCGACACTGCTGGGCCCCCCTGGCTTCCCACACCTGCTGCGTGTCACCCGAGCTCCAGTCTTTTACTGCCCTCTGTGGAGGTGTTGACTCAACAGGGTGGGCCGCTGCCGCTGCTGGTGGTGGTGATGAGGGTCCAGTGGGGGGTGATGTGATGTGTGGGACCCCTTAATTAAGAGACTCATTTTAGAGTCTGGGCATGAAGGCATGGGTGAGATGAGGTGCCCCGCTGAGTGGCAGGGGAAGGGAATAGAGCCTTCTCAACTCCCCGCAGCCCATTAATTCAATTTGTGTCAGAAATCAGGAATGCGGTCAAATATCTCTGCAGCTGCTCAGCCTAACTGGGGAATGGTCAAAGACAGCCCCCCCACCCAACTGCACTATTGCCTCTCTTATTTCCCTCGCTCGCTCTATCTATATTTCGATCTGTCCATGTGGGACACAGGATGAAAAAAAGAGTTGTGTACGTCTGCTCAGAATAGCTAGGTGTGACATGTGTGTCCAGATCCATGTAGCGGCTCAGACCAACAGTCTGTTTCTATGGATATAACAAAGCAGAGAAATTCATGTTTTCATGCCTGCATCCTCGCCGTCCACAGAGATTATGTGATATACTGTGAGTCTTTGTGTGGAGGCATTTGTCACAGACAGAAACGCTGATTATGTGTGAGTCCATTTGGATCGTCCGTGCCTTGGTTGGGATTCCAGCTGCTCTCTGATTCATTTTCCCAGTTTATCATCTTTCTGTGGGAACCCAAATCGTCCTTACAAATGCAAAAACAAGACGCGGGAAACATGTGATACGGGCAATAAAGTATTCGAAGCTAAAGAGGACACGGTGCATGCGATTTTGACACCTAGAGACAAAGACGTGCAAAGCAAAACACAAGCTCGTGCAGTGAGATAACCGAAGCGGAGAGAAACTGCAGGGATTTACCAAAACGAGTGAGGACAGGCAACAAACGATGCAGTCACTAATAATGAAAGGAAGTTGTGAAAGAGTGAGATTGGAGGGAATCAGAGGAGTAAGAGTTGTGTGGGAGTAAGTATCAGAGAGACATACAGGCTGACAAATGGAGTAGTCAGATGCGTGATTAATCCTGGGAGACAGAGTAAGAAGGGAGGCAAAGGTCACTGAGGGTGGACTGGATAGACAGGTAGTGGGTGGAGGGGTGGGACGCCAGCATCTCTGCCACTTAGCACGTTCACACAGCTTCTGTGATGTTGTTTGAGTTGTAGTTAAAAGCGGTGAGAAAGCTGTTAAATATTTCTGCCTAACATTCGAGATGTTCAACTTTGGCTAACTCCCTTTATGCTCTTTATGACTTTTGAGTCACATTTCCTTCAGCCGTTACCGTATGCGTCCTCCCCCCTCTCCTCCACCTCCACCCGTGTGCTCGCTGCTGAGAAAAATGACTTAATGCTCAACGTGGATTCATATATGAGTGGAAATAAATGGGCCCTGTGTGTTGTCACCTCAGGCTGGCAAGGTGATGCAGTGCTGGCACTTCTGGCTGGGCCTGGTCTTGGTGCCTGCTGCGTGTTTACTCAAAGACTTCGCTTGGACGGCGTAAGTAGTATCCGTTTAATATAAATACTTGGGGAATCCATACAGACGTTATTCAACTTAACTGAAGCGTTTACATAACCCGTACTGAGCACTTCTTACAATGAATTACACGTGTCTACGAGGTGAAACGCTCAGTTTCCTTCATTGGGCTGGTGAGCTTTTTTTCTGCCGTGCAGCGCACGCCGCTCTGTGAGGAAGTCTCTTCTCGAGGAGGTGCAGGAGCTGGAGGCGCGGTCCGTTGACCCAGGCGCAGCTGTCCTTAGAGATGCCAGCAGCCGCAGGTATTGAAACGCTACAAAGCATCTTGGGATATCACATCATACATATACATCTTTTTATCATCAAGTAGATTTTTCAAAAATTTAATATGTCCTGTGCTACCATGTCCCAAATGTCTGCAGTTTTAATAACGGCCTGCTAGTGTCTTTATTATATTTTTATGTGTGAAAATAAACTATTTCTGTCCCCCCTGTGGCAACGTCCACAGGGCTGAGGCCAAGGCTGATGTCCCGTAGAGCCAGAACTGCTCACAGAGGTAGTTTCTGGGTTTGCACTGTCCCACTGTGTGACCTGTGACCTCAAATGACCTGTGTGCCCCATTGCAAGCTGCTTTGGAGTGACTCCTGCTTGTTTTCCATTAACCAAGTTCACATCTCCCTCTCTTTGTATCTTTTAATGTTGTATTGTTCTCACTTTTTTTTTCTCTCCTTATTTCTTTAAATGCGATCGTTCTTTTTCTTCATAGGTGGACCAATTTAAACTGCTGTACTGATCTGGTGTGTTTAACGTTTGCCTGTAGCTTCAAAGGCTGTGACTTAGTGTTGTGCTCAGTATTGCATTAGAATAAAGATCTTTGGCTAATTTTGAGGGAAATTATACAAATTATAGATTCAGTACACGACCACTTTTCCAAAATCATTGGGATGCTGGTTAAAATGTAAATGAACTAACAAAAAGCAGGGAGTTGAAAATCATTTAAAGTCTGTATTTCACTGGAAACTGTAAAAATAACATTGAAACAGAGACATTTAAATATTTTTGAATTTGATGCCAACAAAATGATTTATAAAAGTTTCAACATGAACAGTTTTCCATCACCTGACAGCATATATTGCTTCAAATGTTGCACACGTCATCCAGCATCACTGGGGGCTAAGCTACTAAGTTACCCAACCCATGTGCCTAATGCACCCTAATACCAACGTGAATGTTGATGTCCATGACTTCCAAAAAGAATTTAAGGTTTTGATTGGGCAAACCCAATGACAGCTTTCAACATCATTCAATTTATTGATGTTTATTTGTGTTTTATGGGTGACGGGGGGGTTGCATGTGTGGATGTAGTGACAAACTGTGCTCACCAATGACGGCTAAGAGGCCAAAGATCTCAGCCATTTAGATTTGGTTGCCAGTCTTGGATTGTCTAAATTATGAATATTTTTTTGCACTGCACATGATTTCAATCCCCAACTTGAAGCTTTATTCTTACCTGTATGGACAAAAGTATTGGGCCAAACCTCTTAATCTTTAAATTTAGGTGTTTTCAGTCTAGCTGGATAAAATCAAACACCTCACCATGCAGATTTGTTGTATTTGTTTCTTGAGCTTTTTCCTCCAACGCCCCTTTCATCCATTCTGGAGGTGCAGAGATTTTGAACCAAGAAGTAATTTTTCCAGAAATGTCTGTGGTATTATTGCAAAGTGCAAGTGTTTAGAAGCCACAGGAACTCAGACTACAGAAAGTTACAGAGCGTGGTTGCTGACTCCTGAGGTGCGTAAAAGTTGCCAACGCTCTGCTGACTCAATAACTGCCCTGAAAACCTCCTCTGGCTTTAACATCAGCACCAAAGCTGTGTGCTGGGAGCTTCATGGCATGGGCAGCTCGTGTAAGTGTCCCGGTACTTTTGTCCATGTAACGGTGTCTGTCCAATTAACCCTAGTCAGCTGTGAGGTGTTATTTTTAGCAAGTCCACAACTTTAACAGTCTAATGTTGCCCTTGTCTCATCTTTGTTGGAGTGTTATGCTGGAAACAATTTAGAAACAACCTTATATTTGTCCAAAAAAAAACCCAATATTTCTCTGTTCTAAGATATGGTATGTTGATTTTTTTAATTAATTTGAAATAAATCAAACATAGTTCATATAATTACATTTGATACAGCATCCAAAGTATTTTGGAAAACCTAGTTTGTAGACGTTTAGTGATTTACTAGCTGTGGCACAAAGAGATTCAGGAAATTTCCATTTTGCTACTTTAGTTTAATGCCCCCAAACACCTCTGTAGGACACATCTGACTATATCTCCATATTTATTATTTGACGGCTATACTGTGGCTGCTAGCTTTTATTGTAAAAACTCACTATAAGCTTATAACATACAGTGCGGTGTTAGATGATAAAGAACAATACCAAGAACAACACAAGTATTCTACTTTTACTTCATATTTGACAACTTAAATTAGAAGTTAAGTTTGCATAACGTATACTCACATGAGGAGTGTGAATACTTATCTCCCTGTGTTACAGTGAGTTCCACAGTTTTCTCATTTTATGAGGAGGTTGAGTTAAAGGTTTCACCAAGAGAAAGTACATTAGAGGTGGTTCTTGTTTCTTGAAGTGAGCAGAAGAAGTCGGGGGGGGTGAGTGTAAAACCACATTGCTCCTCTTGACCCTTAAACAGAGCTCCGTCCTTGACTGACCCTGCTTTTAAACGCCGGGAGGCAGGAACACATCCTTGAGTGCTTTCCATTCAGAATAAGAGAAGGAAACTAAGGGTGAGCTGGGAAGCAATGGAGCAAAATGGAAAAGAGCACATCTGTGTTTGTAGTTTTTGGGGAGGGTAGGCATGGGAAAAGGTGGAAAGGTACAGTACGGGAGTGTCTCGGGGGGAAGAGTTCAAATAGCGTACATCCTCGGGCCCTTTTGAATCAGAAAGTACCCACAGAGAAACTTCACGGCAGGAGCGAGGACAGCTTAAGTCATACTGATGCACGAACCGTTCATTTATTTGTCCAGCCACTGTTTAGTAATTTTATCGAACTCACAGTGCCGTCATCCTTGTAACAGACATTATTTTAACAGACATAACAGAAAGTCTTTGAGCAAGCTCGAGAGCTCTCTTTTTTTCACACCAGTGAAAGATTCCCAGCGGTCTTAGACAGTTATGAAAATTTCCTAACCGCTTGTTCCAAATGTTAGCCTTGGGAAGGCTGGGTCGACTCCATAATTACTCCACTGATCATCATCACCTCTGTGTACTCTAAGTGCCAGGGAAAACCCTTGTGTGTGAATTTAATGCTCCACTGGCAGATAACTGCACAAAACGTATTCCTTCAAGTAAATATGGCAGAAGTTAACTTCCCGAGGCGCCCCTTACGTTTACATTCGACGTCTGCACTTTATTGGCTGTAATAATGGCGATGACACGGGAGACAAATGTATGAATATATGTGTGTATGTATGCATTCGAGCCGGCCTGTGTTAGTGCGCAGTATCTGGAATGGGCTTGGTTATTTTTGGTCACCGGAGGAGAGGAGCCGTGACGGCGTGTGGTCTCAGAACAGAGGGTCCAGTCTTCTTCTTGGAATGGGGGGGAGAGTGGAGTGGAGTGGGGATGAGGAACAGTTTACTGTGGATGTCCTGTTACCCTGCAGGCAGTTTATGACTTACTGTTAAAGTGAATGTGAAAAGCAGTCGCTGTCTAATCCACCTCTAACAAACTTTCTGGTCCTAAATCTGCTGAGATTTTGTTTACTTATTGATCTGTGTGTTTCTATGTTACACCCTAAACAAGTGCTTTGCTTTTCTGTTATGCTGCAGTGTTTTACTGAAGAGCAGCTAAGATTAAAAATCATAGTCATAGAAAAATTAGAGGCAAAGATCCTGAAAGTCTGTAGACTGGTTGTTAGTAAGAGTGTTATGTAGTTGTGGGAGTAGCAGAGATTCTCTCATTTGTATAATTATGTGTTATTATAGTGATTATGTTGTGCTGCTTTGGAGTAAATGTTCTTCCTTACCTTTCCTTCTTTTTATCTTGCAGTCTAAACGAACGGGCCCATCTGCTGACAAGAGTCTTTAGGAAAACACCTTCAAGTGTAGGACGCTCAAACTCTGTGCAGCAGACTGTGTCACGTGAGTGCTCTTTCCAATAAGAGATGCTATCATGTAAACCAAGTCTTGCTTTAATGCTCCAGTCACAGTAAGGCGAACGGTGGCTGGAGGCCAAAGCTATTGCGACTGTGCGCAACTGATTTGTGATCTTGTTGACTTTTGAAATGGTTCAAAGACAAAACAACCAGCTGCTGTCTTCAAAGCAACTTCAGTGCGTCAAAATGGTGATAAAACACCAGTAAGACAGAGTCGGTCTGCTATCAGTTTACTGTTGATTGGGATCAAGGTGGCAATTATGTGCAACCTGTTTGCGATAATCCAGCAATTAACTGTGATAAAGAGCAAAAATTGCAAATCTGTTGCAAATCCTTGGCAAGGAAGGCTTTGTAACGGCTTAACGATTAAGTACTCACAAGATTAAGTACCAGCAAGAACCTCATAGATATAAAGCAGAAATTCCTCCAAAAATAGTGACAGAGTTGCTGCAGGATGCCTAAGTAACATAACCCCTCAGCTACTTTTATATGCATTTATATAGGCAAATAACCAGAAAACAAACAGCTAAGTTCCCTGTTGCAAACGAGTTGTGCTTATCAGTGCAAACAGCGATTGATTGCAACATGTTGGCAACCTGTGTCTGTTTATTAATTAGATGGCAAATTAGATCGTGGTCAGTCTGAGTTGGTCTGCAATTGTTTGAAGACAGGTTTCCCGTACGATCACTGCAGCTCAGCAGTTAGAGCAGGTCATTCACTAATTCAAAGGTTGGATGTTTGGTCCTGTTGCTCCTGTTTGCATGCCAAAGATACTGAACCGAGTTGCTCTCTAATGTATGTGTTGGAGTTTGAATAGAAGATCACAGTGCTTGTGTAAATGGCTGAATGAATGTTGTATAAAGCACTGTGAGTGCTCCAGCAGAGTAGAAAAGTGCTATGTAACATACGTATTTGCACTGCAATCAAAAGTGGTAGCCCAGAGGTTGAGGGTGATGCATGCTCAGCCTCTGGGCTACCAGTTTATCACCAGCACTACTTGAGGTTGTTTTTAAATGCAAAAAAAAATCACAGGAAAAAAATCTCAATTTTTCCTAGTTGCAAGGAGTTTATGTGACTGAGCCATAAGACTGATAGAAGCCAACAGTCTCACTGTGTCATCTCTGTGTTCCCAGTTTTGTTGTCACTCAGCACACAGGCTTAACAAGTAGGACTTCTCCTCCTCTGTCTCTCTGCAGATGGCTATGCCTTCTCTCAGGAGGAGCATGGTGTGGTGTCTCAATCCCAGGTAGTGCGCTCTTATGACACCACCCGCCAGCGCCCCAGCCTCTAGCCCCATCCCGGATCAAAGCTTTGGCTCACTGAAGCAAGAATTTGTCAAGGTGACAGCGGAGATAGACTTAAGTGACACCCTCACGCCGGGTGACCGACCCCTGCTGTGGCCTTACTGGACAGTGACCTGACCCCTTGCCAGGGACGGAAGTCATGGTCAGGCATGGAGGCCGTCGCTGGCGCTTGGAGGACTGACTCGGGAGAAGGGACCAGGCCGGATATATGGACTAACCATTGTTATAACTCACAAAGGCTGCACAGGCATGAGCAATCATATCCATGCACAGACGTGACAAGTCAAACTCAGAGACTGCTACTCATATCTGTATATCCCTCAGACTGAGTTTGCTTTATGCCTACGTGTGTGCGCGCAAGCGTGTGTGTGTGTGCGCGTCCCAGTGCGTCTCTGTCTGCCTGTGCATGTGTGTCTGCACGCATTGGTGCTCCCGTGTTCGTGTGCATGCGTGTGTCGATCCATGTGCGTTCGCATCCACCGTTCCCTCTCATTTCCCGTCTGTCATCACGCGCCGATGTGGAAGGGGACGTCAAAATAGTCGCACTCGCTCGCTCGCTCACACGCATACAGGCGCGAAGAATTCCTTAAAATTAGAGGGTGGGAAGCATATACCGAGGACCCGCCAGAGCCCTGCACCCCCAGCTACAGGCCCCCTCTCTCTCTCTCTCTCGTAACATCTCAGCATCGAGCCTCACTGCCAAACACCATAGAGATGCCACTGAGGCAGAACGCTCACCAAACCGGACCACAACCCTGCCACAGCCCCTCCTACCCCACTGAGACCTCTTGCTTTAGCTCTCCCTTCATTCCTTCCTTATCTCTCCATCTCATAGCCGCTTTGCAGCCTCCGTGTCCCTCTCCTCCTTTTCGCAAGTTTAAAGAAATCCATTTTGTTTTATTTTCTGACCTCTCCCGTGACTCCAGACGTCGCCCGTCTACCACCGTCAGCTGACGTGGAAGCAGCATGACTGGCATTAGCGCTTCCTCTTTTATTTCTGTTGCATTTCCACTCTTTACTGGACTGTTTCTTTCTCTCTGTCTCTCTCTCTTTTTTAAATTAAAGCAAACATCAATGTGTATTTGTTTCTATTTTTTTTCTCTTTTCATTAATGCCCGTTTCTTTTGTACTCATATGTGAAAACATGTCTTAGCGGGAGTATTTTACTTGAAGTTGCCCTAAAAGGCACCCAACCAGAAGGGATTTGATTGAGACGCTCGCATGGATCATGTGTTGTTGTTTTTTGTTTTTTTTTCTAGCTTTGGGGTTTGTCTGAATGTAGAGTCCATTGTCTGTGAGCTCTGTGTTGAGGACACTCTGGTTCAGGAATGCAAAACTGAAAGGGGATGGGCGAGAGGGGTTGTCCTAATCATTAAATCTAATCAATCCATGGCCTGACTAAATGTCTTTGTGTTTTGGCTGCGCGCTGTGTGCTCTTGCAATCAAAGCGAGGGGTTTTTGAGTCCAACTGTAGCTCCCGGGAAGCTGGAGGAGTCTTGGTTTACATTTCACACAGAGGATGGAAAGGAAAAGAAAATATAGAAAATGTCAATGCGAACATTAAAAGCTTAGCATTTTATAAATTGGCCAAATCAAACCTCTCCCACGCTCCTTCTTTAATCCCAAGGGAGTGACTGTAGACAGACCATTAGCCGATTAATTCACCACCACCACCCTCCCCAACTGGAGATCCCTTTCCCACCCACCTTCCTGGATGTGGCCCAGCCCGAAAAACTACAGCTGCTACAGTATGGAGAATCCATCGGGGTGCTGCTTTATGCTTTTCAACTCTTCCCCAGTGACTCTCCAACGGGACGATATGCTTTCCACATTACTGTAGCTGAGTTTCTGGAGGAGCTTGCCAAAACTGCACTTTCACATCATCATATTCTTAAACTGTCCATTGTTGTGGTTTATTATTTCTCCTGTGTGTGTGCGTGTGTGTGTGTGTCGGATGACGTCCTCTGTGGGAGGTAGACCAGTCTGTGAATGTGTTTCTAGTAGTTTAAGTGCGTGAGTGTTTTAAGGAGATTAAAACAACCCAGTCAACCAGTCATATTTGTTTTTGTTAACCAGGGCTTTGTTTCCAAATGTGCGTCTGTGCTTTGAGTATCACTCACCTTCCTGGTTATTAGAAAACTCACAGCAAGCCTATTTTCAGTTTTAAAATATGTTTATTTTTTCAGTTTCATATGAAAAAGTATCTCTCCTGCATTAAATCACTGTATTTCAGGTGGAGCAAATGCATTCGATCTAAAATAATTCCACAATTTCACACACTCTCTTACTATTATTCCCCCCCCCCCCCCACACGTCACATAAGTTCCCCAATGAATCTTACAGACATTGTGCTTGGAGTACAGATGAGGTGCGCAAGCAAACCAGTTTCGGTACTAAAGGACATGTCGGGCTGCACGCTCGGTGGAGCAGCACATTCCTCGAGCTGCACGTTCCTCGGTTACAGTGGCACAGCTTTACACCGCTACACAGAGCGGCAGAAAATTCAGCAACTTTCGCTTATTTTTACAGATTAACAACCAAAGCGGCCACTTCCTTGCCCTTCCTAAGTGGAAAATAATGACTCAGAGCTGCCCCGGAGCTGCCCGTGCTAATGCACTGAACTGTGGTGGTGTGAAGTACACACACACACCTCGCGGGAGAGAAGTGAAGGGGGCAGCTGGCATTTTTGGGGGTTTTTTGGGGGGGGTTGCTATATAATTAACTGTAATGCTCAGAGAACTTCCTCTCACTTCTCTGTCGCACACTCACACGTCCAAGGAACATTAACGGCCTGCCTTGTGAATAGATCTAATTTTGGGGGGATTTCTGAATGTGTTTCTGGGGGTTTTGTATTTCTTTGTTTCTTTTTTTTTTTGCTTTCTGGGTGGCAGGCGGGGGGGTTGGATAGTAGGGTGGAGCGTCACAGTCTGTGTCCTGTGCTCACTTCATTAGATTTTAAATGGCCTACAGGGAGATCGCGACTGCCTTTCACATCACACCACCTGCATTTCCCATTACACACAGTTACACTCACAGTTACTCACAAGGCCACCGCATCCCTCCACACTTCACACTCTCTCGGACTCGCACACGAACAGTACAAATATCTATCCACATGCTTTCTTTCCTCGTACTTTCAGCGCAAACAAAAATATACTGTATTATATAAACCACTCACAATCATTCACAAGCACAGATGTGCACATGGCATAAACACAGCATGTGGTCATATATTGTTTTTGCTTGAATGTCCATTTTTCATACAGTCCGCTGCTATAAATCATCCAGTCATCGCTCATTCCTGTACATATAAGCTTGCAAATCTTTTTCTCACATACATCCATGCAAACACAAACACATGCAGCCTTTACTTGATCTCCGGGCTGCAGTGAACTGTGCATTATTACTCATCAGGGCTGCACAACCCTCCGAGATGCAGTTTTGTCTTTGCATCCAGTGAGAGGATATTTATGCATCTGCCTTACGCATCGCAGGCTGAGCCTAGCTCGTTCCACCTTTCATACAAAACAGACACAAACCACACACAGTTACAGGGCAGGTCCAGCTACCAGGAACAGCTTTATGAGTCCTTCATGTGAGTCTGACTCCTTGCCTTCTTTTTTTTTTTTTTTTTAACCCCCCCCCCCCCCCCCCCCCCCCCCACTCTGGCAGTGTGCCCAAAGGTCTGTCTGCTGCAGCCCTCACAGGTTAAACTTGACAAGTTAATCTTTGAAAATAAAGTGGTAGAGTGGTCTGCTGGTTGGGCCCTCGTCACACTGTCACTGGAGGGTGTTTCTGATCACTGGTGACACTGGAGCCAGCAGTGGGAGGAGGGCAGGGTGACTGGAGGGGTCTGTAGCCCCCTTGAGTGGGGTCCAAGTAGGCTGCGGTAGAGGACATGGGGTGGGCATAGCCGATGTACTGCGGATGCAGGAACTGTCCCTGGTGAGGCATGATTTGGGTAGCCTGCTGACAGTTGAGTACAGAGAAGTTGGTGGGCATGTTGACAAAGACGCTGGCATCAGGGGGCAGGCAGCAGGAGGCCTGAGCCCGCATGACTGGAGGAGGGGCAGTGCGGGGGACAGCGGCTGGAGCGGACGAGCTGGATGAGGTGGCTGTGCTGGACTGGCGGGATGAGGAACCCCTGGAGGTGCTCGCCATCATAGGGATGGTTTCCAGGAGGCGCCCACCACCGCCAGCCCCACCTCCTGTCGTGCCTCCAGAGGACAGTTCCTGCTTGGGTCGGAGACACCGGCAGCAGCACACAGCGACCACAGAGCCCACCACGATGAAAGCCACGAACACTGAGCCCACGATGAGGAATGGCACGTAGATGGGAACTACAGAGAGAAAAGAAGAAGAGACATTGCCATTAAACTGACATTAATCCAATTCGTTTTTATTTCTACAGCACCAATTTGTCACTTTATATTGTAAGGTAGACCCTATAATAATACATACAAAGAAAAACCCAACAATCATATGACCCCCTATGAGCAAGCACTTTGGCAACGGTGGGAAGGAAAAACTCCCTTTTAACAGGAAGAAAACTCCGGCAGAACCAGGCTCAGGGAGGGGCGGCCATCGGAGCAGATGTAAAACAGCTGTAAAACATGCGATTAGTGAAAAAAACTATTGCCTGTTAAGCTGTGCTGCCTTGCATGCTCACATGTCTTGCTTATCTGCACAGGGGCTCCTTGATGTGAGTGGTGATTGAATGAGACAGTGAAACAAAGGACTGGAGCAGAAAAATAGAAGGTACACTGGATTTGAGTCCCCAGGGAGTCCCAGAGTCTCATTAGCAGTTATTAACTTTGTTTTGATCTGTTTTAATCCTGCACACCCCACTGTGTCCCCGGCCTCTTCAACCCCACAGACCTGTGTGCATTTGTACTGGTGACATTCTTAAGCCTCGCTGCCAGCCAACATTTGTGACCCTTTTCTCGCTCTCTCATTTTTTTTCCTCTTACCCCTATTTTTTTTTTTTTTTTTTTTACTAATCCTCTGAAAATAAGTTACTCAAGTTGAAGTACAGTACTTGGCATCTGCTTAAAGAAAGGTATTAAAGTGGACTGATTTAATGTAGCTGAATGGGAGGTTATTCAGCTCTTTAAATCAGAGGAATAAACCAGCTCCTTCTCACTGACCTTTTCTTTGTTTCTGCTTAACGCAGCAAATCATACTCTCAACAACTACGTATTTGTGTAACTCTCACAGTTCCACCAATCAGACTATAAATTGCTGGGTCAAATAGGAGATGTCTGTGTGAGCAGGTAGAAGCTTTGGCACATTATTATGCGAGAAGAACTCAGTGTCAGTCTGTAAATTTTGTGAAGTGAGCAGGAAAAGCTCCAAAAACAAGCCTAAAGCGCGATCAACAGTAGGAACAGTTTTTCCTGACTCTTCGTTTTCGGTAAAGCATTGAAGGCTGAAACAGGGAGACATTCAAGATGAGGTCACCGCCGATGAGGTGTTTCCCTCAGTCGCTCATTCCCATGCTCACTACCACAAACACCTTTCAAAGCACAATAACGACCATGTTACATTACAAGTGATTAGTTGTGTTTTATTGTTCCCACTGGGTGTAGTTATTTTCCACTTTGAATGTGTCCGTGTATTACGAGGTGTAACTGTATGCCGGAGAGAGAGAGAAAGAGAGGGAGAGAGGTGGCAAACTGGCTCTAGTTTCCTTTTGTCTGTGAGCTCTTTGAAATGCATCCATGGGACTTTGATTTTTTTTTTCCAAAATGCTCATCAAACGTGGCAAGGTATTAAAAGGATTACTGCATGGAAGCTGTTAAGAGCAGGAGATCACTCATGGGCAGAGGCAGCAAGGTCTTGGTAACAAGAGCAGAGGCAGAGGCACGCCGACATGAAACAAACCAGGACCTTGACCCATTTCCTTTCGACAAGAAGTGGTGTTAACTTAAGAGGCTTCTGCACCACACAGCTGCACACCTCACAGTAAACAGGTTGTAAAAGGAACATTTACAGTATAAGTTACAAGAGCAGAAATGTACCAGGGAGCCTCTCTGTGCCATCTTTCCTGTACTTATATGGCCTCCACCTCAACATCTCTACCTCCACTCCCTTTTTATGCAATGCTAATGAGGAGTAGTCATTTCAAGGACTTTCTCCTTGTGTTGCTTTACCCCTGACTTCACTGCTATTAGAGCTACTTTCCCAAACACTGTATGGTAAATCATTAATGGAGTGAATAAAGGTCCTAAAAAGTTAATGCACAGTAGTAAATAAGCTCTTTACTGTACACAGCAATCAAAAAATCAGCTACCATATGAGCCTCACTTTTTGTATATTTCATTATTACATCGCTGGTAATGGATCAGTTTGAATCTTGTGGTTGTTGTAGCTGCTGAAACTGAATCTGTAGAGTCAGGGAGTTTAGGCCTTTGGGTCCTATCATAGGGGTCGTTAGCCCCTGAAGGGGGTCACAAGATAAATCTGGAAGGTCAAGAGATGATTAATGGAGTGGAAAAGAAGAAACAATACTGAGAGCATGTTTCCATGCCGGTCAGTCGGTACAGAGGCACAGCTGTGCTTTGAGCATTGAGCTAAAGGCTGATTTCGTGATGCTGACATGGCCACAAGGTGATTTTTATCAGGTATAGAGTTAACTAATGTTACTTTAGCTTCTTAGAATACCAGTTAACACAAAGTGCAGCAGAGGCTGTGTGTGATTGGCTTTGCAGATATCCAAAGCAACAGATAAAGTGAAGTGCAGCTTTAACCTCCTAGGACATGGAGATCACATCACATTTTGTGTTGTCTTGACCAAAGTACTAAATTTCGGGCCTGATATCCACTTACGAGGCCATTATACTGCCACTGTTCGATTAAAATTTTAAACAAATATCCTCATATGTGCATCTCATTTTTGTCAGAAACAAAAATCAGGTAAAAAAAAATCTGGCAATTCTTTGTTTTTACATTCATCAGGTCCCAATCAGCCCAAATATCAAAGAGAAATTAAAAATGCATGTCATGGAAGAGTTCGGGTCTTAGGCGGTTAAATAAAAAAGCTAAGAATTCACCAGTTACTAACTAACATTTGATAGAGGATCCACAGAGCCTCCTTACTGGTTGTAATATTTACAAGTATTTCCTGCTGAAACACTTTTAATTTTAAGCCACTTCATGTGGACACTGAGCACTAAACCCCACCTAGTACTCACATAAATTTGAAAAAAAAAACTAACTTTATTCTTTACTTCTTTCTTTTGAGGCATTTTTTTGTGCACATGGCAGTTGTCCCCCATCCTCCTATTGTTCCCTGTCATTCGTCCACACCTGTTGCTGTAGTCGAGCTGTGGCAGCCCCCTCTGCTAAGCTCTTGTTTTGGGCAGATTCTTCGTGGCTGGCTGGCTGATTGGACCCTTCCTTCAGCCTATCCCATGGGCTTTCTCCTGTTCCCAAATACCATATGTTCCTTCATGTTCAGCACATTAATAATTTCCTTTGTGTTATTCCCCCAACACTGCACTATGTGTATCTCTTTGAGATGATGAATAGGCTGCATGCACATGAAAAATGTGTAAAATGCACAAAGTGAACTGGGCTGTGGATGAATAAAAACACTTCTTCTTTTTGTAAGAAAAAAAGGTTTTCCTTTAAGTAATTTTGGCTGGAGGCCTATGAATGAAATGTATATATTGCTTCCTGTAGTGATAAGCTGTGACAGTATTAGCAAATGACAGATTGTAGCTGGAGAGGGCAGGGTATCCTCTGAGGAAACATGTATTGCACTTTTCTCTCATGTCTAGTATGTTTCTTTCGTGATATGGTGCACTTTCAAGAGACTTTACAGTAGATTAACTTATGGGAATGTAAGCAGTGATGAATGAGGGGCCAGAGGGGGAGAGGTCTGTCACCCAATCCACGGTAAAAGTTGGAAAATGTGGGTCATACTTTGCCTCTGGTTTTGGCATTGATGCCTCTTATATGTGAGCTTCTAGTTTGAAGCATGACCTGAGTGTGAGGGCCTCAAAGCCCACAGATACCACAGAAACATGGAGTGGTTAGATTACAGTAGCAGCTTGGCCAACAGAAAGAGACTCCACGAGCCTGCTGAGAGGAAATAACGCAAATTGCGTGTGTTTTTTCTTCTTTTTAATGAACAGAGCTGTCAGCACCCTTCGTGAGCTACACTGTCCAAGATCCGGTCAAGTCCAAACTTGATCCCCGTGGGGACGGCGTGATCTGAGCCCGGCCCCTCTCTTGCACTGTTAAAGAACAAACACGGCTATTTATAAAGTGCAGCAGCACGGCACAGTTTGCCATTTGTGAGGGCAGTTAACCGGTTTTTTGGAGGAGTCTGCTGTGTCCGTGCAGCTGTCGCTTGCCAGCCAGCAGATGCAGCTTTTAACAGGGAGATACTGTGAGTCTGCTGGGTTTATGAGAGGAAACCAAAGCTCCCAGCAGGTCATATTAAATGATATTTACAATATCAAATTCAAGGCATCCTGTACATAAGCAGTGGGGTGTGTATGAGGTTGGCTTATGGGATACAGTATGGTAAGATTTATATGGAATGAATAAAATCAAAAAGGTTTTACTGAGACTGTAAATTCTGAAGTGAACAAAGACTGCACTCTCCCCACTGAAGCAACAGGTCAGGCAGTTTTAGTGCACCGACGTTATCTCAGTGTCTCTCTCATATGAATCACACGTAAGTCTACAGAACACAGGGGATTTAACTATGAAACTTCCTATACAAGAGTTTAACTTAAAGAACCCCCCCAAACATTTAGTTTTTATTCTGTTTGCGCTTTGCTCTTCACATGTTTAAGCGCTCTTCTTTCAATACTACTCATAATATTAGCGGAATTAGTTATGGGCTTGTACCTGCACCGGAGTCCTTGTTCTCCTTGTTGTTTGTCCCGGGCTCCGGTGACTGTCGGTCGTTATCGCAGCTCCCCTGATCAAGCCGCGCATCCGTGCTGGAGCAGCAGTAGCGCAGCTCGCATTTCCCGCAGCAGATTATCGCGTCCACTCCGTCTATCTTCTCCGGGCACTGAAAGCCCTCTTTCCAGACACCCTGGGAGTCCCGCCAGCCGTGGCAAAACTCCCCGCTCGCTTTCACGTCAATAATGACCAACAGCAGAGTCACAATCGCGGTGACAGACATCGGGAAACCTCCTCCCCACATTCTCGGCCAGGTGGCCCGCGGCCGCACGCTGGCGCACTGGAAGAGACTGAGAGGCTTTTACTCCCCGCGTCTAAGCTGGTGAGGGGGGTGATACGCTGGGTCGGTCCGATGAAGGGAGCAGAGGGGATGCAATGCAGGAGCCACAAACCACTTAGAGGCTGTCATTTGTTAGAGAAATCGCGTGCGTAATTCTCCAAAAGTGACTCCGGTTATTCAGGAGATGCACAAAAAACAAATGGATACTACTACTAAAAAAAAGTCAGAAAATATATGAATTTATAAGTTTGACTGATATTCCAGTTGCAAACCCTCGGAGGTCTGGTAAATCCAGTGTAGAAAAACTAATGGATTTCCTTTGGCACTGCAGCGAGGCTGAACTCTTCAAATGACTTTCCTCGGGGATCCAGAGAAACTAACACTTGTAGCCTGATCCATGGGCGCGCAGCTGCTGTCACCCTCGAGTCCTCTCACAGCCAGCTCCGTGCGTAAAGATAACGTTTCAAACTTTTGTGGCTTGGCCTGCATTGTTGAGTGTCAGAAGTCAGTCAACCAAATCTGTGTCAGTCTTGAACTGAAGCCCACAGAATCTAACCCACCCTGTGTCAGAGTGAGAGGGGCGTGTAAAAAGTCAGATGCAAATCCACACCTCACTGTAACAACCAGAGTAGATATACAGGGAATACCAACAAACTACATACCACTGGTCAAAATGCTGCAATTTAGTTGATATTTTTAAAAAAGTAAAATAAGAAGATATATCACCCGACCGTCTTTTCTGGCAACAGTCGTCCAGATTGGATCTTAAATTTTTAACTTGAGGTCAAAGGGATTTTTCTCAGTGAAAAAAAACCTGCAGTTTGGCTTAAAATACATTATTCATATGTTACACCGATTTCCAGGTATACAGATAGACTATTTGAATTTGTTGTTATTATTATTATACTATAAACTACTATTAAAATGCTACTACCTTGAAGGAAAGACACCATGTGTCCAGTTAAATATTGTTGTTGGTTTGTCGCAATTGTCAGGCTATCCTACAGCGTTAATTTTTTGAGTGAACTTACCCCACAGTGCAACCTAAACCAGTTCAGTCTGAGCCTTGTGCGATATAAAAATAAATAAATAAACCCTATCAGTTCCTCTCTGGTTAAGAGCAGATGAAACATTTGACAGTTGGACACGTCTGCGCCAACACCAGCAGACATTTAAATAGTGACATTGCCATCTAGTGGTGATTCCAGATATTAATGCAAAGTTTTTATTTTTTGTATGGCGGTTATTTGGGAAAGTTAGCAACAACTAGTGAAAGTTTCCATAAGTTTTTTTTTTTTTTTTTTTTTTTTCCTGAAGGTTAATTTAAATAACATTTGAAGAGCGGGGATGTTCTCATAAGGCCGAGACAAATAGCCTTAGACAAGATTTTTCAAGAACCTCACCTTCATTCAGAAAACATCTCTAAGATTTTTATTTCTATTTAATTTTGAATCAGTTTTTTAAAATTCAGTTTACTATCATTGTATTTTTATTGCGATATGAACGTATTTATCAAATTTTTTGATCAGACTGACAAAGAAATTAAAATCACATCAATATTTTTGATTGAATTGTAACTGTTTTAAAAGTGCACGATATAATTTCACATGTATATTTTTAGCCTAGTTTTTAATTTTTAATTTTACCAGCATGTCTGGAACATTCAAAGAAAATTGTTGTGGTCTTCTTTAAAGCTTATTTCTGGGATTGCATCGGGGATCTGCTCCGAACCATGATGTTCACAAACGACATTGTAATCTGTAGTGTGAGTGGGGAGCAGAGGTAGTGAAGGTGGATGAGTTTAAATACTTACGATCAGCCATCCAAAGCAACAGAGAGAACACACGAGAGGTGAAGAAGAGAGTGCAAACAGGGTAAATGGGTGGAAATTAGTCTCAGGGATTTACGATGTAAAAGCAATTTTATCACTCAAAATAAAAACCTCAGATATAAACTAACCAGTAATAAAAATAAAGTATCTCACATTGACCCTAAATCACCGACAGGGGGCATTTTTTGCCGCCTAATGAAAAGGATTCGCCACCTTTCCCAGCAGCACTTCATTTCCCGTGATGCTCCACTGTTTGAAGCGGTATCCGTGGAAACGGCACAGGAAGTGGCGCGCAACTGTTGAAAAATGTCTCACAAACTGAAGAGGTGGTTTTGATGCTATTATTTGTCACCAGCCTTTAAAACGGCGTCTAAAGACAGCTTGGTGGGCGTTTCTCTTTATTAACCGGAGCTCCACGTTGTAAAAAGTATGTTTTTTCAGTTTTAACTTGCCTTTTAGCCTAAGATAGCTCAGCCGTACATCCTAGTTTAGTGAAAGTTACAGAAGCTTCGCCATGGGAATGAGAGTTAACAGCTAGCTTGTTGTTACATACTAAACACTTTTGGTAAATGAAACGTGTGCAGCCTTAACGAAGTCTCCTTGTCGTATTGTTTGTGAGCAGATGTCGTTTGTGAGAGTGGGGCGTCCACAGCAGCACGCCAAAGGAAAAAGGCCTGTTCGCCCCAAGAAGGCAGCAGCTCAAAGAAGAGAGTGGGTGGTGAGTATTGACAGCTGAACAAATACTAGAGACATATGAAGGCCAGTCACAACTAAGCAGGCAGTCTTGTACTTGTACATATTTCTGTGCAATTAGAAGACAGTCTACTCTTGCTTGCTGTGAATCTTCTCTACCATAATCTGAAATAGAAAGGTATGAGGAGAGATTATTTGTTTTCTAGAGGTTACTCAGATCATCAAGGAATCTAATTTCTTGCTAAACTAAAGAAACATGTTCATGGTGTAAAAAAACAAACATTCAAGCTAACCTTTTATAAGTTCCTTTATTTAGCCTGTCTAACTTCTCAGCGTTTTGGTTTCAGAGCACTGTCAACGACCTCTCTGTGCACAAGCTGACACCTGCGGAGCTGGTAAGGTGCAAGAACATTTGCACTTTTTATTTTTTAAGTGTTATTTACTGTACCTTGGTCTCAAGATTGTCTGATTGTTCTTCTGGTTCAGAGTCATCGGCATGAGCTCCACAAGTCTCACAACAAAGCAGCAGCTCAGTGGGAGCTGAAAGAGAAAGCCCTGAAACGACGTCTCAGGCACGCAGGGAGCCCTGCACCCCTGGACCAGGCCAGTCTCAGCATCATCAGGGAGGTAAGTACAGTGCTGTGAGAATATATATATTTGCTCTGTTCCTGATTTTTCAGTTTCAGCATTGCACGTGTATCTGTATCTTTTTAGTGGCTCTTACAGTGTTGAGTTAAACTCAGTTGTGTGGCGTTGCTGCAGGTTTTCTCTGATCAGCTGCTGCTGCAGGATGTGTTGGCCCGTTCTGACAAAGCCCTGGCTGTGGTCAAAGACCTGTTTGGAGATGCTCCACGCAGGCACACCGGTATCTGGCAACTTGTTTTGTGTGCAGATAAACAGATGCAGTGACTAGATAGAATAACTTCTTGTCCATTGCTTTATGTCATTGAGATACCCGATTGTTGAACATTGGGTGTTTGTCCCAGTATTTTCATTTTGAAGAGCTACAAATTCTCTCTGATGGTTGGATAAGTATTGCTTTATGTCTAAATGTTTTTCCTCAGGACACCCCAGAGTGACTGTGGCTCCAAACTGTGACTCTGACTCAGAACTGCCTGTTCTTCAAAGACCAGATCGTCCAACTCATCTGTCTCTCCTCAGCCAGTCAATGATGGATCAAGAGGTGTGTGTGTGTTATTGAGACTGTCATTAGTAGCTTCATAATACAGCATGTGCAATGTATAATCTAAAGAACAACAACTATGCTTATTAGTTTATTTTATTTCTTTTAATGATCTAAACCCTATATTTAACAGAAAACACTCCAGAGGTAACATATCCAATGCTTACACTGATTAAAAAAAGTGTATTTTTAAATACTATACACCGTTTTGAGTTTTTATTTGCATTTTACACAATTACAATGATTTATTTCAGGCTCTTAATGAACTGGAAGCTTCAGAGGACGACCACAGAGACGATGCCCGTCCTTCAACCAGTTCAGAGTATCATGTAATCCGAAGGTGCTAATCCCTGCTAACTGTTATACACTACAACAGTGACAGAGATGCTGCTGTCACTATTAGATTGCTCATAACGCTTTTTTGCAGGGTCAATGTACAAAAAATGAAGGCGCAGCCTCGGGCTAGAGTGTCACAGCAACACAAAGGTCATCATCACAGCTGTCACCGTGGAGACAAGGATAATAGTCCCGTGACACCCTGTACATCAGACAGGGCACCAGCTCAGAGAGGTAAGATAAACAGATAATCAGAAGGTCTTAGTGCCATTAGAAGTGTGTTATATTTATTTTAAGTAGTGATCAAGAAATCATTTATTACAATCTGGCATTAGACGTGAAAATAAACACTTATCTAATGTCATTTCAGCTCTCAATGCCACCGTGGCTGTTCAGCGTGTTCGGTCCAGACAGAGTCAGTCGGAGGACGCCAGAGAGGAAACATCAGTCCTGGTTTCTCAGGTTCTTAATTCTGAACCGCCTCAGAGCAAGTCAGGTAATATCTGCAAGGGATGGATTTTCTCCAAAATGAAATACTCTGTTTGGAGATGAGATCATGTCTGTTGTTCTTCTTTTATATGCTGAACAGACTGGATCGGTAATCACACCAGCAGAGGCAGGAAGTGTGTTTCCCAGGGTTCAGAGCTGGACGGCTCCTCTGTTGCCTCTCTCAGCGGGGATCAGTCCAGTCTGGGCCTGCTGCAGGCCATGTTGGGTCAGGTGGAGTCGGATTTGGACGCACTGAGCCCTGATACAGCACCAACATCTGCACAGAGTCCCAAAAAGCACAGAACACAAAGCCTTACTGGATTTTCTGTGGCCTTGGTCTCTACACTGGGACGTTTGGTGCACCTCCTTAAAAAGGTACTGCCAGATATCAAAAAAGGTTTTGTCACACAAGCTTGTGGAGATTATTATTCAAACTAAAGATAATCCATGCAGGCTTTACTCACATAAACAAAAAATAAGATCGTGGTACCATTATCACTGCATCTTTTAGTTTATAGGATACATTCATTTCTTATTAAATGTTGGTTTTATTTAAAAAGTCATGTCATCGATGGGGATGCAAGGAGACACGAATTACTAGTTTGAAATCTTTAGATAGCAGCAAAACCACATTTTAGAAATGCTTGATCTGTAAAATGTTTGTTACTATTACTGATTTAGCATCACTAATGCTGAAAGTCTCATGTAAATATGCTGAAGCACAGTTCTTATCTTTTTCAGGGGTCTTCACACATTAATAAATATAATTAGTTTTTAAATTGTAGGGCAGGTTTGCTTTGATGCAAATATTTGCAGTCTGCTATATGTGTTTAAATCACTGTCTGCCTGTAATGTGTTAGAGGGAAGATGAAGCTCAGGAGGCGGCACAGGAGAGGAGAAAACTGGAGGAGGAGCTGAAAGAGCAGCAGAGGCTCATTGATGCTCTCACTGCTGAAACCATGACTCTGAGAGAGGAGGCTACAACCCTGCAGGTGGGACTGGGCTTAGGTTATTGTTACTCCATCTATGCTGATAAATCATGAGTTGGTGACGATGTGCCTCTCAGGCAGGGTTACAGCAGCGGACAGCAGAGCTGGAGCGGAAGTTGGACACAGTGGTGTTGGCGATGGGAGGGCTCGGACTACTGAGTGAACACAGTGGCCAAACCCCACACTCTGAGGTTAAAGTTGCAGGTTTGTGCAGTCTGTCTGTGTATATTCTGTCCAGAGGAATTTGGTAAATGGTGAAAATGGTTTATATTTTGGTGAACTGTTGGTATACAGGCTGTCAGTCTGCGACGGGTGCTGAGCGAGTACCTGTTTCTTCTGCCGTCCTCCTCTCACCACCTCAACAGCGGGACCACTTTCAGCATGTTCCTGGTAACTTTCTCACTTCCAAAATTATTATCTGATTTCAAATATTCAGCACAGAAATGATTCACCTTGAGGCAGCTAATTTTTGTTTCTCGTTCTTCCACAGCAACTTGTCCTGCGCCACCGCACCAGCAGCTTCCTGCTGCGGATCTCCTGCTCTCCTATGGGGACCTCCGCGCTCACAGCTCAGACTCTAGTCTCAGCAGTCTGCCCCTAGTTCAGCTTCCCTCTGCTTCCTCGCTATCGCTGACCTCTGACCCTCTTCGCTCACAGAGGTCTCCGGGCACAGTGCTAGCTGAGATTGCTCAGCTGAGCAAAGAGACCGATCTTATCAGGGCTCAACTCAGCCAGGCAAAGGGCCTCGGGTCAGGGGTCAGAGAATCGCTCGACAGTGGCAATGAGAGAAGAGGGTCGAGCTGCAGCAGCACCGGGAGAGTAACACCTCAGAGCGCTGCAGAGAGCAGGATGTCCGGGTCCAGCTGTAAAGAGAGGTGGAGCCAGCATGTGTGGACTCCTGAAGAACAACAGCTGACTCAACAGGTGAGATTTAAGGGGTTGTTTGAAGCTCTCTGAGAGCAGCTCACCTTTTAGAGGTGGAGTAGTGGCTCCCCTGACTCCGCCTAACTTTCTGACCCTCCCTTCATAGCGTGATGGGACAGGTGCGTCGAGGAATGAACTGCGCAGAGCCTTTAGGTGGCCTCCTCATTCAGATTTAGTAATGATTCACATGCGGTGTGTGTCTCGTTCTTTGTTGTTTTTTTGTTTTTTTGCTTAGGCAACATCACCCAACACTTTCAGTGAAAACAGCGTGGAGCAACGCCTCCTGGAGCTGAACAGGCAGAGCGCTGCAGCCCGAGGTCGACTGCTGGAAATAATCGAGCAACAGAAGCAAAGTGTTTCAGCCAGAGTCTCTCCCTCTATCTCCCCGATCCCAGCTTCTGCCTTCAGCCCGAATCCAGAATCCAGTGGGTAAAAGCAACATGTCGCTGTCTGTTTGGAGCACACATGACAGTTTAAAATCATTACGCCTCATCTTTTGCAGCGAAACGCCTGGAGGCATCAGAGCTGCTGCCCGAGCGAGAGCTCCGGTCACACAGTGGTGGCGGTGAGGGTGAGAGGAGGTGAGTATCAGATCGGCTCAGGGAGGGATGTTATGACAAATAACAGCAAGGTTCTTTTTACCATTTCTTTTCCAGCACCTTAAACAGACACAAAGTGATGATGTCAGGAAGAAGAACTGACTGAAGATCACATGATGTAGATGATTAATTATCTTTGCTGCAGGTTTGCTGGCTCTGATGCATCTTCTCACAGTTTTGAAAGAGAAACCAGGGATGGCAAAACACAGGTATACACACACACACACACACACACACACACACACACACACAATGTGCATTATTTACATGTCGTTGCTTGGATTTGAAAAAAAGACTTTCTTCATTGTCAATAGATGGACAAGGAGAGAGCTCGAGAAGGCTGGTTTGCATTGTCTGCTCACGTGAGGTGACAAGAAGGACAACCCAGCATACCTGAAGATGTTTATTACGCAGAATGTTCTTACTATTTTTATCTGTTTTATTAATGATTGAATTAAAATGTTTTTACTTTTATACATTGTTTTTTTTTGTCTTCACTGTGACAAGTTTCTTTCTCCATTTGACAGACGTGACCCACATTTCAATTTTATTAGAATGAACTTCTGTTTGCCATTTCTTTGGGTTTTCCTCCTCAGTGTTACATCTGAGTACTCAGAAAACCCTACAGCTGAGTAATGTGTGAGCAGATGCAATTAATTTTTAATCTGTCTTCATTCAGTCTTACTTACTTGACTGTTTTTCCTTGCTGAGCAGTCTCGCTTTAATATGGAAGTTTGATTTGTGGTGGAGCTGTAATCTGCAAATACAGTCTGTATCTCCATCTGTTCGTTTATGTTTGAGGCTGTTCATTGGTTTCCTTATCTCACATATACGAAGGTTTATAAAACTGTCTTAATGTATAATGAGTGCCTTGCAAAATGTGCTTACACCTCTGGTGCGGTGGTTATGTAGTCTCTAGTATAATATGTACATGCACTGTTTCATTTTACAGTATACTGTAATGATCGTCCTTCCAGGAAATTTGAACCATCAGACACTTAATACCCTTTGAATTTTTTTCTGCGCCAGTTTGAAAGTTTGAACATTTCCAGTTTAGAAATATCTCTGTTTATAGAAGGAAAACTAAACTAAAATCAGGCTTTATTTGACAAGCATATGCTGGCATCCATGAAAGAGTGAAATTTAGATGCAGACACTCTCCCATGATGCCAGTGGTTTTACTTGGAACCCCTGTTGGTAATGACACATGCGGTTTTTCAAACCTTAGCTCATGATTAATAGTAGGTAGGTCAGCTACCACGTCCATAGAGAACAACCTCCACTAGGGTTTAAATAGCTGGGACTCTCCACCTTTTTGTTTTTCAAGCTGAACAAACCTCTTGGATGAGAAGTGAAATGTTTTAAAGGAGTCCAGCTGCCTCTCTTAAGACGACCATGACCTGATTGACTAGGAACCTACACAGATATGGAGTCAGCATGTCTTGTAGATTTCAAACGACATGCAGATAATATAGAGACTGTATCCAGTCTTTGTTTATCTTGGGTCTGTGTTTGAGTCCTTCCTGGCAGATAGAACAGTTCATTTTACCTGAGATTTACCGCTTAAAGCACATATGATAAAACACTAAATGGATCTAGGCAATCAAGATTTGAGACTTGCAACATAAGAAAATGTAATTTTTCAGAAGCTGACCACGCTGCAGCTGTCAGCCAGCAACCAGGACAGCAAGCCGGGCGAGCTCATCTACCGCGTCACCAAACAGACGAGCCTGGGACACCTCGAGCATGCTGCCAGTCTAGGTAGACCAGACCTATATGTCAGTGTTTTTAGAAAGGACGGAAAAGTAAAGATGAACGCCAAACTAAACCAAACCAAACTTTTCCCACCGCTTGGTGAGTAGTTGGCATCCTACATGCAAACTGCAGATGACTATGGCAATCTGATTGCAACCAAAGCAATCACAATTATGTTTTTGGTGCAGCAGACCCTGATTTCACCTGGCAACCACCACAAACCAGTGGCTTTACCCCCCAAAGTTGCCAGGGGTGTGCAGCGCTGTGGTCGATTAATCACCTCTCCGGTTTGAGCCTGTTCTAAAGTGCCTGTTGGTGTGATGGAAGTATTTAAAAAAGTGACAGCAGGGTGTGGAGACGGGAGCTGAGCCGAGGAAGCCTTCATGCATCAAATACCAAGAGTGTCAGGGGAACACCGGGGAGGACGACAACAAAACTGAAACAGGGAGCTAAGAACTTAATCACAAAAACCCGACTTCACTACCGTATGTTTTCAATGTTTTTCTCACTTTTTACAGAATCAAAGTCAAAGTAATGTCAGTACTTCCAAGCTTTAAACCCTGCATGGTCGTACTCTCTCCTGCACTCCATATTATCCTTTGTTGATCTACACACGTCTGTTGCTGCCACGGACGTCGCATGCTCGTACGTCATTGTCATGAGACACTCTCGCGAAGAAAATGACGAGGATTAGTTACGCAGTAATGTAGCCTGCTTACGGGAAAGTAACAGTAATCTAATTACTGTACCTTTTTTGCAATAGTAATCCCTTACTTTACTCGTTACTTGAAAAAAGTAATCAGACTATGCGGTGTTGCCCATCTCTGGTCCAAATACAGAAAGTATCATAGAAAGATTTAAGGTATCGTGCCACATTTGACCTCTGACCTCTTGTTCATGGTTAATAAATTAAGAGTCAAAGGGAAAGACAAATTTGAAACTTTGTTACTTACTACCGTTGTTTGGAATAGATAGGAATATAGGGAATTCTATATTTTTATTTAAAGACAGGACTCACATATTTTCATTTCTAGTCTTTAAAACCTGTCTCTACCCATCTAGTATTAATTCCTTCTGGTATACAAGTATGTATATTATGCACACACACAAACACACATGCTGCTATTACCCATTTCTTGTTTTTATACCTAAGATGAATTATTGTTGAATGAAGACATTTTTCAAACACATGTAAAATGAGGCCAATTGTGTTTATTGGGTAAAGGAAAAGGTAGAAGGGGGAAAAGGGGGGATAGAAAGAAGGAAAGAGAGAGGAGAGAAAACCCCAACAATCCCCTCTGAGCAAGCACAGGCGACAGTGGATAGGAAAAACTCCTTTTAAAGTGAAAGAAACCTAAAGGAGAAACCTATGGCAGAACCAGGCTCAGGAGGGGGCAGTCAACTGCCGGGACTGGTCGGGGGGTGAGGGTGAAAAAAGAAAAAGGAGGGAGGGGAAGGGGGAAAATGAAGATGGAATAGAGGTGGAGGAAGACGAGCTTACATCAGGTGAGAAGCAGCAGTGTCCCTCCTCCAGAACCAGTGGAAACGTTTTCTCTTCTTTTTTAGATATTCTTCCACCAGCACTTTTTTCTCAATGATGAGGGTTTTCAGCTCATCCATTGTTTCTGTGTTTTCTTTCTCAAGTTTGTTGCATCTTTTCACCATGTCTTCTAATTGTTCTTGTTTTTCTTTAAGATGGTCTTTCAGTTCTTTAACTGTTGCCTCCTCTATTTGCTTTGCCTTGTGCACATCTGTGTGCATGTCTTCCAGCTGCTGGTTTCTCTTCTGGATATCTTGAAGTCTACACTGCAGGTCTTTATGTGTTTTCTGTTGTTCTTGCTTTTGTGCCTGGATTTCAGTGTTTTTGTGCTTCAAGGTCTTAGAAAGTTCTTCAAGTTCTGTATTTTTTCTCAGCATTGCATTGATGCTACTCTGCATCGCTGAGCATTGATTTGCCAGTTTTTTCTTTTCTCCTTCCAGTACAGTTGTTTTGTACTTTGTTTCATTATACAGTTCTTGGAGTTCTTCATTTTTCCTCTGAAGAATAAGTTTTTCTTCTTCCAGTTGTATTTTCTGTTGGTCTTTTTCTTGAAGCAGCTGGTTATTTCCGTGCACTTTTTTATCGAGCCTGATTTGGAGCAATCTGTGTTTTTCCTCCATCTCGTCAACATTGGAGCCCATTTGTTTCAGTTTAATTTCCATTTGCTTCTTGTTTTGAAGCAACTGTTGATTTTTGTGCAGAGTTTTGTCATGTTTCACCTGCAGAGCTTTGTATTTTTCCTCCATGGCTTGGAGTTTGCTCTGCAGGTCGCTCTGCTCTACGGGCTCTTGTTTTTTGTCTTGGAGGATCTCCTTATTTCTCTCCAGAGCTTCATCAAGCATAACTTGCAAGCCTTCATTTTGTGTCTTGATGTTCTTCATCTTGCAATACATTTCTTCCTTTTGTATTTTCTGTTGGTCTTTCTCGTGAACCAACTCTTTATTTCTTTCCAGAGCTTCATCAAACATAACTTGCAAGCCTTCATTTTGTGTCTTGATGTTCTTCATCTTGCAATCCATTTCTTCCTTTTGTATTTTCTGTTGGTCTTTCTCGTGAACCAACTCTTTATTTCTTTCCAGAGCTTCATCAAACATAACTTGCAAGCCTTCATTTTGTTTCTCGATGTTCCTCAGCTTGCAATACATTTCTTCCTGATGTATTTGCTGTTGGTCTTTCTCATGAAGCATCTCTTTATTTTTGAGCAGTGCTTCCTCAAGAGTCATTTGCAGCATTTTCAGTTCTTCCTCCAAGACTTCAAGCTTGGAGTCCGTTTCTTTCTCGAGCATTTCTTGTTGCTCTCTCTCTTGAATGAACTCTTTATTTCTGTGCACTGTTTTCTCGAGCCTGATTTGGAGCAATCTGTGTTTTTCCTCCATCTCGTCAACATTGGAGTCCATTTGTTTCAGTTTAATTTCCATTTGCTTCTTGTCTTGAAGCAACTGTTGATTTTTGTGCAGAGTTTTATCATGTTTCACATGCAGAGCTTTGTATTTTTCCTCCATGGCTTGGAGTTTGCGCTGCATGTCTCTCTGCTGTGTGGACTGTTGTTTCTCTTCTTGGTGGATTTCTTTCAGTTTTTCCAGAGCTTCGTCAAGCTTCTCTTGGAGCTCCTGATTCTTCTTGAGCATGTTTTCCTGTTTTATGCTCTCTTTTTTCTCCTTTTGGAGCAGATCTTTATTTTTTTCCAGAGCTTCGTCAAGCTTCTCTTGGAGCTCCTGATTCTTCTTGAGCATTTTATCCCCTTTAATGCTCTGTTTTGTCTCATTTTGGAGCAGGTCTTTAATTTTTTCCAGAGCTCCATCAAGCTTTTCTTGGAGCTCCTGATTCTTCTCGTCTTGGAGAGCCCATTGTTTCTCCTCAATAATACCCTGTTTTTCTTCAAGCTGGTAGGATAATTCTTCTAATTCAGTGCTCTTTCTCTCATTTTCTTCCATCAGGATCTTAATCTTTTCTCTGTTCATGAGATTTTCTTTCTCCATTTCTTCCAGTCGCTTTTCCTCTAACTCTACCTGTTCATCCCAAGGAAGAGAGCTGATATAAGGGTCTAGGGACTCATACCATGGAATAGAGCTGGGGTCAACTTCTTGTCTTTCTTGCTGTTTCTGAGACATGTTGGAGTCTGTATACCGTGAGTACGGAAAGGATCCAAATGTTTGAAAATGCTTTACTGGTGAACGTTTGAATGCTGCTAACACAAGTGCTGCAAATAACGGACTGAAAGTTCTACATCCTCACCCCTACTTAAGAATTCATGAGGATCAAAGCTTCAAAGGATCAATGCTTTAGAAGCCTGTGACATCAGAATTCCATAAGCCAATGAGGTTGTCACATGACATTTTTGAATGAGGTCATAGTTTTGTATGAATTTTTTAAAATAACATCAACATTCCGTGAGCCAATGAGGTTCTTACATGACTTTTGAATGAGGATAATTTTTTTACTTGGAAAATTACCAATAAAGTTTCAATCCCTGTTATTTTTGTAAAAAGAAAATAAGTATTATTGCAATAACATACAAAGTGAATAAAGAAAGTAAGTAAAAGTACAGTTTTATTTATACAGCACCTTTCAAGACAAATTCATTTTGTTTGCATTGTATTGGTAACTCGTTGAAGTGTTACTGGGTATCATAACCAGACAGTTTGCACATACAGTGAGTGAAAGCATTGGGTGGACTGAATCAGGGTAAATTAAATTGATAGAACTGAGTGGAGTTCTATCAATTGTATTGATCAGAGAGTTAGAACAACAACTAAAAGAAACTTTGATTAATCTGAAAGGAACTAATATAGGTTAACTGGTAGCTGATACAAATCAGGATTTAAAACCTGTTTGACCCCTTGTTTTATTCAATATTGCAATTTATATGATAACTGTTCCATGTGAAAATGTTGGGAAATGAAATATCACAGCTGGAACTCAATAAAAGTGTAAATTCAGAAGAAGTTTTGGTCTTTTCCTCATTAATGCACATCATAGATAACTATGTAATGTGTCTGTTGCACACGTTGTATTTCAGGAATAACTACAAACGTGTTGTATTACAAACAGCTGTATCAGGTCTTTGCATCCACAATCAGTGAGGATAACAAAACTGGAGACCAAAAAAAAAAAAAAATCTGGTTCTTGTTTTTAAGACGGTCACCTTTAGTTTCACGCTGAGTGATGCTGGGTTGTTACAGACAAACCTGATTATGTTTCCCACTGGGTTTTATACTTCAGAGGCAACACAGAGTAAAGAGAAGCATTGTTATTTCAGTTTAACTTTAGTCTCAGTTTAGTTTAATTCCCTTGTAAATTTGATAAGAGCCAAATTGAGGAAACAAACTCAGTGTGTGGCCAGAAAATGCCATGGTGGCTTACAAACACATGTCACAACAAAATATGAAGGATAAGACAACACACGTATAACGGAAAGAGACGCCACGACTTTGCCACGGTGCCATGGACGCCCAGGTTTGCAAATACAATAACTTGAAAATGAAGCAATGTTATATTTTCAAATTGATACCATAGATACATCTAGCACAAGACTCAAAAAAGTTTGAATCTTCGTGACCTTGACCTCAAGGTCTGATGCCAAGTCTTGTCACTGGAGATTGAGGTGATGCAGGATTTTGAAATTTATTCTATATGTGCAGCTACTAAGAGGCTGAAGGATAACACTGATATTTTTATATTTTCATGGAGCTGCTCTCAAAGCTTTGTCATCTCTCCTATAATTTAGTCCTGGTCCTGCATCACAGTGTGTGGTGTGGAATAACACTGTGATAGTGTCAGAAATTTAGCTTGATCATCTGAGTGTAGCTGCTGCTGCTACTAGCCAGCAAACCGAAATGCAGCATGTAGTGATGCACTGACGCAGGCATTTGATTTGGTATTGGACACATTGCACTCATAAAACCTGGTGTCCGTCGCATATGTGTTTGCGCTGCAGGTAATTAAGTCCTGGGTGTTTTATCATTGAGCCAAATTATCATACTGTTACACTCCTGTATCTTCTCCTGAGTGCTGGAGGGGAAAGCAAAACCTGACCATTACCAATTTATCATATAGGCAGGAGACCTTTGGTCAAAGACAATTATTAATCCATCTGAACTCATTAATATTTGGAGGTACAGCTGTGTCCTGGGATATCCTACACTTCCATGCGCAAACATGGATAGCCTGAGGTTAAGAAAGGAGCAAGACGGTGGTCCCATGATAGTGCAGTTTTTGTTATGGCCTGCAGGGGGAGGCAATTTCCAAACAATTTCTTACTGAGTTTAATTTATTACAACACTATGTTTCGGTCACTAATTGTGGTCTTTTTTTTTAGTTATTTAGGTAAAGCGGGCCATGCCTTACAGCATCGTTACCCTGCCTCTAACTTAGGAGTGTGCAGTCAAAATGTGGAAAGTGTTCAGTGTAATAAATATCTCCCTTTTGATTCAAAGCTGAATTTCAAAGCAAACACTGAAGCTGTGTGCAGAAAGGGGCCCCAGCGGCTCTTGTGTTTAAGAAGGCTTTCTTGTTTCCACGTTGATAAAACCATGATGGTTTTATTTCATCATGCTTTTATTGAATCTGTTTTGTCCTTTTTCTTGGTGTTGTGGTTTGGATAGTTATCTGAAAAGAGCAGAAACTCTCTCAGATTGTTAAGTGGTCTAACAGGCTGATTGGAGAACCACAGCTGAATTTTCCTGTGCACCAGACAGTTACAGCGGTCAGCTGGTTTAATTTTTCTTGATGATCCTTTACATAGTGAGAATCGTTTTCTTCCTCCCGGACAAAGGTTTCTGGTCCCAAACTGTAAAACGACAAGGTTTTGTTTTCTGTTGTTTCTTCAATTCACGAGAACAAATAAGAGATAAGATAAGATAAAACTTTATTAATCCCTCGGGTGGGTTCCTCTGGGAAATTCGGTTTCCAAAAGCATAGCACCGACAGAAATTACAGAATATTATACACACACACACACACACACACACACACACACACACACACACACACACACACACACACACACACACACACACACACACACACACACATAAATAAAATAAAATATACGAAGGGGATAAATAGAATAAATAGGAATAAAAATAAAAATACAAGTGAATTGCACATTTCAAGTATTGAGGTCTATTGCACTGTTGACTATTAACAAAAGTATTGCACAAAAGGTATTGCACAGTGAAGTGAAGAGGCACTACAGCTTAGTTGTTCCCCCCTCCTTTGTCCTCCTGTTTCCCCTCCCTCTCCCCTCCAGAGAGGAGTTAAACAGTTTGATGGCGTGTGGGACAAAGGAGTTTTTAAGTCTGTTAGTTCTTGTCTTGGGGAGAAGCAACCTGTCACTGAACAGACTCTTCTGGTTGTTAATGGCCGTGTGCAGAGGATGCCCAGCATTGTTCATAATGTCCAGCAGTTTTTTTAGTGTGCTTTTCTCTGCCACTGTCACCAGAGTGTCCAGCTTCATGCCGACCACAGAGCCAGCCTTCCTGATCAGTTTCTCCAGCCTGCATGAGTCCCTCTTTGCTGTGCTGCTCCCCCAGCACACCACAGCATAGAAAAGTACTCCAGCAACCACTGACTGGTAAAACATCCTCAGGAGCTTCCTGCAGATGTTAAAAGACCTCAGCCTCCTGAGGAAGTACAGTCGGCTTTGGGCTTTTTTATACAGGTGCTCTGTGTTGCATGACCAGTCCAGTTTATCGTCCACCCACAGCCCGAGGTACTTGTACTTGTTGACCACCTCCACCTCCTCCCCCTCTATCTGAACCGGCAGTGGACCTTCTCTGGACCTCCCGAAGTCCACAACCAGTTCCTTAGTCTTTGAGGTGTTGAGTTGCAGGTGGTTTGTGTGACTCCATGCGACAAAGTTCCTCACCAGACTTCTGTACTCCTCTTCCTGATCATCCCAGATACACCCCATGATGGCCGTGTCATCTGCAAACTTCTGAATGTGGCATAATTCAGAGATGTAGCAGAAGTCAGAGGTGTACAGGGTGAAGAGAAGAGGGGACAGCACAGTTCCCTGTGGTGCTCCTGTGCTGCTGACCACAGTGTCAGACGTGCTGTCCTGATCTAAATCTACCTACAGTTACAAATAAAATACCTGAAGTTTGATTTGTGGTGGAGCTGTAATCTGCAAATACAGTCTGTATCTCCATCTGTTCGTTTATGTTTGAGGCTGTTCATTGGTTTCCTTATCTCACATATACGAAGGTTTATAAAACTGTCTTAATGTATAATGAGTGCCTTGCAAAATGTGCTTACACCTCTGGTGCGGTGGTTATGTAGTCTCTAGTATAATATGTACATGCACTGTTTCATTTTACAGTATACTGTAATGATCGTCCTTCCAGGAAATTTGAACCATCAGACACTTAATACCCTTTGAATTTTTTTCTGCGCCAGTTTGAAAGTTTGAACATTTCCAGTTTAGAAATATCTCTGTTTATAGAAGGAAAACTAAACTAAAATCAGGCTTTATTTGACAAGCATATGCTGGCATCCATGAAAGAGTGAAATTTAGATGCAGACACTCTCCCATGATGCCAGTGGTTTTACTTGGAACCCCTGTTGGTAATGACACATGCGGTTTTTCAAACCTTAGCTCATGATTAATAGTAGGTAGGTCAGCTACCACGTCCATAGAGAACAACCTCCACTAGGGTTTAAATAGCTGGGACTCTCCACCTTTTTGTTTTTCAAGCTGAACAAACCTCTTGGATGAGAAGTGAAATGTTTTAAAGGAGTCCAGCTGCCTCTCTTAAGACGACCATGACCTGATTGAATAGGAACCTACACAGATATGGAGTCAGCATGTCTTGTAGATTTCAAACGACATGCAGATAATATAGAGACTGTATCCAGTCTTTGTTTATCTTGGGTCTGT
This sequence comes from Rhamphochromis sp. 'chilingali', assembly GCF_963969265.1. Classification (NCBI taxonomy): domain Eukaryota; kingdom Metazoa; phylum Chordata; class Actinopteri; order Cichliformes; family Cichlidae; genus Rhamphochromis; species Rhamphochromis sp. 'chilingali'. The sequence continues at coordinate 16,878,065 of NC_137945.1, read as the reverse complement.
GTTTGAGTCCTTCCTGGCAGATAGAACAGTTCATTTTACCTGAGATTTACCGCTTAAAGCACATATGATAAAACACTAAATGGATCTAGGCAATCAAGATTTGAGACTTGCAACATAAGAAAATGTAATTTTTCAGAAGCTGACCACGCTGCAGCTGTCAGCCAGCAACCAGGACAGCAAGCCGGGAGAGCTCATCTACCGCGTCACCAAACAGACGAGCCTGGGACACCTCGAGCATGCTGCCAGTCTAGGTAGACCAGACCTATATGTCAGTGTTTTTAGAAAGGACGGAAAAGTAAAGATGAACGCCAAACTAAACCAAACCAAACTTTTCCCACCGCTTGGTGAGTAGTTGGCATCCTACATGCAAACTGCAGATGACTATGGCAATCTGATTGCAACCAAAGCAATCACAATTATGTTTTTGGTGCAGCAGACCCTGATTTCACCAAGTGTAAGCAACCACCACAAACCAGTGGCTTTACCCCCCAAAGTTGCCAGGGGTGTGCAGCGCTGTGGTCGATTAATCACCTCTCCGGTTTGAGCCTGTTCTAAAGTGCCTGTTGGTGTGATGGAAGTATTTAAAAAAGTGACAGCAGGGTGTGGAGACGGGAGCTGAGCCGAGGAAGCCTTCATGCATCAAATACCAAGAGTGTCAGGGGAACACCGGGGAGGACGACAACAAAACTGAAACAGGGAGCTAAGAACTTAATCACAAAAACCCGACTTCACTACCGTATGTTTTCAATGTTTTTCTCACTTTTTACAGAATCAAAGTCAAAGTAATGTCAGTACTTCCAAGCTTTAAACCCTGCATGGTCGTACTCTCTCCTGCACTCCATATTATCCTTTGTTGATCTACACACGTCTGTTGCTGCCACGGACGTCGCATGCTCGTACGTCATTGTCATGAGACACTCTCGCGAAGAAAATGACGAGGATTAGTTACGCAGTAATGTAGCCTGCTTACGGGAAAGTAACAGTAATCTAATTACTGTACCTTTTTTGCAATAGTAATCCCTTACTTTACTCGTTACTTGAAAAAAGTAATCAGACTATGCGGTGTTGCCCATCTCTGGTCCAAATACAGAAAGTATCATAGAAAGATTTAAGGTATCGTGCCACATTTGACCTCTGACCTCTTGTTCATGGTTAATAAATTAAGAGTCAAAGGGAAAGACAAATTTGAAACTTTGTTACTTACTACCGTTGTTTGGAATAGATAGGAATATAGGGAATTCTATATTTTTATTTAAAGACAGGACTCACATGTTTTCATTTCTAGTCTTTAAAACCTGTCTCTACCCATCTAGTATTAATTCCTTCTGGTATACAAGTATGTATATTATGCACACACACAAACACACATGCTGCTATTACCCATTTCTTGTTTTTATACCTAAGATGAATTATTGTTGAATGAAGACATTTTTCAAACACATGTAAAATGAGGCCAATTGTGTTTATTGGGTAAAGGAAAAGGTAGAAGGGGGAAAAGGGGGGATAGAAAGAAGGAAAGAGAGGAGAGAAAACCCCAACAATCCCCTCTGAGCAAGCACCAGGCGACAGTGGACAGGAAAAACTCCTTTTAAAGTGAAAGAAACCTAAAGGAGAAACCTATGGCAGAACCAGGCTCAGGAGGGGGCAGTCAACTGCCGGGACTGGTCGGGGGGTGAGGGTGAAAAAAGAAAAAGGAGGGAGGGGAAGGGGGAAAATGAAGATGGAATAGAGGTGGAGGAAGACGAGCTTACATCAGGTGAGAAGCAGCAGTGTCCCTCCTCCAGAACCAGTGGAAACGTTTTCTCTTCTTTTTTAGATATTCTTCCACCAGCACTTTTTTCTCAATGATGAGGGTTTTCAGCTCATCCATTGTTTCTGTGTTTTCTTTCTCAAGTTTGTTGCATCTTTTCACCATGTCTTCTAATTGTTCTTGTTTTTCTTTAAGATGGTCTTTCAGTTCTTTAACTGTTGCCTCCTCTATTTGCTTTGCCTTGTGCACATCTGTGTGCATGTCTTCCAGCTGCTGGTTTCTCTTCTGGATATCTTGAAGTCTACACTGCAGGTCTTTATGTGTTTTCTGTTGTTCTTGCTTTTGTGCCTGGATTTCAGTGTTTTTGTGCTTCAAGGTCTTAGAAAGTTCTTCAAGTTCTGTATTTTTTCTCAGCATTGCATTGATGCTACTCTGCATCGCTGAGCATTGATTTGCCAGTTTTTTCTTTTCTCCTTCCAGTACAGTTGTTTTGTACTTTGTTTCATTATACAGTTCTTGGAGTTCTTCATTTTTCCTCTGAAGAATAAGTTTTTCTTCTTCCAGTTGTATTTTCTGTTGGTCTTTTTCTTGAAGCAGCTGGTTATTTCCGTGCACTTTTTTATCGAGCCTGATTTGGAGCAATCTGTGTTTTTCCTCCATCTCGTCAACATTGGAGCCCATTTGTTTCAGTTTAATTTCCATTTGCTTCTTGTTTTGAAGCAACTGTTGATTTTTGTGCAGAGTTTTGTCATGTTTCACCTGCAGAGCTTTGTATTTTTCCTCCATGGCTTGGAGTTTGCTCTGCAGGTCGCTCTGCTCTACGGGCTCTTGTTTTTTGTCTTGGAGGATCTCCTTATTTCTCTCCAGAGCTTCATCAAGCATAACTTGCAAGCCTTCATTTTGTGTCTTGATGTTCTTCATCTTGCAATACATTTCTTCCTTTTGTATTTTCTGTTGGTCTTTCTCGTGAACCAACTCTTTATTTCTTTCCAGAGCTTCATCAAACATAACTTGCAAGCCTTCATTCTGTGTCTTGATGTTCTTCATCTTGCAATCCATTTCTTCCTTTTGTATTTTCTGTTGGTCTTTCTCGTGAACCAACTCTTTATTTCTTTCCAGAGCTTCATCAAACATAACTTGCAAGCCTTCATTTTGTTTCTCGATGTTCCTCAGCTTGCAATACATTTCTTCCTGATGTATTTGCTGTTGGTCTTTCTCATGAAGCATCTCTTTATTTTTGAGCAGTGCTTCCTCAAGAGTCATTTGCAGCATTTTCAGTTCTTCCTCCAAGACTTCAAGCTTGGAGTCCGTTTCTTTCTCGAGCATTTCTTGTTGCTCTCTCTCTTGAATGAACTCTTTATTTCTGTGCACTGTTTTCTCGAGCCTGATTTGGAGCAATCTGTGTTTTTCCTCCATCTCGTCAACATTGGAGTCCATTTGTTTCAGTTTAATTTCCATTTGCTTCTTGTCTTGAAGCAACTGTTGATTTTTGTGCAGAGTTTTATCATGTTTCACATGCAGAGCTTTGTATTTTTCCTCCATGGCTTGGAGTTTGCGCTGCATGTCTCTCTGCTGTGTGGACTGTTGTTTCTCTTCTTGGTGGATTTCTTTCAGTTTTTCCAGAGCTTCGTCAAGCTTCTCTTGGAGCTCCTGATTCTTCTTGAGCATGTTTTCCTGTTTTATGCTCTCTTTTTTCTCCTTTTGGAGCAGATCTTTATTTTTTTCCAGAGCTTCGTCAAGCTTCTCTTGGAGCTCCTGATTCTTCTTGAGCATTTTATCCCCTTTAATGCTCTGTTTTGTCTCATTTTGGAGCAGGTCTTTAATTTTTTCCAGAGCTCCATCAAGCTTTTCTTGGAGCTCCTGATTCTTCTCGTCTTGGAGAGCCCATTGTTTCTCCTCAATAATACCCTGTTTTTCTTCAAGCTGGTAGGATAATTCTTCTAATTCAGTGCTCTTTCTCTCATTTTCTTCCATCAGGATCTTAATCTTTTCTCTGTTCATGAGATTTTCTTTCTCCATTTCTTCCAGTCGCTTTTCCTCTAACTCTACCTGTTCATCCCAAGGAAGAGAGCTGATATAAGGGTCTAGGGACTCATACCATGGAATAGAGCTGGGGTCAACTTCTTGTCTTTCTTGCTGTTTCTGAGACATGTTGGAGTCTGTATACCGTGAGTACGGAAAGGATCCAAATGTTTGAAAATGCTTTACTGGTGAACGTTTGAATGCTGCTAACACAAGTGCTGCAAATAACGGACTGAAAGTTCTACATCCTCACCCCTACTTAAGAATTCATGAGGATCAAAGCTTCAAAGGATCAATGCTTTAGAAGCCTGTGACATCAGAATTCCATAGGCCAATGAGGTTGTCACATGACATTTTTGAATGAGGTCATAGTTTTGTATGAATTTTTTAAAATAACATCAACATTCCGTGAGCCAATGAGGTTCTTACATGACTTTTGAATGAGGATAATTTTTTTACTTGGAAAATTACCAATAAAGTTTCAATCCCTGTTATTTTTGTAAAAAGAAAATAAGTATTATTGCAATAACATACAAAGTGAATAAAGAAAGTAAGTAAAAGTACAGTTTTATTTATACAGCACCTTTCAAGACAAATTCATTTTGTTTGCATTGTATTGGTAACTCGTTGAAGTGTTACTGGGTATCATAACCAGACAGTTTGCACATACAGTGAGTGAAAGCATTGGGTGGACTGAATCAGGGTAAATTAAATTGATAGAACTGAGTGGAGTTCTATCAATTGTATTGATCAGAGAGTTAGAACAACAACTAAAAGAAACTTTGATTAATCTGAAAGGAACTAATATAGGTTAACTGGTAGCTGATACAAATCAGGATTTAAAACCTGTTTGACCCCTTGTTTTATTCAATATTGCAATTTATATGATAACTGTTCCATGTGAAAATGTTGGGAAATGAAATATCACAGCTGGAACTCAATAAAAGTGTAAATTCAGAAGAAGTTTTGGTCTTTTCCTCATTAATGCACATCATAGATAACTATGTAATGTGTCTGTTGCACACGTTGTATTTCAGGAATAACTACAAACGTGTTGTATTACAAACAGCTGTATCAGGTCTTTGCATCCACAATCAGTGAGGATAACAAAACTGGAGACCAAAAAAAAAAAATCTGGTTCTTGTTTTTAAGACGGTCACCTTTAGTTTCACGCTGAGTGATGCTGGGTTGTTACAGACAAACCTGATTATGTTTCCCACTGGGTTTTATACTTCAGAGGCAACACAGAGTAAAGAGAAGCATTGTTATTTCAGTTTAACTTTAGTCTCAGTTTAGTTTAATTCCCTTGTAAATTTGATAAGAGCCAAATTGAGGAAACAAACTCAGTGTGTGGCCAGAAAATGCCATGGTGGCTTACAAACACATGTCACAACAAAATATGAAGGATAAGACAACACACGTATAACGGAAAGAGACGCCACGACTTTGCCACGGTGCCATGGACGCCCAGGTTTGCAAATACAATAACTTGAAAATGAAGCAATGTTGTATTTTCAAATTGATACCATAGATACATCTAGCACAAGACTCAAAAAAGTTTGAATCTTCGTGACCTTGACCTCAAGGTCTGATGCCAAGTCTTGTCACTGGAGATTGAGGTGATGCAGGATTTTGAAATTTATTCTATATGTGCAGCTACTAAGAGGCTGAAGGATAACACTGATATTTTTATATTTTCATGGAGCTGCTCTCAAAGCTTTGTCATCTCTCCTATAATTTAGTCCTGGTCCTGCATCACAGTGTGTGGTGTGGAATAACACTGTGATAGTGTCAGAAATTTAGCTTGATCATCTGAGTGTAGCTGCTGCTGCTACTAGCCAGCAAACCGAAATGCAGCATGTAGTGATGCACTGACGCAGGCATTTGATTTGGTATTGGACACATTGCACTCATAAAACCTGGTGTCCGTCGCATATGTGTTTGCGCTGCAGGTAATTAAGTCCTGGGTGTTTTATCATTGAGCCAAATTATCATACTGTTACACTCCTGTATCTTCTCCTGAGTGCTGGAGGGGAAAGCAAAACCTGACCATTACCAATTTATCATATAGGCAGGAGACCTTTGGTCAAAGACAATTATTAATCCATCTGAACTCATTAATATTTGGAGGTACAGCTGTGTCCTGGGATATCCTACACTTCCATGCGCAAACATGGATAGCCTGAGGTTAAGAAAGGAGCAAGACGGTGGTCCCATGATAGTGCAGTTTTTGTTATGGCCTGCAGGGGGAGGCAATTTCCAAACAATTTCTTACTGAGTTTAATTTATTACAACACTATGTTTCGGTCACTAATTGTGGTCTTTTTTTTTAGTTATTTAGGTAAAGCGGGCCATGCCTTACAGCATCGTTACCCTGCCTCTAACTTAGGAGTGTGCAGTCAAAATGTGGAAAGTGTTCAGTGTAATAAATATCTCCCTTTTGATTCAAAGCTGAATTTCAAAGCAAACACTGAAGCTGTGTGCAGAAAGGGGCCCCAGCGGCTCTTGTGTTTAAGAAGGCTTTCTTGTTTCCACGTTGATAAAACCATGATGGTTTTATTTCATCATGCTTTTATTGAATCTGTTTTGTCCTTTTTCTTGGTGTTGTGGTTTGGATAGTTATCTGAAAAGAGCAGAAACTCTCTCAGATTGTTAAGTGGTCTAACAGGCTGATTGGAGAACCACAGCTGAATTTTCCTGTGCACCAGACAGTTACAGCGGTCAGCTGGTTTAATTTTTCTTGATGATCCTTTACATAGTGAGAATCGTTTTCTTCCTCCCGGACAAAGGTTTCTGGTCCCAAACTGTAAAACGACAAGGTTTTGTTTTCTGTTGTTTCTTCAATTCACGAGAACAAATAAGAGATAAGATAAGATAAAACTTTATTAATCCCTCGGGTGGGTTCCTCTGGGAAATTCGGTTTCCAAAAGCATAGCACCGACAGAAATTACAGAATATTATACACACACACACACACACACACACACACACACACACACACACACACATATAAATACAGAGACAAATATAAATAAAATATACAAAGGGGATAAATAGAATAAATAGGAATAAAAATAAAAATACAAGTGAATTGCACATTTCAAGTATTGAGGTCTATTGCACTGTTGACTATTAACAATAGTATTGCACAAAAGGTATTGCACAGTGAAGTGAAGAGGCACTACAGCTTAGTTGTTCCCCCCTCCTTTGTCCTCCTGTTTCCCCTCCCTCTCCCCTCCAGAGAGGAGTTAAACAGTCTGATGGCGTGTGGGACAAAGGAGTTTTTAAGTCTGTTAGTTCTTGTCTTGGGGAGAAGCAACCTGTCACTGAACAGACTCTTCTGGTTGTTAATGGCCGTGTGCAGAGGATGCCCAGCATTGTTCATAATGTCCAGCAGTTTTTTTAGTGTCCTTTTCTCTGCCACTGTCACCAGAGTGTCCAGCTTCATGCCGACCACAGAGCCAGCCTTCCTGATCAGTTTCTCCAGCCTGCATGAGTCCTTCTTTGCTGTGCTGCTCCCCCAGCACACCACAGCATAGAAAAGTACTCCAGCAACCACTGACTGGTAAAACATCCTCAGGAGCTTCCTGCAGATGTTAAAAGACCTCAGCCTCCTGAGGAAGTACAGTCGGCTTTGGGCTTTTTTATACAGGTGCTCTGTGTTGCATGACCAGTCCAGTTTATCGTCCACCCACAGCCCGAGGTACTTGTACTTGTTGACCACCTCCACCTCCTCCCCCTCTATCTGAACCGGCAGTGGACCTTCTCTGGACCTCCCGAAGTCCACAACCAGTTCCTTAGTCTTTGAGGTGTTGAGTTGCAGGTGGTTTGTGTGACTCCATGCGACAAAGTTCCTCACCAGACTTCTGTACTCCTCTTCCTGATCATCCCAGATACACCCCATGATGGCCGTGTCATCTGCAAACTTCTGAATGTGGCATAATTCAGAGATGTAGCAGAAGTCAGAGGTGTACAGGGTGAAGAGAAGAGGGGACAGCACAGTTCCCTGTGGTGCTCCTGTGCTGCTGACCACAGTGTCAGACGTGCTGTCCTGATCTAAATCTACCTACAGTTACAAATAAAATACCTGAAGTTTGATTTGTGGTGGAGCTGTAATCTGCAAATACAGTCTGTATCTCCATCTGTTCGTTTATGTTTGAGGCTGTTCATTGGTTTCCTTATCTCACATATACGAAGGTTTATAAAACTGTCTTAATGTATAATGAGTGCCTTGCAAAATGTGCTTACACCTCTGGTGCGGTGGTTATGTAGTCTCTAGTATAATATGTACATGCACTGTTTCATTTTACAGTATACTGTAATGATCGTCCTTCCAGGAAATTTGAACCATCAGACACTTAATACCCTTTGAATTTTTTTCTGCGCCAGTTTGAAAGTTTGAACATTTCCAGTTTAGAAATATCTCTGTTTATAGAAGGAAAACTAAACTAAAATCAGGCTTTATTTGACAAGCATATGCTGGCATCCATGAAAGAGTGAAATTTAGATGCAGACACTCTCCCATGATGCCAGTGGTTTTACTTGGAACCCCTGTTGGTAATGACACATGCGGTTTTTCAAACCTTAGCTCATGATTAATAGTAGGTAGGTCAGCTACCACGTCCATAGAGAACAACCTCCACTAGGGTTTAAATAGCTGGGACTCTCCACCTTTTTGTTTTTCAAGCTGAACAAACCTCTTGGATGAGAAGTGAAATGTTTTAAAGGAGTCCAGCTGCCTCTCTTAAGACGACCATGACCTGATTGACTAGGAACCTACACAGATATGGAGTCAGCATGTCTTGTAGATTTCAAACGACATGCAGATAATATAGAGACTGTATCCAGTCTTTGTTTATCTTGGGTCTGTGTTTGAGTCCTTCCTGGCAGATAGAACAGTTCATTTTACCTGAGATTTACCGCTTAAAGCACATATGATAAAACACTAAATGGATCTAGGCAATCAAGATTTGAGACTTGCAACATAAGAAAATGTAATTTTTCAGAAGCTGACCACGCTGCAGCTGTCAGCCAGCAACCAGGACAGCAAGCCGGGCGAGCTCATCTACCGCGTCACCAAACAGACGAGCCTGGGACACCTCGAGCATGCTGCCAGTCTAGGTAGACCAGACCTATATGTCAGTGTTTTTAGAAAGGACGGAAAAGTAAAGATGAACGCCAAACTAAACCAAACCAAACTTTTCCCACCGCTTGGTGAGTAGTTGGCATCCTACATGCAAACTGCAGATGACTATGGCAATCTGATTGCAACCAAAGCAATCACAATTATGTTTTTGGTGCAGCAGACCCTGATTTCACCTGGCAACCACCACAAACCAGTGGCTTTACCCCCCAAAGTTGCCAGGGGTGTGCAGCGCTGTGGTCGATTAATCACCTCTCCGGTTTGAGCCTGTTCTAAAGTGCCTGTTGGTGTGATGGAAGTATTTAAAAAAGTGACAGCAGGGTGTGGAGACGGGAGCTGAGCCGAGGAAGCCTTCATGCATCAAATACCAAGAGTGTCAGGGGAACACCGGGGAGGACGACAACAAAACTGAAACAGGGAGCTAAGAACTTAATCACAAAAACCCGACTTCACTACCGTATGTTTTCAATGTTTTTCTCACTTTTTACAGAATCAAAGTCAAAGTAATGTCAGTACTTCCAAGCTTTAAACCCTGCATGGTCGTACTCTCTCCTGCACTCCATATTATCCTTTGTTGATCTACACACGTCTGTTGCTGCCACGGACGTCGCATGCTCGTACGTCATTGTCATGAGACACTCTCGCGAAGAAAATGACGAGGATTAGTTACGCAGTAATGTAGCCTGCTTACGGGAAAGTAACAGTAATCTAATTACTGTACCTTTTTTGCAATAGTAATCCCTTACTTTACTCGTTACTTGAAAAAAGTAATCAGACTATGCGGTGTTGCCCATCTCTGGTCCAAATACAGAAAGTATCATAGAAAGATTTAAGGTATCGTGCCACATTTGACCTCTGACCTCTTGTTCATGGTTAATAAATTAAGAGTCAAAGGGAAAGACAAATTTGAAACTTTGTTACTTACTACCGTTGTTTGGAATAGATAGGAATATAGGGAATTCTATATTTTTATTTAAAGACAGGACTCACATATTTTCATTTCTAGTCTTTAAAACCTGTCTCTACCCATCTAGTATTAATTCCTTCTGGTATACAAGTATGTATATTATGCACACACACAAACACACATGCTGCTATTACCCATTTCTTGTTTTTATACCTAAGATGAATTATTGTTGAATGAAGACATTTTTCAAACACATGTAAAATGAGGCCAATTGTGTTTATTGGGTAAAGGAAAAGGTAGAAGGGGGAAAAGGGGGGATAGAAAGAAGGAAAGAGAGAGGAGAGAAAACCCCAACAATCCCCTCTGAGCAAGCACAGGCGACAGTGGATAGGAAAAACTCCTTTTAAAGTGAAAGAAACCTAAAGGAGAAACCTATGGCAGAACCAGGCTCAGGAGGGGGCAGTCAACTGCCGGGACTGGTCGGGGGGTGAGGGTGAAAAAAGAAAAAGGAGGGAGGGGAAGGGGGAAAATGAAGATGGAATAGAGGTGGAGGAAGACGAGCTTACATCAGGTGAGAAGCAGCAGTGTCCCTCCTCCAGAACCAGTGGAAACGTTTTCTCTTCTTTTTTAGATATTCTTCCACCAGCACTTTTTTCTCAATGATGAGGGTTTTCAGCTCATCCATTGTTTCTGTGTTTTCTTTCTCAAGTTTGTTGCATCTTTTCACCATGTCTTCTAATTGTTCTTGTTTTTCTTTAAGATGGTCTTTCAGTTCTTTAACTGTTGCCTCCTCTATTTGCTTTGCCTTGTGCACATCTGTGTGCATGTCTTCCAGCTGCTGGTTTCTCTTCTGGATATCTTGAAGTCTACACTGCAGGTCTTTATGTGTTTTCTGTTGTTCTTGCTTTTGTGCCTGGATTTCAGTGTTTTTGTGCTTCAAGGTCTTAGAAAGTTCTTCAAGTTCTGTATTTTTTCTCAGCATTGCATTGATGCTACTCTGCATCGCTGAGCATTGATTTGCCAGTTTTTTCTTTTCTCCTTCCAGTACAGTTGTTTTGTACTTTGTTTCATTATACAGTTCTTGGAGTTCTTCATTTTTCCTCTGAAGAATAAGTTTTTCTTCTTCCAGTTGTATTTTCTGTTGGTCTTTTTCTTGAAGCAGCTGGTTATTTCCGTGCACTTTTTTATCGAGCCTGATTTGGAGCAATCTGTGTTTTTCCTCCATCTCGTCAACATTGGAGCCCATTTGTTTCAGTTTAATTTCCATTTGCTTCTTGTTTTGAAGCAACTGTTGATTTTTGTGCAGAGTTTTGTCATGTTTCACCTGCAGAGCTTTGTATTTTTCCTCCATGGCTTGGAGTTTGCTCTGCAGGTCGCTCTGCTCTACGGGCTCTTGTTTTTTGTCTTGGAGGATCTCCTTATTTCTCTCCAGAGCTTCATCAAGCATAACTTGCAAGCCTTCATTTTGTGTCTTGATGTTCTTCATCTTGCAATACATTTCTTCCTTTTGTATTTTCTGTTGGTCTTTCTCGTGAACCAACTCTTTATTTCTTTCCAGAGCTTCATCAAACATAACTTGCAAGCCTTCATTTTGTGTCTTGATGTTCTTCATCTTGCAATCCATTTCTTCCTTTTGTATTTTCTGTTGGTCTTTCTCGTGAACCAACTCTTTATTTCTTTCCAGAGCTTCATCAAACATAACTTGCAAGCCTTCATTTTGTTTCTCGATGTTCCTCAGCTTGCAATACATTTCTTCCTGATGTATTTGCTGTTGGTCTTTCTCATGAAGCATCTCTTTATTTTTGAGCAGTGCTTCCTCAAGAGTCATTTGCAGCATTTTCAGTTCTTCCTCCAAGACTTCAAGCTTGGAGTCCGTTTCTTTCTCGAGCATTTCTTGTTGCTCTCTCTCTTGAATGAACTCTTTATTTCTGTGCACTGTTTTCTCGAGCCTGATTTGGAGCAATCTGTGTTTTTCCTCCATCTCGTCAACATTGGAGTCCATTTGTTTCAGTTTAATTTCCATTTGCTTCTTGTCTTGAAGCAACTGTTGATTTTTGTGCAGAGTTTTATCATGTTTCACATGCAGAGCTTTGTATTTTTCCTCCATGGCTTGGAGTTTGCGCTGCATGTCTCTCTGCTGTGTGGACTGTTGTTTCTCTTCTTGGTGGATTTCTTTCAGTTTTTCCAGAGCTTCGTCAAGCTTCTCTTGGAGCTCCTGATTCTTCTTGAGCATGTTTTCCTGTTTTATGCTCTCTTTTTTCTCCTTTTGGAGCAGATCTTTATTTTTTTCCAGAGCTTCGTCAAGCTTCTCTTGGAGCTCCTGATTCTTCTTGAGCATTTTATCCCCTTTAATGCTCTGTTTTGTCTCATTTTGGAGCAGGTCTTTAATTTTTTCCAGAGCTCCATCAAGCTTTTCTTGGAGCTCCTGATTCTTCTCGTCTTGGAGAGCCCATTGTTTCTCCTCAATAATACCCTGTTTTTCTTCAAGCTGGTAGGATAATTCTTCTAATTCAGTGCTCTTTCTCTCATTTTCTTCCATCAGGATCTTAATCTTTTCTCTGTTCATGAGATTTTCTTTCTCCATTTCTTCCAGTCGCTTTTCCTCTAACTCTACCTGTTCATCCCAAGGAAGAGAGCTGATATAAGGGTCTAGGGACTCATACCATGGAATAGAGCTGGGGTCAACTTCTTGTCTTTCTTGCTGTTTCTGAGACATGTTGGAGTCTGTATACCGTGAGTACGGAAAGGATCCAAATGTTTGAAAATGCTTTACTGGTGAACGTTTGAATGCTGCTAACACAAGTGCTGCAAATAACGGACTGAAAGTTCTACATCCTCACCCCTACTTAAGAATTCATGAGGATCAAAGCTTCAAAGGATCAATGCTTTAGAAGCCTGTGACATCAGAATTCCATAAGCCAATGAGGTTGTCACATGACATTTTTGAATGAGGTCATAGTTTTGTATGAATTTTTTAAAATAACATCAACATTCCGTGAGCCAATGAGGTTCTTACATGACTTTTGAATGAGGATAATTTTTTTACTTGGAAAATTACCAATAAAGTTTCAATCCCTGTTATTTTTGTAAAAAGAAAATAAGTATTATTGCAATAACATACAAAGTGAATAAAGAAAGTAAGTAAAAGTACAGTTTTATTTATACAGCACCTTTCAAGACAAATTCATTTTGTTTGCATTGTATTGGTAACTCGTTGAAGTGTTACTGGGTATCATAACCAGACAGTTTGCACATACAGTGAGTGAAAGCATTGGGTGGACTGAATCAGGGTAAATTAAATTGATAGAACTGAGTGGAGTTCTATCAATTGTATTGATCAGAGAGTTAGAACAACAACTAAAAGAAACTTTGATTAATCTGAAAGGAACTAATATAGGTTAACTGGTAGCTGATACAAATCAGGATTTAAAACCTGTTTGACCCCTTGTTTTATTCAATATTGCAATTTATATGATAACTGTTCCATGTGAAAATGTTGGGAAATGAAATATCACAGCTGGAACTCAATAAAAGTGTAAATTCAGAAGAAGTTTTGGTCTTTTCCTCATTAATGCACATCATAGATAACTATGTAATGTGTCTGTTGCACACGTTGTATTTCAGGAATAACTACAAACGTGTTGTATTACAAACAGCTGTATCAGGTCTTTGCATCCACAATCAGTGAGGATAACAAAACTGGAGACCAAAAAAAAAAAAAAATCTGGTTCTTGTTTTTAAGACGGTCACCTTTAGTTTCACGCTGAGTGATGCTGGGTTGTTACAGACAAACCTGATTATGTTTCCCACTGGGTTTTATACTTCAGAGGCAACACAGAGTAAAGAGAAGCATTGTTATTTCAGTTTAACTTTAGTCTCAGTTTAGTTTAATTCCCTTGTAAATTTGATAAGAGCCAAATTGAGGAAACAAACTCAGTGTGTGGCCAGAAAATGCCATGGTGGCTTACAAACACATGTCACAACAAAATATGAAGGATAAGACAACACACGTATAACGGAAAGAGACGCCACGACTTTGCCACGGTGCCATGGACGCCCAGGTTTGCAAATACAATAACTTGAAAATGAAGCAATGTTATATTTTCAAATTGATACCATAGATACATCTAGCACAAGACTCAAAAAAGTTTGAATCTTCGTGACCTTGACCTCAAGGTCTGATGCCAAGTCTTGTCACTGGAGATTGAGGTGATGCAGGATTTTGAAATTTATTCTATATGTGCAGCTACTAAGAGGCTGAAGGATAACACTGATATTTTTATATTTTCATGGAGCTGCTCTCAAAGCTTTGTCATCTCTCCTATAATTTAGTCCTGGTCCTGCATCACAGTGTGTGGTGTGGAATAACACTGTGATAGTGTCAGAAATTTAGCTTGATCATCTGAGTGTAGCTGCTGCTGCTACTAGCCAGCAAACCGAAATGCAGCATGTAGTGATGCACTGACGCAGGCATTTGATTTGGTATTGGACACATTGCACTCATAAAACCTGGTGTCCGTCGCATATGTGTTTGCGCTGCAGGTAATTAAGTCCTGGGTGTTTTATCATTGAGCCAAATTATCATACTGTTACACTCCTGTATCTTCTCCTGAGTGCTGGAGGGGAAAGCAAAACCTGACCATTACCAATTTATCATATAGGCAGGAGACCTTTGGTCAAAGACAATTATTAATCCATCTGAACTCATTAATATTTGGAGGTACAGCTGTGTCCTGGGATATCCTACACTTCCATGCGCAAACATGGATAGCCTGAGGTTAAGAAAGGAGCAAGACGGTGGTCCCATGATAGTGCAGTTTTTGTTATGGCCTGCAGGGGGAGGCAATTTCCAAACAATTTCTTACTGAGTTTAATTTATTACAACACTATGTTTCGGTCACTAATTGTGGTCTTTTTTTTTAGTTATTTAGGTAAAGCGGGCCATGCCTTACAGCATCGTTACCCTGCCTCTAACTTAGGAGTGTGCAGTCAAAATGTGGAAAGTGTTCAGTGTAATAAATATCTCCCTTTTGATTCAAAGCTGAATTTCAAAGCAAACACTGAAGCTGTGTGCAGAAAGGGGCCCCAGCGGCTCTTGTGTTTAAGAAGGCTTTCTTGTTTCCACGTTGATAAAACCATGATGGTTTTATTTCATCATGCTTTTATTGAATCTGTTTTGTCCTTTTTCTTGGTGTTGTGGTTTGGATAGTTATCTGAAAAGAGCAGAAACTCTCTCAGATTGTTAAGTGGTCTAACAGGCTGATTGGAGAACCACAGCTGAATTTTCCTGTGCACCAGACAGTTACAGCGGTCAGCTGGTTTAATTTTTCTTGATGATCCTTTACATAGTGAGAATCGTTTTCTTCCTCCCGGACAAAGGTTTCTGGTCCCAAACTGTAAAACGACAAGGTTTTGTTTTCTGTTGTTTCTTCAATTCACGAGAACAAATAAGAGATAAGATAAGATAAAACTTTATTAATCCCTCGGGTGGGTTCCTCTGGGAAATTCGGTTTCCAAAAGCATAGCACCGACAGAAATTACAGAATATTATACACACACACACACACACACACACACACACACACACACACACACACACACACACACACACACACACACACATATAAATACAGAGACAAATATAAATAAAATATACAAAGGGGATAAATAGAATAAATAGGAATAAAAATAAAAATACAAGTGAATTGCACATTTCAAGTATTGAGGTCTATTGCACTGTTGACTATTAACAATAGTATTGCACAAAAGGTATTGCACAGTGAAGTGAAGAGGCACTACAGCTTAGTTGTTCCCCCCTCCTTTGTCCTCCTGTTTCCCCTCCCTCTCCCCTCCAGAGAGGAGTTAAACAGTCTGATGGCGTGTGGGACAAAGGAGTTTTTAAGTCTGTTAGTTCTTGTCTTGGGGAGAAGCAACCTGTCACTGAACAGACTCTTCTGGTTGTTAATGGCCGTGTGCAGAGGATGCCCAGCATTGTTCATAATGTCCAGCAGTTTTTTTAGTGTCCTTTTCTCTGCCACTGTCACCAGAGTGTCCAGCTTCATGCCGACCACAGAGCCAGCCTTCCTGATCAGTTTCTCCAGCCTGCATGAGTCCTTCTTTGCTGTGCTGCTCCCCCAGCACACCACAGCATAGAAAAGTACTCCAGCAACCACTGACTGGTAAAACATCCTCAGGAGCTTCCTGCAGATGTTAAAAGACCTCAGCCTCCTGAGGAAGTACAGTCGGCTTTGGGCTTTTTTATACAGGTGCTCTGTGTTGCATGACCAGTCCAGTTTATCGTCCACCCACAGCCCGAGGTACTTGTACTTGTTGACCACCTCCACCTCCTCCCCCTCTATCTGAACCGGCAGTGGACCTTCTCTGGACCTCCCGAAGTCCACAACCAGTTCCTTAGTCTTTGAGGTGTTGAGTTGCAGGTGGTTTGTGTGACTCCATGCGACAAAGTTCCTCACCAGACTTCTGTACTCCTCTTCCTGATCATCCCAGATACACCCCATGATGGCCGTGTCATCTGCAAACTTCTGAATGTGGCATAATTCAGAGATGTAGCAGAAGTCAGAGGTGTACAGGGTGAAGAGAAGAGGGGACAGCACAGTTCCCTGTGGTGCTCCTGTGCTGCTGACCACAGTGTCAGACGTGCTGTCCTGATCTAAATCTACCTACAGTTACAAATAAAATACCTGAAGTTTGATTTGTGGTGGAGCTGTAATCTGCAAATACAGTCTGTATCTCCATCTGTTCGTTTATGTTTGAGGCTGTTCATTGGTTTCCTTATCTCACATATACGAAGGTTTATAAAACTGTCTTAATGTATAATGAGTGCCTTGCAAAATGTGCTTACACCTCTGGTGCGGTGGTTATGTAGTCTCTAGTATAATATGTACATGCACTGTTTCATTTTACAGTATACTGTAATGATCGTCCTTCCAGGAAATTTGAACCATCAGACACTTAATACCCTTTGAATTTTTTTCTGCGCCAGTTTGAAAGTTTGAACATTTCCAGTTTAGAAATATCTCTGTTTATAGAAGGAAAACTAAACTAAAATCAGGCTTTATTTGACAAGCATATGCTGGCATCCATGAAAGAGTGAAATTTAGATGCAGACACTCTCCCATGATGCCAGTGGTTTTACTTGGAACCCCTGTTGGTAATGACACATGCGGTTTTTCAAACCTTAGCTCATGATTAATAGTAGGTAGGTCAGCTACCACGTCCATAGAGAACAACCTCCACTAGGGTTTAAATAGCTGGGACTCTCCACCTTTTTGTTTTTCAAGCTGAACAAACCTCTTGGATGAGAAGTGAAATGTTTTAAAGGAGTCCAGCTGCCTCTCTTAAGACGACCATGACCTGATTGAATAGGAACCTACACAGATATGGAGTCAGCATGTCTTGTAGATTTCAAACGACATGCAGATAATATAGAGACTGTATCCAGTCTTTGTTTATCTTGGGTCTGTGTTTGAGTCCTTCCTGGCAGATAGAACAGTTCATTTTACCTGAGATTTACCGCTTAAAGCACATATGATAAAACACTAAATGGATCTAGGCAATCAAGATTTGAGACTTGCAACATAAGAAAATGTAATTTTTCAGAAGCTGACCACGCTGCAGCTGTCAGCCAGCAACCAGGACAGCAAGCCGGGAGAGCTCATCTACCGCGTCACCAAACAGACGAGCCTGGGACACCTCGAGCATGCTGCCAGTCTAGGTAGACCAGACCTATATGTCAGTGTTTTTAGAAAGGACGGAAAAGTAAAGATGAACGCCAAACTAAACCAAACCAAACTTTTCCCACCGCTTGGTGAGTAGTTGGCATCCTACATGCAAACTGCAGATGACTATGGCAATCTGATTGCAACCAAAGCAATCACAATTATGTTTTTGGTGCAGCAGACCCTGATTTCACCAAGTGTAAGCAACCACCACAAACCAGTGGCTTTACCCCCCAAAGTTGCCAGGGGTGTGCAGCGCTGTGGTCGATTAATCACCTCTCCGGTTTGAGCCTGTTCTAAAGTGCCTGTTGGTGTGATGGAAGTATTTAAAAAAGTGACAGCAGGGTGTGGAGACGGGAGCTGAGCCGAGGAAGCCTTCATGCATCAAATACCAAGAGTGTCAGGGGAACACCGGGGAGGACGACAACAAAACTGAAACAGGGAGCTAAGAACTTAATCACAAAAACCCGACTTCACTACCGTATGTTTTCAATGTTTTTCTCACTTTTTACAGAATCAAAGTCAAAGTAATGTCAGTACTTCCAAGCTTTAAACCCTGCATGGTCGTACTCTCTCCTGCACTCCATATTATCCTTTGTTGATCTACACACGTCTGTTGCTGCCACGGACGTCGCATGCTCGTACGTCATTGTCATGAGACACTCTCGCGAAGAAAATGACGAGGATTAGTTACGCAGTAATGTAGCCTGCTTACGGGAAAGTAACAGTAATCTAATTACTGTACCTTTTTTGCAATAGTAATCCCTTACTTTACTCGTTACTTGAAAAAAGTAATCAGACTATGCGGTGTTGCCCATCTCTGGTCCAAATACAGAAAGTATCATAGAAAGATTTAAGGTATCGTGCCACATTTGACCTCTGACCTCTTGTTCATGGTTAATAAATTAAGAGTCAAAGGGAAAGACAAATTTGAAACTTTGTTACTTACTACCGTTGTTTGGAATAGATAGGAATATAGGGAATTCTATATTTTTATTTAAAGACAGGACTCACATGTTTTCATTTCTAGTCTTTAAAACCTGTCTCTACCCATCTAGTATTAATTCCTTCTGGTATACAAGTATGTATATTATGCACACACACAAACACACATGCTGCTATTACCCATTTCTTGTTTTTATACCTAAGATGAATTATTGTTGAATGAAGACATTTTTCAAACACATGTAAAATGAGGCCAATTGTGTTTATTGGGTAAAGGAAAAGGTAGAAGGGGGAAAAGGGGGGATAGAAAGAAGGAAAGAGAGGAGAGAAAACCCCAACAATCCCCTCTGAGCAAGCACCAGGCGACAGTGGACAGGAAAAACTCCTTTTAAAGTGAAAGAAACCTAAAGGAGAAACCTATGGCAGAACCAGGCTCAGGAGGGGGCAGTCAACTGCCGGGACTGGTCGGGGGGTGAGGGTGAAAAAAGAAAAAGGAGGGAGGGGAAGGGGGAAAATGAAGATGGAATAGAGGTGGAGGAAGACGAGCTTACATCAGGTGAGAAGCAGCAGTGTCCCTCCTCCAGAACCAGTGGAAACGTTTTCTCTTCTTTTTTAGATATTCTTCCACCAGCACTTTTTTCTCAATGATGAGGGTTTTCAGCTCATCCATTGTTTCTGTGTTTTCTTTCTCAAGTTTGTTGCATCTTTTCACCATGTCTTCTAATTGTTCTTGTTTTTCTTTAAGATGGTCTTTCAGTTCTTTAACTGTTGCCTCCTCTATTTGCTTTGCCTTGTGCACATCTGTGTGCATGTCTTCCAGCTGCTGGTTTCTCTTCTGGATATCTTGAAGTCTACACTGCAGGTCTTTATGTGTTTTCTGTTGTTCTTGCTTTTGTGCCTGGATTTCAGTGTTTTTGTGCTTCAAGGTCTTAGAAAGTTCTTCAAGTTCTGTATTTTTTCTCAGCATTGCATTGATGCTACTCTGCATCGCTGAGCATTGATTTGCCAGTTTTTTCTTTTCTCCTTCCAGTACAGTTGTTTTGTACTTTGTTTCATTATACAGTTCTTGGAGTTCTTCATTTTTCCTCTGAAGAATAAGTTTTTCTTCTTCCAGTTGTATTTTCTGTTGGTCTTTTTCTTGAAGCAGCTGGTTATTTCCGTGCACTTTTTTATCGAGCCTGATTTGGAGCAATCTGTGTTTTTCCTCCATCTCGTCAACATTGGAGCCCATTTGTTTCAGTTTAATTTCCATTTGCTTCTTGTTTTGAAGCAACTGTTGATTTTTGTGCAGAGTTTTGTCATGTTTCACCTGCAGAGCTTTGTATTTTTCCTCCATGGCTTGGAGTTTGCTCTGCAGGTCGCTCTGCTCTACGGGCTCTTGTTTTTTGTCTTGGAGGATCTCCTTATTTCTCTCCAGAGCTTCATCAAGCATAACTTGCAAGCCTTCATTTTGTGTCTTGATGTTCTTCATCTTGCAATACATTTCTTCCTTTTGTATTTTCTGTTGGTCTTTCTCGTGAACCAACTCTTTATTTCTTTCCAGAGCTTCATCAAACATAACTTGCAAGCCTTCATTCTGTGTCTTGATGTTCTTCATCTTGCAATCCATTTCTTCCTTTTGTATTTTCTGTTGGTCTTTCTCGTGAACCAACTCTTTATTTCTTTCCAGAGCTTCATCAAACATAACTTGCAAGCCTTCATTTTGTTTCTCGATGTTCCTCAGCTTGCAATACATTTCTTCCTGATGTATTTGCTGTTGGTCTTTCTCATGAAGCATCTCTTTATTTTTGAGCAGTGCTTCCTCAAGAGTCATTTGCAGCATTTTCAGTTCTTCCTCCAAGACTTCAAGCTTGGAGTCCGTTTCTTTCTCGAGCATTTCTTGTTGCTCTCTCTCTTGAATGAACTCTTTATTTCTGTGCACTGTTTTCTCGAGCCTGATTTGGAGCAATCTGTGTTTTTCCTCCATCTCGTCAACATTGGAGTCCATTTGTTTCAGTTTAATTTCCATTTGCTTCTTGTCTTGAAGCAACTGTTGATTTTTGTGCAGAGTTTTATCATGTTTCACATGCAGAGCTTTGTATTTTTCCTCCATGGCTTGGAGTTTGCGCTGCATGTCTCTCTGCTGTGTGGACTGTTGTTTCTCTTCTTGGTGGATTTCTTTCAGTTTTTCCAGAGCTTCGTCAAGCTTCTCTTGGAGCTCCTGATTCTTCTTGAGCATGTTTTCCTGTTTTATGCTCTCTTTTTTCTCCTTTTGGAGCAGATCTTTATTTTTTTCCAGAGCTTCGTCAAGCTTCTCTTGGAGCTCCTGATTCTTCTTGAGCATTTTATCCCCTTTAATGCTCTGTTTTGTCTCATTTTGGAGCAGGTCTTTAATTTTTTCCAGAGCTCCATCAAGCTTTTCTTGGAGCTCCTGATTCTTCTCGTCTTGGAGAGCCCATTGTTTCTCCTCAATAATACCCTGTTTTTCTTCAAGCTGGTAGGATAATTCTTCTAATTCAGTGCTCTTTCTCTCATTTTCTTCCATCAGGATCTTAATCTTTTCTCTGTTCATGAGATTTTCTTTCTCCATTTCTTCCAGTCGCTTTTCCTCTAACTCTACCTGTTCATCCCAAGGAAGAGAGCTGATATAAGGGTCTAGGGACTCATACCATGGAATAGAGCTGGGGTCAACTTCTTGTCTTTCTTGCTGTTTCTGAGACATGTTGGAGTCTGTATACCGTGAGTACGGAAAGGATCCAAATGTTTGAAAATGCTTTACTGGTGAACGTTTGAATGCTGCTAACACAAGTGCTGCAAATAACGGACTGAAAGTTCTACATCCTCACCCCTACTTAAGAATTCATGAGGATCAAAGCTTCAAAGGATCAATGCTTTAGAAGCCTGTGACATCAGAATTCCATAGGCCAATGAGGTTGTCACATGACATTTTTGAATGAGGTCATAGTTTTGTATGAATTTTTTAAAATAACATCAACATTCCGTGAGCCAATGAGGTTCTTACATGACTTTTGAATGAGGATAATTTTTTTACTTGGAAAATTACCAATAAAGTTTCAATCCCTGTTATTTTTGTAAAAAGAAAATAAGTATTATTGCAATAACATACAAAGTGAATAAAGAAAGTAAGTAAAAGTACAGTTTTATTTATACAGCACCTTTCAAGACAAATTCATTTTGTTTGCATTGTATTGGTAACTCGTTGAAGTGTTACTGGGTATCATAACCAGACAGTTTGCACATACAGTGAGTGAAAGCATTGGGTGGACTGAATCAGGGTAAATTAAATTGATAGAACTGAGTGGAGTTCTATCAATTGTATTGATCAGAGAGTTAGAACAACAACTAAAAGAAACTTTGATTAATCTGAAAGGAACTAATATAGGTTAACTGGTAGCTGATACAAATCAGGATTTAAAACCTGTTTGACCCCTTGTTTTATTCAATATTGCAATTTATATGATAACTGTTCCATGTGAAAATGTTGGGAAATGAAATATCACAGCTGGAACTCAATAAAAGTGTAAATTCAGAAGAAGTTTTGGTCTTTTCCTCATTAATGCACATCATAGATAACTATGTAATGTGTCTGTTGCACACGTTGTATTTCAGGAATAACTACAAACGTGTTGTATTACAAACAGCTGTATCAGGTCTTTGCATCCACAATCAGTGAGGATAACAAAACTGGAGACCAAAAAAAAAAAATCTGGTTCTTGTTTTTAAGACGGTCACCTTTAGTTTCACGCTGAGTGATGCTGGGTTGTTACAGACAAACCTGATTATGTTTCCCACTGGGTTTTATACTTCAGAGGCAACACAGAGTAAAGAGAAGCATTGTTATTTCAGTTTAACTTTAGTCTCAGTTTAGTTTAATTCCCTTGTAAATTTGATAAGAGCCAAATTGAGGAAACAAACTCAGTGTGTGGCCAGAAAATGCCATGGTGGCTTACAAACACATGTCACAACAAAATATGAAGGATAAGACAACACACGTATAACGGAAAGAGACGCCACGACTTTGCCACGGTGCCATGGACGCCCAGGTTTGCAAATACAATAACTTGAAAATGAAGCAATGTTGTATTTTCAAATTGATACCATAGATACATCTAGCACAAGACTCAAAAAAGTTTGAATCTTCGTGACCTTGACCTCAAGGTCTGATGCCAAGTCTTGTCACTGGAGATTGAGGTGATGCAGGATTTTGAAATTTATTCTATATGTGCAGCTACTAAGAGGCTGAAGGATAACACTGATATTTTTATATTTTCATGGAGCTGCTCTCAAAGCTTTGTCATCTCTCCTATAATTTAGTCCTGGTCCTGCATCACAGTGTGTGGTGTGGAATAACACTGTGATAGTGTCAGAAATTTAGCTTGATCATCTGAGTGTAGCTGCTGCTGCTACTAGCCAGCAAACCGAAATGCAGCATGTAGTGATGCACTGACGCAGGCATTTGATTTGGTATTGGACACATTGCACTCATAAAACCTGGTGTCCGTCGCATATGTGTTTGCGCTGCAGGTAATTAAGTCCTGGGTGTTTTATCATTGAGCCAAATTATCATACTGTTACACTCCTGTATCTTCTCCTGAGTGCTGGAGGGGAAAGCAAAACCTGACCATTACCAATTTATCATATAGGCAGGAGACCTTTGGTCAAAGACAATTATTAATCCATCTGAACTCATTAATATTTGGAGGTACAGCTGTGTCCTGGGATATCCTACACTTCCATGCGCAAACATGGATAGCCTGAGGTTAAGAAAGGAGCAAGACGGTGGTCCCATGATAGTGCAGTTTTTGTTATGGCCTGCAGGGGGAGGCAATTTCCAAACAATTTCTTACTGAGTTTAATTTATTACAACACTATGTTTCGGTCACTAATTGTGGTCTTTTTTTTTAGTTATTTAGGTAAAGCGGGCCATGCCTTACAGCATCGTTACCCTGCCTCTAACTTAGGAGTGTGCAGTCAAAATGTGGAAAGTGTTCAGTGTAATAAATATCTCCCTTTTGATTCAAAGCTGAATTTCAAAGCAAACACTGAAGCTGTGTGCAGAAAGGGGCCCCAGCGGCTCTTGTGTTTAAGAAGGCTTTCTTGTTTCCACGTTGATAAAACCATGATGGTTTTATTTCATCATGCTTTTATTGAATGTGTTTTGTCCTTTTTCTTGGTGTTGTGGTTTGGATAGTTATCTGAAAAGAGCAGAAACTCTCTCAGATTGTTAAGTGGTCTAACAGGCTGATTGGAGAACCACAGCTGAATTTTCCTGTGCACCAGACAGTTACAGCGGTCAGCTGGTTTAATTTTTCTTGATGATCCTTTACATAGTGAGAATCGTTTTCTTCCTCCCGGACAAAGGTTTCTGGTCCCAAACTGTAAAACGACAAGGTTTTGTTTTCTGTTGTTTCTTCAATTCACGAGAACAAATAAGAGATAAGATAAGATAAAACTTTATTAATCCCTCGGGTGGGTTCCTCTGGGAAATTCGGTTTCCAAAAGCATAGCACCGACAGAAATTACAGAATATTATACACACACACACACACACACACACACACACACACACACACACACACACACACACACACACACACACACACACATATAAATACAGAGACAAATATAAATAAAATATACAAAGGGGATAAATAGAATAAATAGGAATAAAAATAAAAATACAAGTGAATTGCACATTTCAAGTATTGAGGTCTATTGCACTGTTGACTATTAACAATAGTATTGCACAAAAGGTATTGCACAGTGAAGTGAAGAGGCACTACAGCTTAGTTGTTCCCCCCTCCTTTGTCCTCCTGTTTCCCCTCCCTCTCCCCTCCAGAGAGGAGTTAAACAGTCTGATGGCGTGTGGGACAAAGGAGTTTTTAAGTCTGTTAGTTCTTGTCTTGGGGAGAAGCAACCTGTCACTGAACAGACTCTTCTGGTTGTTAATGGCCGTGTGCAGAGGATGCCCAGCATTGTTCATAATGTCCAGCAGTTTTTTTAGTGTCCTTTTCTCTGCCACTGTCACCAGAGTGTCCAGCTTCATGCCGACCACAGAGCCAGCCTTCCTGATCAGTTTCTCCAGCCTGCATGAGTCCTTCTTTGCTGTGCTGCTCCCCCAGCACACCACAGCATAGAAAAGTACTCCAGCAACCACTGACTGGTAAAACATCCTCAGGAGCTTCCTGCAGATGTTAAAAGACCTCAGCCTCCTGAGGAAGTACAGTCGGCTTTGGGCTTTTTTATACAGGTGCTCTGTGTTGCATGACCAGTCCAGTTTATCGTCCACCCACAGCCCGAGGTACTTGTACTTGTTGACCACCTCCACCTCCTCCCCCTCTATCTGAACCGGCAGTGGACCTTCTCTGGACCTCCCGAAGTCCACAACCAGTTCCTTAGTCTTTGAGGTGTTGAGTTGCAGGTGGTTTGTGTGACTCCATGCGACAAAGTTCCTCACCAGACTTCTGTACTCCTCTTCCTGATCATCCCAGATACACCCCATGATGGCCGTGTCATCTGCAAACTTCTGAATGTGGCATAATTCAGAGATGTAGCAGAAGTCAGAGGTGTACAGGGTGAAGAGAAGAGGGGACAGCACAGTTCCCTGTGGTGCTCCTGTGCTGCTGACCACAGTGTCAGACGTGCTGTCCTGATCTAAATCTACCTACAGTTACAAATAAAATACCTGAAGTTTGATTTGTGGTGGAGCTGTAATCTGCAAATACAGTCTGTATCTCCATCTGTTCGTTTATGTTTGAGGCTGTTCATTGGTTTCCTTATCTCACATATACGAAGGTTTATAAAACTGTCTTAATGTATAATGAGTGCCTTGCAAAATGTGCTTACACCTCTGGTGCGGTGGTTATGTAGTCTCTAGTATAATATGTACATGCACTGTTTCATTTTACAGTATACTGTAATGATCGTCCTTCCAGGAAATTTGAACCATCAGACACTTAATACCCTTTGAATTTTTTTCTGCGCCAGTTTGAAAGTTTGAACATTTCCAGTTTAGAAATATCTCTGTTTATAGAAGGAAAACTAAACTAAAATCAGGCTTTATTTGACAAGCATATGCTGGCATCCATGAAAGAGTGAAATTTAGATGCAGACACTCTCCCATGATGCCAGTGGTTTTACTTGGAACCCCTGTTGGTAATGACACATGCGGTTTTTCAAACCTTAGCTCATGATTAATAGTAGGTAGGTCAGCTACCACGTCCATAGAGAACAACCTCCACTAGGGTTTAAATAGCTGGGACTCTCCACCTTTTTGTTTTTCAAGCTGAACAAACCTCTTGGATGAGAAGTGAAATGTTTTAAAGGAGTCCAGCTGCCTCTCTTAAGACGACCATGACCTGATTGACTAGGAACCTACACAGATATGGAGTCAGCATGTCTTGTAGATTTCAAACGACATGCAGATAATATAGAGACTGTATCCAGTCTTTGTTTATCTTGGGTCTGTGTTTGAGTCCTTCCTGGCTGATAGAACAGTTCATTTTACCTGAGATTTACCGCTTAAAGCACATATGATAAAACACTAAATGGATCTAGGCAATCAAGATTTGAGACTTGCAACATAAGAAAATGTAATTTTTCAGAAGCTGACCACGCTGCAGCTGTCAGCCAGCAACCAGGACAGCAAGCCGGGCGAGCTCATCTACCGCGTCACCAAACAGACGAGCCTGGGACACCTCGAGCATGCTGCCAGTCTAGGTAGACCAGACCTATATGTCAGTGTTTTTAGAAAGGACGGAAAAGTAAAGATGAACGCCAAACTAAACCAAACCAAACTTTTCCCACCGCTTGGTGAGTAGTTGGCATCCTACATGCAAACTGCAGATGACTATGGCAATCTGATTGCAACCAAAGCAATCACAATTATGTTTTTGGTGCAGCAGACCCTGATTTCACCTGGCAACCACCACAAACCAGTGGCTTTACCCCCCAAAGTTGCCAGGGGTGTGCAGCGCTGTGGTCGATTAATCACCTCTCCGGTTTGAGCCTGTTCTAAAGTGCCTGTTGGTGTGATGGAAGTATTTAAAAAAGTGACAGCAGGGTGTGGAGACGGGAGCTGAGCCGAGGAAGCCTTCATGCATCAAATACCAAGAGTGTCAGGGGAACACCGGGGAGGACGACAACAAAACTGAAACAGGGAGCTAAGAACTTAATCACAAAAACCCGACTTCACTACCGTATGTTTTCAATGTTTTTCTCACTTTTTACAGAATCAAAGTCAAAGTAATGTCAGTACTTCCAAGCTTTAAACCCTGCATGGTCGTACTCTCTCCTGCACTCCATATTATCCTTTGTTGATCTACACACGTCTGTTGCTGCCACGGACGTCGCATGCTCGTACGTCATTGTCATGAGACACTCTCGCGAAGAAAATGACGAGGATTAGTTACGCAGTAATGTAGCCTGCTTACGGGAAAGTAACAGTAATCTAATTACTGTACCTTTTTTGCAATAGTAATCCCTTACTTTACTCGTTACTTGAAAAAAGTAATCAGACTATGCGGTGTTGCCCATCTCTGGTCCAAATACAGAAAGTATCATAGAAAGATTTAAGGTATCGTGCCACATTTGACCTCTGACCTCTTGTTCATGGTTAATAAATTAAGAGTCAAAGGGAAAGACAAATTTGAAACTTTGTTACTTACTACCGTTGTTTGGAATAGATAGGAATATAGGGAATTCTATATTTTTATTTAAAGACAGGACTCACATGTTTTCATTTCTAGTCTTTAAAACCTGTCTCCAGGGGCGGAGCGGGGGGGTGGCTTACGGGGCTTAAGCCCGGGTTGTTTTGTCAGAAGCCCGGGGTATTTTGGAGTGTAATTTTTTCATAGTTAGATGCCTGGCTGACAACTGTATAAAACAAAAAGTACACACAATATTCGAAGCACATAGTGCACACTGTGGGAATTTACGACTGTGCGTGAATCCCCCCCTGATATTGGTATGATCCAAGCTCAGGCACTAAGCGACTGAGCGAGGGGGCGGGGCAGCTGCTGCCCGTGAGTGCGCTGTTGGAGAGACGGAGCCAGCCATACTAAGGAGAGCTTAAGTTTGACCAGGTACCAAAGCAAATCATTCGTACCGTACAAATAATGTAAATATGACGGTGCATCACGAAAGATTGATATCAAACTGATCACTTGACCAATATTACGTTACTCGCTCTTCAAGTGAATCAACAAATGGCAAAATGAAAAGCCGAACAAATGCTATTTTTTTTTTAGAGTCTTAGCTTACGTGTGTTTATTTCATATTCTCAGTTCTTACCCTCCCGACTAAATCGGTTTCAGTTATGTACTGAAACATAAGAATGGACATTCGAGGGTTCTTTCAAAGAAAAAACTCAGGTAAATGTTATTTTATATATTATGCTTTGTATGTTGTTCAGTATATTTCTATGCAAAACAAGAGGGATTTCAGTACACAGCAGGATATTCACATTTGTAACCAGATATTTACATACACTTTAGGGAGAAAACAAAACATTTTTACTGTACAACAGAGTAAATTTTTGTTTTAGATAAATATTGAAATATATTTTGAATTAGTTAAATTTCAGAATAAAGAGAGACAGAGCTATTTTTATCACTTTCATCAAATTTAGGAGTACATGTACACTAAATTTATTGTTAATTAATAAGAAAACTCCAGACGATTCCATTCTGAGCTGAAGAAGCTTCTGATAGGTTAGTAGAGTCCATGTGAGTAAACTGGTGGCACAGCTGTGGATGCATATAAGGCAAAACACAGAGCCTGTTTCTTTGACATGGGAAAATCAAGAGATATCAACCAAAACACCAGGAAAAGAACTGTGGAGCTCCATAAGTGTGGCTCAAGTTTGAATACAATTTGGTGCCATTTGCAATTAAGAAATACAGATAGTTTCTCTCTTTACTCTTAAAGTTAACAAATATGTTTTTATATTTATCAATCTAAAGAAATAAACATTTAGTCTGATTTGATGTTACAATTAAAAAAGTGTTTTTATCTGAAGAGTAAATATCTGGTTTCAACTGTATATTTGATGATTGTCAGCACAAAGAGGGAGAGAGAGGAGAACGAGGACAGACAGGTCCTCATGTATCTCGTACCTAGTGTTTCTTTTTAGGTTTGTTATTTTTCAAATTCTGTATTTATTAAGTTCTGCAGGCTTGTTTGCACAACAAGGCTAAATAATTATATAAACTTTTCTCAATCTAAATAGTGGACTTTGGTAGAATTAAAAAAATAAGTGTAGTGCAGGTCTATGATGATTTTTAGTGCTATCATCTAGTTCTGATTCTGGTTCTGTCTTGGTTAAGTCCTCAGTAGTCCTGATTTTGAACTGTTGTAGTCCTGTTTTAATTCTGGATCAGTTCTGGGTCTGGTTGAATTGGGGTTTAGTCCTCGTGTCTTGATGCAGCCCTGACCTTGTTCTGCCTTGCTGCTTAATTAAAAAACTAGTTTAAGGTGTCCTGCACATGTGATATATATTTTTCCCTATATGAAGTCATTCTTTTTTGAACAGAGCCTATTAATCTTTCAGTCATTTCTACACCCCCCCCCCCCCCAAAAAAAAAAAAAAAATCCCACATGCATACTACTCTTTGGGCTAAGCCCCGGGTGTTTCAAATGTCTGGCTCCGCCTCTGCCTGTCTCTACCCATCTAGTATTAATTCCTTCTGGTATACAAGTATGTATATTATGCACACACACAAACACACATGCTGCTATTACCCATTTCTTGTTTTTATACCTAAGATGAATTATTGTTGAATGAAGACATTTTTCAAACACATGTAAAATGTGGCCAATTGTGTTTATTGGGTAAAGGAAAAGGTAGAAGGGGGAAAAGGGGGGATAGAAAGAAGGAAAGAGAGGAGAGAAAACCCCAACAATCCCCTCTGAGCAAGCACCAGGCGACAGTGGATAGGAAAAACTCCTTTTAAAGTGAAAGAAACCTAAAGGAGAAACCTATGGCAGAACCAGGCTCAGGAGGGGGCAGTCAACTGCCGGGACTGGTCGGGGGGTGAGGGTGAAAAAAGAAAAAGGAGGGAGGGGAAGGGGGGAAATGAAGATGGAATAGAGGTGGAGGAAGACGAGCTTACATCAGGTGAGAAGCAGCAGTGTCCCTCCTCCAGAACCAGTGGAAACGTTTTCTCTTCTTTTTTAGATATTCTTCCACCAGCACTTTTTTCTCAATGATGAGGGTTTTCAGCTCATCCATTGTTTCTGTGTTTTCTTTCTCAAGTTTGTTGCATCTTTTCACCATGTCTTCTAATTGTTCTTGTTTTTCTTTAAGATGGTCTTTCAGTTCTTTAACTGTTGCCTCCTCTATTTGCTTTGCCTTGTGCACATCTGTGTGCATGTCTTCCAGCTGCTGGTTTCTCTTCTGGATATCTTGAAGTCTACACTGCAGGTCTTTATGTGTTTTCTGTTGTTCTTGCTTTTGTGCCTGGATTTCAGTGTTTTTGTGCTTCAAGGTCTTAGAAAGTTCTTCAAGTTCTGTATTTTTTCTCAGCATTGCATTGATGCTACTCTGCATCGCTGAGCATTGATTTGCCAGTTTTTTCTTTTCTCCTTCCAGTACAGTTGTTTTGTACTTTGTTTCATTATACAGTTCTTGGAGTTCTTCATTTTTCCTCTGAAGAATAAGTTTTTCTTCTTCCAGTTGTATTTTCTGTTGGTCTTTTTCTTGAAGCAGCTGGTTATTTCCGTGCACTTTTTTATCGAGCCTGATTTGGAGCAATCTGTGTTTTTCCTCCATCTCGTCAACATTGGAGCCCATTTGTTTCAGTTTAATTTCCATTTGCTTCTTGTTTTGAAGCAACTGTTGATTTTTGTGCAGAGTTTTGTCATGTTTCACCTGCAGAGCTTTGTATTTTTCCTCCATGGCTTGGAGTTTGCTCTGCAGGTCGCTCTGCTCTACGGGCTCTTGTTTTTTGTCTTGGAGGATCTCCTTATTTCTCTCCAGAGCTTCATCAAGCATAACTTGCAAGCCTTCATTTTGTGTCTTGATGTTCTTCATCTTGCAATACATTTCTTCCTTTTGTATTTTCTGTTGGTCTTTCTCGTGAACCAACTCTTTATTTCTCTCCAGAGCTTCATCAAGCATAACTTGCAAGCCTTCATTCTGTGTCTTGATGTTCTTCATCTTGCAATCCATTTCTTCCTTTTGTATTTTCTGTTGGTCTTTCTCGTGAACCAACTCTTTATTTCTTTCCAGAGCTTCATCAAACATAACTTGCAAGCCTTCATTTTGTTTCTCGATGTTCCTCAGCTTGCAATACATTTCTTCCTGATGTATTTGCTGTTGGTCTTTCTCATGAAGCATCTCTTTATTTTTGAGCTGTGTTTCCTCAAGAGTCATTTGCAGCATTTTCAGTTCTTCCTCCAAGACTTCAAGCTTGGAGTCCGTTTCTTTCTCGAGCATTTCTTGTTGCTCTCTCTCTTGAATGAACTCTTTATTTCTGTGCACTGTTTTCTCGAGCCTGATTTGGAGCAATCTGTGTTTTTCCTCCATCTCGTCAACATTGGAGTCCATTTGTTTCAGTTTAATTTCCATTTGCTTCTTGTCTTGAAGCAACTGTTGATTTTTGTGCAGAGTTTTATCATGTTTCACATGCAGAGCTTTGTATTTTTCCTCCATGGCTTGGAGTTTGCGCTGCATGTCTCTCTGCTGTGTGGACTGTTGTTTCTCTTCTTGGTGGATTTCTTTCAGTTTTTCCAGAGCTTCGTCAAGCTTCTCTTGGAGCTCCTGATTCTTCTTGAGCATGTTTTCCTGTTTTATGCTCTCTTTTTTCTCCTTTTGGAGCAGATCTTTATTTTTTTCCAGAGCTTCGTCAAGCTTCTCTTGGAGCTCCTGATTCTTCTTGAGCATTTTATCCCCTTTAATGCTCTGTTTTGTCTCATTTTGGAGCAGGTCTTTAATTTTTTCCAGAGCTCCATCAAGCTTTTCTTGGAGCTCCTGATTCTTCTCGTCTTGGAGAGCCCATTGTTTCTCCTCAATAATACCCTGTTTTTCTTCAAGCTGGTAGGATAATTCTTCTAATTCAGTGCTCTTTCTCTCATTTTCTTCCATCAGGATCTTAATCTTTTCTCTGTTCATGAGATTTTCTTTCTCCATTTCTTCCAGTCGCTTTTCCTCTAACTCTACCTGTTCATCCCAAGGAAGAGAGCTGATATAAGGGTCTAGGGACTCATACCATGGAATAGAGCTGGGGTCAACTTCTTGTCTTTCTTGCTGTTTCTGAGACATGTTGGAGTCTGTATACCGTGAGTACGGAAAGGATCCAAATGTTTGAAAATGCTTTACTGGTGAACGTTTGAATGCTGCTAACACAAGTGCTGCAAATAACGGACTGAAAGTTCTACATCCTCACCCCTACTTAAGAATTCATGAGGATCAAAGCTTCAAAGGATCAATGCTTTAGAAGCCTGTGACATCAGAATTCCATAAGCCAATGAGGTTGTCACATGACATTTTTGAATGAGGTCATAGTTTTGTATGAATTTTTTAAAATAACATCAACATTCCGTGAGCCAATGAGGTTCTTACATGACTTTTGAATGAGGATAATTTTTTTACTTGGAAAATTACCAATAAAGTTTCAATCCCTGTTATTTTTGTAAAAAGAAAATAAGTATTATTGCAATAACATACAAAGTGAATAAAGAAAGTAAGTAAAAGTACAGTTTTATTTATACAGCACCTTTCAAGACAAATTCATTTTGTTTGCATTGTATTGGTAACTCGTTGAAGTGTTACTGGGTATCATAACCAGACAGTTTGCATATACAGTGAGTGAAAGCATTGGGTGGACTGAATCAGGGTAAATTAAATTGATAGAACTGAGTGGAGTTCTATCAATTGTATTGATCAGAGAGTTAGAACAACAACTAAAAGAAACTTTGATTAATCTGAAAGGAACTAATATAGGTTAACTGGTAGCTGATACAAATCAGGATTTAAAACCTGTTTGACCCCTTGTTTTATTCAATATTGCAATTTATATGATAACTGTTCCATGTGAAAATGTTGGGAAATGAAATATCACAGCTGGAACTCAATAAAAGTGTAAATTCAGAAGAAGTTTTGGTCTTTTCCTCATTAATGCACATCATAGATAACTATGTAATGTGTCTGTTGCACACGTTGTATTTCAGGAATAACTACAAACGTGTTGTATTACAAACAGCTGTATCAGGTCTTTGCATCCACAATCAGTGAGGATAACAAAACTGGAGACCAAAAAAAAAAAAATCTGGTTCTTGTTTTTAAGACGGTCACCTTTAGTTTCACGCTGAGTGATGCTGGGTTGTTACAGACAAACCTGATTATGTTTCCCACTGGGTTTTATACTTCAGAGGCAACACAGAGTAAAGAGAAGCATTGTTATTTCAGTTTAACTTTAGTCTCAGTTTAGTTTAATTCCCTTGTAAATTTGATAAGAGCCAAATTGAGGAAACAAACTCAGTGTGTGGCCAGAAAATGCCATGGTGGCTTACAAACACATGTCACAACAAAATATGAAGGATAAGACAACACACGTATAACGGAAAGAGACGCCACGACTTTGCCACGGTGCCATGGACGCCCAGGTTTGCAAATACAATAACTTGAAAATGAAGCAATGTTATATTTTCAAATTGATACCATAGATACATCTAGCACAAGACTCAAAAAAGTTTGAATCTTCGTGACCTTGACCTCAAGGTCTGATGCCAAGTCTTGTCACTGGAGATTGAGGTGATGCAGGATTTTGAAATTTATTCTATATGTGCAGCTACTAAGAGGCTGAAGGATAACACTGATATTTTTATATTTTCATGGAGCTGCTCTCAAAGCTTTGTCATCTCTCCTATAATTTAGTCCTGGTCCTGCATCACAGTGTGTGGTGTGGAATAACACTGTGATAGTGTCAGAAATTTAGCTTGATCATCTGAGTGTAGCTGCTGCTGCTACTAGCCAGCAAACCGAAATGCAGCATGTAGTGATGCACTGACGCAGGCATTTGATTTGGTATTGGACACATTGCACTCATAAAACCTGGTGTCCGTCGCATATGTGTTTGCGCTGCAGGTAATTAAGTCCTGGGTGTTTTATCATTGAGCCAAATTATCATACTGTTACACTCCTGTATCTTCTCCTGAGTGCTGGAGGGGAAAGCAAAACCTGACCATTACCAATTTATCATATAGGCAGGAGACCTTTGGTCAAAGACAATTATTAATCCATCTGAACTCATTAATATTTGGAGGTACAGCTGTGTCCTGGGATATCCTACACTTCCATGCGCAAACATGGATAGCCTGAGGTTAAGAAAGGAGCAAGACGGTGGTCCCATGATAGTGCAGTTTTTGTTATGGCCTGCAGGGGGAGGCAATTTCCAAACAATTTCTTACTGAGTTTAATTTATTACAACACTATGTTTCGGTCACTAATTGTGGTCTTTTTTTTTAGTTATTTAGGTAAAGCGGGCCATGCCTTACAGCATCGTTACCCTGCCTCTAACTTAGGAGTGTGCAGTCAAAATGTGGAAAGTGTTCAGTGTAATAAATATCTCCCTTTTGATTCAAAGCTGAATTTCAAAGCAAACACTGAAGCTGTGTGCAGAAAGGGGCCCCAGCGGCTCTTGTGTTTAAGAAGGCTTTCTTGTTTCCACGTTGATAAAACCATGATGGTTTTATTTCATCATGCTTTTATTGAATGTGTTTTGTCCTTTTTCTTGGTGTTGTGGTTTGGATAGTTATCTGAAAAGAGCAGAAACTCTCTCAGATTGTTAAGTGGTCTAACAGGCTGATTGGAGAACCACAGCTGAATTTTCCTGTGCACCAGACAGTTACAGCGGTCAGCTGGTTTAATTTTTCTTGATGATCCTTTACATAGTGAGAATCGTTTTCTTCCTCCCGGACAAAGGTTTCTGGTCCCAAACTGTAAAACGACAAGGTTTTGTTTTCTGTTGTTTCTTCAATTCACGAGAACAAATAAGAGATAAGATAAGATAAAACTTTATTAATCCCTCGGGTGGGTTCCTCTGGGAAATTCGGTTTCCAAAAGCATAGCACCGACAGAAATTACAGAATATTATACACACACACACACACACACACACACACACACACACACACACACACACACACACACACACACACACACACACACACACACACACACACACATATAAATACAGAGACATATATAAATAAAATAAAATATACGAAGGGGATAAATAGAATAAATAGGAATAAAAATAAAAATACAAGTGAATTGCACATTTCAAGTATTGAGGTCTATTGCACTGTTGACTATTAACAAAAGTATTGCACAAAAGGTATTGCACAGTGAAGTGAAGAGGCACTACAGCTTAGTTGTTCCCCCCTCCTTTGTCCTCCTGTTTCCCCTCCCTCTCCCCTCCAGAGAGGAGTTAAACAGTTTGATGGCGTGTGGGACAAAGGAGTTTTTAAGTCTGTTAGTTCTTGTCTTGGGGAGAAGCAACCTGTCACTGAACAGACTCTTCTGGTTGTTAATGGCCGTGTGCAGAGGATGCCCAGCATTGTTCATAATGTCCAGCAGTTTTTTTAGTGTGCTTTTCTCTGCCACTGTCACCAGAGTGTCCAGCTTCATGCCGACCACAGAGCCAGCCTTCCTGATCAGTTTCTCCAGCCTGCATGAGTCCCTCTTTGCTGTGCTGCTCCCCCAGCACACCACAGCATAGAAAAGTACTCCAGCAACCACTGACTGGTAAAACATCCTCAGGAGCTTCCTGCAGATGTTAAAAGACCTCAGCCTCCTGAGGAAGTACAGTCGGCTTTGGGCTTTTTTATACAGGTGCTCTGTGTTGCATGACCAGTCCAGTTTATCGTCCACCCACAGCCCGAGGTACTTGTACTTGTTGACCACCTCCACCTCCTCCCCCTCTATCTGAACCGGCAGTGGACCTTCTCTGGACCTCCCGAAGTCCACAACCAGTTCCTTAGTCTTTGAGGTGTTGAGTTGCAGGTGGTTTGTGTGACTCCATGCGACAAAGTTCCTCACCAGACTTCTGTACTCCTCTTCCTGATCATCCCAGATACACCCCATGATGGCCGTGTCATCTGCAAACTTCTGAATGTGGCATAATTCAGAGATGTAGCAGAAGTCAGAGGTGTACAGGGTGAAGAGAAGAGGGGACAGCACAGTTCCCTGTGGTGCTCCTGTGCTGCTGACCACAGTGTCAGACGTGCTGTCCTGATCTAAATCTACCTACAGTTACAAATAAAATACCTGAAGTTTGATTTGTGGTGGAGCTGTAATCTGCAAATACAGTCTGTATCTCCATCTGTTCGTTTATGTTTGAGGCTGTTCATTGGTTTCCTTATCTCACATATACGAAGGTTTATAAAACTGTCTTAATGTATAATGAGTGCCTTGCAAAATGTGCTTACACCTCTGGTGCGGTGGTTATGTAGTCTCTAGTATAATATGTACATGCACTGTTTCATTTTACAGTATACTGTAATGATCGTCCTTCCAGGAAATTTGAACCATCAGACACTTAATACCCTTTGAATTTTTTTCTGCGCCAGTTTGAACATTTCCAGTTTAGAAATATCTCTGTTTATAGAAGGAAAACTAAACTAAAATCAGGCTTTATTTGACAAGCATATGCTGGCATCCATGAAAGAGTGAAATTTAGATGCAGACACTCTCCCATGATGCCAGTGGTTTTACTTGGAACCCCTGTTGGTAATGACACATGCGGTTTTTCAAACCTTAGCTCATGATTAATAGTAGGTAGGTCAGCTACCACGTCCATAGAGAACAACCTCCACTAGGGTTTAAATAGCTGGGACTCTCCACCTTTTTGTTTTTCAAGCTGAACAAACCTCTTGGATGAGAAGTGAAATGTTTTAAAGGAGTCCAGCTGCCTCTCTTAAGACGACCATGACCTGATTGACTAGGAACCTACACAGATATGGAGTCAGCATGTCTTGTAGATTTCAAACGACATGCAGATAATATAGAGACTGTATCCAGTCTTTGTTTATCTTGGGTCTGTGTTTGAGTCCTTCCTGGCAGATAGAACAGTTCATTTTACCTGAGATTTACCGCTTAAAGCACATATGATAAAACACTAAATGGATCTAGGCAATCAAGATTTGAGACTTGCAACATAAGAAAATGTAATTTTTCAGAAGCTGACCACGCTGCAGCTGTCAGCCAGCAACCAGGACAGCAAGCCGGGCAAGCTCATCTACCGCGTCACCAAACAGACGAGCCTGGGACACCTCGAGCATGCTGCCAGTCTAGGTAGACCAGACCTATATGTCAGTGTTTTTAGAAAGGACGGAAAAGTAAAGATGAACGCCAAACTAAACCAAACCAAACTTTTCCCACCGCTTGGTGAGTAGTTGGCATCCTACATGCAAACTGCAGATGACTATGGCAATCTGATTGCAACCAAAGCAATCACAATTATGTTTTTGGTGCAGCAGACCCTGATTTCACCTGGCAACCACCACAAACCAGTGGCTTTACCCCCCAAAGTTGCCAGGGGTGTGCAGCGCTGTGGTCGATTAATCACCTCTCCGGTTTGAGCCTGTTCTAAAGTGCCTGTTGGTGTGATGGAAGTATTTAAAAAAGTGACAGCAGGGTGTGGAGACGGGAGCTGAGCCGAGGAAGCCTTCATGCATCAAATACCAAGAGTGTCAGGGGAACACCGGGGAGGACGACAACAAAACTGAAACAGGGAGCTAAGAACTTAATCACAAAAACCCGACTTCACTACCGTATGTTTTCAATGTTTTTCTCACTTTTTACAGAATCAAAGTCAAAGTAATGTCAGTACTTCCAAGCTTTAAACCCTGCATGGTCGTACTCTCTCCTGCACTCCATATTATCCTTTGTTGATCTACACACGTCTGTTGCTGCCACGGACGTCGCATGCTCGTACGTCATTGTCATGAGACACTCTCGCGAAGAAAATGACGAGGATTAGTTACGCAGTAATGTAGCCTGCTTACGGGAAAGTAACAGTAATCTAATTACTGTACCTTTTTTGCAATAGTAATCCCTTACTTTACTCGTTACTTGAAAAAAGTAATCAGACTATGCGGTGTTGCCCATCTCTGGTCCAAATACAGAAAGTATCATAGAAAGATTTAAGGTATCGTGCCACATTTGACCTCTGACCTCTTGTTCATGGTTAATAAATTAAGAGTCAAAGGGAAAGACAAATTTGAAACTTTGTTACTTACTACCGTTGTTTGGAATAGATAGGAATATAGGGAATTCTATATTTTTATTTAAAGACAGGACTCACATGTTTTCATTTCTAGTCTTTAAAACCTGTCTCTACCCATCTAGTATTAATTCCTTCTGGTATACAAGTATGTATATTATGCACACACACAAACACACATGCTGCTATTACCCATTTCTTGTTTTTATACCTAAGATGAATTATTGTTGAATGAAGACATTTTTCAAACACATGTAAAATGAGGCCAATTG
Source organism: Rhamphochromis sp. 'chilingali' (assembly GCF_963969265.1). Lineage (NCBI taxonomy): Eukaryota > Metazoa > Chordata > Actinopteri > Cichliformes > Cichlidae > Rhamphochromis > Rhamphochromis sp. 'chilingali'. The sequence goes on along the minus strand of NC_137945.1, from coordinate 16,840,061 downwards.
TGTTTATTGGGTAAAGGAAAAGGTAGAAGGGGGAAAAGGGGGGATAGAAAGAAGGAAAGAGAGAGGAGAGAAAACCCCAACAATCCCCTCTGAGCAAGCACAGGCGACAGTGGATAGGAAAAACTCCTTTTAAAGTGAAAGAAACCTAAAGGAGAAACCTATGGCAGAACCAGGCTCAGGAGGGGGCAGTCAACTGCCGGGACTGGTCGGGGGGTGAGGGTGAAAAAAGAAAAAGGAGGGAGGGGAAGGGGGAAAATGAAGATGGAATAGAGGTGGAGGAAGACGAGCTTACATCAGGTGAGAAGCAGCAGTGTCCCTCCTCCAGAACCAGTGGAAACGTTTTCTCTTCTTTTTTAGATATTCTTCCACCAGCACTTTTTTCTCAATGATGAGGGTTTTCAGCTCATCCATTGTTTCTGTGTTTTCTTTCTCAAGTTTGTTGCATCTTTTCACCATGTCTTCTAATTGTTCTTGTTTTTCTTTAAGATGGTCTTTCAGTTCTTTAACTGTTGCCTCCTCTATTTGCTTTGCCTTGTGCACATCTGTGTGCATGTCTTCCAGCTGCTGGTTTCTCTTCTGGATATCTTGAAGTCTACACTGCAGGTCTTTATGTGTTTTCTGTTGTTCTTGCTTTTGTGCCTGGATTTCAGTGTTTTTGTGCTTCAAGGTCTTAGAAAGTTCTTCAAGTTCTGTATTTTTTCTCAGCATTGCATTGATGCTACTCTGCATCGCTGAGCATTGATTTGCCAGTTTTTTCTTTTCTCCTTCCAGTACAGTTGTTTTGTACTTTGTTTCATTATACAGTTCTTGGAGTTCTTCATTTTTCCTCTGAAGAATAAGTTTTTCTTCTTCCAGTTGTATTTTCTGTTGGTCTTTTTCTTGAAGCAGCTGGTTATTTCCGTGCACTTTTTTATCGAGCCTGATTTGGAGCAATCTGTGTTTTTCCTCCATCTCGTCAACATTGGAGCCCATTTGTTTCAGTTTAATTTCCATTTGCTTCTTGTTTTGAAGCAACTGTTGATTTTTGTGCAGAGTTTTGTCATGTTTCACCTGCAGAGCTTTGTATTTTTCCTCCATGGCTTGGAGTTTGCTCTGCAGGTCGCTCTGCTCTACGGGCTCTTGTTTTTTGTCTTGGAGGATCTCCTTATTTCTCTCCAGAGCTTCATCAAGCATAACTTGCAAGCCTTCATTTTGTGTCTTGATGTTCTTCATCTTGCAATACATTTCTTCCTTTTGTATTTTCTGTTGGTCTTTCTCGTGAACCAACTCTTTATTTCTTTCCAGAGCTTCATCAAACATAACTTGCAAGCCTTCATTCTGTGTCTTGATGTTCTTCATCTTGCAATCCATTTCTTCCTTTTGTATTTTCTGTTGGTCTTTCTCGTGAACCAACTCTTTATTTCTTTCCAGAGCTTCATCAAACATAACTTGCAAGCCTTCATTTTGTTTCTCGATGTTCCTCAGCTTGCAATACATTTCTTCCTGATGTATTTGCTGTTGGTCTTTCTCATGAAGCATCTCTTTATTTTTGAGCAGTGCTTCCTCAAGAGTCATTTGCAGCATTTTCAGTTCTTCCTCCAAGACTTCAAGCTTGGAGTCCGTTTCTTTCTCGAGCATTTCTTGTTGCTCTCTCTCTTGAATGAACTCTTTATTTCTGTGCACTGTTTTCTCGAGCCTGATTTGGAGCAATCTGTGTTTTTCCTCCATCTCGTCAACATTGGAGTCCATTTGTTTCAGTTTAATTTCCATTTGCTTCTTGTCTTGAAGCAACTGTTGATTTTTGTGCAGAGTTTTATCATGTTTCACATGCAGAGCTTTGTATTTTTCCTCCATGGCTTGGAGTTTGCGCTGCATGTCTCTCTGCTGTGTGGACTGTTGTTTCTCTTCTTGGTGGATTTCTTTCAGTTTTTCCAGAGCTTCGTCAAGCTTCTCTTGGAGCTCCTGATTCTTCTTGAGCATGTTTTCCTGTTTTATGCTCTCTTTTTTCTCCTTTTGGAGCAGATCTTTATTTTTTTCCAGAGCTTCGTCAAGCTTCTCTTGGAGCTCCTGATTCTTCTTGAGCATTTTATCCCCTTTAATGCTCTGTTTTGTCTCATTTTGGAGCAGGTCTTTAATTTTTTCCAGAGCTCCATCAAGCTTTTCTTGGAGCTCCTGATTCTTCTCGTCTTGGAGAGCCCATTGTTTCTCCTCAATAATACCCTGTTTTTCTTCAAGCTGGTAGGATAATTCTTCTAATTCAGTGCTCTTTCTCTCATTTTCTTCCATCAGGATCTTAATCTTTTCTCTGTTCATGAGATTTTCTTTCTCCATTTCTTCCAGTCGCTTTTCCTCTAACTCTACCTGTTCATCCCAAGGAAGAGAGCTGATATAAGGGTCTAGGGACTCATACCATGGAATAGAGCTGGGGTCAACTTCTTGTCTTTCTTGCTGTTTCTGAGACATGTTGGAGTCTGTATACCGTGAGTACGGAAAGGATCCAAATGTTTGAAAATGCTTTACTGGTGAACGTTTGAATGCTGCTAACACAAGTGCTGCAAATAACGGACTGAAAGTTCTACATCCTCACCCCTACTTAAGAATTCATGAGGATCAAAGCTTCAAAGGATCAATGCTTTAGAAGCCTGTGACATCAGAATTCCATAAGCCAATGAGGTTGTCACATGACATTTTTGAATGAGGTCATAGTTTTGTATGAATTTTTTAAAATAACATCAACATTCCGTGAGCCAATGAGGTTCTTACATGACTTTTGAATGAGGATAATTTTTTTACTTGGAAAATTACCAATAAAGTTTCAATCCCTGTTATTTTTGTAAAAAGAAAATAAGTATTATTGCAATAACATACAAAGTGAATAAAGAAAGTAAGTAAAAGTACAGTTTTATTTATACAGCACCTTTCAAGACAAATTCATTTTGTTTGCATTGTATTGGTAACTCGTTGAAGTGTTACTGGGTATCATAACCAGACAGTTTGCACATACAGTGAGTGAAAGCATTGGGTGGACTGAATCAGGGTAAATTAAATTGATAGAACTGAGTGGAGTTCTATCAATTGTATTGATCAGAGAGTTAGAACAACAACTAAAAGAAACTTTGATTAATCTGAAAGGAACTAATATAGGTTAACTGGTAGCTGATACAAATCAGGATTTAAAACCTGTTTGACCCCTTGTTTTATTCAATATTGCAATTTATATGATAACTGTTCCATGTGAAAATGTTGGGAAATGAAATATCACAGCTGGAACTCAATAAAAGTGTAAATTCAGAAGAAGTTTTGGTCTTTTCCTCATTAATGCACATCATAGATAACTATGTAATGTGTCTGTTGCACACGTTGTATTTCAGGAATAACTACAAACGTGTTGTATTACAAACAGCTGTATCAGGTCTTTGCATCCACAATCAGTGAGGATAACAAAACTGGAGACCAAAAAAAAAAAAATCTGGTTCTTGTTTTTAAGACGGTCACCTTTAGTTTCACGCTGAGTGATGCTGGGTTGTTACAGACAAACCTGATTATGTTTCCCACTGGGTTTTATACTTCAGAGGCAACACAGAGTAAAGAGAAGCATTGTTATTTCAGTTTAACTTTAGTCTCAGTTTAGTTTAATTCCCTTGTAAATTTGATAAGAGCCAAATTGAGGAAACAAACTCAGTGTGTGGCCAGAAAATGCCATGGTGGCTTACAAACACATGTCACAACAAAATATGAAGGCTAAGACAACACACGTATAACGGAAAGAGACGCCACGACTTTGCCACGGTGCCATGGACGCCCAGGTTTGCAAATACAATAACTTGAAAATGAAGCAATGTTGTATTTTCAAATTGATACCATAGATACATCTAGCACAAGACTCAAAAAAGTTTGAATCTTCGTGACCTTGACCTCAAGGTCTGATGCCAAGTCTTGTCACTGGAGATTGAGGTGATGCAGGATTTTGAAATTTATTCTATATGTGCAGCTACTAAGAGGCTGAAGGATAACACTGATATTTTTATATTTTCATGGAGCTGCTCTCAAAGCTTTGTCATCTCTCCTATAATTTAGTCCTGGTCCTGCATCACAGTGTGTGGTGTGGAATAACACTGTGATAGTGTCAGAAATTTAGCTTGATCATCTGAGTGTAGCTGCTGCTGCTACTAGCCAGCAAACCGAAATGCAGCATGTAGTGATGCACTGACGCAGGCATTTGATTTGGTATTGGACACATTGCACTCATAAAACCTGGTGTCCGTCGCATATGTGTTTGCGCTGCAGGTAATTAAGTCCTGGGTGTTTTATCATTGAGCCAAATTATCATACTGTTACACTCCTGTATCTTCTCCTGAGTGCTGGAGGGGAAAGCAAAACCTGACCATTACCAATTTATCATATAGGCAGGAGACCTTTGGTCAAAGACAATTATTAATCCATCTGAACTCATTAATATTTGGAGGTACAGCTGTGTCCTGGGATATCCTACACTTCCATGCGCAAACATGGATAGCCTGAGGTTAAGAAAGGAGCAAGACGGTGGTCCCATGATAGTGCAGTTTTTGTTATGGCCTGCAGGGGGAGGCAATTTCCAAACAATTTCTTACTGAGTTTAATTTATTACAACACTATGTTTCGGTCACTAATTGTGGTCTTTTTTTTTAGTTATTTAGGTAAAGCGGGCCATGCCTTACAGCATCGTTACCCTGCCTCTAACTTAGGAGTGTGCAGTCAAAATGTGGAAAGTGTTCAGTGTAATAAATATCTCCCTTTTGATTCAAAGCTGAATTTCAAAGCAAACACTGAAGCTGTGTGCAGAAAGGGGCCCCAGCGGCTCTTGTGTTTAAGAAGGCTTTCTTGTTTCCACGTTGATAAAACCATGATGGTTTTATTTCATCATGCTTTTATTGAATGTGTTTTGTCCTTTTTCTTGGTGTTGTGGTTTGGATAGTTATCTGAAAAGAGCAGAAACTCTCTCAGATTGTTAAGTGGTCTAACAGGCTGATTGGAGAACCACAGCTGAATTTTCCTGTGCACCAGACAGTTACAGCGGTCAGCTGGTTTAATTTTTCTTGATGATCCTTTACATAGTGAGAATCGTTTTCTTCCTCCCGGACAAAGGTTTCTGGTCCCAAACTGTAAAACGACAAGGTTTTGTTTTCTGTTGTTTCTTCAATTCACGAGAACAAATAAGAGATAAGATAAGATAAAACTTTATTAATCCCTCGGGTGGGTTCCTCTGGGAAATTCGGTTTCCAAAAGCATAGCACCGACAGAAATTACAGAATATTATACACACACACACACACACACACACACACACACACACACACACACACACACACACACACATAAATACAGAGACATATATAAATACAGAGACATATATAAATAAAATAAAATATACGAAGGGGATAAATAGAATAAATAGGAATAAAAATAAAAATACAAGTGAATTGCACATTTCAAGTATTGAGGTCTATTGCACTGTTGACTATTAACAAAAGTATTGCACAAAAGGTATTGCACAGTGAAGTGAAGAGGCACTACAGCTTAGTTGTTCCCCCCTCCTTTGTCCTCCTGTTTCCCCTCCCTCTCCCCTCCAGAGAGGAGTTAAACAGTTTGATGGCGTGTGGGACAAAGGAGTTTTTAAGTCTGTTAGTTCTTGTCTTGGGGAGAAGCAACCTGTCACTGAACAGACTCTTCTGGTTGTTAATGGCCGTGTGCAGAGGATGCCCAGCATTGTTCATAATGTCCAGCAGTTTTTTTAGTGTGCTTTTCTCTGCCACTGTCACCAGAGTGTCCAGCTTCATGCCGACCACAGAGCCAGCCTTCCTGATCAGTTTCTCCAGCCTGCATGAGTCCTTCTTTGTTGTGCTGCTCCCCCAGCACACCACAGCATAGAAAAGTACTCCAGCAACCACTGACTGGTAAAACATCCTCAGGAGCTTCCTGCAGATGTTAAAAGACCTCAGCCTCCTGAGGAAGTACAGTCGGCTTTGGGCTTTTTTATACAGGTGCTCTGTGTTGCATGACCAGTCCAGTTTATCGTCCACCCACAGCCCGAGGTACTTGTACTTGTTGACCACCTCCACCTCCTCCCCCTCTATCTGAACCGGCAGTGGACCTTCTCTGGACCTCCCGAAGTCCACAACCAGTTCCTTAGTCTTTGAGGTGTTGAGTTGCAGGTGGTTTGTGTGACTCCATGCGACAAAGTTCCTCACCAGACTTCTGTACTCCTCTTCCTGATCATCCCAGATACACCCCATGATGGCCGTGTCATCTGCAAACTTCTGAATGTGGCATAATTCAGAGATGTAGCAGAAGTCAGAGGTGTACAGGGTGAAGAGAAGAGGGGACAGCACAGTTCCCTGTGGTGCTCCTGTGCTGCTGACCACAGTGTCAGACGTGCTGTCCTGATCTAAATCTACCTACAGTTACAAATAAAATACCTGAAGTTTGATTTGTGGTGGAGCTGTAATCTGCAAATACAGTCTGTATCTCCATCTGTTCGTTTATGTTTGAGGCTGTTCATTGGTTTCCTTATCTCACATATACGAAGGTTTATAAAACTGTCTTAATGTATAATGAGTGCCTTGCAAAATGTGCTTACACCTCTGGTGCGGTGGTTATGTAGTCTCTAGTATAATATGTACATGCACTGTTTCATTTTACAGTATACTGTAATGATCGTCCTTCCAGGAAATTTGAACCATCAGACACTTAATACCCTTTGAATTTTTTTCTGCGCCAGTTTGAAAGTTTGAACATTTCCAGTTTAGAAATATCTCTGTTTATAGAAGGAAAACTAAACTAAAATCAGGCTTTATTTGACAAGCATATGCTGGCATCCATGAAAGAGTGAAATTTAGATGCAGACACTCTCCCATGATGCCAGTGGTTTTACTTGGAACCCCTGTTGGTAATGACACATGCGGTTTTTCAAACCTTAGCTCATGATTAATAGTAGGTAGGTCAGCTACCACGTCCATAGAGAACAACCTCCACTAGGGTTTAAATAGCTGGGACTCTCCACCTTTTTGTTTTTCAAGCTGAACAAACCTCTTGGATGAGAAGTGAAATGTTTTAAAGGAGTCCAGCTGCCTCTCTTAAGACGACCATGACCTGATTGACTAGGAACCTACACAGATATGGAGTCAGCATGTCTTGTAGATTTCAAACGACATGCAGATAATATAGAGACTGTATCCAGTCTTTGTTTATCTTGGGTCTGTGTTTGAGTCCTTCCTGGCTGATAGAACAGTTCATTTTACCTGAGATTTACCGCTTAAAGCACATATGATAAAACACTAAATGGATCTAGGCAATCAAGATTTGAGACTTGCAACATAAGAAAATGTAATTTTTCAGAAGCTGACCACGCTGCAGCTGTCAGCCAGCAACCAGGACAGCAAGCCGGGAGAGCTCATCTACCGCGTCACCAAACAGACGAGCCTGGGACACCTCGAGCATGCTGCCAGTCTAGGTAGACCAGACCTATATGTCAGTGTTTTTAGAAAGGACGGAAAAGTAAAGATGAACGCCAAACTAAACCAAACCAAACTTTTCCCACCGCTTGGTGAGTAGTTGGCATCCTACATGCAAACTGCAGATGACTATGGCAATCTGATTGCAACCAAAGCAATCACAATTATGTTTTTGGTGCAGCAGACCCTGATTTCACCTGGCAACCACCACAAACCAGTGGCTTTACCCCCCAAAGTTGCCAGGGGTGTGCAGCGCTGTGGTCGATTAATCACCTCTCCGGTTTGAGCCTGTTCTAAAGTGCCTGTTGGTGTGATGGAAGTATTTAAAAAAGTGACAGCAGGGTGTGGAGACGGGAGCTGAGCCGAGGAAGCCTTCATGCATCAAATACCAAGAGTGTCAGGGGAACACCGGGGAGGACGACAACAAAACTGAAACAGGGAGCTAAGAACTTAATCACAAAAACCCGACTTCACTACCGTATGTTTTCAATGTTTTTCTCACTTTTTACAGAATCAAAGTCAAAGTAATGTCAGTACTTCCAAGCTTTAAACCCTGCATGGTCGTACTCTCTCCTGCACTCCATATTATCCTTTGTTGATCTACACACGTCTGTTGCTGCCACGGACGTCGCATGCTCGTACGTCATTGTCATGAGACACTCTCGCGAAGAAAATGACGAGGATTAGTTACGCAGTAATGTAGCCTGCTTACGGGAAAGTAACAGTAATCTAATTACTGTACCTTTTTTGCAATAGTAATCCCTTACTTTACTCGTTACTTGAAAAAAGTAATCAGACTATGCGGTGTTGCCCATCTCTGGTCCAAATACAGAAAGTATCATAGAAAGATTTAAGGTATCGTGCCACATTTGACCTCTGACCTCTTGTTCATGGTTAATAAATTAAGAGTCAAAGGGAAAGACAAATTTGAAACTTTGTTACTTACTACCGTTGTTTGGAATAGATAGGAATATAGGGAATTCTATATTTTTATTTAAAGACAGGACTCACATGTTTTCATTTCTAGTCTTTAAAACCTGTCTCTACCCATCTAGTATTAATTCCTTCTGGTATACAAGTATGTATATTATGCACACACACAAACACACATGCTGCTATTACCCATTTCTTGTTTTTATACCTAAGATGAATTATTGTTGAATGAAGACATTTTTCAAACACATGTAAAATGAGGCCAATTGTGTTTATTGGGTAAAGGAAAAGGTAGAAGGGGGAAAAGGGGGGATAGAAAGAAGGAAAGAGAGAGGAGAGAAAACCCCAACAATCCCCTCTGAGCAAGCACAGGCGACAGTGGATAGGAAAAACTCCTTTTAAAGTGAAAGAAACCTAAAGGAGAAACCTATGGCAGAACCAGGCTCAGGAGGGGGCAGTCAACTGCCGGGACTGGTCGGGGGGTGAGGGTGAAAAAAGAAAAAGGAGGGAGGGGAAGGGGGAAAATGAAGATGGAATAGAGGTGGAGGAAGACGAGCTTACATCAGGTGAGAAGCAGCAGTGTCCCTCCTCCAGAACCAGTGGAAACGTTTTCTCTTCTTTTTTAGATATTCTTCCACCAGCACTTTTTTCTCAATGATGAGGGTTTTCAGCTCATCCATTGTTTCTGTGTTTTCTTTCTCAAGTTTGTTGCATCTTTTCACCATGTCTTCTAATTGTTCTTGTTTTTCTTTAAGATGGTCTTTCAGTTCTTTAACTGTTGCCTCCTCTATTTGCTTTGCCTTGTGCACATCTGTGTGCATGTCTTCCAGCTGCTGGTTTCTCTTCTGGATATCTTGAAGTCTACACTGCAGGTCTTTATGTGTTTTCTGTTGTTCTTGCTTTTGTGCCTGGATTTCAGTGTTTTTGTGCTTCAAGGTCTTAGAAAGTTCTTCAAGTTCTGTATTTTTTCTCAGCATTGCATTGATGCTACTCTGCATCGCTGAGCATTGATTTGCCAGTTTTTTCTTTTCTCCTTCCAGTACAGTTGTTTTGTACTTTGTTTCATTATACAGTTCTTGGAGTTCTTCATTTTTCCTCTGAAGAATAAGTTTTTCTTCTTCCAGTTGTATTTTCTGTTGGTCTTTTTCTTGAAGCAGCTGGTTATTTCCGTGCACTTTTTTATCGAGCCTGATTTGGAGCAATCTGTGTTTTTCCTCCATCTCGTCAACATTGGAGCCCATTTGTTTCAGTTTAATTTCCATTTGCTTCTTGTTTTGAAGCAACTGTTGATTTTTGTGCAGAGTTTTGTCATGTTTCACCTGCAGAGCTTTGTATTTTTCCTCCATGGCTTGGAGTTTGCTCTGCAGGTCGCTCTGCTCTACGGGCTCTTGTTTTTTGTCTTGGAGGATCTCCTTATTTCTCTCCAGAGCTTCATCAAGCATAACTTGCAAGCCTTCATTTTGTGTCTTGATGTTCTTCATCTTGCAATACATTTCTTCCTTTTGTATTTTCTGTTGGTCTTTCTCGTGAACCAACTCTTTATTTCTTTCCAGAGCTTCATCAAACATAACTTGCAAGCCTTCATTCTGTGTCTTGATGTTCTTCATCTTGCAATCCATTTCTTCCTTTTGTATTTTCTGTTGGTCTTTCTCGTGAACCAACTCTTTATTTCTTTCCAGAGCTTCATCAAACATAACTTGCAAGCCTTCATTTTGTTTCTCGATGTTCCTCAGCTTGCAATACATTTCTTCCTGATGTATTTGCTGTTGGTCTTTCTCATGAAGCATCTCTTTATTTTTGAGCAGTGCTTCCTCAAGAGTCATTTGCAGCATTTTCAGTTCTTCCTCCAAGACTTCAAGCTTGGAGTCCGTTTCTTTCTCGAGCATTTCTTGTTGCTCTCTCTCTTGAATGAACTCTTTATTTCTGTGCACTGTTTTCTCGAGCCTGATTTGGAGCAATCTGTGTTTTTCCTCCATCTCGTCAACATTGGAGTCCATTTGTTTCAGTTTAATTTCCATTTGCTTCTTGTCTTGAAGCAACTGTTGATTTTTGTGCAGAGTTTTATCATGTTTCACATGCAGAGCTTTGTATTTTTCCTCCATGGCTTGGAGTTTGCGCTGCATGTCTCTCTGCTGTGTGGACTGTTGTTTCTCTTCTTGGTGGATTTCTTTCAGTTTTTCCAGAGCTTCGTCAAGCTTCTCTTGGAGCTCCTGATTCTTCTTGAGCATGTTTTCCTGTTTTATGCTCTCTTTTTTCTCCTTTTGGAGCAGATCTTTATTTTTTTCCAGAGCTTCGTCAAGCTTCTCTTGGAGCTCCTGATTCTTCTTGAGCATTTTATCCCCTTTAATGCTCTGTTTTGTCTCATTTTGGAGCAGGTCTTTAATTTTTTCCAGAGCTCCATCAAGCTTTTCTTGGAGCTCCTGATTCTTCTCGTCTTGGAGAGCCCATTGTTTCTCCTCAATAATACCCTGTTTTTCTTCAAGCTGGTAGGATAATTCTTCTAATTCAGTGCTCTTTCTCTCATTTTCTTCCATCAGGATCTTAATCTTTTCTCTGTTCATGAGATTTTCTTTCTCCATTTCTTCCAGTCGCTTTTCCTCTAACTCTACCTGTTCATCCCAAGGAAGAGAGCTGATATAAGGGTCTAGGGACTCATACCATGGAATAGAGCTGGGGTCAACTTCTTGTCTTTCTTGCTGTTTCTGAGACATGTTGGAGTCTGTATACCGTGAGTACGGAAAGGATCCAAATGTTTGAAAATGCTTTACTGGTGAACGTTTGAATGCTGCTAACACAAGTGCTGCAAATAACGGACTGAAAGTTCTACATCCTCACCCCTACTTAAGAATTCATGAGGATCAAAGCTTCAAAGGATCAATGCTTTAGAAGCCTGTGACATCAGAATTCCATAAGCCAATGAGGTTGTCACATGACATTTTTGAATGAGGTCATAGTTTTGTATGAATTTTTTAAAATAACATCAACATTCCGTGAGCCAATGAGGTTCTTACATGACTTTTGAATGAGGATAATTTTTTTACTTGGAAAATTACCAATAAAGTTTCAATCCCTGTTATTTTTGTAAAAAGAAAATAAGTATTATTGCAATAACATACAAAGTGAATAAAGAAAGTAAGTAAAAGTACAGTTTTATTTATACAGCACCTTTCAAGACAAATTCATTTTGTTTGCATTGTATTGGTAACTCGTTGAAGTGTTACTGGGTATCATAACCAGACAGTTTGCACATACAGTGAGTGAAAGCATTGGGTGGACTGAATCAGGGTAAATTAAATTGATAGAACTGAGTGGAGTTCTATCAAT